>NC_138029.1:100592459-101192459 GCF_964106645.2 Podarcis pityusensis
AAAACAACAATATTACCCAGTATAAGTTGGATTGTGGGAAAGCAAGTGTGGCTTGGCGTTTAGTTCAGTGTGATGTAAATATCATGTTGTGATCTGTGAAACGTAAAGTTTTGAAAACTTTTGTGAAGTTTTGAAAAAGTTGGAAGTGCAGGCTGTGAATGTGAAGGAGAGAAGTGATAAGCTCATGCCCGTACATAGGATCTTTTGTTTTTTGTTTTTTCCCCCAGGCCACCTTCCCCACCCACCGCTGAAGCAAGTGCATAATGCTGTTGGTGAGAGATATGTACTGATAGGGTGAAAGTGGCTGAAAGAAAACATGTTGTGCATGTCAAGCCCATTTAATGTTGAGTTATACACTAGGAAAATAAAATAAAACATTTTCCCCTGACTTCACGTCAAAGGTACAAAATATTTAAGGTGTGGAAGGGCTGGCAAGTTGTGAATAAACAAGTGGGAATTGCAGCAAAGCATTGCATTGTAGAGTGCTTCTGTCAAGGTGCAGCACCCACCCATGCCCCTTTCCAGGATACTCCATTCCTTTTCCTTCTTTGCATCCCTCCCTGGAATGAAAACACACACACACACACACACACACACACACACACAGAGCTTCCAGCAGTCAGCAGTTTTTGTCCAGTGACTATACACATACCCTCCAACATTTCTCTGATGAAAATAGGGATGTCCCATGCCATAACGATAATTTTACTGTTTATACCCCACTCTGGGCAGCTACCAACATACATAAAAAACATACATTAAAAAACAACAAAAAACTTCCCTGTACAGGATTGCCTCCAGACGGCTCGGGGGTTGGGTAACTGCATACCCTCCAACATTTTTCCAGTGAAAATAGTGATATCCTAAGGAAAGCGGGACATTCCAGGATCAAATTAGAAACTGGGACGGCTTCTCTAAATCAGGGATGTCCCTGGAAAATAGGGACACGGAGGGGTCTGTATGCTCAATGTTCCCTGGGCTGTCTCTCTCTCTCTCTCTCTCTCTCTCTCTCTCTCTCTCTCTTGCCTAATACACGCTTAAGGTTCCCCCCTCCCCTAACATTTTGTACTTCTGCAAATTTTGGAGTTCTGCCAATCTGGCTGATACCTCGCTCCTCTGAGCGGACAGTGCCGTTTTGGCTGCATAAGGTTAAGCATCAGGAGAATGACTTCTCTGTTAGTATGTAAGATTTTAAAAAGTCAAAAGTACATAGAAGCAGCAGTGGACCCTTTTTAATTTTATTTTTTAGGGGTAAGCCACAGTTATGCCGGTCCATTTATTGCAAACCCACGTCTTACATTACAACGGTTTTGTGAAAGAGTACGACTGTTTGCTTGAGTGTATGTGGAAAGTATTCTGTGTGGTCATGATGAATAAACGCTAGCCTCCCCATCTCTTCTCTCTCCCCCCCCCCCATATATGGTCTTATAGCAATTAACACATTTCCTTTTCGGAATGGCAACAGCTAAAGAAGTAATTTTGTGTAGCTGTTCCAGAGAGCTTTCTGCTGGATTGGGCTGCTGGTTCATGCTTTCTGAAGCTTTTGCAAAAGTCCCAAGTTGGGGGACCTTCTGTTACATAGATCTGGACTGTATGGTTAGTGATTGTTTTCTCCCAGTTCTAAACTCGCTCAAAAGATTTCTGGAGCCTGTTTTTGCACAGGCGTTGGAAGGATGTTAGTTTTATAAAGGAATGTTACTCGTGGGTCATTTAACCCATTTTCTATGGTAATGGGACTGTTCTGCTCCAAAAAGAATGTGTGTGTGTGTGTGTCCCCCAGTTTGAATGCACTCAGCAGGGCTGTAGAAAACTCAGCAAAGATGGCCTATTCACTTGCTATGCTGTCTTGCAGTTTTTCTGACAACACTCTCATTGATAAGGCCTTTCAGCAGCCTGTGAGCAGGCTCCATGCTATAGCTGATCAGCTAGCCACGTTTTATCTTGTATGTCCTGAAAGTGTTAACAGAAGCCTAAAGTGATTGAGATAGTATTAACAAAGCTGCAAACATGGAGGTAAATCTCTTTTCCCCACTCCCCCCCCCCAGCCTATTCTTACCTGCATTCGTATCCTTGGTAGTCAGAACAATATTCAGGAGACTAAGCAAAATCTTTGAAAGTTAATATTTTTAAAGATGGCCAGCAGTCCCCTTCCCCTTCCTTCAAAGAAGATTAGCAATTAAAAAGAAAAAGGTATCCTTTGATTTCGATCTAAACCAAGATAGACTCTACCTGGCACCCTTGTTTTAGGTGACTTGCATCCGAGGTTAATCACTATATCTGCCATAGAAATGGTGGCAAAGTCACCAGCCATTCCCAACTTCACACCTTTCAGATGTGTTTGGCCTGTAACTCCCATCAGCCATAGTCAGTATGGCCCAACGATCAGGGATGATGGGAGTTGTAGTCTAAAACAGTGGTCTTCAACTGTTAGCAGACCCGAGACCCAACTCATGAGTCTCCCAACCGGCAACACAAGACCCACTTTCACGTATTAGTTTTTGGTTTATACTTAATAGTTCCAATAAGGCACATTATCAATCCTAGAATGGCAGTTCTCAGAAGAATATATGTAGCATAACATTAGCATAACAAAATGGAAACCAGCAAGGAACTACCCCGTGACCCATCCCTATTCCAGGATGCAGGGAGTGGACTGAGGGTGATGTAGAAATATGTTTCCTTATTGAAAAAGGCTCTTTCCTTTCTCCTGCCACTTTGCAGCACTCGTGGAAATTGATAAAACAAGTGTCTCATTGGAAGAATTCGCTCTCGCCCAGACACCGCATGTAGTCCTCCTTTGGTCAGCCTCAGTTGGAGTCCAGCATGACAGCAACAGCTGCGATAGCCTCGTGATCCACGAGTTGGAGACCTACGGTCTTAAAACATCTGCAGGGCACCAGGGTGGGGAAGGCTGCTCTACATCTTAGCTTAGTAGAGGTCTTCTCACTGAGGTAGAAAATCTAAATCTTCTCTCTGTTCTACACTTGCTCTCCTAAATAGGTGCATATTGTGCCACAGACTTCTCTTCTGCAGCAGAATACCCATCTCTTCTTAACCATGTTTCCTGCTCTCTGAACTTGTGCTAGTTTGGCAACACCTTTCTTACAAAATCAAGTTGGACATCTGGTGCAGTATTTCGACTACGCCTCTCCATTTCCAAGCATAATGGAACAGTCGTGCTCCATTGTCTTTGGAACTAGGCTTCTGCTGCCCAGTTCCAAATAACTCAGCGTGTTACCTCTGATCTGGTGGTGTGTCAGAAATAAGCTAGAAAAGTTTTGCTTTTATTGTTACCTATTCAAGCACATTAAATTGTGTGGTGATTATAGCAAAAAAAAAAAAAAGAAGAAGAAGAAGTTTGCCTGAGATTAGAATATCTAGCATACCCCATAGATTTCTAGCATAGAAATCTAGCTAGATTTCTATCTAGCATACCCCATAGATTTCACTTCCAGCTTCAAAAATGCCTGTTCTTTTAACGTAGCCACGTTCTGTCTGGCCAAGCAAGAAAGCCCTGCAAATATTCACGCTGGATTTTGTCTGTGTAGAGTTTCACCCTCCCTGCCCCCAGTCCCAAAGTAGGCTCTGGATATGAGTCTGCATGCCTGATTATGTAATAAGAGCCTCTATCCACAGCAATCCAAGAAAGAAGAGCCAATATCCTGTTAGACTGAGTAGTGCATAATTGTTCCTAGAGCTTGCAGAGTTCCTACTTTGGAAAGAGCTTGAGATTCCAGCACAGTGACATGTACCGAATTTGGCTCCCTCTTATATGATATATTAAGGGGTTGGGGAGGGGGGAACTGGTGTGTGAAAGTTCTCTAAGCGTTTTGTCTCAAGCTCATAGAACAGTGCCTCTTCTAGGATCCAAAAGCAGAAGCAGCCTCTCCAAAAACTTTGCTTTTCAGTTCTGAACTGGGATAGCCCCCAAATTCCATATCTTCAGCTGAATGTAGCTAGAGTCAGGGTGGGGCCTGTGGAGAATGGAGTCTTGTTTTTGTTTTAGCTTTTTTCTTTTGATCAGTGTGTTGCACGCCGCCCCCCCCTTTTTTTACATGAAATCTAGTTTTGTCTAGAGAAATGGTGATTGAGCAGTTGAGACACTTGATTAAATCCCTGGAGGTTATGAGTTGCTTACACAGAGATTCCTTTTGCCTGTGAAGGGCTGCCCTTTAGAAGCCCCACCCTGTCTATCTGATTTCAGCAGGAAAGCCTACAAGCAGCTGCTCAAAAAGAAGCTCAATGGTGATCACCGAGAGAGGAAAATGTGTGCTGGATCTGCCCCATTCAGTATGCATGCCTGGACATGTTTACTAAGGAGTAAGCTCCACTGGAGAGGCTGGTGCCTTAGCTAAAAAAACCTCAAGGATTGCAGTGCAAATGTTCAGGATTGCAGCCTCGTACTGTCTAACTGCCCTGAAAAATCCCAGGACCGTCGCCAAAACTCTCTAGCCATCACGGCTTCTCACGGTGACATGGAGATCCTGATTTCCCTTCAGTACAGCGTTTCAGCATACTGCTGGGAGTTCAGATCCATGTGTCTCTCTAACACATTTCTTAGCTCCATGCCTCCCTCTCTCTTCTCCCCCATCCAATAAGCAGCACTTCCTGTTTGTATGAAAACGAGATCCGGGTCACTTGAACGCCCCTAAGAACGTCTTGGCTCTGGCTTGCTTAATTTGGCCTCTGTGTCCCTGCCTTGGAGGCAGCAGCATGGGGGACGACACTATTTTTATCTGAGGTATGTTGGAGGGGGTTTGCAGCCTTAGTGGAGAAGACCTAATGTAAGCGTACCAGATACTTCCCATCCTTCTTTCTCCTTGTTTCTCCCCTGCGCCCCGTGTATCTGCTGGCCAGAGCATGGTATGTCCATTAACTGCCTTCTAACAGTACATCTTTGGGTGATGAAAGAGAGCGAAGGAGTGTCCACATGCGTGGTCAGCTAAGATTTTCCAACTTTTGAATTAACCCCATAGCTGTCCGCACTTAGCTTGGGATCTGCACCTTAAGCATATCATGGTTCATCATGTCAGATAAATATATTGCAAGCAGTCCCTTCAGAAAGCACTTTCTGCCCTCTTGGGTCCCAAGTGGACCTGTACCAGCTCCTTGATAAGAAGTACAATGAAAGCGGCTTCACCCACAACGAGCAAAGTAAATATGAGTGCAAGAGAGGCATCATAATTTGCTTTGAAATTGCAACAGGTTTTGTAATTTTGTGGTAGATACATCTCTCTTCTGCTTGTTGGTAGACTAAGGCTCTGCCCTATCTCTACACACACTTTAATCTGCGTTAACGGCAACAGCGGGACAGATTGCTAAAGGCTTAGAAAACTGCTCCCCATAAAGAAAAAAGAAGAAAAAGTTTCAATTATTTAAAACAAACACTCAAAACTACATGACATTGTAGCTATAAAGAAAAACATGAATATTTGTTGGAATAACTATATATTTTTATTGGACCAAACAGGTTTTAAAAAGTGTTTCCCCCCAAACTCCACAGGTTTATGATGAGAGATATAGTTTTTGTTCACAACTGAAAGCTATCTGGCTATTCTTCTCTGAAAAATCAGGCCAGTGTCACTGACTTGAAGCTTACTAGGCTTTACCTTGGAGATTTCTGGTTGTTCTAAACTCTTCAGAAGCAATGGAGCCGATACAATTCTTCAGCACTGAGAATAATACCTTTCGAATCAAGCCTTTTCCTGCCTTCAGGTCAGTTCAGGTTTCCTGGTGCCATTTCAAGTATGGCCAAGCAAAAATGGTAATTATTTGAGTTAAGGGTGCTATCTTGTCCGTGCTTTCGCAGACGTAAGACCTGTGAAGTTCAATAGTGCTTCCTCCCAGGTAAATGGGCATAGGACTTTACATCCTTAAGGTGATATTAATTGGAAGAAGAGCATGGTTGGCCATTCATTCAACTGGATTTTTTGTTCATTGGCACTGCATATTGGCTTTCAGACATGCATTTGGTTCAATGCTCATAAACTATAGGGAGAGGGGTCTAGTGGGATTTTCTCTAGGCAAAGAACATAAGAATAGCCTGGTGGATCCGGCCAATGGCCCATCTAGTCCAGCATCCTGTTCTTACAGTGGCCAGTCAAATGCCTCTGGGAAGGCAAGAAGTAGAGCATAAGCACAAGAGCACACTCTTCTCCCATGGATTCCTGCAACTGGTATTCAGAAGCATTGCTGCCTCCAGCTGTGGAGGTGGAGCACAGCCATCATGGCTAGTAGCCATCAATAGCCTTTACCTCCATGAATTTGTCTAATCTTCTTTTAAAGCCGTCCAAGTGGGTGGCTTTCTCTGCCTCCTGGTGGAGCAAGTTCCATAGTTTGACTTTGCCCTTGATCAATACCAGCCTGCTTTCTGTAGCTCAGCTGGTATAGCATGAGACTCTTGATCTTAGGGTCATGGGTTTGAGCCCCGCAGGGGGCAAAAAGATTCTTGCATTGCAGGGGGTTGGACCAGATGACCCTCTACAATTCTATGATTCTATAGGGCAGGCATGGCCAAACTTGGCCCGCCAAATGCTTTGGGACTACAACTCCCATCATCCCTAGCTAACAGGACCAGTGGTCAGGGATGATGGGAATTGTAGTCCCAAAACATCTGGAGGGCCAAGTCTGGCCATGCCTGCTATAGGGTCTCAGACTACCAGCTATTATGCTTTGATATAAAAATGTGTAAGCCTAAGTTTGGTGGAATCTAATGGTATAACTGTAGTTTAGGGAGACGGCCCTGGGGGGTCGCCTGGAGTCAGGGCCCTGAATCTACACATTGAACCAAGAGGGCAGGGGAGAAGATGCCCAGTCTGATGCCCTGCTCTAGCCTCTAGTCACCAAGGCCTAGGGATGCTTGGCACAAATCATAGTAGGATTTTTGTTTTATTTTTTTAAATCACGGTTCTGAGCAGCTGTTCAAACAGAGTGTGAATTTCATGTTGGTCAGATGAGGTTGGCAAGGCAGGTGGGGATGTGAACGGAATCAATGTGTAGGCTCCTGTGTGGTGGCTTGCCACACATGGACTCTGGAAAAACATTTGGGCTGCTGGCCCATGAGATGGACACCTGAGGCTTCCTGTGTAGCTTGTTTGGCTTGCGGTACGAAGGCTAAAGTGATGTAACCCAGGAATGAGGTAATCAATGAGCTTATGTGTGCGTGCATTTGCTCACACACTTACTAAATAGCCAGGAGTCCCCCTAATGGAGGATGCCTGAGATACAGCAACCTAGAAATAGAAATGAGCTTTTGTTTACTCTTGTCAAAGTCAAGAGAGGAAACGCTGGAAACTCATCATGCTTAATTGGACGCTGTCAATGCTGTGTAGTTGCTGACAGGCACCCGGGGAAGGTAGCCTGACTAGGAGATAGGATTTTGGTGTGGCGTCTTTTGCCAGGTCTGCCTTGTTGAACCCCATCTATTGTTGACCTGTGGGCCAAACGGAAGATCGTGGTTGATGGTTCAAATCCATTTTCATCAACAGGGGACCCATGCTCAGTTTGCAAATTCAAGGTTTGCCTCGGTTCCTGAATTCTAAAATAGGAATAACAAAGGTTCACTGCAGAAGAGCTATGCCAGAGAAATCAGTAGCCGTATTCACACCTGGCCCTAAACCTGGGTTTATTGCTATGTGCTCAAGCTGGAGGGATTTACTTCCAGACAAAGGATTTGCTTTCAGTTTACCTGAATCTTGGTTTGTCTTGTCGTCTTGATCTGAATAAACTGGCTTGTCCATTGAGCCAGCTCAGCCTTCTAACAGGCTTGCAGGTGCCTGTTATGTTGTGCCAGGTGCCAGGAAGTAAACTGAAGTATGAAATGTCCCAAGCTATCAGTTCATTGACCTAATTTTCCACCTCCTGTTAGTGCCTGTTGGTGTCCTGTCGCCACCCACTCCCTTGTTCCTGCTGTGGACTTTCGCTCTGCCTAGCATTGATGGTTGGAATTCCCACTTATGCAAAACTTATTGATTTTTCCTGTGCAGGTGGTTGGCAGTGAAGCTGTAGCACGAAGGTGTTACTCACGTAAGCAAACAGTGTTCAGCAGTCCTCCACAAGCTATTCTGGCATCACTCCGTCGCAAAGACTTGTGGAACCATAAGAAACAATGCACATGCTTTTGTGGATTAGAGCCCACCATGCCACAGTAAAACCACAACCCTAGGACTCTGATAATGCCTGCTGGCTGCTTGGGGATAGGACAGAGAGGAATACGTGTGAGAGTGTGTGTATATCCTAACCTACGGTACAGAGGCAAAAATGTACATAGTGCATCACATTGTTGATTCATGTTAAGCTTGTGATTCGCCAAGAACCCTGGATCCTTTTCTTATGTACTGCTAGTAAGCCAGGTGCTCCCCCCCCTCAAAAAATCTTATATTTGTGCATCTGGTTCTTCCTGTCTAAGTACAGAACCTTACATCTGTCTCTTTCAAAATTCATTTTGTGAGTTTGGGCCCAGGTCTCCAATTCGGTAAGATCACCTTGAATCTTGGTTCTGTCTTCTGTGGCATTATCTATCCCTCCCAGTTTGTTGTCATCTGTGGATTGGATGAGCTGCACCCACTTTTGCCTCTGAGCCTGCCCAAACACTGGCATGTAGCCCCCATGTGTTTACCTGGAAGGAAATGTGGGCCTTGGGGTGAAAAAATGTCCCCTGCCCCTGGTTATGAGGCAGTGCTAAACAATGAGGTGAGTGGAAAATCTTTTCTGCCAGAGCTCAGTTGGTTTAAGCTTTACCCCTTAACATCTACCCTGGTTGTATTTGTACTGCTGTGTAGGCCATATTTACGGACTGTTCTTTTCCCGTCTTATGGAGAGGAATGGTTCCTTATGGATAAGAGATTAGGGTAGGAGCTGGCCTGCTTCTTTCCCTTTTGTTATAAAGCAAGCATATCGCCCATCTCGCTCCAGGGCCAGTGCTGTAACTAATTAAGAAACTGGTGTACGCAGCGTACGTTGAGTTTCACAACGGCTGACCCAAGCATGTCAGGAGTGCATATCCCGCCCCTGGCCTGCTCTTGTTATGTATCTGAGTTCCACCTGAACAAACAGCCTCTCTGCAATGGGGCTGCCAAGCTTTCCCTTGGGAACTAGTGATTCGGTGGCCTCGGAGCACAAAGTGGGGGCTAATTTTTACGGATACTCACTTCCTGCCTGAATAACATACTTAAAGAGACTGCAGTTTCCTTTCCGAAGTGTTACACTCTCAAAGGGTCAGCAGAGGCTTTCAGTGTGGAGCAAGGAACATCGTTTGTAGGTGTGTGTTTTTTAATGCAGATCAGTGGGAAGCATATATATTACATTGACCCACTATTGCAGCTTGTAGAGTACACAGGTCTGTGTCCTTAAACTAGGGGATAGCCAACGCGGTGGTCTCCAGGTGTTGCTGAACTGCATCTCCCATATTGATCCTTCTAGAGTGCCTTGTGTGACCACCCTCAGGTATGGATTGGAGACCATGCAGGGGAAAAAGAGAGTGTGCACCTCGGTGACGCTTCTGCTTTCAAAACTTGAACGGGCTTTGTTGAAAAGCTTTCCCTCAGACGATGGTCCCTGTTTGATGTTTCATCACCCAGAGCCTATAGAGGCTGAGGAGCTGACTTTGATTCCCTTGATATCCATCTGTAGTACCATACACATCTGACATCAAATGGACTGAAATGGTTTGGGAGCTGTCATGTGTTTCCTTAGCTGATCATGAATTTGCCTCTCCGCATGCTGATCAGTTAAGATAGACTGGTAGATGCAAGTTTGAACATTACTTAGGTTGGAAGTATGCACAGACTGATGTGTTGGAACCAGTCTCAGCTGGGCTTAGAGGAATGACTAGCTCCTCCTCCTCCTCCTCCTCCTCCTCCTCTTCCTCCTCCTTCCAATTATTAACAGTTTCTTTCAAACATTTTGTAGCACAACTTCCCATCTCTACCTTTCCCTCACTTATTTCCCTCCACCTGCCCATTTTCCAAGGTGGGCTTAGGTTTCGGGATAGCGTCTCTTACCTACACCCATTACACTTATGAAACATAAGCAGAGCATCGTTAGGGCATTGTTAACGCACCAAACCATAAAAATAAAATAACAACACTATGAACAAAAAACCTCTCCCAGTGTGGTCATAAATCCTGAATTCTTTCTTGCACCCTTCTTTTATCTCAGTTGGCATGTTGTTGGGATGGCTACCTCTTGAGGAAAGGCTGATCTGGATGGTTTTTATAGAATGTAGAAGTTGAAACTGGCTGTGACTAAGCAAGCGACTGCTTAAGAGACGGAAAGCCAGAAGGCCCCTTCCTAGCAGCAGTGCTTGATTCATCCCATGTGACCTCTTTTTGATCTAGATCTCCAGTCATGGTCTGGCAGCCCTTTATAACACGAGACCTTGCATGTCCTCTGGTAGAAGGCATTTCTAGGTGGTTTAATTGTTCTCCTTCCGCATGTACATATCTGAATATTAATAGAACGAAAAGGGAGGTGCAGAGCTCCCCTCTCGTTTGAAGCTTCCTTTTGGTTTTGATGCTTATAGCAGGTGGTGCCTTAATGGGGTTTTTGCTGTATTAAGGCTTCCTTCCACCCCCAACTCCCTAAATTAACAAAGCCGGGCCAATACTGAAAGCTGATACTAGATGAAGGCCAACCGTGCAATTTTCCCCTGCCTCCCCGTTCTCCTCATGGCAAACCAAAAATAGCCTTCACCCTGCGGAAGGAAAGTCTTCCCCCTCCCACTTGTACTTGTGGAAAAGGCTGCCAAAAAGATTTATCAATAAAAAACCATGAAGACGTTTAGCACTGGCCTACCCACTGGGATTAAGGTGTAACCTTAGCTTCTCTTAAGGGATACTCCAATATTCCTAGAAAAGCCATGATTCTTTTGAAGTAGCCCCACCTGTTTTGCTCTGTCATTTCTCACTCCACCTCTAGCGCATGGGCACATTTCTTACCTTTTGTTTTACTATGCCATCTGCTTCAAATTGTGAACAATAATGTAACACCTTATTAAGAAATAAGTACATTGATATAAGTAGGTTTGGAGGGTGGTGTCTGCATGTCATCTGTGTTCCCCTTCTCCCAAGAAAGTGCAAGACTCACCAAGGCTCTCTTAGCTGAGACTGAGTCGCATTGAACTCTGCGGGGCTTACTATCAGCTTAACACATGTAAGACCAGGTTGCACATTTTGAAGGGCAACAGGATATATGTGCCTCTTGCACAAAGTGTTCAAGGTCAGTATGCTTCATCTGTGAAGATGTTAATTGTGAATAGCATATACTGGAGGACTTCAGTGGAACGCTTGCCCACGTGGAGTAATCAGAGTTTCATGTAGCGAATGCTAAAAAGTCCCAGCACATTATTACGCTCCTACCTTGGATCCCAAACACCTTGGAAGCTGAACGTTTTGGCTCCCGAATGCTGCGAACCCGGAAGTGACTGTTCTGGTTTGCGAACATTCTTTGGAACCCGAACATCTGATGGGGCTTCCGATTGGCTGCAGGAGCTTCCTGCAGCCAATCAGAAGCTGTGCTTTGGTTTCAAAACATTTTAGAAGTTGAACGGACTTCCAGAATGGATTCCGTTCGACTTCCAAGGTACGACTGTTTTGGGAAAAGGTATGGCGTTGCAGAGGCCAGGAAGGTTGGGTGTTTGTTTGCCGCAAGGTGCAGTCTCGACTGTCACCCTACCTGCTCTCCCCTACGATGACAACCGATGGTGCAACTTGAATAGGCTCTAAATGGCAAGTAGGTGGACCAGTGACAAGATAGAAATCAATGTAGTTTGGGCTACACCCAAACTAGCATGGTTGTAGTCTTGACTGATTTCCTTACCCCACTCTGCAAATGGTGGTGGAGCTCTTTAATTTAACAGCTCCATCTCCTCTAAACAATAACCACAAAAAACCACCTCACATTTAGTATAATTTTCTCCAGCCAAGTTAGACCATAACTAGGTCAGTTGTTGAGCTTGGTGGGAGTGGGGGAAGCTGTTGAGACCCACCTAGGACAGAGGGTGGCACTGCAGTGGGTCCCAACTGCCTAGGGGTCTGCTTTGTGTGCCTATGACAGAAATGGCACTCGAGTATGATTGGTTGATTTTACTTAAATGGTCCTAGATCCCTATAGTGTGGCCAAATCAGGTTGATGAAAGTGGCTTATCTGACAGTGGTGACAAAATAAGATTCTTCTGTGGACCCCTGCTCCCTTGTATTGGTACTGTTTCTTCACACTACTCATTCCTGGCTTCTGGTCTCCGATCAACACAGAGGGTCAGTTTAGACTAACTCTGGTGCTTCCATCAAATGCAGGTAACCACACACTGATGAGGATGCAGTTAAAGACCATTGGCTTATATATTGCAAAATTCCAGTAGGTTTTACTTAGACACACACCTGCCTTGTCTCATTCCATCTGGGCAATGCATAGTTTTATACAGCGGAAGTGACTGAAATTTACATTACTTTGCTCCGTTTGACTATATATCTCACCCTTCCCCAGCTTGTGGGTAGGAGGCCTCTCATATGGCCTTGTTCTTGTATTACATCTAAACGAATAGCTTTGAAGTCTTCCTCCTATTCTGCCTGGTGAACTGCGCTGTGTAACTTAAAAGCTTGTCTATGCTAGCATATGCCTGGCTAATAAAATGTATTCTCATACCTTTAAAAATAATAATAATAAAAAAAATCTAATCTAATTGTCTCCATAAAATGGACTGCATGCCGTCCTGGAGCCAAACAAGTTAGGAGAGACTTGTTTATTAGATGCTAGTACTTATTTTTAACACAAGGGAGGGAAAAGTGGATTATGTCAGATTCTCCTCTTTTCTGTATTGTAGGAATCGCAACAAGATCTCTAGCATTGAAGCGAGCCAACTGGAGCCCTATATTGCCCTGGGAACGTTAGATCTGAGCTCGAATAACATCACGGAAATCCGAAGTGGCTGTTTTCCAGTGGGGCTTCGTATAAAGGATCTGTAAGTTCTCCCCACCCCACACACATTTTTTTTTATTTAAACATTTTATGGGAAAGTATCTGTTTATACACCAAAGGCTGACTTTTAAAACCTATTTCTTTTAAAATTGGATTACAGAGATGGATTATAAATCAGCTGAGTGCTGCTTGTTCTTTTGTGTGTGTGTACATGTGTGTACATATTATCTCAGTTCTTTAAGTGATCACGTTACATATGATGCAGGTTGAAAAAACTCCTTGTTGTTCCTTTCGCTTGCTCTCTTCTGACAGTTTTAAACAGACAGATGATGGAGCAAGAAAGCTGAACACAGCAGTAATCCAGGGCAGGGGTATTTGGTCCCTAGGCTGCTGCATTCTCTTATTCCCACTTGCTGTAGCAAAGAGAACAGGGTTTTTTTGGGGGGGGGGCAGTGGAGGGCAGGGGTTGGGGAAGAGAATGAGCCACAGAAGCTTGATTGTGCACCACTAAGAGAGAGGCCAAGTGCCAATTATTTGTATGGGATTTTTAATCAAAACTTCTCTGCTCTCTTTTTACTGCCTCACATATTATGAAAATGCTCGTGCTTC
This sequence comes from Podarcis pityusensis, assembly GCF_964106645.2. NCBI lineage: Eukaryota > Metazoa > Chordata > Lepidosauria > Squamata > Lacertidae > Podarcis > Podarcis pityusensis. Next base: position 100,605,984 of record NC_138029.1, read on the forward strand.
AGGGTTGTACATGGTTGTAAATGTCTGTTTTTATAAAGAAAGGAGAAAGACAAATTGTGACTTCTGGCTTGGATTATGTCACAGCTGAACTATACTGAATGTTGATGTGCGACGGTTTTCTGATTTTTATTTTCTACAAAATGGTCTGCAGCAGAAGCTCAGAGGCAAAAATTTGTACTGGTAAAGGCATATTTTTGTAAACATTGCTTTATGTGACCCTCAAGAGGTACAACGTTTAATGCTGTGAAATGAAACTGCTAATAATACTGTATCTTGCACTTTTCACTATGCATTATTGAAATTGAGTAGGGGTGGACAGAACATAGATTGAAATACCACTGGTTAGATTAATGGGTGAATTCCTAGGGATTTTGATTGTCACTTGTTCAGCAATAGCAACAACAAAAGGCTGTTTTCTTCCCACACCTTCTTACACACATACAGGCTAGGCTATTTGAATCACCTGATGTGTATCAGATGGAGATTTATACTTGTTTATCCTAGTTATCCCAGTTGATGGGTTACTTCTGCTTCTTTGAAGATCACTCATAGCCGAGTAAGATTGTCTTCTATGAACACGGTCTTAACCATGAAGTGAAGGCCAGTTCTAGATCTGCACATCCTTCCACAGTGGGGACATAGGTCTCTGGGTGGGAGTTGATAACGATGAGGGTTTGCCAAATATGCCTTCCTCTTAGCACCTTTCTCCCTTTTGTCCTGAGTTTGAGCGTCTTCAAAGTCCATGACACCTTTGGTAAAGGCTGTTCTCCAACACTGGCTCACAGGCCAGTGTTTCCTAATTGTCAGTGTTTATACAGGTAATTGACTATTCCTCCTGAGTCAGCCTTTTGCATCTTGCTTTGCCATCCTGCAAGCCCTCATTTTGCACTTGGCTCTGTTTGATGGACTTTGGGTTCTGTTAAAACAAAAAACAAAAACGCAACCAAGAATAGAAGCTATGTAGTATGAGCCAGTATTTAAGTCAAACTGAACATAGATGCTAAATTCCAATAATTGCACTCTTCCTGCTAGGCTATAGTATATGTTTACTCTGTACCCCTTCACTTTTGACATGGGATGTGTCAGCTACTGATTCCTCTGGGAGGTTGAAGGTGCTGAGGTCCCTCTGGGGATCTCTTATCATCAGCTGTCTAAATTGTGCTAATGGAAAAATTGGCTTGGCTTGTCTGTGGAGGGGGGAAAACATTGGATTTTTTAAAAATAATAAAAAACCACGATGTGTCTAATGTCACCAGCCACTCAGATAAAGAGTGAACAGCCAATACCTCTGACACAGCCGTTTAAATGTTCTGTGATGAATTATTACAGGCACCTGGGGAGCAACAGAATCAGCATCCTGGAGACCAAGGCTTTTGATAGCCTGTCACGATCCCTTCTAACGCTTCGCCTGAGTAAAAACAGGATCACCCAGCTTCCTGCTAAAGCATTCAAGCTGCCCAAGCTAACACAACTGTGAGTAGAAATGTGCAGTTTAATTATGGGCAACCAAACTTTATGGAGACAAACGTTCCCTGAGGACATGCTCACCAAATGCAATCCTCCTTCACGTCCATAAAATGTTGGATAAACTATATTTTAATGGCCCTATGGTGACACCTAATAAAGCAAATTAGGAATAGGTTGGGTTTTTTCCTGGTGGTCCTGCATGGCCTTGACTTCTTTTTTAAAAAAGAAAGAGAGTAATCTGAAAATAATAATAATAATAATAATAATAATAATAATAATAATAATAATAGCATTAATTACTTAGAACTTAGAACTGCACTTGTCAATCCAGCCGGTGCATTTATTTTTCTCGTTGCTTTTTGTTACTCCCTTTGTTTCACAAGAGGGCAGTGAAAGCGAATTAGGTCAGAGGGCTTTCTCGAAACCCTGTGTTCAAGACCACACATGGGTCTTTTATTTGGTAATAAAACTACAACGAGGGAAGGCTGTTAAAGTGTGTGGTTGACATTTAGATGGGAAAAATGGTGCTTTTGATGAGTTAGCACACACGTCGTTGTTTGTGCAGTCAGAGCGTAGTGTGGGCTGCATTTGATCACAAATACACATCTGCATCTGCGAAGGTGCTTTGTGCGCAGATAATTGACCTTTGGCTTCAACATTCGCTTGCTGCTTTCTAAACGCTTGGAACCCGACTCAAAGGCTGGATCGCGCGCCATTTAGTATATGATTTCAATTGACATTAAAAAAAACACACAATGGAGATTTTTATATGCAGAGACAAAATAACTTGTGAATCTCTTTTAAATTTTACACAAGCTAACAAGTAGGATTTCGGTCAGGCACTTCCCTCCGGTGAAAGTAACCGGTCACCTGTTCAAACAGTGGATTCCTAGAAGATTCCTATTTCCCTCACTGCAAATCCTGTGCAGAAAACGGGTTTGGAGTTCAGTTTTCCTCTGTGATAACCTTTCTTCTTGGAATATTTTTAGGGCGTTCGAAGATAACAACCCACCTTCTAATGCTGTGCAGCTATGGAGGGGCTACTGTATGTAGGAGTAGTGATCCGTAGGGCAGCACAGGTGGGGCAGCGTTGCTCACCTGCCTTCTGAACACAGGTGAACGTTCCTGCTGGTTCCTGCGAAGGAGAGGGCTTGGGGATGGAGCCAACCTGACTTTTCTGCCACCACATTGCTCCCTACTTCCCATCCCTTTTTCAAGAACCAGCAGCAATGCTCACTGCTCAGAAGGCCACCTCATCAGCAGTGCCCCTTCAGTAGCCTCTTCTGCTACATTCATAGTTGCACATTAAATATTGTTCTCTGGGCAACCTCAATTAAATTATTTCTGTAGCTGTCCAGAGACTCTTAATACAAAAGCTCAAAGTAATGTTGAGCGTGGACTTGGTCTCGATAGGGTTGGACCCAGAAGTTTCTTCTGTTCACCAAAGGGCTGTGTATACCTTGCACTTGGATACAATGCTTCAGATCCAAAGTATAGGCACTCTCTTGTTTCATGTCCTTCAAATGACACGTGTTAAGAGCAGCAGAGGTTTTTGGTTTTTGTTCCCCCATCCTCAACCCACTGGAAAACAATGGTCTTTTAACACCCTTCTGTGCTGTTGGCAATTTTAGGGAGCTGAACCGGAATCGCATTCGTCTGATAGATGGCCTGACGTTTCAAGGACTGGACAGATTAGAAGTTCTGAAGCTCCAGCGAAACAACATAAGCAAGCTGACCGATGGTGCTTTTTGGGGTCTGGCCAAAATGCAAGTTCTGTAAGTTAAAAGATGGTTATTACTCATAAGTTCCAGGCATGTGCTGCAGATGCCTGGTGGGTAATTCTGGCGTGCAACTTACAATAGCATTGGTGTACTAAGGCTTTTGTAGAGATGCACTTTGACTTGATAGCCAAAGTGCACCTCTTGTCTACAAAGATAGGATAGCCATCTTCAAATATCTTAAGGGCTGTCGCATGGCACAGGGAGCATGCTTGTTTTCTCCTACTCTGGAGGGCAGGACTTGAAGCAGTGGCTTCAAGTTGCAAGAAAGGAGATTCTGACTAAACATGCGGAAGAACTTTCTGACAGTAAGAGCTGTTTGGCAGTGGAACAGGTTCCCACGAGAGGTGGTGGACTCTCCTTCCTTGGAGGTTTTTAAGCAGTGGTTGAATGGCCATCTGTCTTGGATGCTTTAGCTGAGATTCCGCGTTGCAGGGAGTTGGACTAGAGGACCCTTGGGTCCCAACTTGTAAGATTCTATGATTCTGTGACTTTTACTCTAAAGCCACAAGCTTATGTATGCATGCCCATTGAACACAGTGAAACTTACTTCTGAATGCACCTGCCTGAGATTGAGCTATTAGCCTAGAAAGGAGGGCATTAATGGGAGATTACTGTACCTCTGGGACCAAACCAAAATAATGACACGCTAAAGCTAGCAGCTGGCTTTGGGGAAGACCAAGGTGGCATGTTCTTGGTCTTAAGAGGTATTGTGGGCTGGCGGAGTGGAGGTGGGAATTAAGAAATAAATGTGGCGTTTTGTACATGGGTTGTTTTTTGCTTCTTTAAGTACATGCATGTGAGATGTGAACTGGTGTGTAATATGTTTAAACTGGCTGTGCTTCCAGGAATCTGGAGTACAACGCCCTCACAGAGGTGAACAGCGGCTCCCTGTATGGACTTGGGTCTCTCCAGCATTTCCATCTCCGTAACAACTTGATTTCCCATATCAACCCGGCTGGATGGCGCTTCTGCCAGAAGCTGAGCGAACTGTGAGTTGCCTCTCCTGAAGTTGCTAACGGGCGGCAGTGAAAGTAGCTATTAACGGGCAAAAGCACCCAATGCCTGGCACGTTTTATCCATGCTCTCATTATGTCCTGTTTGGATTCCTGCAGTGTGCTGTATGTGTAGGGCTGCCTGTGGAAACATTTCTGAAACTTCAGTTAGTGCAGAATGCGGGCAGCAGCCATAGTTTTGACCGGCACTTGGTCACGCACATCATGCCCCACCAGTTTTGAAAGAAGTTCACTGGCTGCCTGTTCATTTCTGGGCCTAGTTCAAAGGGCTGTTGCCAAATGGTTTGGGACCCTAGAAGGTGAAGGGCCACCTCCTCCCATGCCATCCTACTTGCACTCGAAGATCATCAACAGATGCCTTTCTCCATATATTCTCTTCATCAGAAATGATAGCTGTTTCAGCAAAGGAAAATGTCTTTATGGTGTGACATGCGTTCTACAAGGTATGCCTGACACCAATTTTGTTGTCCTTGAGTTGCCAGACAAAAACCACCTTAAGTATTTTAAACTCTCTGTCTTTTAATTTTCATTGGCTGCTGATTTTTTTTTTTTTTAAAAATGGTTTTGCTTGTTTGTTTGTTTTTATTGCCTTGAAATTTTGGATAAAAAGGCAGTATATAAATATTTTAAATAAATCTCCCCCTGGCTTAGGAACCTGCTGCCTTGTCCACTGCTCTGGCAATTGCTTGCTCTTGCTGCATTTCAAATATGCAGAAAGAGTGGAGAAAGCAGTGTTGGAATGTGTGCTAGGCACATGCATCTTTCCAGTTGGCTACAGCTATAATGATGGATATTCTGAAGTGATATTCTGAAGTTTGCTCTTGGCTATCTGCAGATGACGTCAGGAAAGAAACATGCCTCTGCCAGTTCTGACAGGAAACACCTATGCAGAATATCAAAGGGAAGGGTCCCCCCCCAAAAAAAAATCAAATTTAGCATTACCTGCTGGCATTGGATTTCTTTTTCTCCCTTCCCCTGCCCACCCTTTGAAACATTCTTTCATCGCAGGTGAAGAAATAATTTTGACTGGCTGCCATTTCTTCATAATTCAACACTCCAGCCTCTTTAGGAACCAAATATATGTTGTCCCATGCCTTCTTGAAAGCCATTAATCTCTCCTGAATTTCTTCCAGTGTTCTTCATTGCACCACTGCTGCCTTTGCTCATGCTTACAAAAGACAGACAGCTTATTTGCCAAGGAATGACACTCTGAGTACTTAAAAATGTGTCTGTTTTGACTTAGGCTTTGGCATATGCTGTTAACTTTCATGCACACCCAAGACGCCTTTTCTTATTTTTCATGCCAGCGGTGGTGAGGGGCAAATCTGTAAGAGAAATGCAGAGATCTAGAAGTAGGCAAAATTAATAATAATAATAATAATAATAATAATAATAATAATAATTAATACACTCTGAAATAACAGCATGCTCATGAAAATAAAATGCTTCTTATGTTGCTTTTTAGAAATAAGATGTTGCTCTCAAAATGTAAAGATCCCTTTCTGCTTAAGGGAAGCCTTAAGGCTAGCAGTAAAACCCAGTTGGTCTCATTGTTTGCAGCACTAGTGTATGACCCTAGCTTATATTATACATCCAAGGCCTAAGTGAAAATGTAGCTCTTCGAGGCTACAAGAGAGCCTGCTTAACCCCAGAACAGATTGATTTCTGTACTTGTGGGGCCACCCCCAAGGAAGACCCTGTTGCAATACACTTTGCCTATTTGAGGTAGGTTGGCCCCTTTCCCCCGCAGTGTTGATGATATGATTTACATAACCATTCTTGTCGGAACAGAGGTGCTGCGAAGCAGAGTGGAACCTGTGGGAAAGAAACAAATGAGAACTTACACTGATATTCTGCTTCTTGTTTTCAGGTCCTTGTCGTTTAACAACCTAACCAGGCTGGATGAGGGGAGCTTGGCAGACCTGGGGGGCCTGCAGATACTTCAGCTGAGCCACAACTACATCAGTCACATTGCCGAGGGAGCGTTCAAAGGACTCAAAAGCTTGCGACTTCTGTACGTGTTTCAGTTTTACCTTTTCTGTCCCGTTAGATCGGCCCCTGGAGCAACAAAAGGGACTGCTTCTTATATTTGCTTGCGTCTTTTTTCTTCTTTTCTGTTTCAATAAGACGCAAAGCCATAGCATAAATAGTGAGGATTGCCATTGATCTGAAGCCCGCTCGGTGTAGCATAGGAGATTACTTGTCTCTGGTACAGTTTTCCTGCCTGAGAGCAAGGGTCCCCTTTCCAGTTTCCCATGCTTAGTGTGACTAAAAAAAAACCCCAAACAAAACCCTGTTACACTACTACTGTCTTTGATGGAATACTTCATTCTCAGCTGGAATATATAGGAGCTAGCGATGCTGTGGTTGCTTCTTTCCCACAATTTATCTTGGCTTTTAATGCCTTGTGATTATGCACGCATAATTATTAATCCCCAGTGTCATGAAATCCTTAGTGCCAGTTTTCCGGCATGGTTTTGCGCTGTGGCCAGCATCTATGGGATTAATTTTCTTTTTTTCCCCCAAAAGGAAACACACACATTTTATTTGAGACAAATGAACAACGCTCGTTGTTGTTGCTATTATTATTATTATATTCTAAGCTTTGTTGCGGCGCTGGCTTATTTGAAAGGAAGCAAGAACTTCCCTCCTTAGCTACCGCGCTGTGCAGCCATTTATTCCTTTTATCGAGCAGAGGGAGGAAGCGCTTTTATGTTCCTTTGCCTTTTCCGAGAACCACTTTTCGGTCCCATGCATGCTTTCAGAAAGGCCCTTCTCCTAGGCAGCTGGCACCGAAAAGGACGAAAGGCTTTCCCAAAGCAAAAAAAAAAAGCTGTTTTGGATTGCAGCTAATTCGTGGGTCGCCTTTTGTGTCCACTGCCCAGAGAGAAAGTGAGGGTGGGAGAGCAAGTTCTAATTGAATCAAGAAGAAGGCCCATTGGGTCCTGCACCTGGTGAAAAAGAGCCGGGCATGCTTTAATTACAGCCTATTGTTGACAAGCCTTTGGTGGGTGTGAAACTGCTGAAATGCGAAGCTATTCAAATAGAGGTCAGGCCCAGGGACCTCACAGCAGAATGATTAACAAGGCAGTGTGCATTCAGGGCCAGCCAGCCAGAAAGAATAGGAAATTGGCAACAGGGGCTGGGAGAAAGCAAAGTTGAATGCAAGGAAAACTGGGCCGGAATACTGAATCCCTATACTTTGTGTGTGAAAGTACGCGCCCCCCCCCCAAACTTTTCATCCCTTGGCATTAAAAGACATTTCAGGTTCCTTTGGAAGAACCAGCATAGCAACAAGCTATGTCTTTTCTCTCTCTGTCCTTTTATAGAAAATGCAATGTAGAGGTCAACCAACCAACCAACCAACCAACTAAAAAAGTTTGCTGCAGAAATCTCACTCATCATGTGCAAGGTTCCCAAAATGTCCTTAGCCAATATGACATTACGAGAGTGCGCCTTTTCCCACTCCTCCAAAGAGAAATTTGCAAAAAGAGAAGCAGGGGGAATAGGGAGGACCTTTGATTGGAGTAAAACTGCCTTTGTGGCATGTGTAAAACCAAAGATAGTGTGGCTCAAAGAAATAAAAGTTTGCTGCTAATTCTGCTGATGTAACCTGGTCTCTCACTGAGTGAACTTTTTTTAAAGACGTTGCCATATTTGCTTGCTTAGGCGCTGCTTCTTTCCCTCTCACTGTTTCACCACTGTTTATACGCTAGCCAGGTGTGTTGATTACATCATGTATTTATTCTTTTGGCTTCTATCTGCACAGAATTCTTTCCAATAGCCACATCTGTGTCGACACACCCAGGAAACACCCTTATGCTTGGGATGCAATCTCCGTGCCAGTTCTGGCACAGTGATTGTGGCTTTGATTGTTCTCTTCCTGATTTTTGTCTGATTTGGAATAAAGCCCCAGTCCTTTGTTGCTCTGACAGCAAAAAAAGAAAAAAGAAAAAAGAAAAAACAACCCAACTTGGGCACCAGAAGGAGAGAAACCAAAATCTATTTGAGGCATAGAGAGACAGCAAGAAGCAGCTTCACTTTGGATTTTTAAAATTATTATTAAATAAAACAGTATGGAAGAGGCTAGACCTATTCAGTTAAGGTTATTTTTTTCTTTTACTGCAAGTACTGGGCCGTCCTGATAAAAGCCTTAATGCCTTGGGGACAAAAGAAGAGCCCTTTGGTAAACTCTTCCTAAAGGTTACCCTTAGGCTCTTTTAACATTTTGCTCACAAACTGCGAAATTGATTGCGGGTTTTCTTTTGTCGTCTTCTCTCCAGGGATCTGGACCATAACGAGATTTCAGGCACAATAGAAGACATCAGCGGGGCCTTTACAGGGCTGAAAAACTTAAGCATGCTGTGAGTGTCTTAAGATGTTTTGTTTTTTTGTTTTTTGTAAAGGGTGGTTTTTGTACAGTCCTTTTTTCTTCTTGCGCTAAACACAGCATAGCATATCTTTTAGCAATGGAAAGGCAGAAGGGGAAGAATCTGTTGAAGATCATGTTGCACGTAGTTCCTGGGTGCTCATTAAATGTTTTTATTGTGCAGCATATGTCTTAGTCACGGTTTCGTTTCTCTGAATGATTTTGGGATTCTTAGAATTGCATGCGGTTCTTTTATTCATATCAACCTTGAACTGTAAATTAGTTACAAAACCCAATATCTTTTTATACTCTTATCGAATTTCTAATTCCCTACTGTTCATCATCTGCCAGTGTGCTAACAAACCTGAGAATGCGGTAGACTTGTGGAAATTCTGTTTTCGGTGTTCAGTGCCGATTTTATCAGAAATGTACTTGGGATGTGGACTGTAGGCACAACACTACACTTGAGATCCATTAGTAAAGAGGCTATAGGATTTGGCAGAAGTTTTGGATATGCTGGTGGATCACTTCAGGCTATATTGTACTGTTGAAATGGGTGTAGTTGTAAGTGGAACATGGCAGCACATGGGAGATGCATCCTTATGTTGCATCCTCTGCAGTACGCAGTATAGATTGAAGAGGTTTAGGACATGATACAATTGTGCTCCTCCCTTCTATGGCCATGCCCTCATTGACTTTACACCAGCTCCAGTGCAAAGCATTTCCCTCCTTTTAGCTTTAGGGTAAAGGTAAAGGGACCCCTGACTATTTGGTCCAGTCGTGGCTGACTCTGGGGTTGTGGCGCTCATCTCGCTTTATTGGCCGAGGGAGCCGGCGTCCAGCTTCCGGGTCATGTGGCCAGCATGACTAAGCCGCTTCTGGTGAACCAGAGCAGTGCACGGAAATGCCGTTTACCTTCCCGCCGGAGCGGTACCTATTTATCTACTTGCACTTTGACATGCTTTCGAACTGCTAGGTTGGCAGGAGCAGGGACCGAGCAACGGGAGCTCACCCCATCGCGGGGATTTGAACCGCCGACCTTCTGATCGGCAAGTCCTAGGCTCTGTGGTTTAACCCACAGCACCACCCGCGTCCCAGCTTTAGGGTAGGTGGGATTAAAAAACCCTAAATACCTCTGTGTTGATGACTGTCCTGCCCATTTCACCACAGCAAAGCATAGGATATGGTGAAATTCAGTATCAACTCCACCCATGCTTGCCAGTGGAAATCTCAACACAGTAGCGGATGAGTAGTTTTCTCTTTTTTTCATGTTGCAATTCCGAATCCAGGACAAGCCACAAGCCTCTCCTTTGTGTTGAGATTATTATTGTTAATTGTTTTTTATTAAATTTATATGCCTCCCTTCATCTGAGGCTCACAGGACAGCTTACAATATACAACAAAAACAAAACCATGCCATAGTAACAAACAAAAAACAACAACTTTCTCCCCCACCCCCCATGTCACATAAGGATGGTAAAGAGTTCAAGAAGAGGGATCACTCCCACTGTTTAACCCATTCTTCCAGCTAAGGAGTAGGCAGGCAATGGGTCAGTTTCTAGGAAGATTCTTGAATTGTACTGTAGTAGCAGAGTAAGGCTCAGGTGCTTCTTAAAGCAGCACAGCCCCAGGGCAACATGGAGACTCCAAAACGATGGTCCCATTTTACAGGGCCTCGTGTGTAGGTAGGAACAAGGTGGCAGGAACTAGCTCCCGAAATGGTTGCAGGATGGGCCTGTCGCAAGAGGCTGGACAGGTTGAGTTTCACCCATGATCAGGCACTGAACCAAGAGGACTTTGTTGGGATTAGAAAACGGAAGGGATCAGATAAGCTAAGTATTGGCCTCTCAAAAGCCACACATCCTGCATACAAGCAAGGGAGGCTTGCAGAGGCAACCTAGCAGCTGGGCCTGAGGTGGTTGGCTTCCAGCTTCCTATTTCAGAGCGTTTAGACCCCATTGGAACAGTCTACAGCTTGGCACACTTGGTTAGAAATAAGTATTGTCATTGCTGAAAGAGAGGTGTGTGTGACTTTCTTCCCTCACTTCAAATTGAAAGTTGTTGGAACCCTTTAAAACAGTTGCCAAGCAACCACAAAAGGCCACAGAACCCAGATTTTGCCAACTCCATAAACGGACTCTGGCATTTTCTCCTTCTCTGGGAAAATGCATAGCCGTAGCCTAATATGTAGCCATGCCAGCAAAATCATATTAATACCCCCACTTCTTCCCGCCCCCTCCATTTTGGTGTAAGTGCAGTATTTTAAGATTTCAGTGAATTGTCAGCAGCTGATAAGCTCAGAGGAGTCCGTGGTGTCAAGTGGTATAGTTTAAGAAGCACACATGCACTCACTCTTTGGCTCACGACTTATTTTAGACCGTAATTGTTAGATTATTGGTGGGTTATTTGCAGCTATTCATTAAAAAGTCATCAAAGATTAACTTGGGTATATGATAAGCATTATTTTTCCGTCAGGCAGGGTCCTGTGTTTAAACTGTCGACCAAATGGATTAGCATAAGGGGGAGGCGTGGGGTGGGGGGTGGGCAGACACTTAGGAGGAAACCTTCGAATGAATTAATAATTACCTCAGCACTTTGGAGATTGCTTTAAAAGCTGCTCCCCTTTTGATCTGTTGTGGATAAGCTTCTGAAAGGGTTTCTCAACGAGCCCTGCAGTGCCTTGTTCAGCATATCGGAGGTGTTAAACGGGGAGAAAGGGGCAGGCCAAGTCGCTAGACTTCCCTGCATTATGGATGAGGCCCTTCACACTGGGGGGGGGGGGGAGCGGGCCCTGCATTACAACAGTGCCTTGGAAGAAGAGTGAACGGCAATTCTGCTCACCCCTACTGGTTATTGAGACTTTGTATTCAAAATACCCACCTCTCTTCTTAATAGAAGGCAAGTGGAAAGCAGGCCAAAATGAGCATAAGAAATGCAAATCTTGTTTTTTCATAAAAAAAAATATAATGCTACGGAACACAGTGAAAGAACTAAAATTCAAATGATCGAAAACTCTGAAGGAGAGCAGAAGAACCTTCAATTACCTGTCATTAAAAAGTCCTTCAGATAAGAGATTTTTTTACTTGGGAGCCAAACTAAATGGTGCCAAGTGGATGTCTCTTGGGAAGCTGTTCTACAGCTTGGGTGCCACCACTGAGAAGGCCCTGGTAATTGGCTACTGTTCCTTGGACGATGACCTCAGTAAAAAGGCAGGTTCACACTGGAGGAGGCAACCATCACTGAGGAACTAAAACCAACTTCCATTTATCTGATATTGAGCTGAGGATACAGTCTAACCTCTCAGCTAGGCCACACGGGGCTGTGCAGTAGGGTCTCAGCCAAGTTCAGAGAAAGCCTTGCATAAAGTTCAGGCTTAAGAGCGAAGAAGGGGAGTCTGAGTCGAGTCACATAATGCTTTGGACTACCACGTTTCTGTTTGGACTGCAGCCAGGCAACAGGGTGCTTCCACAAAGTTGGCTATGTGGATTAGTTTCCTTCTTTCCCATGAGATAGCTATTGTGTTTACTTTTTTGGAGCAGGGATGGGAAGAAGCAGCAGCAGCTAGCAAGCAGCCAACATGCACCCGGAATTAAAGCTTGAAATCAAGGGCTGGCAGAAAATAGGTCAGCTACGTGGGAAGGACTTGTCCAACTAGGAAGCTGCTTTATACAAGGTCAGACGATTGGTCCATATATTACAAAAAGAGACAGAAGGCAGTCTAATTATTCAGGCTGCCATAATGACTTGAAAAGGGGCGTTGGTTCCCTTTTCAGTCCCCAATGATAGAGCTGCCTGTTAAGGAACTCCTGGAAATACTCAGGAAAAAGTGCTCAGAATACTCTTGTCAGAAATTTGGCTTTCTCACACCTCTGCAGTTCCCAGTGCTCCATTGAGGGAAACCATGGCAATTAAATCCATTTCTTATGATCTGAAGTGAGGACATGACCTAACTCCATCACATCTCAACAATGGATCAGGAAGAGCACAGGCTAAGCCTAAACTGTTTAGAGGGGGGGAGGGGTTCCCAAACATCTTTGCCAAGCCCCTCAAAAGTTCAAGCCGCAATTAGCTCCTCTCGTCTGGTCATCATATATATATATTTTGGAATTATTATTTGCCCTCTTGAGACATAGTTTTGTGAGAATGCAGTACTGGGTTACGTATAGCATACATACCTGTCTTGGAGAACAGACGTATGAGCTTTTTACCCAAATGCTGCTTTTAAGGACTAAACCGAGAAGAAGCACAGGAGCTGAAGCATTGACAAGGCTTGGGTTGGCGTACGTGGGATAGTTAGTTCATGCAGCCAAGTTGCCGTTTCCTACGTACTGTTTGCCAACTCCTCGTCTGATCCACTAGCTTTGGCTAGGTGTGGCTGAGAAGCAATGTGTCAGGAAAGGCATATCTGAAAGTTGCAAGGTGTGTTCTTTGTGGAAGTGGCCACATGTGCGAGTTGCTTACATAAACTGCAAAGATAATTACATGGGCTGTTCCCAGCTCTGGAAATGACAGGCCATTTGCAAGTAGCACCACATGTTTAGTTTGCCCAGGTAGAACTGTCTGTCCACGTGCAATTTGCTTATGGAAACTGAATTGCTCTGAGGTGATCCTGCCCAATGTTTTATTTCCGGAATCAGTTCCAACAGTGGGGTCTCGGTTTTACAGACTGGAAGATCTTTAGTAGGGTAGCTTTCTCTCAACCTAGGCACATGGGGTGGAATTCAACTAAGTAGTTGCATCCGCAGAATGAGGTCTACTTGTGTTTCTTCCCCCATGCCACCTAAATCTGTTCTGGAGGAACACCTAGAACGGGTTTAAGGAGGGCATGGAACACACAGGGAGAGGAGATGGAAGATTGCACCATCGGCACAAGCATTTCTGCTTGCCCAGTGGAACAGTCTTAACTGCACAACATTGAATTCCACCCTCAGTTTGGATTCAGCCTGTTGTCTCCAGTTTTCAGGACATTGCCAGATGTGCAGTTTTGTTCTGAAATAAGAGAGCTGCGTTACCTTTCCTGCCTGTTTGCTCACCACTTCTAGATACTGGCCTTGATAAAGTAATGCCAGAAGCCGTATAGATTCTGAATATGAGCAACTAAGAATACTGTGTGATAAATCTAGCAAGACAGAGCAGCATATCTAAAGAAGACAGCTTTGATCACAGGTGAATTCCTATCCCAGAATCTATCCATTGCTCCAGTCATAGATTCACAAGGTGGGGTGTCTTCCTGACTCCCATAGTCTTCCATATTCTTGGGCATGCTGTCATGCTTCATCACATCTTTATTCAGGGTAGAGAGTTACCGGGATACTCTTAGTGAAAATTGAAATGCAATAAGCATTCCAGGACTCATCATATAATACTCCTGAGTTGATTTATTGTAGAATTTTAATCTCTTCTATCATCAGGAATCAGGATGAGGCTACATTACATTAAAAAAACAACCCAAGGAAAACGCTAGAAATCAGATATAAATAACAGGATACCTCTGTGCCAATTTAGTCCCAGCTATTAAGACACCAAGCAACATAAGAAAGTCCTTAAAGCGTTTCCCAGATTGTGGGAATCCAGATTTGATTTCATGACCAGTCCAGGTCTAATGCCTCCATACTTCATTTCTGTGTGTACGAGGAGGGTGGAACCGAGCAGCAAACGCTTCCTCTTGGAACTTAATGTCACTTGAATAGCTTTTACTTTTAAAGTAGACCTGCTAGCTCTCATGCTGCGGAGGATGGTTGAGGATGTGGCAGCAGCATATTGCAGAGAGTTGGAAGGCTAAAAACTAAACCCACATGATATGCCGCAGTGGGACTGTGGCTTGCCAAGTCACATAGATTTGGGGATATAATGACTCAACATTTTGAACTGCAGAAGCTAGCAATACCTAGCCTTTTGGTCATCATGGCTCTTTGGCCTGGACTCAGGTAGCCAGAAATGAATAAGGTTGAGAATATATTCTGGTTGAGCCAGAAATGAATTTTCTATATATTAAAAAAGTGCAGGCTCCCACGCTGGCTCAGTCACAGGCTCAAGGGCATTCATTTGGAAATAAATTAATGGAGATAAAGCGGGGGAGAAATGATCTACCTAAAAACACATCGTGTGTCATGTGGTCACAGAAATCCACAGAAAAACACATCATGTGTCATGTGGTCACAGCTGCCACACAAATTGAGGTGTCCCCTCTTTAATTAAAACACCTAATTACTCCATGCAATTCTTCACCGGGGGGGCGGGGACATGTGGAATGGTTAGGGTCAGTTATTTACCATCAGATGGGAAGCATAGAATGAGCTCTTTTATCAACTGTTTAGAGATTTTACTGACAATTAAAAGGTATAGTACATTTTGTTAAATAAAAAAAAACAATCCTAAAATAAAGGGCTTTATTAGACAGCAGGCATTGCTCTAAGACACCTTATATCTTTTAATGCTCTAAAGTGCCTAGTTTGTTTTAAAGGTAAAGAGGTAAAGATACCCCTGCCCGTTCGGGCCAGTCTTGCCAGACTCTAGGGTTGTGCGCTCATCTCACTCTATAGGCCGGGAGCCAACACTGTCCGCAGACACTTCCTGGTCACGTGGCCAGCGGGACAAGCTGCATCTGGCGAGCCAGCGCAGCACACGGAACGCTGTTTACCTTCCCGCTGGTAAGCGGTCCCTATTTATCTACTTGCACCCGGAGGTGCTTTCGAACTGCTAGGTTGGCAGGCGCTGGGACCGAACAACGGGAGCGCACCCCGCTGCGGGGATTCGAACCGCCGACCATGCGATCGGCAAGTCCTAGGCGCTGAGGTTTTACCCACAGCGCCACAGCGCCACCCGTGTTTTAGGTGCATAATAAATAGTCTCTAGAGGGATGAGGATGTGTGCAGGACAAAGATACCTTGTCCCTAAATCTGCTGTGATGGCTTTAGCTGTTTCTTCAGAAGGCTCTCAGGGCTTCTCCCCATCCCTGCCCACCTGATGTGTGGCAAGGAAGTCACAGGATTATTTGGGTCTCTATTGCGAGCCATTTATTACCAGCTGCGAAAAGATCAGGAGTGAAATGAGGTGAGTCCAGTGTCTCGTTTAAACCGTGTTCTTTCTGATAACTGAAGGTCAACTCATATTCTGACTCCCCTTTCCTCGGCAACCCGAGCGAACCTGCGTTTCTTAATTCAGCACAGCGTGCCCCGTGTAAAGCTATCATCACTATTAAGTTCTAATAAAGATAAAAGTATTTAATTTCAGGGAAGGGGGGAGAGAGAGTACGCATACTTCTGCTTCCTTAATCTGCACAGATCGTATTTCCAGTGCCTTACATGGGGATGTTTCATCAGATAGAGCCACGCTAATTGGGTCTTTTCATTTTCTTTTCTTTTTTCTCCTCTCTCTCTCCCTCCCTGCCCCCACCTCCCCAAACTGCTTATCTGACGCTGGGTGTTTTGAAACTGCAGAACTCTGTTTGGAAACAAGATCAAGTCTGTGGCCAAGGAGGCATTCTCAGGCTTGGAGGCCCTGGAACACCTGTGAGTAACCCACAATGCTTTGCAGTTTTGAAGAGAAGTGGCTGGGTGGGAGAAGGGAAGCCTGCCAGAAGTGGCTGCTGGAGAGGCCTGCGAGCAATTTAATAGCATCTTTGTAAGCTGAGAAGCCAGTCCGTTTGTGAGAGCCAGCTGCTTCCTTCTCATTATAAGTCAGCTCCAACGTTGACTCTTTTTTCTTCTTCTCCCTGCCAGGAAGAAAGTTATAGAACACATGGCCAATTTGCATGCTATTATTTTATTTTATTTTTAAAACAACAACAACGCACAATGGAGTATATCTTACTTATTAAGACAAGAGGCACAGCAAAAAATTCTAACCTACTGGGAAATGTGACCTGTTATTATTCCCTTTGCTCTCAAGCTCCGTTTTGCCTTTGCTAATATCCTGGGGTAGTATCCTTCGCTCCGTTCTTCCTCTCCACCTGGGTCTCTGTGTTTAAAATGCAAGAGGGAACAAGTTCCACAGGAGTCCCTCTCCGTTTATTTTGCTAGTGAAGCCAAGCAGGCTGTAAGGCAACCAGCAGCAAGGAAATGGTGCACATGTGTGTTGCTTTTGCTTTGACGGATAACCTCTCTCTGTTTGAAATGAACTCTCAATATCGCAAGCAGTATCGGCTGGTAACATTGACTGAGTGGCATGTTCATCTGCATTGCCTTCATGTCTGCATTATGGATCCTTACACTGCCATATTGTAGGCTTGAAACGTTTCAAAAGTTCAGCCCCCTCCCCATATTTCTGTCTTCCCTTCCACTCCCTTTACTGGCATTGGGAACATGACAAATTTGCAATAAGTTGTTTGACCTAAAAAAGCCAAACTGTTCCCAGTTAATTGGGCAGCAGATTTTTTTTAAACAAACAAACAAATTAAAAATATACTTATTATTTAATGCAAGTACAGTGGTACCTCCGGTTGCGAATGGGATCCGTTCCGGAGGTCGGGCCAGATCCCGAGGTTCCTCTCTTTGCAGGGAGAGGAAAGTGGAAGACAGTTTCATTTCTGCACGGAATCTTTTGGCTGCAACTCATCACATTAGTAACATTTAAAACATCAGTTCCCTTCGCAGTGTTTATTCAAAGCAGGTATAAACCATACAGTGAGAAGAACCCAGCATAACCATAATAGTCAGCCGCTAAAGGTCATGGTGTAATTAAGGTTTCTTTAATCGGGCATCAGCAGAGCTGGTTTTCTTACTGAAAATGGCAAGCACTCTGTTTCTTTGAGCTGATGCTGGATTTTTTTGGTGGGAGGGGGGATGTGGTGGAAGTAGCTCTTCCTTTTCCTATCCCCACATCTCGTCAGGAGTTAGACTCATCAGGGATCTTCTTCAAATAAGGAGAGTTTTAGATGGCCACATAAGCTTCTTATCTTAAATGTAGCTTTTCAACCGTTGGTCAGATAAAATCTTAAGGACATCTTACAGATGCCAGCTGTTTTAATGAACACTTACGATTCAGGAACAACACAATTGCACACATTTAAAACGACTGTCCACAAGAAGTCATTAACATTGTGATTAGTTCAGTTAAGGACAAACTGGTCTTTGGTTCACACACTCCATGGGAAGATCTATACTGTCACACTAATTATAGCAATTAGTATACAGTCGTCCCTCAGAAGTCGAATGGAATCCATTCCGGAAGTCCGTTTGACTTCCAAAACGTTCAGGAACCAAGGCGCGGCTTCTGATAGGCTGCAGGAAGCTCCTGCAGCCAATCGGAAGTTGCTACAGACGTTTGGGTTCCAAAGAATGTTCACAAACTGGAACAATCACTTCTGGGTTTGCGGCGTTCGGGAGCCAAAATGTTCGTCTCTCAAGGCGTTCGACTTCCAAGGTATGACTGTATAGCATTATGTCCAGTCCCCAAACACTTAACTATTTTTAGTGAAAGTGAGCCTGCTTCATATGCTATGGCTTGAAGTAGTTTTGTTTCCAAAGTTAAAACTTACCATAGTTTGTTGGGTTTAGGTGCCGTGGCAAGTTGTAGCTAGTAATATTCACAGACATAGCCACTAAGCCACTGATTTGAATGAGCCACAGTCAAACATTGCACACTCCCACTTTTTCTGGTAAAGCCATAAGATGGATATTGGAAACGTTTGCTTTTTCTTTTTTTTAAGCACAGTTTAGCATTACGTCTGAACCCAACAAACTGTGGTTAAGGTTCGCTCATTTCAACAAACCATGGTTTAGATGTAATGCTAAACTGCGCTTAATCGTAAACAGAAGCAAAAACCTCAGATCTCATCATGGCCAGGCAGGAGGGATAGCGGTGGGGGTGGGAGAGTCCAAAGCTCAGAGCCCCCCATTCCTATCATGATAAATCATTGTTTACATATACTAGTTCACTTGCCTGATTTATACACAGCTTCTGATTAGTAGGAGTCGAAATATTATGAAGGAGCGCAGACCTATAAACCATTTGATAGGAAGTAAACTGACATGAAAAAAAAACTGTTAACACTTATATGTATTGGTTTCTTTTAATGCTTTATTTTCTGTAGGAATCTTGGAAATAATGCAATACGTTCTGTTCAGGAGGATGCATTTGCTAAGTTGAAGAACCTGAAGGAGCTGTAAGTAATGTTAAGATTTATCCTGTAATCTTTGGGCCATTGTTGTGACCCCCCCCCCCCCCGCGGCTGCTCTCCCCCTCCCCAGCTACGCTCCCACTATTGCTGCTTTCCACTTGCCACCCCCACAAGCTATTTTTACACTAGAGCAGATGTCAGAGACTCGTCTCACATTCAGTAACGAGTGAAACAGGATCTTCTCAGCAGTCCTTTCATTGGGCTGCATCTGTGCCCTTATCCATCTCCGTTCAGGAAATCTAGGCTCCTTTTCCCAAGCCTTACAGAGCATTCAGTGACTTACTTAATTTCTGGTGGCAAACCACTATCTCCTTTTATAACTACATTTCGGGTATGCTGACATTTCAGTGATAAGCAGGTTTCAAATTTGATCCATGTGCCCACTTATTCTCAGGGATGGGAAAATTACATTAGCAGATCTAACACTTCAGCTGCATCAGTGGGATCTTGTTTAGTACATTGCCAAACATCCTGTCTCATGATAATCTCCAAACCGGCTCCCCCCTTCCATTGTTAATACGCTGCTTTATGCTCTACCATATGTTCAAGCAATATTAGTTGTCCAGGATCTAAATTTAGTAGCTCACTTTCCAGGTGAACATGTGTGTGTGTGTAGACACGCATACACCTGTCCAAGATCTTATGAATTGTACCAACTAAGAACTTTTCCATTAGATGCCATTTCACTTAAAACATAGTTTAGAGAGGCACTCATAATCATATTCAGGATCTGCAAGAAGTAATTGCTTGCTTCCATTTGACGAAATAGCAGTAGCCATGTCCCTAGACCTGAAAAGAGGCAACTTGGCTTACAGAATTTGCAGCCACAAGATATGGTGATGGACAGTGTCTTAGATAGCTTCCTCCCTCCCCACAAAGGACTTTACAGAGCGCTTACTCTCTGTTAAGACAGATGGTATATCTGCCTTACACAGATAGATATTGCCTCTCATAGGGAGTTAGCAAGCAAGTTAAAAAGCTATTAGCTTTTTTTCCCTAGTTCACGTATACTAACTTTGCGGCACAGGATGACCTGAAAATAACAAATCCATCTCCGGTTTAAAAAAGGGTTGTTCACCTGCGGTGAATTAATACTCACCCCGGGTGACCAGGCAAGCAGCTATTTATAAAGGTCATGTGCAGGGTCAGATTAATGTCTCATATATTATTCCCCTGCTCTTCACCCTGAATGCTCAGCTCAAGGCCAACGTTTTGTCTACTATACCACCAGCAGACACTCTCCGCCATTCTGTTGCCTGGGATTCCTTTGGGATCAGTGTACAGTGGTACCTCTAGTTACAAACTTAATTTGTTCCGGAGGTCCATTCTTAACCTGAAACTGTTAACTAGAGGCGTGCTTTCACTAATGAGACTCTTGCTGCCGCTGCACCTCCGGCACACGATTTCTGTTCTCATCCTGGGGCAAAGTTCTCAACTTGAGGTAACTCTCCTAGGTTAGTGGAGTTTGTAACCTGAAGCATTTGTAACTCGAGGTACCACTGTATATATAAGGCAGGAAGGCTGCCCTATTAGCAGCCATTATTTTTTCGTTTGTCAGTATCTGGGTTGCCGTTTGCATTAAAATTCCCTTTCAAGTTTCACAAGAGACTTCCCCCCCCCCCTTTGCATTTTGTCTGCTTCCCTCTAGCCGCATAAACAGCGAGAGCTTCCTCTGTGATTGTCAGCTGAAATGGTTGCCGCAGTGGTTAACCAACAGGGAACTGCAGCCGTTTGTGGAAGCTACCTGCGCCCACCCAGAGTCATTAAAGGGCAGAAGCATTTTCGATGTGGCTGCAGAAAGTTTTGTGTGTGGTAAGTCTTGGCCGTAGCTTGGTAATCTTGAGGTTGCTTTGGAGGGCAAGCCCTGACGCAGGAATGTTTGTATATTTTGTGGCCAGCTTGTTCTTCTGTATGCAGTGGAGTGGAGCATACATAGGATTCAAATTCTTCACTGGCCAGAGCTGGTTTTATATCAGAACTGCACTTAAATTGGCAGTGTGTGGCAGCATGTATTTGGAGCAGCGATTCCCAAAGGCGGGGGGGGGGGGGGCATTAATAAGACATGGGGAAGTTTTTGGTAGAAGTGGTAAAGAGAACTTTAGACATTCCCGAGTGTCTCCTCCATTTCAATCTTGTTTTCATGGGACAGCGATTGCCTGGGCATAGGATTTTCATCTTGTCTCTTCAGCTTTAGGAATTATTATTTTGCACTACCTTTCAGCAGCACAAGTAGACCTTCAGTGTGTCTGTAGGAGGAATGTTCACTCAAGCTAGCTGACGTCGTGTTAACACTTTTCTCCTGAATAGTCCTTCTCTGAGCCTTTTCATTGCTGCTGCTGCTGCTGCTGCTTCAGGGAAAGATTGCAAACCAGCGTGGCAAATAGAGAACAGCTGAATACACACGTGCTTCGTTTTTTTGTCTTTTAAAATGGAATAGTTTAAAAGCGTAGAGCCACAGCCAAAGTCGCAGTTGTTCATACTTTCCTCCTCTTAAACTGAACGGGTCGTGGGTTCTCCCCGAAACTTTCCCCCTCTGTTCAGCTTGTTTATTGATGTAGAATTCAAGCTGTCGCGATTTGTCGGGCATTGCTAGCTTTGAGAATAGCAGCTTCAGGAGGATCTCTCCACTTTCGTTGAAAGCCCCATTCATCATCCCTGTTGGAGTATGTCCATATTGTACTCTCCAATCAGATAGGCGCAAATATACAGACACCTGCTCAGAACACAGGAACATCTCATCTGCTCGGATGATCTCATCCTCCAGCTGTGCGTGTATTAAAAGCTGATTAGGAAATCCATAGGCAGCAGCTCAGATAATGCTACAGTTCTACCCACCCATAGCAACCAATGGCTGTGGGCGCACCTTGTTTACTGCATGAAGTTAAGGTCACTCTCTGTTGATGAAAGCATTCTGGCATAATGCCTGGCTCAGCAGCAACTGCCAGGATTGCTCCAACTGGTGGGAGCTGGGAGAGAGAAGGGGAAGATAAATTGGGTGGGAAATAGTCTTTAGAGAGTCTTAGAAGCTGGGACCACATGCCAGAGGGTGAATGGGCAGGCAGGATTTTTCTCTACTCCACCTGAGGCTTCTGTTACAGTTAGTGTTACTATATTGAACTGTACTGACCGTTTGCCTGTCTGCGTGTGGCTTTTACTACATGTCATAGCTGATTGGCCCCTGACTTGCCAAACTGATGTTAATTCAATTATGAAGTAGAGAGAGATTTTGAGAGTAGCGCAATCTACTCCCTCTTCCAGTAGAAGGCTCCCCCGCCTCCCTTGACCCCCAAGTCAAACCATTTCAGTGGGTCTTCATCCATCAATGCCTTAAAAAAATATATTGAATCCTGGGATGGAGATTCCACAAGTTATCTGAATAGTCTCTTCCATTGTTCAGCTGTTCTCAACAGTTACGGGTGAAGGCAACAAGAAAGAGAACACGTCCTGTGTCAGTTTTCTGCCTCCCTTCACATGAGTTGCTTGTTGCTTTTCTTCCACTGGTGTTGGTGAATCTTAAAATCACCTCCCTTTATCACACCTATTCAGTTATTTGGACGGTGACGTCATTGTGAGCTCTGTAATCTTATTTTCTTTTGTATCGTTCCCACAGGGCCAACTCAGATGCACAAAAATACCATGTGATCGATTATGTCATGGAGAAGGCTAGCCTTTCCCTCTGACATGCCAGCCTTTTGGGGGATTGTCCCCTCCTCCACACACACACACACACACACACACACACACAAAATGTAATCTGAAGTAATCCAGCTGGAGTGGGAAAACTACCCTTTCCTATCGATATTGGACTGCAACACCCATCATTCTTGAGTGCTGGCTATCTTAGCTAGAGTTGATGGTAGTCCAACAACATTTGGAAGGGTGCTGGAGTCCACACTCCTACTGTTTGGGAAGGGGAAAACTGTACCATGTGCTTTCTCCATCTTTCGGAATTGCTCTCAGGCTGCCTTTAATAATGTAGTACGTTGGCATTCCAAACCTCTTTCTTTCTTAGCCACTGAATCCCTTTCAGATTTAATCTGCCCATTGAGTTTCTCCATTCCATTGGTAATGGCTGCGTTTTTTTAGGTGAGGGGAAAACGTTCAACATTGAAATCAGAGATGCCTTTTGTGTGACTAATAAATTAAGCTGCTTGGAACTCAGCTAAACCAAATAGCCCTCAATGTCAGGCCTCAAGAGCAGAAGCCTCTTTGCCTTGGAAGGGTGACAACCAGCTACATCTGCCGTTCCTTCGACATCTTTGTGCCAGGATGCTATCCTGCCTGTCAGCACTTGTCACTGGTGACATTAATTGCAACAGTTGCTGTAACTCTTAACAAATTAACATTGTCAGCCTGTGGTAGCAGCACTTGGAGGGCATCTCTCAGGGACCAGCTGACGGAAGATGGAAATAAGGTGGCGCGTGCATGCATATATATATATATATATATCTGCATACCTTGGAATTTCCACGCCCCCTTCCTAAAATAAATTGGCCAGATGGTTCAGTTGTAAGTCAGTAGAAAGCACTGGTTTCTCCTTTCACCCAAAGGATTGATGGCAATCCTTTTTGCCATATGTCTCCCATTTCATATTATATCTAGCTCACACCAGGTTATTCCATGCACCAGCCCTAAATTCGGAAGATTTGCTTTGGTATTCCTTCTGGTATTTTGGGTGCTGCCTATTGCTTCATTTTTGCAAACAAGCAATCACACGTTTCCGTAAACCCGAGAATTGTTCAGTTTATAATTACGGTAAAATGAGACTACAATGGGAAAACACTCAATATGCAACCGCCCAGGCTCGTATTATTTGTAGGTATCGAGCATTTTGCTGCATTTGAATTGCACGGCCAGGAATTGGACGAACAGCAGCTTTTCTTAGCGCTCTTCCACATAGGAAAACTTAACGCCTTGGGAAGGTGTTGAGATTTGAATGCCCCGTGGCCACGGCATCTTTCTAAACCGAAAATGCTTTGGCATTCTGTTTTCTTTTCTCAGAGGATTTCCCCAAGCCCAAAATTATCGTTGAGCCGGAAACTACAATGGCTGTTCTTGGCAAGAGCATCCGCTTCACCTGCTCGGCAGTCAGCAGCAGTAGTTCCCCCATGACCTTTGCCTGGAAGAAGGACAACGAAATTCTGCACCATGCCGAGATGGAGAACTTTGCCCATGTCCGGACCAGAGATGGTGTGGTGTGGTTCACCACCATTCTGCATCTGCGCCATGTCTCTTTCAACCACAAGGGGTGCTACCAGTGCATCATCACCAATCATTTCGGTTCTACCTATTCTCACAAAGCTCAGCTCACAGTGAATGGTGAGTAAGAATTTCATAAGGTAAAGATAAAGGGACCCCTGACCATTAGGTCCAGTCGTGGCCGACTCTGGGGTTGCGGCGCTCTTCTCGCTTTATTGGCCGAGGGTGTACAGCTTCCGGGTCATGTGGCCAGCATGACTAAGCCGCTTCTAGTGAAGCAGAGCAGCGCACGGAAACGCCGTTTACCTTCCCGCCGGAGAGCTACCTATTTATCTACTTGCACTTTGATGTGCTTTCGAACTGCTAGGTTGGCAGGAGTTTCATAGCTAGGGCTAAAATTACATAACCATCTAAAATTTTGGAGATTTATTTTAAAGCATGGTGACCAAAAGAGGGAGAGCACACATGCCCAAAGGGCAGGTGAGCCTGTGTTTAAAAAACTAAGGCCCTGAAGAAAAGCAATGACTCAAATTGCATCAGGATGCTTCTATAAACCACAGTTTGCACCCTTCCCTGATGCATGATAGTATTACATGCCATATTCCTTTTGAAGGTAGTTTGTTCACCTTTGGTCCCCACCCTCCACTCAGCTCTCACCCATGACTCCTAGAAGTTGTCAGCATGCAACAGCAGCCACATCCCAGGAGCAGTTTTGACTGGCCAGCTAAACCAAGTGAGCGAAGCCGATGGGTCCCAAACCCTCAGTGAGTTAGGGACTTCTCCTGCATGCAAAGACAGGCTCCGGCAGATTGTGCAGATGAGACCGATAGTGGGTGCCACCGTCAAGGTGGTGGTTTCTGCACATGCTGGAGAGGGATAGGCGGGGCTTATCATCCCGGGAAGGTAGCCAATCTAGAAGGAAAACTCTGATCCTAAACCTCCACGGCCTTACAGGATATTTTGGGGAGAAGAAAAGGCAAACCCTATACAAATCCAGAGTGGAGGCTCTAACATGGTTGGATGGCGCTTTTTCCGCCTCCTTCCGGCAACTCCTGCAGCCAAGCTGGTGCCAAACCTATTGCTCTGCTTTCCTTTGGATTACACCAGCGACGTTGAGAGGGTGGTTTGGGTATCTGGGCAGCCTAGGACCACCATACACACTGCTTGCGTCCCAGGGAGGTCTCATTGGCACTGCTAACGCGGTGGTTTGACGCCATTCCCGGAGGCGCACTCCATTGTCTCTCAAGACAGACAGATGCCAACGACGACGCTGGATAGATTTTTAAATTGTAACATTGGAAGCATGATGGCTACTGTTCTTCAAGAATCTTTGCTACTCTCAATTCTCCTTGTCCCTCACAGTGTTGCCATCGTTCCTCAAAACTCCCCATGACATTGCAGCCCGGACAGGGACAACAGCCCGGTTGGAATGTGCTGCCGAAGGCCACCCAACCCCACAGATTGCTTGGCAGAAAGATGGAGGCACTGACTTCCCTGCGGCTCGCGAGCGCCGGATGCACGTCATGCCTGACGATGATGTCTTCTTCATCACGGACGTGAAGATAGAGGATATGGGGATGTACAGCTGCACTGCTCAGAATTCTGCTGGTTCTGTGTCAGCAAATGCTACCCTGACTGTGCTAGGTAAGGAAATTTGCTTCCTTTGGGAGGGGAAGTCAGGGCCATTCATTTCTGATGCATTAATTTTATACTGATGTCCTTTTAGAAAGTTCAAAGTTGTGGTGCTTTAAGACACCATTGTCAATAATGGATGGGCGTAGATAGCAACAGCAGAGAGGACCCAAGTTAACTCTGTTTGGGATGGGCACAGGGTGATAACAAAGGGTTATAAGAATTTGTAGGCTGGAGCCTGGGGGTTTTGGACAGTATTTATCAGAAAACAAATTTGGTTTCCTTGCAATATAGAACCTTGGAGACATGTATCAATACACTAGAAGCCCGAAAGTTACAATACCAGAAGTCTCGGGCGTTTCTGCTGCTATATCACTGCCAGTTCCCTGTTGTTAGGCTTGTAACCTGGCTGATTTATAGTATTGTGCCTTGCTTTTCTTTTGGGGCTTGGTGAGAAGAGAGTTGTGGCACTATTATTGCAGCCTTTTTGAATCTGTCATGTTTGCATACACTTAGATGCGCACACATACACCTCTAGCTGAATATTTATTGGGGAAAAGTGGAAACTCTTTTCTTACCATGCAGAGTATATTGAGAGGTATACCTCAGCCGATACTATTTGTTGCAAGGAAAGGCAGAAGGCAGCGCAGAACTGAGCGAGTTCAGGTTTCTTAAAGAACATTGTGTCGTCCAAAGCCTTCATTTCATAACTGTGCTGTTGAAGTCGAGAGGCTTAGCCCATAGCATGAATTTTCCGTAGGCTTGACATCTCTTTTTCGGGATCCTTACAGAGACTCCGAGCTTGGTTCACCCACTGGAAGATCGTGTTGTATCTGTGGGCGAAACTGTGGTCCTGCAGTGCAAAGCGACTGGAAGTCCACCTCCACGCATTACCTGGCTGAAGGGCGATCAGTCTCTGCTGGTCACTGAAAGGCATCACTTTACCCCAGGCAAACAGCTGCTTATCGTCCGGAACGTTGTGATGGAAGATGCCGGGAAATACACCTGTGAGATATCAAACACTGTTGGGACCGAACGGGCGCACAGCCAAGTGAGCGTGCTGCCCTTGCTCGGCTGCCGAAAAGACGGCACCACCGTTGGGATCATCATTATTGCTGTGGTCTGCAGCATTGTGTTGACGTCTCTGGTTTGGGTGTGCATCATCTATCAAACCAGGAAGAAAAGCGAAGAATACAGTGTCACAAACACAGGTAGGCCCAGAGTCTTTTTTGGGGTAACCAGAAGCATATCAAAAGGGGCTAGTTTTTGAAGCAGCCCCTGTCATGTAACCAGCATTCATAGCTGGCTTAAAGGTAAAGGTACCCCTGCCCGTACAGGCCAGTCGTGTCCGACTCTAGGGTTGTGCGCCCATCTCACTTAAGAGGCCGGGGCCAGCGCTGTCCGGAGACACTTCCGGGTCACGTGGCCAGTGTGATGAAGCTGCTCTGGCGAGCCAGCACCAGCGCAGCACACGGAAACGCCGTTTACCTTCCCGCTATAACGCGGTACCTATTTATCTACTTGCACTTAGGGGTGCTTTCGAACTGCTAGGTGGGCAGGACCTGGGACCGAAAGACGGGAGCTCACCCCGCCGCGGGGATTCGAACCGCCAACCATGCGATCAGCAAGTCCTAGGCACTGAGGTTTTACCCACAGCGCCACCCGTGTCCCTTACTTTACTGGCTTACTTTACTGCAGATACAGATACTAGGCACTGAGGTTTTACCCACAGCGCCACCCGTGTCCCTTACTTTACTGGCTTACTTTACTGCAGATACAGATACTAGGCACTGAGGTTTTACCCACAGCGCCACCCGTGTCCCTTACTTTACTGGTTTACTTTACTGCAGATACAGAGAGTGCTTCCAGGTATCCCAGATCGAATTGTTCACCGTTTGTATGGTTTACAGGCAGGGTCCTAGTTCTCACGCCTCTTCGTACTGCCCAGGAATTTTGCAAACCCAGAACGTAGCTTCTTGTACTGCCAGCATTTTTTTTACTATTTTACCTGTCGTTTGGCTAAACACCCGGCATTTCCCTAAATGTTCTTGGGTGTCTGTCTCTCCTCCAGAACACCCAGTTTATTTATTTATTAAAACACGCACAGACTTCCCTTAGTCCTGTTGGGTTTCAGGGTGGCACACCCAACAAAAATTAGCATCATAAATGCAAAAAAGCAAACGCGAACGATAAAACATAAAAAAGTTCTTATCCTCCAACTTTTTGGAGTTGGGGCACAACTGCAGCTGCGGTCAAGTTCCTGCCTGAAATAGTACCAAGGAAACAAGCTGCTCAAGCGAAAACTCAAAAAGCAGTGTTGCAACAACTCAGATACAAGCACTGCCAGAAAGTTGCTGTCAGCTAGCCGGGCAGGGCCCTTCTGGGAGCTCTTCCTGGAGGCCATGCCTGTCAACCGAAAGGGAGGTGCTTCTCAGAAGTGAAGGCTGCACCATCCAGGAACCACTTGGGAAACAATGACACACGACGCATATTTTAGAACTGTGTTGGTACACTGTAGAATAAAATCAGCAGAAATAAGTTGCTGGCTGCATGATCTGTAATAAAACTTTTTGGCTCCAGCTCCTGAAACACTATCCCCGTATAAGAAGGCCTGCTAGGTTTTGAAGGGAGACACATCTTGTTCTCTGACATATTCGCTGAGTGCTCGTCAGCTGTTTTTGTGGGCCATGATTGAGCCAGCAGGTAACGCTAACTGCATGCCCTCTTTTGAACTAAAGTAGTGGGAATATCTCAGTGACTTAAGAACATGAGACTCTTACTGAATCAGACCAAAGGCATCGCCAGACCAGCATCCTTTTCCCAGCAATGGCTAGTCAGATGCCTATGGGATGCCTGAAAACAGAACAAGTTTCATATACATAACTTGTGTTGCTATTGCTGACTAAAAAAAAAAAAATGGGCTGAGGAGCTTGGAGATATTCCCTGTGATGAAATGTTAGAATCTGTTCAGTCAGAGAACAGCTGGAAGATTTAACAGGAGCAAAAAAGTGATTTGGAGGAGCACCAGGGTACCAGATATGTTTCCAGATACTAAAACTCTAAAGAGGACCAAGGGCAAATTTTCATTCAAAGAGCGAAATAATTCGTCCTATGTAGTCTCCCAAACTTGATCAGATGGCTCCTGAATAGCCTGGTTCTAAGATGGAGTATAACCAAGTGCACAGTGTCCAGATCTAGTCTTTTCTCTAGTTTCAGTGCCAATCTTGTGCTCTAACGCTGGCCCTTCACTTTTGTTTCCTTTCCCTGTATTTCCAGATGAAACCATTGTGCCACCTGATGTGCCAAGCTATCTGTCCTCCCAAGGGACACTTTCAGAACGGCAAGAAGCAGTGGCCAGGGTGGAAAATGGCCAACAGCCCAATGGACACATACAGAGCAATGGTATGGGAGGAACTCTGCTGTCTGGCAACACTGTACTCCTTTTGCTTCTCTTATAACACAATCCTATACATCAAGGATGGGACGCCCTATAAGTATTTGCTGGATTATGGCTTCCATCATCCCTGACCATTGGCCATGCTGACTGAGGCTGATGGGAGTTGCAGTCTAACCACTTTTTGAGGGCAAAAAGTTTGTCACCCCTATGATATATGTCTGTCCACTTAGCCCACTGAGTTTAATTGAATTTAATCTCAGGCAAACGGGTATAGAATTATAGTCTTAAGGGACTATCTGCGCATGCACTGAAATTACATAGTCAAGTCCTTCCTGGACTGTCCCATTTCAGACCAAAGGTTGCGAGGTGACTTTTTCGGTGTTCTCTTACAACAAATATTCCTGCACATAGAGAACTAGCTACATATCAAGGGCAGAGCTAGGCTTAAAACCTTTCTCAAAACTGCTACTTTTCTGCATGAAGAACTGTTGGAGCATATAAGACAAGCTTCATTAATAATAGTATAGACATCAAAGAGCTCCCATGATTTTTATAAACATATAATTCAGCTTACAGATAAAAGATGACCAAACCATGACTTCCTCAGGAGATGTTCTCGGCTACACTAGCTTTCACTGTGTGTGCATGGAGATGTTTCAGCACCACTGACCTTTCCAGTTTTGTGGACCTCTGGTTTTCCCTTTCCATAGATTTGGACAGCTAATATATTTATCTTTCTTATCTGCAAACATTTGTACATCTGGTCACTTTGTCATTTTGTTGCAGGGGTTTGCCAGACCGATGCAGCGCGAGATACAGAAGTCGATTCTCACCCTGTTTACCGACAGCCAAAGCTCTGCTTAGGATACAGTAAAGAAGTTTGGAAAGGAGATGATATAGCTGACAGGGCACTCATCGCAGATAAGACAGGTATGGAACCTATTAATCTGTGAAAGCATTTTGGAAAATTCACTTTAATAAAGACCACGATCGTATCAAAGCAGCCTTTTCTTAGACATTCAGAGAATTTTTTTATTTTCTATTTATTGAAACAGTTATATACACACTTCATTTAAAATCCCACCTTTCCTGGTTTCCAACTAGATTTTTGTGCCACCTTCGTTCATAAGTAGCAGTTGTCTTAACAGCTGTGAAAGCATCATATTATTATTATTTTGTCTGAAAGCTGGGTAGAATCTAGAGAGCATGAATTGTTTAGGGAGTAAGGAGCTATATAAGATTATTCCTCATGCCTATTTGTGGGTCCTGCCCCTTTTAGTGATAGTGGCATGAGAGAATCTCTGTAAAGGCTGTAATCCAGAATGGCTCAATAATACCTTTTATTGACTCACTTCTCCTTAGCAAGGATAATCAGCTTTTGGGCTGTGCTGAACTCTTTAAGTGTAATTCTCAAGTTTGCTGTCCACAACAGCACACAAGGTTGTATCGGCCCATGATTGTCTACCCAATTAATAGGTCACAGTTGAACTGCAAACAAATAAAAATGTAAACATGCATTATATGTTGGCAAAGATTTTGGTCTCCTCTGAAGAGCAGCAAAATGGCAGAAATGGGCAAAGAAGTTGTGGATAGGAGGCAGGGTGCTTAAGACTTGTCCTACATACCAATTTCCCCTCTTTCAGTCCCTTCCCTTCTAAACACATATATTTAATTCCCCCTTGAGGGGGGAAAATCAGCAAAAGAAGAGTAGCAGTTGAAAAGCAGCAGGCAGGTGGAGGACTGGTGTTTTCCTGCTTCACATCATGCCCTTCCTCTACTGTTTTTTATCTGACCATCAGAGAACCAAGTTCCTGAATCAGCATCTATTTCCTTTCTTGTGCTGTGATGGAGATGATGCATTAGCAGTAAAGGTAAAGGGACCCCTGACCATTAGGTCCAGTCGTGGCCAACTCTGGGGTTGCGGCGCTCATCTCGCTTTATTGGCCAAGGGAGCTGGCGTACAGCTTCCGAGTCAGGTGGCCAGCATGACTAAGCCACTTCTGGCGAACCAGAGTAGCGCACAGAAACGCCGTTTACCTTCCCGCCGGAGCGGTACCTATTTATCTACTTGCACTTTGACTGCTAGGTCGGCAGGAGCAGGGACCGAGCAACGGGAGCTCACCGCATCGCGGGGATTTAAACCACCAACCTTCTGATTGGCAAGTCCTAGGCTCTGTGGTTTAACCCACAGCGCCACCCACATCCCGCATTAGCATTAAAGCCACCCAAATTCTGCTTCACGAAAAGCTGGGTTCTGTGACGTGTGCTGTTTTGAAAATTAAGTGCAACACGTGGCTTATTCTTTGTAATTCAAAAGGAGAGGCAAGAAACTGTCCAGAGTATTGTGATCCCATGTTTGACCGGTGCGAATTTTACTCAATAACTCCCCCGGCTTCTGATATTTCACTAGAGCAGTAGCTTCATAGCATTTGCCATCATGAGGGACAGAGGCTTGCTTTTTGTTTAAAATAATTTAGCATCCTAAGAAGCTCAGCTTTCAGAATGACAGCATATGCCTAATCCTATCTATGGTGAGGAATAAAAGGGCATATAATAAGCCAAGTCAGTCAATGAAGCCACCATTGCCTATTCTGTTTGAAGCATCACTGCCCCCAAATTCTAAGTCATGGTTGCTTTAAAAGAATAATAACCTGCCTTTTCTCCCTCCAGGCTACAGCTTGCCAGTTGTGTGTACCGATTGCAGCGGGAGCACTGACAGCATGAGCGTCACCATTTACCCCAAGGATCCAGATTACGGCCCTCTGCCTACAGAGACTGTGCCTCCAAATGCTTCCAAAAGCAAAGAGTCCAGCAGGCAGGACAGCATGCCTGCTGCTAACCGTCAAGGTCCTCTAAAGTGCAACGGGAGCGCAAGCAGCAAAAAATCAGATGGCAGCAGTACCATCTACCCCAGTAATCACGACAGGATGCCAGCTGCTAGCCCAGGCACACCGCCTCAGCCGGACAGCAAAGGTGCTTGCATGTTTTAATCTCTTCAGCATGCCTCCTACTACAGTCAGTAGAGCATGAGACTCTTGGCATCTCAGGGTCGTAGGTTCAAGCCCACGTTGGGAAGAAAGGTTCCTCCATTGCATGGGGTTGGGCTAGATGACTCTCATTGTCTCTTCCAGTTTTACAATTCTATTGATACTTTCCCAAGTGCTCCAGTTAAGGGATGGGAACACCTGTGGCCCTCCAGATGTTGTTGAACTCCAGCCCTAGTCAGCATGGCCAATAATCAGAATTGATGGAAGCTGGTGTCCAGCAACATCTGGAAAGCCCACAGGTTCTCTATCCCTCCTCTAATAAATTGCACCTGCCTGTTAAGGTTTTGGAAAATGGATGTAATGTATCGTATTTTTCGCTCTATAAGACACACCAGACCTTAAGACGCACCTAGTTTTTGGAGCAGGAAAACAAGAAAAAAATATATTCTGAATCCCAGAAGCCAGAATAGCAACAGGGATCGCTGCGCAGCGAAAGCAACGATCCCTCTTTCTCTTCTGGCTTCTGGGATAGCTGCGCAGCCTGCATTCGCTCCATAAGACGCACACACATTTCCCCTTACTTTTTAGGAGGGAAAAAGTGTGTCTTATACAGCGAAAAATACGGTATATTTGCTCCTAAGCCAGGCATGGTTCTTTAGCCTTGATTCTTATACGCCCATATTGCTCTTGCAAACAATCCCCTTAAGAATCGCGTTCCAGAACTTGGGTTCTGGAGTCACACAGGCCGGCAGGCAAGCAGCCCCAAATATATTTCCACAGGACCTTTTGTGGAAATATAGCATGACACATAACCAGGACACTCTAGTCTTGTCGCTTGGAATCTTGCGGGGTGGAGGAGCATCCAGAACGTTGCTGTTTGGGAGGCACGGGAGAGAAGTGCCTAAAATAAGAAGACAGTGGCTGCGTCCCTGCAGCGTCACCAAAGAACCTGGGGTGCATTCTGACCTGATGGTGGCCTTGGTGAGTCTAGCGACCAGTGTTTGTGTTGCATCCAATCTGGAATGGAGCTCGCTTCCCCAAAACACTTGCAATGAATTGTGGGGCGTGTTCTAAATTGGCAAACCATCCTGCATCGCGCGAAAGCCAAGAGATGAAGCTGAATCTCTGCTTCCAACAAATGCAAATAGTCATGGAGGCAAAAAGTCTAAACTAGAGATTTACGGGCTTTTGTAACTAAAATTACTTTTTAATTAAGTTTGGTTTAGGTCTAAATATGCTGGTGCGTGTACTGAACGCGTGAGAGAGAGAGCTAACAGTGGATTTTTATTTTTTATTTTTACAGGTTCTTCACAGCCTTTAGCGAAATCTTTGGAGCCTTGTGGCTTTCTACTGCCTTCTGAAGGCTCACTGAGGCATCCGAAAGGGACTGCTGAACTATCGCTATCAGAGAGCGAAGCCAAACAGGCGCTTCTCTCCAACGGACACTTACCAAGGTCACGCGACTCCCTTCACGAATTGAGCCACTGAAAAGATTGCAACAGAGGAAAACTGCTATGTGCAAATTAAAATGGAGCATCATATATATATATATATATATATATATATATATATATATATCTACAGAATTTCTTTCTTTGCACGAAATTATCTAGGCTACTTCTACCTCAAGTTCTGAACTGATAGCTCCTCAAAGAATAGGGAAAAAAAGAAAGACAGGAAACAAGATGAGGTATAAGAAGCAAGCTTGCGTGGGGGAACGAAGTCTTATCAACGCAACACCCGCTTGTACATAGTGTCAGAACTTTCCTGGAAATATCCGTGGCTCACACGCTGGCTTGCATTATGAAGCACAGAAATGCAAAAGGTTCATGTGTAAAGTGAAAAGTATTTGATAACAAAATTGTACATAAGAGTTTTCATATATAAAAATCTATCTAAATATATAAATATATATATATATATATATATTATATTATATCTTTTAACAGAGGTTATTTTATTCCTTGGTGCATGATGGAACTGAGTGAATTTATACAATGACAACATACAAGGTTTTTCTCGCTTAGAAGGTTGCTGTTAGGTTTCTGTGTTCTGTTTTGTGTTGTTGTTTTTAAATTCCCCAATCATTCTGGTGCCTTAGGTGAAAAAAGAACAGACTCATACATTTTTCTTACTGGAACAAGACCTTGTTTGTGAGATCTCTCTCCCCCCCCCCCCTTTAATAGCAAGTACTGAATTGGTTTGCTAGTTCAAATATCCCCTTAGAAATATTGCACTTACAGCACAATCCTTTTGTCTACTCAGAAGCGAGCCCTACTGAGTTCAGTGGGGCTTGCTCCCAGGTAAGCGTGCAGGATTGTTGCCTCGGATGTTTTAAACTGAGCTCTGTCGCTTTAGCATTGCTTAGGCAGAGGTGGTGCAAAAGTGCCCTGGGAATGTTTGAAGAATACGTTTCTTGAAACAAAAGGGAGTTAGACAAGAGTGTGGGTATCATTATTAAACAAATGTACTTTGGCGCGATTCCCATGCCGCGCAATCGGGCTTGTGAAGGGAGAAGAGGGCTGCAAGTTCTTTCTACATCCTAGCTCCTGTTGCAAATGCCGGGATACAGACACACACATCCCATTGACTTCAAACAAATGTTAGCATGCACACAGCCTTGGAGGAATGTAAGCAGCTGCCTCCTACTCAAGGCAGACCTAGCTCAGTCCTGTTTACACTGACTGGGAGTGGCTTTCCTTCACTTCAGAAAAGGGTCACTCCCAGCCCTACCTGAAGATGCCAGGGATGGAACCTGGGACCTTCTTATAAGCCAAGCAGATCCTCTGCCGCCAAGCTACAGCCCTTTCCCTCTGCAGGACTGCAACGTTTGTGTGCCTATCTAAACGCGAACTGTTCATTGCACTAGTGCAGGCATAGGCAAACTCGGCTCTCCAGCTGTTTTGGGACTACAACTCCCATCATCCCTAGCTAACAAGACCAGTGGTCAGGGATGATGGGAATTGTAGTCCCAAAACATAAACAGCATTAAACAGCATTAAAACAAGCGTAAGGAAGAAGAGGATTGATTGGCAGACCATATTTTGCTCTGAAAGCTACAATTTCTTTTCCTTCTGGCATTTTAGCACGGTCTATGGATATTTCAAAAGGCCTGGTTGCTTTCTTATGCAGTAATCTGACACACAGAATAATCCGTTTGCACACAAAGACCCGGTTTTCTTTTTCTGGATTCTGGCTTTGAATCTAGATTTTTTAGCTAGTTGCTCTTTTTGCTTTTGAAGAAACTTCTCTGAATTTTGAATGGTCTTTTTTAAGCTCCTCCAGGGCATTTTTTGTTTTTTAAAGGATGCAACCACACTAGGCTACTGCTTTCATTTTTAAAGTAACACTGCTTTGAGAGCTGTCATTTACCTAAAGCACTATTAAAAAGTAAACATAGAAAAACAATGTGAACACACAGGAAAAAGTTCTACTCAAAACTTAAATATAGAGAGCGTTCTTTTTGTCTGTAGAAGTGCTGCTGCTTCTCCTGATGCTTATTCACCTGGGTGAATAAAATTTCTCCTCTCCACCCCCAAGTTCTGTAGTTCAGGCTCTGCTAATATAAAGTTACATTTAGGTTGTGACTTAAAACGGAGAGGGGCAGAATGACATTTTGTGTTTTCTCTTTTTTATTATTCGTAGCCATGACTTGAAGGCCAGTTTCAGAGGAGCAAACGTGGGAAGCAAGACCATTTAGATTATTGTAGGCGCTTACGTAAGGATTCTGGGCCCAATTCTGCCTATGGGGCAGGAGACAAGTGTGGGCTTCAGCTAGCTCTAAACATACAGAGTCTTTGGATTGGTTCCGTTGTTCCCTTGCTCAGATTGTTCCCAGTTCTAAAGAAGGCATTGCGTTACTTTCTTTCACCAGCATCTTTCAACAACAAATACCATTGAAGGCAGCATTGCAAGGCCAGATTAACATGCAAGTTGCTCCTCACCCCTGTGTTAACGTTGCTTCATTCTACCGAAGTTACCCTATTCTACAGCAGCTCCAGAGGAAGCAACTAGATGTTTGAGGCCTGGCTCCTGTGGGTATTTTACTATATATAGGTTTGTGCGTGTTGTGGTCTTTCCACAAAATGGAAAAGCCAGTGACACACACACAATGCTCTCTTAAAGCCTGGGAAGTGCCTGCAAACATCTGGCTATTTTGCACTTCCATTAAGAGAAGTCCTACTTCCCACCCAGCCCATCTGGAGGCGACGATGGGTTTGTCAAGCAAGGGCCCTCAAAACCCAGGAGTGTAAGGAGAAAGGTAACAAAAACAAAAGACTCGAGACGAGTTTTGCCATCTGCTTTTTTTAGCTGAAGCTGGCCGTTTTGAAGCAATGCATAACTTAGCCAGCTACCTGTCTCTATCACTTCCTGATGGTAGAGTCACTTGCACTTTCTGGTAGGTGGCTAATTATGTGAAGTGCCAACTTGTAGCTAGTCAGTGAATTTAAAAGGAGAAGAGTAGCCAATGGAGGTGGGAATCAAGACTGCATTTTCCCTCTTGGTGGTACAGAAAGGGAATACGTTATATGTTTTCTAAGAAGAGGTAGACTCACAAAGGCTAAGATGATAGAGAGATGCAAGGGTGGGGGGAGGTATCATCATCGGAAATGCAAAGCACACTTGCCACGCTGACATTTTGAAAAATATTGTATTTTTGCATACTGTTAACTGTTTAAATAATATTGTTACTTCCACTAAATATGTGAATCTGCTGCTTCTGAGAGGCATTGTGAAAGAGGAAGTATTACTTTTGTGTACAAAGTTATTTATTTATTAGAAAATTTTGGTACAATGTTGTACATTGACAAAGTACATTGTAAAAATATTGGAAGTGTCCTAACAAATGGCATTGAAGTGAATTTAATAAACGCCCATTTATAATATCTATGGTTTCTGTTTAGATTAGGGTCTGATTATTGTTGGGTGGGTGAATGGGGTTAAGAGAAAATGCCACATTGCTACGTCAGTGGAATTTGCAAAACTCCTTTTTAATATGCAGTCCATCCTAAACACAATTAACACTGTAAACACTGAGCCAAAGTGGAACTTGCTTAAGAGCAAATAGGCAGAGGGCTGTACTTTCATTATCATTGATAAGTAAAGTTTTTAGGTGGTTTTGCTAACACCTCTCTCTGTCACCATGGGCCAATCTTATGGGCAAAAGTGACTGGGGGATTTGGCAGTGTGCCATATTGCCACCATCAATAGTGTTATATGGCATGCCCTACTCAGCTTTCTCTCAGTCTCTCTCACCATATGAAGTGGAATCTCAATTTTCGAGCATCTTGGAAGCTGAACGATTCAGAAGCCGAATGCCAAAAACCTGGAAGTGAATGCTTCTGTTTTTGTACGTGCCTCGGAAGTTGAATGGCTTCCTAGGATCGTTTCTCCATTTGCTCCATTGACATTGCTGATGGCCCATTGCTCCTCGGTTGTCGAAGGTTTCAGAAGTTGAACTGTCTTCCGGAACAAATTACGTTCAACAACTGAGGTTCCACTGTATCTTCTTCACCAGTTCGCTCCCAGCTTGGAGCTCCCCTTCACCCTCTTCCATGAAAGATCCAACACTTATTCTAAGCCTCCCTACAAAGCCTACTTTTGCTCCCAAACCATGACATGTTAGCTCTTAAACTGGGCTGAAAGTTCACTTGCTATGAAGAGCAATCAGAAACATTGTTCTAACACCCTCACAATATATGGGAATAATTTCGAAATAAACTGCTAAATTATTGGCTTTGTTTTGTTTTGCAGAAGAACTGCTATAGAATGAGGGGATGTCTCAAGATGAAGGTTTGTGAAAATATGAACTATGAGCAAAAGGAGAATTTGCAGGCACACACGCAACACATTTCAAGCATTAGTGGCAAAGCAAGAGAAAGCAAAGCAAGAGAAAGCAAAGCAAACTCATCTCAGGCTTGTGTTGATACAAAGGACATACAAAGCACATACCCAACTAGGAACAGGTCAGGAAATGCTTGATTGAAAATAACTAGCAGCCATGGCTTCAAGTGGGCATGAAGCAAATTGGACAAAAAAGAACTCTGGACTTCTCAGGCATGCTTGAACCCTCAGTAGATATCACTGTAATCCAACACAAGCTCACTTAACATATTTGTAATGGACATAATTCGGGGGGGGGGGCGGGAGGTTGACAACATGGCTTAATTCACAGGGTTCTAAAAATTACATGGCACTGAAGAAGAGTTCTATGGCTATTGCCCATGAGAGCTGACTAGTACCTCCATGTTTGAGAGGCAGCATAAATCCAAGCATCAGACGATGAGAACAAAATAGGATGTTTTCCGGGAGACACAGAGAGAGGGCTGTTGGAATGCTGGAATAGACAAGCTTTTACTCCGAGCCAACAAAGCAGTTCTTGAACGTTCCATCTGAAAATCTGATCCTGCTTTGCTGAGCAAGATTATTGGCACAACATTGTGTCTACAAGAAAACTTAATTAGTAGTTATGTCTCCAACTTAAGCATCTATATTATGTGGGGTAATGGTGTGTTTCCCAGGAACTCTGGAACTTTGGATTATCTCCTGCCTGGGTAGAACATGCCACAAACGTTATCTAGATCATTGCTTTGTGATAAGGGCAGGTGACAAAAATTATTCTTCAATGGCTTCTTTCAGTTCACTGCCAAGACTGTTTAAATATTAAACTTTAAAGACCTGATGAACATTTTGCCCTTTAATCTGCGTTATTTCTGTTTGCTTTTCCGTAAGTGGCTAGAATTCAACGAGACACTGTGACGAATGTTCTGCCCAAGCAAGCATTTCAATTGCCAAGTACGATAGTGCTGGATTTACGTATAAGCTAAGCAAGCTATAGCTTAGGGCCCCACTCTCTTGAGGGTCCCAAAAAAAATTAAAGAAAAAAATATAAGATGAAAAACAAATAAAATAAAACCTACACACAGCAACAGTGTTTTGTGTTGTGCAGGCTCCTATGATGTAAGTCATGGGCCCCGCCTGCTAGCCTGCTCCCTAAAATATCACTGGTTTGATAATTTCTATATATAGGGTGCCTACATTCTGCATGGACTGGTTGCAGGGCAACATGTGCAAATGGCTTTAGATACCTGTTAGGTCCATAAATTACCATGTAGCATATATTCAAGACAAAAAACAGTGACCATTTGTTGTTGACAAAGGACAGCTGGACATATAAAGGGCCCCATTACCTTCAGTAGCTTAGGGCCTCATCAAACCTAAATCCGGCCCTGGGCACGATCCCCCAGCATGCAGTTCTCCTGACACACGGACACCCAGCACAGAGGGGGGAAAGCCCCTTTGGGCAGTTAGAAGTCCTTTGCACATGCCGTCTGTTTGGCAGGGTTCATTGGGTGAATCCCGCCCAGTGTATTTACATCCGAGTGTAGCCTTAAGCTGCAAAGCGGACAGCATCTCACAGGGACGGCATTGGAGACATGCAAGTAGCAAACTTTGCACCCAGCTTTCTTTTGTAAGCAGCTTCGCAAGCTGCGCTTACAGGTGGTTACCAAGCAGTGTACAAAAATCAGAAGCCCAACTCACTATGTTACCCTGAGGACTGGAGGCACAGACTGCAACCCATCATTCCCTCCAGGACAGGCCCAGCAATTCTTTTTTTTTCTTTTTTTAAGAATAATTTTTTATTAACCGACCAATCACATCAAATCAAACCAAATTACATAAATTCCAAATTACACAGCCGAATTTTAAATTTTTGTTGGGGGTACCCATATTTCAAGTTCCGAAGGGATCCAATCAACTTCTTGCTTCTTACTGCTGTTTTAATGTCCACAAATCTTCTTACTGCTGCTTTGCTTGCTGCACTATTCCTCAAATAAAAGAGGCTGTAAACGGCTCCCTTACCCATCGCCTCCCCCTTTTTGTTGGTCACCCCCCTCCCCTTCTTCACGTTCTGCAAGACTGTGCTGCTCGTGAGGTGGGAGGCGGGTAGAAAAACCAAGAGCATTGTTTCATTTTCATAGGCAACCTTGTTAGACAGTAAAATAATACAACATTGTACTTTTACTGGAGAAATCGGAGTCTAATTAAAAAAGGCAGCCTTGCTTATCCAAGCAAGAATGCTTGCTATGCACCTGCAGGTAGGAACAGTGGTCTAAACTTTCCAAATGGGGTTCAAACCACACACACACTTAAGGAAAGAAATCCCTGCGCCTGTCCTCTTTTCTTCTGTCCTCTGGAGCATGGCAGGCCTGGGGTAACGTAAATGCTGTGATGCCGGTCTCACAAAACAAATGAGTGCTCCTTTTATTCCTTCCATGCCGTGCAGGCCATGTTCTTCTCATTTGCACATCATTTTCCCTAAATGAGTTCTAATAATAATGCCTTTCAGGCACAAGGCTGGAGCCCATAAAACGAGTCGTTTGCCCCCCAAAGTTGCCTTTCTTGGCATGCTCCTTCCAATGAGCTCACCACTCAAACAGGGGTTTCCATACAGGGACATTTTATACTAGGGAAACAGAATTAAGGGTTTTCTTTCTTTTTTTAAATAATAGTGAGAATAGAGTCCAGGCTGCTGAACAGCTGCTGAGCCACAGGAGGCAGGACCCAGGGCCTGCGGGGAGATAAACTTGTGGGAAGGCAAATGAATAACTTCACAAATGTGCATTTTTTTCCTTAGGAGGGGGGGGGGGAGCAGCTCCTCAGCTGTTCCTTTTTGAGTCCCAGAGCCAATTCACAAGAGCAAACGGCGTATCTTGTCATACATCCCCAGGAAAATAAAGCCTCCAAGACTGATGGCAGATATTCGAGGTACAACGCCTGCAAACAACCTGAGAGAGAGAGAAAGAGAGAGAGAGAGAGAGAGAGAGAGAGAGAGAGAGAGAGAAGAGCAAAGATTATTTTAAGTCTCTTATCAAGATGCATACAACCACATATGTTTGGATTTAGGTTTGATGAGGCCCTAAGCTCCTGAAGGTAATGGGGCCCTTTATATGTCCAGCTGTCCTTTGCCAACAACAAATTGGCGCTGGTTTTTGTGTTGAATATATCCTATATGGTAATTTATGGACCTAATAGGTATCTAAAGCCATTTGCACATGTTGCAACCAGTCCATGCAGAATGTAGGCATCCTATATATAGAAACGAGCAAACCAGTGATATTTCAGGGAGCAGGCTAGCAGGCGGGGCCCATGACTTACATCATAGGAGCCTACACAACACAAAACACTGTTGCTGTATGTAGGTTTTATTTTATTTGTTTTTTATCTTATATTTTGGAAATGTACATCCAGTGTTTATTTTTCCTTTAAAAAAATTTGGGGGCCCCCAAAAGAGTGGGGCCCTAAGCTACAGCTTGTTTAGCTTATACGTAAATCTGTTGGATGTAGCTTCACAACTTAAGGATTTCCATCAGGTGTTTCTTAGACTACGGTACCCAACTCGACAAAGTAGGAAAGCAGTGAAGGAAGGCCAGATCTGGGGACAATCTGCTACTGAACAAATCTAGAAGGGAAAGAGAAAGGGTACCCCAAGTCACCAATAGGTAAAGGTAAAGGGACCCCTGACCATTAGGTCCAGTCGTGACCGACTCGGGTTGCGGAGGTCATCTGGCAAATCATAGTTGCCACCTAAAACCACAACCAACGCATAATTGATTTATTTTATTTTATTTTGTCACCACTAGTGGTTTTATACATAACTGAAATTTGTATTTGCTGTTGTTTACTTTCTCATTGGGACTGTGCACATTTTTGGCCCGCATTCTTCAGGCAAAGCGCATATTGTAAACACTTTAAACAGGTAAATAGTAACAGACTTGACTTCTTGCATTTCATTGCTATTTTACTCCCAACTTTCACATCTCTCTCTGCCACCTTTACGCCCGTCCAGATATATCTGCCACCCAAGAATCTGCATCTGCTGAAGTGCCCCAATCCAGGAAGGTTTATGCCATAATAAATCTGTCAGTCTTTAAGGTGCCACGGGGCTCTGTTGGTGGTGGTGGTGCACAAAACTAACGCAGCTACCAGTCTGGAAACCGATACAAAGGCTAGTGAGGTATTTAAAAGGTACAGTTCTGCCATTAGTAAAGACTTTGTTCAAAGGGCAGGTGGCAGCATTGTGGACTGGGAGGCTACAGTCCTTTCCTAATCTTGGGGAAGAGGGATGGAGAAATTCAACCTGGCAGTCAAGAAGCAATTTGTCACTCCCACACAATGGGGCTTCTAGCCCAGTTCATTTGGGTCCAGCTTTCCTGTGAATTAACAATTTGCCAACGAGAACACCAAAAATGCAAAAAAAGTGTGGGGATCTGTCAGGCTATATAACACTGGCTCACACCCTACCCCTTCGACATAAGAAAAAGGTTCTCCCTAATTCCAAGCACATGTTGGCTGGTTGTGACCCACGGAGTGACGTAAGCCAATCCTTTATATGATCAGCAATATATTTCCTGGAATGAGCCGGCGGCACTAAAAATAGATTCTCACGTTAAGCTCCAGTGGTGGATCCTGCCTCAAATGAAAAGTCCTCTTTGGCTGAAATAATTAATTCTTTCCATTCTGGTTTATGAGAGATTGAATGAGTATCTGTTCAAAACCTGCTGGGCAATAAGCAGCAGGTGCTTCCTGACTTTTAAAAGCTTTGCTGTATGTGTCGAATTTAAATGCGGAGGATGGGTGTGTCTATGCATTCTCCTAAAAATGCCTGAATTCAATAACTGATTATGCAAGGTGACTAAGTTTCTACATGAGAGGTGCTGGGGGTTCAACTTTCTCTCTCACCAACAAAGACAATCTGTCTTTCTGCAGGTGCCAAGTGCTGTTCAGCAAGGACACAATGACACTAAATAATAATAATAATATTTGTACACTCTGTACATGTTCAGTTGCATTCATTCCTTTACATATGTTGTAAGGAAATGTGGGAGTTGCAAGACCTGCATTCCCAGCGCCTTAAAAAGCAATCAGCCATCCTTGACCTCACTTTGACCGCACAGGTTAAACGTTGAAATCCGTTTCAGAAACAATATTGCAGAGCGAAGAGGAAATGTGGATTAAATGTCAACAAATAATTAAGACTAGCATTTATACGAATATTGCTATTACTTATAAGTATCAATAAAAGTAAATTAGAATAGTATGATGACAATACTATTATAATGATGACATTGCTTAGATTTCTTTCCTAGCGTAGCACTGATTCTGCAATAAACTAATCGGGAAGCAACCCTGGAAGAGAGCAGCAGGCTGGAGACCTCTTCCCATTAGGAAAGGCTGCTGGATTCAAGGTGTTTCAGTGCAGGATAAAGGTGGCTGGAAGGAAGAGGGGAGGAAGAAGAGGCCATGATGCATACATAAGGCCCTTGGAGAGAGCTAGTGTGGTGTAGTGGTTAAGAGTGGTGGACTCGTAATCTGGTGAACCGGGTTCGCGTCTCCGCTCCTCCACATGCAGCTGCTGGGTGACCTTGGGCTAGTCACACTTCTCTGAAGTCTCTCAGCCTCACTCACCTCACAGAGTGTTTGTTGTGGGGGAGGAAGGGAAAGGAGAATGTTAGCCGCTTTGAGACTCCCTAGGGTAGTGATAAAGCGGGATATCAAATCCAAACTCCTCCTCCTCCTCTTCTTCTTCTTCTTCTTCTTCTTCTTCTTCTTCTTCTTTCCAACTCTGTGAGGTGGGTGAAGCTGAGAGAGAGTGTGTCTGGTTCAAAGATGCCCTAAACAAGCTTCGTGGTTTTGTGAGGATTTGAAATCTGTCCTAGCCCACTCAAGTCTGTCCTATGCTACTTGGGCTCTGGTGTGGAGAAAGTGGATGGAGCTGGGAGCTTTTTTCTGGTCCCCTGGTTAAGGAAGTTCAGGTAATCCAGGGACACTGATGGACAGGAGATACAACGCAGACAAAAGGAAGTGTTTCCATACACATCAAACAAGAGAGGCAGAGACTTTGTTCCCACAAGATAACAGTGGGGGCTGCTGGCTTAGACGGCTTTACAGGGGGATTAGGCAAATTCATGGAGGATAGAACTGTCAATAGTTATGAGTCATAGCTGCTCCAGGGAATAAGCAGGTTCAGAGGCAGCACACCTAGAATTACTAGCTGTGTTAAGTGGCAACAATGGAAAAGGGATGTTGCCTTCATGGCCTGCGTGAGAGCTTTCCAGAGGGATTTGGTTGGCCACTGTGAGAAGCAGCATGCTGGACTTGATGGGCCAATTCTCTAACTTAGCAAAGCTCCTTGCATGTTCTTGTGCTTGCT
Source organism: Podarcis pityusensis (assembly GCF_964106645.2). Classification (NCBI taxonomy): domain Eukaryota; kingdom Metazoa; phylum Chordata; class Lepidosauria; order Squamata; family Lacertidae; genus Podarcis; species Podarcis pityusensis. The sequence goes on from NC_138029.1 coordinate 100,650,163, forward strand.
ATACTGTTCTGTTGTGCCCTGGGGTCACAGGAGGATTTGGGATTACTTTGATACATCCCAAAACTCTTGCAACAATCCTCCCATCACCACAAACCCTCTATGTATGGTTATGTAGTTTTTTTAAAAACAAATACCCAGTTTACCCAGGCAAAAAACAATGTTGCACAAGGAAAAACCAACATTCCTCTCCTCTCCTACTCCAGTGTGGTGTAGTGGTTAAGAGTGGTAGACTCGTAATCTGGGGAACCAGGTTCGCTTCCCCTCTCCTCCACGTGCAGCTGCTGGGTGACCTTGGGCTAGTCACACTTCTCTGAAGTCTCTCAGCCCCACTCACCTCACAGAGTGTTTGTTGTGGGGGAGGAAGGGTAAGGAGATTGTTAGCTGCTTTGAGACTCCTTAAGGGAAGTGAAAGGTGGGATATCAAATCCAAACTCTTCTTCTTCTTCTCTACTGCAGTCCGGCACCCTCCAAAAATCTACACTGGTCGTCCCCTCCCCCAAGCAGATTTTAAGAGTCAAGTGGGGGCTGCAGGGGGCAGGGGGAAAGAAGCTCTGTTGCAGCAGCAGAAGTCTGTTCAGTTTGTGTACAGACAGCTTTGGGTGCACCCCAAATCTCCCGACTTGAGTTCCTGCAGCAAATTCTGCAGTGTGAGGCTGTTCTACCAACAGGAAGAAACGTGGTCATGTGTAAGCCCTCCATCTCCCAATCAACTGCCCATTGGCCTCAGGTTTTCTGCTCATGGAAGGCAAATTCAACTTGGGAAAATGGTGATGGGTAGGTCTGGATTTCAGCACTTCTGAAAGAGTATATAATTCTATAAGGGGTTAGTTTTTTATGTCTCCAGGCTGCACCAGTAGTCCTACGCACAGGCCATTCACTGCCCCATTACATATGTAATCTTTACCTCTTCCCAACTGTATGCCTTCAATATGCTCCTTTAAAGAAACCAGGTTCTCATAATCCTAGCAGAAAACGTCTGTATCACTAGACTTAGGCCAAATGTTACCGCAGCTCTCCCCGCTTCAATAAAAAAATATAATAATCAGCCTGGATTTTCTAACCTGATTAAATTCTTCCAACAGCCTTTCAGCAAGGAAAATTACACATCCCTATTGGATTAGAATTCTTCCTACAACAAAGGTTTTAGCGAGCAATGAGACTTGTCTGTAAAGACCAAAGCCCCTTGATAAGTTCTGTGGGTCTTTGGAGACCTGGTGCCAACTCACCAATAGATATTGGTGAGTTTTCTCTCTCCTCCACTGCTAAGTCAGATGCAGAGCTCAGTTCACCTCCTTCCTGCACTTGTCTGTGGTAATGATCTTTGCTTCGGGGCTGCGGCAGGCAGATGGAAATGTTTTATGGTTTCACTAGACAGCAATTCGGTCTATTACCATAATTACAGCTTTAAAGCCAAGTAATTTGTAACAAGGCAAGTACCAACAGAGCATTCCATGGGCAGATATTGTGGTAGAGCACCATTGTTCCCTGGAGAAATGCTGTCATCTTCCTTGGAGGCTGAGGCAGTTTAATTGGGAAAGACCATCTCCTCGAACAGGCACCTACTCCTTGTGAAAGATGATGTCATTGACAAAAGAATGGCATATTATTACTTCATTATCCACACACTAAACCACCTGCATGCCTCGCTGAATCTCAAAATCACAAAGAAAGACCCTGGTTTCATTCCGTCATCGGTTAACCATGACCATCTTCCATACAGGGATAACTTTAAGAGGGGTGGCACCCGAATTCTAAGCAGAGATGGACAAATCGGTCATTTTCAATCTCCCTCAAGTACTCATTTTTCAAACCCTGAACTCATTTTTTACATCAATTTGCGAAGTTTTCTTTCCACATGAAAGTGAGTACATATTTTCGTGCCAATTTCTCTTAATATATACATTCATGCATTCATTTTTGCAAGTAAGATCCTCTGTTATAATATAAGCTTTGAATTTTATTTTCATTTACCTACGCAATCTTTTTTTTTTTTTTTGGCACACTTTTTAGTTGGAGAACTGGGTCATAAAATTTGGAGATGTGTGAATTTCGCAAGGTCACTGTCTTTTGGTTTCTGCATTGTTTTGGGAAACAAAAATTACGCAGGTTCACACAAAAATACAAACCAGACAAATTTCTCCCCCAAACCTAACACTAAGGCCACGTCTAGATTTTCCCAATGGCAGGTTTTTGTGCTTGTTGATGTGAGATGCAGCAGACCACTGTCATTTGGAAATCGTTTTCCGTGAGACCTCTTCCCACTCCTCATTCCAAGGCAGACTGTGAAAATCTATTAAGGCTACCACCTGAAAGCAAGCTCGCTTGGGAAAGAAGGCCTACTGAAATCACGTCTAAAAGTCTCAGCGTTTGGGTGCTTGGGTGTTGCTCCCTCAAACACTAAAATGTGTTGACAGATCTTTATCCACCCACCCAGGTTTATGTCATATCATAGGTTAAAAATCATTCTCATGCTTGTCTCCAGTACTTTAAAGGCAATGCTCTCACTACAGAAATGCTTGAGTCACACTTCTTGGTTTGGGTGGGTGCCCCAGTCTCAAAACGGAAGCGTCAAAAGATGCATCTCAGTGCCAGATGCTAACACTATAGGTGTGATCCACGGGAGTCTTCATGGGGCTACTTCTACAACAGCATTTCCCAAGAGCAAGTCTCTTTGAATACCCTGCTGAGCTGAGAAAGCAGTTTAAGAAACTTCCAGGCACGTGTAGACCACAATTTATGCCACTGTGTGGATGGGCACGCAGTTTTGTAAGGAAAAGAAGAAGAGTTTGGATTTGATATCCCGCTTTATCACTACCCTAAGGAGTCTCAAAGCGGCTAACAATCTCCTTTCCCTTCCTCCCCCACAACAAACACTCTGTGAGGTGAGTGAGGCTGAGAGACTTCAGAGAAGTGTGACTGGCCCAAGGTCACCCAGCAGCTGCAGGTGGAGGAATGGGGAATCGAACCCAGTTCACCAGATTATGAGTCCACCACTCTAAACCACTACACTACACAGGCTCTCACTGTAAGAATGCACCTACCGATTGCCTACAACACTGGACTCCAGCAACCATTTCCCTTTTTTATTTGCTTAACTATCCCTGTCAACCAGTGCCTCCAACCCTGGGAAACTCCTACATCCACCAGCTAAAGTGAACAAAGTCCACAACACCACAGGGATCTCCATTTTCCACTAGTCAGTTCCAGTTTTCAACAACTCAGCAACACAGCAAATGGCATTCCATGGTTGTTGGTTGTTGTTTTTTTAAAGGTACAAGAGGCTTTGAGGGACATGTAATTTGAAGCCTGTCTCTATGTTGCAACTTCACAACTGAATACTACCCATACATTCCCAATCCGATATCCAAAACCATGAGTGCTCTACAAATGGAAGAAGAGACTCTCCAGATACCAAAAGGCCACATTGGATTTTTGACTCTGCAGAATGCGGACAGCCTGGAGCATGACGCAGAGAAGTGCCAGTGTGCACGAAACAGGGGAGCAGCCTCTCATCTGGAAGAAGAAAACCAGCGCAAGCGTATGTCTGCTTTATGCCCCTCTGATCTCCTGTTATAATCTCCTATTATATCACTGTCAAGACACCTATCTGCTGCTGTTAGTTCTCTTTCTCTCTCCCCTGACAGGACGGGATGTTAATTTGCTGGCCCACAGTGGAGGTGCCAACAGGAAGCCCAATGCGCCCTTCTGGTTTTAATAAGGTGTCAATCCGCAAGATAAGGCATTTGTCATTCTTGGTTTCAGGCAGGCACAGAGCCTGACACTTTTACTGTTCTGATTAATAGATTTATAATTGGCAGCAGGCCTGGCAGAACGGGTCTTTCCTATTTCCCACCCTTTCCAAGACTTTTCTTGATGCTGCCCCAGCTTGCCACTTCTCCCTGCCTAGAGATTAATCAGAACTATATTTTTTCCACCAGCTATACAAATTTAGAGAAATTCTGAAGACATATATCTATATACAGAGAGAGAGAGAGAGAGAGAGAGGAGGGTGATTGCAGATCTAGGGCCTTTCAACAGAATTAATCAATGAAATTCAATTTTCAGCTGCAACTGTGTGTGCCTGTTCTTACAATCTTTCTTATTTACTGTGCTACAGCCAGTCGAGAGAGCCATGAGGTCAGGTGGTTTCCTTGGATGGCTTTTTGCAGTGAATATAATTCAGAGGGAGCAATGTCCCAGGCATTTATGGATGCTGCATCTTTGCTCAGGTGGCTGGTCTGTGGCCTGCCGCACCTCGACAATGCCAGCAACTTCCAAAGGTCCCTGAAGGACATTACACGTCTGTTGATGCAGCCTAGAATAGCATTAGTCTTTTCTCTTTTTTTGCTGCTGCTGCATCCCACTGTTGACTCATGTTAAGCTTGTGATCCCCTAAGACAGCTAGATCCTTTTCACATGTACTGCGAGCAAGCCAGTGTCCCTCATATTATATTTCTGCAGCTGGTTATTCCTGCCTAAGTGTAGAATCTTGCAGAGGTGTGGTTTTTCTTAGGATCATGGCAGGATGTGGCCCACCATCCATGGTCCTAGGACTGCTCAGCCTTCCCCAAAGCTCATGTTGACACAACAACAAAGTGTGCACTCATTACTGTATTTTTCGTCCCATAGGACGCACCGGCCCATAGGACGCACCTAGTTTTTTGGGGGGGAAATAAAGGGAAAAAAATTTCCCTTTATTTCCCCCCCAAAACCAGGTCGGGGAATCCAAACCAGGTCGGGGAACAGCAGGGTGGCGGCGCTGCGCCTCCCCGCTGTCCCCCGAGCTTGTGGGGCTGCCCGATGTCTGCCCGAAGCGCGGGGCGCTCTGCTTCAGCACTCCCCGCGCTCCGTGCAGCAGGCTGCGTATGTCTTCCCAAAGCGCTGGGCGCTCTGCTTCCAGCACGCCCCACGCTCCGGGAAGCAGGCTGCTACCCGCAGCCTAGGGAGCCCTGCGGGAAATCCCGCAGGCTCCCCAGGCTTGCTGATAGCTTCCTAAAGCCTGGAGAGCGAGAGGGGTCGGTGCACACCGACCCCTCTCGTTCTCCAAGCTTCAGCGAAAGCCTGCATTCGCCCCATAGGACGCACACAGATTTCCCCTTCATTTTTGGAGGGGAAAAAGTGCGTACTATAGGGCGAAAAATATGGTAATTGCATGAATGAGTGATTGGCTCAGGACCGCAATGCCTCAAGGATCGCATCTTTCCTTATGAACCTACCCGGACCCTGAGATCATCTTCTGAGGCCCTCCTTCATGAGCTGCCTCCTTGAGAGGTCCGGAGGGTGGCAACACAAGAATAGGCCTTTTCTGCAGTGGCTTCCCGTCTGTGGAATACTCTCCCCAGGCCTGGCGCCTTCATTATACACCCTTAGGTGCCAGGCAAAAACGTTCCTTTTTACCGTAGTTTTCGCTCCAAAACACGCACTTTTTTGCTCCTAGAAAGTAAGGGAAAATGCCTGTGCGTGTTACGGAGCGAATGCACGGATCGGAGCCATGGCTGCCGTCAGTCAAGCAAAGCGGGAGCCGCTTACACGCTCTACGAGGCTCTCGCTTTGCTTGCTTTAAAGCGACCTGGAGCCGGGGAGGAGGGAGGGAAGGAGAGCCATGGCAGCAAAGCGGGCAGCAGCCACTTACACGGGAGGAGGGACAGACGCTAGCAAAGGTCCGTGCGCTCTCTAAACAGGAAAGATAAAATTTAAGCAACCAGCAGCAAAATAAAACCAACCTCGAGCTCTGAGCCACGCTCTGGGACGGAGCAGCTTGTTTTCAGGCAGGATAGATTTGAGCATTGTCTGGGTCCTAGTGCCCCTACCGCTTTTTTGTGCTCCATTCTATTGCTGCTGGTGGCTGCTTATCGTTCAGGCTGCAAGGAGGAGCGCTTTTACACAGCTAATGGCGAATCCCCTGCAATCCAAGTCCTCCTCACTTGCTCAAATCTATTCTGCCTCAAAACAAGGAGCGGAAGGAAAAGGCTGCAAACTGTTAAATGGAAAAAAGCCCAGGCAGAGGGCAAATACCTTAAGTATACCTTTAAAGCAACAGTGCTCTTTCCCTCCCTCCTCCCCGCTCAGCTCACCGAAAAGCTCCTTCTCCACGCATGCTCCTTGTCCCTTGAGTGCTTTTCCTTCCCTCCCCACTTAAATCGTGGTTACAAAGCACGGATCCACATGGATCCTCAGGATTTTTGCATTGGGCTACCCCAAACTCACCATCAGATCACATGTCTGTGGCCACAGCATGAACCATAAAAATCATACATCCACTGTTTCGTTTAGAATATTTTTTTCTTGTTTTCCTCCTCTAAAAACCACGTGCGTGTTATGGTCAGATGCGTGTTATAGAGCGAAAAATACGGTAACCAGGCCTTTGGTTGACCTGATCAACATCCCATACCCTTTTAAAATGTGGCTTTGGGGGGGGGGTATTATTGGGTTATTGCTTTTATTTTTATTTTATATACTGTGATCTTTTTATGTGAACTGCCCTGAGACCTCCGGGTATATAAATTCAATAAATAATAATGACGATGATGATGATGATGCAATTAATGTTATATCGAAGTTTGGCCCTAACTTAGACTTCTTTTTAAATGAAATGTTTGTAAGAGCAACGTGGCTCCGTCCAGAGGAGTCTAATTGATAATCTCTGAGGTTCTTCTAATTCAACAAACCTTTGCCTCCACAGAAGCTCGCAAGCAGGCCTGCTCCAGAATGATTATTAGCATTTCCTCTCTTTTTTCCAGCTTTCTATTTGTTTTTAGAGTGAAGCCTAATATCAACCCCATTACTTATTCTCTGGCAGAGAGGATAGAAAGAAAAGACTTTTATTACTCAGTAAGTTTTGCAAAGCAGAGGGTGATTACTGATTGAAAGAAAGGAGGCAGCTGGAAAGAAAGGCTATTCAGGGTCTTCTCCTTTTAACCCCACGAACTACTAAACCTACAAGTAAACCATAATACATATAAATATACAAACAGGGTGCAAATGACAAGCAAAGATTATGGAGCCGCTGTAGTATGCTATTATACTAAACCTATTAAATATAAACTCACTAATCCAAGCTAGAATTCGAACCCATACCCCGCTTTGCTGATCATAACTCCATGGAAACCCTTTGGGCCACTGCAAAACACCGATTTATTTATTTTTTAAGTAACCCTCTTCAAAACAAATACTAGCCACATAATATTTGTTCTGTCGATCTGTTGGGTCTTCCTTCCTCCCCTACTTCTCATCAAGTATTCTTTATTATTATTACTTTGTGTACATTGTTGAACAATAAAAACAGCTGAATCTTTCTTGTTTGCCCACATTTTGCTTTAGTGCTGTGCCTGCTGCACACTCAGTGCCCACCTGGCTTGAAAAGGACTAATTTAAGTTTCACTCATTCCTCTTACAACTTATCTGTCACCAAGCAGCACAGATGAAAACATTAAACAGAGGGGGGGGGGGGAGTGCCTTTCTGCAGAAAAATATAAAGGCCCCCAGTGTTACAAGTGAAACCCACCTTCTTCCCAGGCAGCTTTTTCAAATGCTACATGCTGAGGCATTTCCCCTGTGCCCAATCCATCCTTACCCAGGAATCCCTTGGGTCTTCCATACTTGATGCAGAGCTGACAGCACATTGCCACTTGCGGTTCTGGAGCCAGTCTGTATAGAAGAAGCACACAGATAAACATTTGAAGCTGCCTCGTATCAGGTCAGACCACTGGGACATCTTGCACAGTGCCGTCTACCTCTGCTCCAAAGTCTCAGACAAAGGTCTTTTGCAGCCCTTTAAATTGAGAAGTTGTGCATGCAAGGCGCATGAACTACTACTGTGCTCCATAGATATGGAATGACTGCTGGTTTCCTTTTTATGCCACCAAGCAGTCCTTCCTCTTCAACTGCATTTGGCGGGTGGGCATCTTCTCCACACCACCACACATCCATGAAGGACTGAATCTAAGAGTTGCAAGTTAAGGTACTTCTTCCAAGACAAAGGTCTGCTCCCAAGCTGGCTTGTTTATTTATTTATTTTTCATTTATGTGTCCCACCTTCCCTCCAAAAAGCTCTAGGTGGTGTACATGTTTCTGTCAGTTTGCAGTTCGTAGTACAGTAAGTATTGATCCGATGTGTAGAGATCTTTCCTGTTCTGCTTAATTCAGGAGTGTTCTGGAAGGTTTCTTTCTATGTGAAAGAAACAGACAGAAGGTTCTAGTTTGGGTTATTCCTTCTGAGAAGCTGAGTACAGCTGATTTAAACTGGTTCTGTTATTTTTCTGTCAAGGTCATGCTAACTATAATAGTAAAGCCAAAAAGAGCCTGAGCTTACTGTCTCTTTGTTCTGGTGTTCTATTCCGTTCCATATGTAGTGTGAAGGTTTCGTCTTATAAGTATTCTAAGTTTTATTGTAAGTGCTGCAACTGGATTTTTAATGGACTGTGCCAATCCTGTATGTATTGGAATTTTGACCATTATGCTCATTTGCCTTCAGTAGCAGTAAATCTCTGCTGGATGAAATACAATTTTGTATTTTTTGGGAACTCTGCAATGTGTTTAAGTTTTCCCTTCCTCAGTGCGACAGGTTCTCCCCCCCTCCCCCCCCATTTTACCCTGTGACCAAGAGATGCTGACTGGTCCTTGAGCATCATAGCTGAGTGTTGATTTGAACCCAGGTCTCCTCAGTCCTAGACCAACACTCTTACCATCATGTCACACTGGTTCCAGATGACGTCATTTATTAGAGTAGCAAATAATGCACACGTCCACTTTGTCTATCTTTTGTTGAAGTGCAAGATCCTGGTACTTAGAATGAAGTGCTGTGGGAGCACAGTGCTAAGGCTATTTTTCTCAATTCAGTCTAAAAAAAAGAGGTGTCAGGCTCAGATGGGCAGAGTGGCATGATAGGACCTGAGAGAGATCTGGGCTTGAATCCCAGCCTAATACAGCACAGCTTTGGGCAAGCCACCATCACTCAGTCTCTGTTTCTCACTTGAAAAACAGGAATAACACTGGTCCACCTCGGTGTATTGACTCAAGGATAAATGGGATTAGGGGAAGCAGTTGCCAGCCCCGAGTTACAGGAACGAGCCAAGCCTATAAATCTAAATTAATAGATCAGGTAATAAGCACCAACTGGGGAAGCCCTTTGGGGAGCAGCAGCAGCAGCTGAGTGGGAAAAGAAATGAGAGGTGGCCAGAAAAAGGGGCATCAGAGACAGAGACCCCAAACTTAAAATGGAAGAAAAGAAACCATTAGAAGGTGCTGGGTTCGATTTTGTTGCTACTACGCAAACCCCCCAGTGCTATTAACCTGCAAACCTGTCAATCAGCCTCGCACTGTTCTCCGAGCTCTTACCTTTGCCAGCATAATTCTTGTCTTGGCTACATCCAGAGGGGTGGTGACTGCAGCTGCAAATCCACCTGAGCATATAAAAATGCCGAACACAAGCAAGACTTTGTTTGTTAAATATGCATGCTACACAGCCCCATAGTTCCCACAGCTTCTGCCAAAACCACTTCATTATTAATGCTTACAGCTTGTTTCTCACTTCAGAATCTGGTCATAGGTTGTCTGAAGCCAGAGTCTTGTTGGATTGCAGGGTCATCAATGCAGCATATATATTTTAAAAACCTTTTGTTCAGACTCCTTTCTTTGGAGCCGACAAAGAATCGTAGAATTGTAGCATTGGGAGGGACCCCGAGGATCATCTAGTCCAACCCCCTGCAATGCAGGAATCTCAGCTAAAGCATCCATGACATCAGTGTTACCATGTGCAAACAGTGCTCTCCTTCAAGCTGATTTCTGATTTCAATTTATTTTTGCCCAGTACTCCCAGGGACAGGACTCTAGAGCTGTCACTTGAAAACATATGGCTGAATCCCGTGTTAATCCTACTCAGAGTAGAATCATTGGAATGAATGGGAATGATTAACTTAGATCTATTAATTTCAGAGAGTCTACTCTGAGCAGAACTTGGTTGGCTACAACCCATCAGATGCTGCTTTCTACTAATCTGTCCATCCATCCCAGTGTTGTCTACTCTGACTCCAGGGTTTCTGGCAGGGGAGAAGCTGTTCCATCACCTGCTACCTGATCTGCAGATTCCAGTGATTGAATCTGGGACTTTCTGCATGCAAACCATGTGCTCTACCATTGAGCTATGGCCCCAGGTTTAGAGGGCACAAGGTACCAACTAGAAGTTCACAACCCTGACTCTGTCTCTCCCTAATCAGCTGACGGAGCAGGTCTGCTTTCCTCCATTTACAGACATCCAAATTTGTACATTCATGGACTGAGGCTATCATTAGAGCAGCTAAGTAAGGAGCAGGAAATAGCAGAAACCTTTTTGCAATGAGCCGGGAACAAGGTACCACATCATTGACCGGTGTAGATAGCACTCAGCAGTTATAGGGATCTGAAGACTGTCCTAGCAGTGTTTCGTTAGAACTCAGCTCAAACATATGGGTAAAGCAATCTGCCACAGACTGGTTGGACGCAGAGCAATGGTGGGAGGAACCAGCTGGGGAACCCCCAAGGGAAGAAGACTCAGGGCCTGGGAAATGGTGGTGGGACAACAATTAAAGGCTATAGGAAGAAGAGACAGAAGCCTGGGAGGAGGAGGTGTCAGAAGCTGAAGGGGTAAACAGGGCCTAGTGAGCAGGAGGAGTCTGGCAGAGATTCAGAGGCAGAAGCGGAAGCAGGAGAGGAGGGAGGCCAAGAGGCAGATATGAGTCTGGCTGGTGAAGAGGCACAGGTGTCTCCCTCTCCTGCTGCCACAAGCTCCCCATCCCAGAACCAGCAGGGGCATGAAGAGTGTGGAGAAGTTAGCTTCATGCAGGCACAGTCTCAGATTGCTTAGGAAAACCCCTGGAGAGCAGGGGACTTAGTGGGGAGGCATGGACCTTCAGTCTCAGTAACTCCTTCATGGGGTCAAGACTTGCCGGAGATGAGTTGCTGTGCTCATTAGGCCTGGCACTTCTGTCCAGATTCTGTTTTTGCTAATAAAGAGTTAACTCTAATGTGTTCAGTGTGATTTACTGCTGCTTTGCTCCTGACACAACTGGATGTGTTGAAAGAAAAACAGCAGTGAGGCAGGTCCCCTCTGGGTGGGGCACAGGAGAGCATAAACAGGAGGCATAAACTTCTAGGAAAGGAGAAGAGCCTGTGGCAACCAGAGATTTAACCACTGCAGCCACCCATACAGCTAGGCTAACCCCAGAAGCTGTGGAGAGGCAGAGAACACATTACATCAAGCCCATCTTAGAAACATTTTTGCCTTGTGCCTAAAGATGTATAATGAAGGTTCCAGATGAACCTCCCTGGGGAGAGCATTCCACAAACAGGGAGCCACCACAGAAAAGGCCTGTTCTTGTGTTGATGCCCTCCAGACCACTCATGGAGGAGACACAAGAAGAAGGGCCACAGAAGATGATCTCAGGGTCTGAGTAAGTTCATATGGAAAGAGGAGCCCTTGAGGTATTGCGGTCCTGAGCCCTTCCCATAAAAAACATGTAGCATGATGCCAGGAACACAGATCACGCTTCTGGCTGCAAGAAACAACACAGTGCCGAGAGAAGTGGGTTGTTTCTCCCACAGCAATAGCACCACCTCTCCCAAACCAAAGGTAACGTAATGCATGCCAGGATGTTCAGAACCAAGGGGATGAATTCTTGGCTGTGTCACCCAAGCAGTGCGGTACCAAAGCGCAAGCTATTAAACGGGCGAGAGGTAATGAACAAAAGGATAGAGGAGAAAAGCAGTGAGAGGTTAAAAAAGCGAGATCCTTTCTAAGGAGTGTGCAGAAAACTCAGAGCCAAGGTCAGAGTACATGTTCCAAAAGGTCCAGCCCAGAGCATTGTCTTGGGAAGTAGCTATAAATAGTTGTCTTTTCCTCCCAGTTTTATGGAATATAGAAAGCTTGTTCTTTTCCAAAGTGTAGGCAGGAGACAGATATTTAAATCTGGAAGTGATTGAAAAGCATTTTTCAACCCGAACTAGGCTTTGAGCAAACCTGGAAGGGTTCCTGGTCTTGCAAGCTTCATACACTCAAGTTTCCACCTTCAAACAGGTAAAACAAACTGTACGGAGCAACGAAATGCAGCTCATGTAGCCAACATGCATGGAACATGGTCAACTGAGCTCAGACCCTGGGTTTCCATGACGCTGCGGATAATCCAGTTTACGTGTATCAGAGGATCAGGGAACTGACAATAAGTCCACAATCACCAGTTCCTGGGGTTGTATTCAAAGTACTGCTAAGGGGAACAATCTGCCAGTGCAAGAATTTCTCCTTGCACAGCAAAACATTATCTGCTCTCTACTTAGCTGAATGTCCCCTAAAGATGTTCTGGGGGTTCCCCTAACCCGCACTGTGCAGATTTGGGGGTGGTGTAGGGCCAGTGGACAGTTACTTAGTTGGGTACTGCTCCCAGTCTTCATGTTATAAACAGAAACTGGAGGAATCACAGTATGCAAGTATTGTAATTTAACTAGCCAGCGGATGTGGAAGAGAGAGACCAGCATTTCCCACCAACTGCACTCAAGGTATGACTTCAGAGGAAGTGGCATTGTAAAATGACGGCGTATTTTGTTTTGCCCCTTGCTTTGACTTCAGAACATGGCAGCAGTGGGGCCACCAAGTGTTGCAATAACCATGCACTGGTGTGACCCAACTGTTTCGCTGTGCTGGGCATACAGTGCAGAATTGCAGCCAGCACCACCACGGCTCTTGGCACAGCAGATTCCACCCCTGAGGGACTGTGGATACTGAGCAGTGACATCTGCACATCGGAGAATATGCACTAATTCTAGATTCTGCAGTGAAAGGAGCGGATTGGCACTTCAGAGTTTCCATCAGATCCCTACGTGACCGTAAGCAAGATGGCAGCAAAAGGTGAGCTCAAAAAGACACCAATGATCACAGAAACGAAGAGAGCCTTTGGTAGATCAACAAACCAGAAGAACAAACATACTGAAAAATTATCAGCTAATGTCAAGGTATCATATACTTAATTATTAACAGATTGCCATAATCTGAAGGAAATTCCACCCATCTGGAATCAACATACAAATCACACTGCAACCAATTAACTACAACCAACCATGCCCTGGGCCCTCTGGTCTCTCACTTCACCAGCAAAAATAAAATACCTACCCACCAGTGTTCGAAACTCCCATTTTTCTAGACGCATTTTGCGACAGGGAATTTCATTAGCGTGAGCAGTTTCTGAGCTCTGGGTGCAGAACTGTGCCTAAGATTTCAGATTTAAACTGCAGAGTGGAAGGAAAGGAGGAGCTTTTTCTGCCTCCCCGCTTCCATCCACTCTCTGAAGACTGGAGAAAAGACTATCTTAAGAATATTAGGGGGGTGGGCAGGGGAAGGACTAGAGCACGTGAAAAATGAACATAATGTTTTAGTTCATTCATTTTCAGCTTTGTATTCTTCTTATTAAAAAAGCCCACCTAGACATTCCATCGTTGCACCCATAACCTAGGTTTAACGTGCCATTTAGCTCCTAGCTTTCATATCTCATTTTCTAACACTGCTACTCGTGTGTTGCTGACACAAAAGATCCACTCATATATAATGTAAAACAATGAAAGATTACTGTCTCCCCACCCCTTTTTTACTAGTTCCTCCCCTCACTCTCCACACTTCTCTTTCCGCCTCAACCCCATATTGCCGATAACGATAATGTCTCAAAGTGAATGTATGTACTTTTGTTACTCATGAAAAATATTGTAATAAAAACATATGGTGGGGGGAGAAAACCAAGGAACAACAATTCTAGGTAAGGAGGGTCTCCTCCCCCCGAAATCTTATGCATAACCTGTCTGTCTTCCTGAGCAGACTCTGTCAGGACACCTGACACCACGCCACAGTGTAGCTTGAAAGGAGATACACCCCAAACTTTGAGACACCCCACTCTTTTGAGATTCCTAGAACGAGAGCAGAGCAATATCTCCACCTGCACTGGTTGTAGATCAGACTGAAAGCTCACATTCCATAAGAATAGCTGCATGGCATCCTTGGGACATGCAATCAGTTAGTCAGCAGATATGGCTAGTCTATAAAAGGAAGATTCAACTCATAACAGAAGGAAGAAATCTCAGGATGGGGCATTTCATCTGCAATGATTTAACCAATTTAGGTTTGGAAGAACCGTCTTGGGCATCTGTAAAGAGTCAGTTCTAAAAGAAGATTTCATCATTGCCTTTATACCTTGTATGGGCAAGGAGACTTTCAAAACGCAGCACTGTAAACTTGTCAGAGCTAATTAGATCAGAAAGGGAAACCAAGGCAGCTGTCCAGGTTTATTGCACAAAAAAGCCTTCGCTAGCATTGTACGGTTCGCAGTCTTCACTTCCGATATATTTTTGCCTCGACAAAGATGCCAGTGATTAATAAAGGCAGATGGCAGCACGAAGCAGGGAAGACAAAAGGTTTTAACACGGTAATTTCTCCAAATGCATCAAAGTAACGCCACAGATCTTGTGCACTGTAAGATATGCCAAGATGGACTGAATCAATCACCCCCACCTGTTAAGCTGCCTAATGCCAAGGACAGAGTACCAAAACAAAACCCTCTGGGAAAACAGTATTTCAAAATATGCTGACTTCCTTCAGCAAGTAAACAAAACAATTCCCTTACTGTATAAGACAAAGGTCTCTCACCAGCAGCAGTGAGTTGCTGCTGACCATTCACAGGCAGAGCATAGAAGAGAGAAAGTCACAACATTTGAGGTCTTTTAGTTTATGGCTTTAGAGAAGATGTGCTGTATTCCTAGACCCGTGAGCAAAGATAATCAGCTGGCCCCATGAAATACATTGCAAACAGCTGAGGCTGCTATCGAAACCCCACTCACCTGGGAGCAAGCCCCATTAAATTCAATGGGACACACTTCTGAGTAGACACGGTTAGCACTGCGCTGTAAAGCACCGTAGAAAGTTTACTTCAACCACCACTGCAATTTTGCAAGCATTTAAACAAAAATATAGTGTTGGCCATTTAACTTAACACTAATGTTTGTTTTCCCTTTGCCAAGTAGACAACATTACGATTAGGGGGCGGGGAAAGGATCCAGTATTTTTTCTTGGTTAACACAACAGTTCAAAACAGAAGGCTGTGTTTATCGTGTTTAATGTTTTTTCTCTCCTCTGACCTCTAAAAGGCTTTAAGTAAATTTTGTGGTAACGCAAAGAACATGAGCAGCTAGGGAGTCTCAGACAGTTATAGTGTCTGAATACAGCCTTTGTGGTATTGGCAACATAGCCGTGATTAAGGATTGGCTAGCGGCTTGGGCTTATAAACTTTTATTTTCCTTCCAAGAGACCTGCAACATGGTGATAAATGTAAATAACTCTCACGCAATGGTTTGACTTACTTTATGCTTATAAACCATAATGTTTACGTATGGTTTTATACTGGCGTGCGGGTGTACGCACTTTTCCTCTCCACAAATGCTATAGACATGTTGCGTTTGAAGGAGCTGGATGTGTCAGAGGGGAAAAGGGGATCAACAAGGATCTAACCCAACTAAAACAAAACAAAACAAAACAAAACAAAGGAGCCCCCCACCCCCGTCTTCCAAAACATATGAAAAGATTGGGACAGTCTGGACTTTGTTCCAGGGGGACATGAAAGTGGAGATAGGTGGGGAATCTGGCTTGTTGCTAAGCAATCATTAATATACATTCCAACTGCTTCAGGAAGTACCGGTAATTTTGAAAGGCAGCATTTCAAATCCAGAAAGGACTGTCCACCCAGGTCATACCATGCTCCCAGCTTGGTAGCACTTCTTTGTCTTGTGTAAGCAGTAGGAAACCAACAGGTCAAGTTAATCCTGAGGGGGACATAGCAAGTCTGTTAGGGAGGAATTCAAAGCACCTCTAATGCTGAAGTCCCCTCAACACTGTACTAGTCGCACTAGCTGAATGGCCTGTGTAAAAGAAGGAGCAGGAAGCCGGGGTCGTTCTTGTGGCTCATTGTGCATCAGATTGCTATGTCCCATTGCACACCTAGCTTCCACCAGTGCAACTGCTGCGCCGGATTTCATTTTGCACATCCATGATTCTCACTCTTACATTAACGCCACAGCCCTTGCACTGGAAGTCAAGAGAGCACTGTCTCTGAGCCTATGGGTACAAATTCTAGATTTAGAGTATGGCAAAGCTAGACGTGGGCAGGAGAGTCACATAAAGCAAGGGGTCTGTTTCTGCATCAAGAGAGGAACAGAGCACTGCCTCTCCGTTCTCCCACCTTAAAGCAATCCCTCACCCCCCCCCACCATTTCAGGCTTCAAATTGGTCCAGTTCTGGAACTGCAGCTAGGACAGTGCCTGAATTTGTGGAGGCTTGAGAAGATAACCTGGGGGATGATTGAGTTCCCATTGCCAGCACATCTCATTTGGCGTTAAAAGAAGCCAACCCCACACCAAACACGCCCTGATTTACGTGCCAACCAGGAAGGCTATGGCCAGATCCAGCACCTGGAATCCATGGACAGCTGCTGGGGCCACAGCATTCTGGCAGAGAGCACAGGTGATGCCTGCCTCCCAGCTAACCTTTAAGAAAGTAACATCTACACAACTTCATGCACATAACACAGCACTTTCCACAAGACGTACCGGGAAGCCCTTACAAAATCTCAAAGGTCCTTAGCCAGATATTTATAGTGAGAAAGCATATTGGGGGAGTGTGGCGTCAATGGAAAATGGTCAGAACGGTATCCAATCATCCATGGGTTTGCAAGGAGACTATCAACAAAAATCATACTGAAACGGTTTGCTGATCCTATAGGCTTGGGAAAGTGCTACAGAATATTCAGCATGTGGTCTGGTTTCAAAATGGCAGGCGTAATGCAAAATGACAGCCAAAAATGTTCCTTTCCCCACTTCTGAGACCAGAAAATAATGGCAGAGCCTTGAAACAAAATCAGAATGAAAGCTGAGGCTTGAGGTTACATTTAACATAATTTTATTGCCTGAAATATTGGTGACATTTGATGTTATTTAACAAATGTGAAATGCCTAGTGCTGGTCAGGATGTGGAAAGCAAACAGGTAAAACATTACCTGTAGAATTTTCCTTATATCTTTCCAAGTAACAGAACTAAATACCTTTTTCTTTCAATGAAAGCTGAAAATTCACAGAAGGGGCCCAGAATACCCCTAGGCCATCACTCCACATGTCATGCTGAGCTATGACCATACACCAGTGTCTATTTACAGAGGATGGTTCTTTCTAGGCAATTATATGCCACACAAGAAAGCACATGAATACTACTGCTAATGATTCCAAGCGCAATTCAGTATATAATGTCTGAATATATCATCTGATCATCCAAGCAACTCAGACCCAAGACATATTTACTCTAGTTTTTGAGGTTGTGGAGGAAATCTCAAAAAATGTCATCCACACAGACACCCAAAAATTGAGAACTGTTTCACAGATCACCTACTTTCAAATGCCTGCAAACACTAGTGGAGTTGCTCCAGTGGAAACGACACAATACTAAGGCCAAACAAAAAACACAAAAAACCCAGCAGAACCAAGTGAACTGATATTAATATGACTATAAACAAGTACAAAGGGACGTGGCGGGCGATATGGTCTAAACCACTGAGCCTAGGGCTTGCCGATCGGAAGGTTGGTGATTCAAATCCCCGTGACAGGGTGAGTTCCCATGGCTCGGTCCCAGCTCCTGCCAACCTAGCAGTTCGAAAGCACGCCAAAGTGCAAGTAGATAAATAGGTAGTGCTTCGGCGGGAAGGAAACAGCGTTTCCATGCGCTGCTATGGTTTCGCCAAAAGCAGCTTAGTCATGCTGGCCACATGACCCAGAAAAACTGCGGACAAGCATCGGCTCCCTTGGCCAGTAAAGCAAGATGAGCGCCACAACCCCAGAGTCATTCACGACTGGACTTAACTGTCAGGGGTCCTTTACCTTTACCTTTAAACAAGTACAAAGGTGGCTGTTTTCAGGGGCAATCCCAATAATTATTAAGTGGAAAGAAGGGAATCGAAGTGGCAATAACTAAAAGGGCATGTAGCTACCAACAACAAGTAGAACTGCCCAAATAGAGGTGTCACACGTAGTAGGTAACCTGAATGCACTGAAGAAATTGGAAATAAAGCAGACGGTGGTGGCAATGGTTCGAAGCAGAAAGGGGGGCCTAGCATTCCTGGATGCAAGACACCATGACAGCTGGATAAGCAGGAGGGTTCAAGAAGTGGAATAAAGGGACGACTTGACTGCAGGAAACAAAGCACAGACACTGTGATTCTAAACATGTTAATAAGGAAAGAAGGCCTTCTAATTTCAATAAGACATATGTCCACTTTAAAGTAGAGCACCACAGGAATGAGGTCTGAGTATACAGAAGCAGCAACAATAAGGATTTGGAATGAAATACTGTAATACCAAGGGGATGCAAGTGGCGCTGTGGTCTAATCGGCTTGCCGATTAGAAGGTTGGCAGTTCGAATTCCCATGATGGGGCGAGCTCCCATTGCTCGGTCCCTGCTCCTGCCAACCTAGCAGTTTGAAAGCATGTCAAAGTGCAAGTAGATAAATAGGGACCGCTCTGGCGGGAAGGTAAACGGCATTTCCGTGCGCTGCTCTGGTTTGCCAGAAGCAGCTTAGTATGCTGGCCACATGACCCGGAAGCTGTCTGCTGACAAACGCCAGCTCCCTCGGCCTATAGAGCGAGATGACCACACAACTCCAGAGTCGTCTGCAACTGGACCTAATGGTCACGGATACCTTTACCTTTTACTGCAATACCATGGGGAACGGATAGAAAGACGAGGGATTTTCTAAAATAGGCTGCCACATGTTGTCCTAAACTGTATGGGTAGGTTACCAACTCGTTTAAATGGCTATTTCCATGGTTCCACTGCATACCTTGTGTGATGGGACGAAGAGCTGCTTGTGCGTAAAATCCAAGTCCCTCAGAGTTTGGTCAAGTTTGCAAACCTCTGTCTGTAACGGAGCCCCTTAAACATGGCTCCGTCAGTCGCTGGCAGATTCCGACAGTGGTTGCTTTCGGAATCGCTTCCAACATAAAAGCTCCTTAACGGAAACACGTCTTCTGGACTCTCTGCGTGACAGTTTCCGGCGAGGAGTGGGTGTCCCTACAGGAGGTCCTGAAACCTCCCCACTGTTTTCGCTGGAAGTGTCTCTGAGCCATCCCTCCAGCTCACTTTCCCTCAGCTCAGCTCCTCTCCCCCTACTGGTTCCCTCTTCAGCTGCTGAGTCTCTCCCAACCTGTGTGAGCCCTTCCACCTCCCTTCCTTCCGATGGCAGTTCCCTGACACCTTGGAAAGAGACAACCTTTTATTTTTAAATTTGTCATAAACAGGCATATATATATATGTGTGTGTGTGTGTGTGTGTGTGTGTGTGTGTGTGTGTATTTAATGGTGTCTACTTTATTTTGGGCCAATCCAAAAGTGCCAATGTAACTCCTATTCACAATTTGCCATTCACCATGACCACTTTGGACCCTCGCACTGTACACACTCTGGAAAGATGATTTTTGCCACTCCACCCTTAGCAGCCACTAACCTGAGATTTCTATCAGACCATTAAGCTCCCCCTCCCTGCTCCTTGTCAGACGTGTGGGATGAGCCACTTGTGACATCTTAAAGGAAGTTATTTTAAAGCAGGCTGTTAGAATAAGGCAAGGTGGCTCTTTAAGAATTCAATTAACTTCCAGCTTGTTTTGCAATAAATCGTCCAAGAGCACGTCCCGCCACTCTTCATTCCAGGGATAGTGTCCGGAGACTGCCCAGATGTTTCAGCCTCCGGTTCTCCTCCGTGGAAAGTTTCCGCCTGCAGGCTGCTGCATTTAGACATTCTGTTCTCCTGACTCTACTTAATCTAGAGTGCTGTCAGAGCTGTCACATGAACAGTGAATCATGGGCCCTTATTGAAAACCCTCAAGAGGAGCTCAGGGCAGACAGCTGCACAAACCCGCTCCCAAACGCAGTCTCTTCGCGCCGAGGGTTTTACAACTCAACCTCTGGATAATCCCAGAGCTTGACTGACAGGGACTGTTTGTTCAATAACAGAAATTTGTTAAAAACAAATTGGCTGTCTTTCAAATAGACACCCTTTCCTGGGTTCCCTAACCTCACCTTTTTTTTTGCTTCCCTTTCTTTCCCCCTCTTCCACGCACAGTAAGATCCATTTTCTTTGCTCTAAACAAACTGGAATTATAAAAGAATGCTGCTGTGCTGCTCGCCTTAATAGATTTGCACATTTTCCCTCCTCCCTTCCTTTCTTCTTTAGCATTTCCCAGGATAACATATAATCCTTTGCACCTGCAAAAGCTCCACAGACTGCAGACTGCCAAGAATCGACCACGTGTCCTTGCTTCCATGACCAGAGATCCTGTGTTTAAAGAGATAGGAGAGGGAAAAGTTATTAAAAATTAGTATATCTGCCCGGTCTTCCTCTTCCTCGTTAACTTGGGGGGGGGTGGAAACAGGAGTTTTAAAGAGCTGTTTGTGGCATTTTCAATTATGTAATAAGTCACATACACATACTGAAGGACCTTATGTGCTCAAAAAAAAGTAGACGGTCTGGGAAAGATAAATGAAACAGCAAGAGCGAAGGCATGTTTGCAGAGAGTTAAGTACATATTCATTTCAGCCTGGAGCAATGCAATTTTACAGATACAGCCTGAATCTTTCTTCCTCTTGGGAAGATAAAGCAATGCAAAAAGAACCCTGGAAAAATATCAGGAGTGAGTTCCAATCCATATGTACATGCCAAACAAAAACCATTTCCAAATGGCTTCCCTTTGTGTTACTTCATACTAAACTTTGTGTCCTAAAGCTGCTGAGAGGGGTAGCAGCAACAGCATTTTGTCACCCACTGCTAAATTGCCCAGTCTTGAAACCAAGGTGAACAACACAGGTACCACTAACAAAAGTGGCCTTACTGACTTACGACGTAGGTCACTAACACTCCCATTTTACAGATGTAGAAGTATGACCGAGGCAACCCTTTGAGCTTGCAGCTATGTTTTGAACCCAGTTTAGCGGAGCAGAGAAGTACATTTCTTTTAGCAGTGGATCTATACTCTACCCCTACCCCCCCATTTTAGACAGAAACTTCTAATCTGATTGCCGGCTGTGCAGAGTATCAATGGGCTGCCCCTTGTAACAACTGTGAAACAACTTCCCCCTGCTCCCCATGCCCCCGGACGGCTGCGCATAGAAATGATTGTCTGGCCCTTGTGCCAATCATGAAGAACAATGGTTGATTTTTAAATTGTTTTAAAGGGAAAGGGTGCAAAATCTTTAATCAAGTACAGTCGTACCTTGGGTTAAGTACTTAATTCGTTCCGGAGTCCGTTCTTAACCTGAAACTGTTCTTAACCTGAAGCACCGCTTTAGCTAATGGGGCCTCCTGCTGCTGCCGCACCGCCAGAGCACGATTTCTGTTCTCATCCTGAAGCAAAGTTCTTAACCTGAAGCACTATTTCTGGGTTAGCGGAGTCTGTAACCTGAAGTGTATGTAACCTGAAGCGTATGTAACCCGAGGTACCACTGTACTGCGTTAGTTGGAAAAAGCAAAGGTATGCTGAAGTAGAGCTTGCTCCACAGCTGAAGAAAAAAGCACAAACACTCATGGATGGAAGCATGCCTCTATCTGGAGTTGGGCTCAAAGTTCCCTGTGCTAAACTGTAAGCACTAGGCTACCCATGACTAAGGTGTATGGCAACTACTTGAAACATGTCTAAATGACTTCCGGGTTGGCGCCTCTGGCAATGGCGGATTTCCTCCGATCGGGAGGAACCCGCTCCGCGAAAAATAGGGTCTGAACCGCCACGGCGAGGCGGAGACCCATTAAAAACCACAGGCGGGAGAAGCCTGTGGACGTGGGATTCGGCTGGCACCTTTGCACCTCCCCTACTCGCGGGGAAACCCTGTTTTGGGGATCCGGAGCGACGTGGGGTGAGTGGCGCGGTGCTTTGAATCGACTGCTTTTTTCACGGAGTGAAGCCGCATTGCTGTTGCCGGAGAGCGCTGACTTTTTCCTGTGGACAATTGGATTTCAAACAACTACTTGTGAGTAAATCGGAAAATTGGATTTTTAAATGCTTTAATTCGGCACTGAAGCGGGAGGTCACAAACAGGAAGTCCGCCTTCCATTTTTATAAATAGACTGAAGCAAAGTCGTTACAAGTAAAGCCTTTTAAAGTTCTTGGCAAAGGATTGAATTTCCACCGGTTTAAAGTTACAAACCCCCTTGGGAAGCAGGAGAAGAGGGGGAAATTTTGGATCTAGTGAGCCTGCAGGAGAGAGTGAAGAAATCAGATCACCACTGCTCTGAACCTGGGAACGGGCTGCCAGGTGATGATTGAAGAGAGTGCTTTTAACAGAACGGATTTGACAGTTAGCTAAACAAGAGTAAGATACTGTTTCCATTGCCCCTTTCTGCGTTTAAAAAAAAAAAGAGGAAAAGTAACTGAAATTTTATCTTTAATGTTTGAAATTGTGTTTAAAAGAACTGATACAAGTGGAAACTGTTTCCCTCTAGAGGGAGCTTTTGAAACTGTAACAGGACTGTAACTGGGGAATTTCCACCTGCAGAAAAGGAGTTTGGGAACCAGAGAGTGACCTTGGGCTATTTAAAAATGTTGATAGGAGAAGCCATTGTGACTGTTTTATGTAAGATAAGCTGTTCGCTGGGACAGCTTCACAAGAAGACGGATGACATGACTTTTAAAGTTGATAATTTGGAACAGAAAGTGACCAACCTGAGTCAAAAAGCGAACACTAACAGAAATAATTCAGGACTTGGTACAGGAACCCATTTTGGCAGGACAAATGGTGGAGGAGAAGGAGGAGAAGGAGAAGGAGAATGCAGCTGTTGTTCAACATAAAAAAATACAAGTGAGATCTGTGGATTTACAGAAGCAAATTGGAGATTATAAGTTGAGGCCTTCTATGATTGAATCCAGGAAAAGTCAGACTCCGAGGAATGGATCCCGGTTTAGATTAAAGAAGGAAAGTTGGAAAGAGCCCTCTATGCAGGGACTAACTAACTTTTGGGGCATGGACTCGGGCCTGGAGGAGATTCAAGTTTTGGGGGCCTTTGGAATTGGAGGAACTTTGAAATATACCCGGAAATATTTTATGGACTGTAGTTTTAACTATGGAAACTCAGCTGATTTGTCCAGAAGGAAGAAAAGGATTGACAGGTTAGAATTTCCCCGAGATTGGCTCTTCAGCATTAAAGAAAATGAAGAAGACCCGCAGAAGGGACTTGGAAAAGAGTTAAGAGCCTCGGACATAAGGTCACCAGGTTGATGGACTTTATGAAATTGATGGAAAAGACTGGCAGAATCCGAAACCTGGGAGAAGAGATGGTGGAAGAAGATTGGAAAATTTAAACTTTTTATATAGACTTATGGTAAAACTAATGAGTGATAGAAAAATGGTGGAATGATTTTTTATTTTTTTATTTTTATTTCTTATGGGCTTAATAGAAATGTTATAAGGAGTTAAGGACATATAAGTAATTTAGTTTTCATGGAAAATAAGGTTAAAATAATACATTATTTACAATATCACAGAAAATGGAGAAAGATGGAAAGGATTTGCTGAAACAATTAATAAAAGCGGAATACAAAAAGGGAGGTGTGAGGAGGTCGAGTAAACAAGGGAATGGAAGATAGAGTATGAAAAAGAGATGTTTTTAAATTGTTTTTGTTTTGGGGAGTGGGGTTTGTTTAGTTTAGCTTAATGTGTT
Organism: Podarcis pityusensis; assembly: GCF_964106645.2. Classification (NCBI taxonomy): domain Eukaryota; kingdom Metazoa; phylum Chordata; class Lepidosauria; order Squamata; family Lacertidae; genus Podarcis; species Podarcis pityusensis. Next base: position 100,673,909 of record NC_138029.1, read on the forward strand.
TAGTTTTGAGTTTAGGTTGTGTTTTGTATTGTTTATATATTGTATTGTATAGTGTATGTTTGTTGGTTTTTTTCTTCTATTTGTTTATTTCTTTCCCCCCCCTCTATTTTCTCTTCTGTTTTTTCTCTTTTGCTTTTTTATTTCTCTCTTTTTGTAATCTATAAAAGTAATAAATATTATTTTTTTAAAAAAAGAAACAAGTCTAAATGGAGAAAAACAAGAGCCATTAATAATGGACTACTCTACCTTACAGCCAAACTCGGAGCAGTCCAGGGGACCAAGGCCAAAGGAGAATTCAAGTTGGCCAAGAGGAAATAATAAAATCCACTTGCAGCAAGGCCAACTTAATTGTGGTGTGGTCTTCCCCAGGGAAGCAGGGAAAACCCTGTTTTCTGGATCATTTAAAAATAGACCATAGCAGACAGCACTTGAGAACATACCACAGGGAATAATCCTAAACTGGAAGAGACTGGACGTGGATGACCTAATAAGTTCCATCCTATCCCTCCTTGTCATAGGGAGGCCCAAAATGAAATGTGCAAAAGAGAGGAAATGAATGCATCGAGTAACAGGAAGGAAAAGATTATAGAGTAATAGCTGCATCCCACCCGGCTAAGTCTACGAAAACCCAATGTAAAATATTTCAATTGCCACCCATTTTTGAGATTATCTCTCTCTAAAAAAAAGAAAAGGTTCCTGCTTATGTTCAATGCTCCATATTTTATTGGTTAGATCTGGATGATTTTCTCAATACGGTGCATATTATTATTTTGCTTGTTTTTACCATGTTGCTGTGTTTTCCCGTAAGATGAGGATATAAGCACAGCCTGCTGGATCAAGTCATTCACCCAACTATTCCAACACTCAAGGGTAACCCACAAGCAGGACCTGAGCACAACAGCATTGCCCCCACTTGCGCCTCACACCAACTGGCATTCAGAGGCGTACAGTGGTACCTTGGTTCTCAGACTTAATCCATTCCGGAAGTCCGTTCCAAAACCAAAGCGTTCCAAAACCAAGGCATGCTTTTCCATAGAAAATAATGCAAAATGGATTAATCCGTTCCAGACTTTTAAAAACAACCCCGAAAACAGCAATTTAACATGAATTTTACTATAAAACGAGACTACTGATCCATAAAATGAAAGCAACAAACCATGTACTGCGGTCACACAATCAATCAGTAGCTGAACTGGGTTGCACACAGTCACAAAAACAAAACGAAAAGAGCTGCAAAAACAAAATTGGAAAATGAATAGCAAAAACAGACAGACCTCAGTGTAACACTCAAAACGGAAGTGTGGCACTCAAAACTGAAGCGTAGCACTAAAAATGGAAGCGTGGCACTCAAATTGGAAGCGTAACACTCAAAACGGAGCATGTTTGGCTTCCGAAAAAAGTTTGCAAACCGGAACACTTACTTCCGGGTTTGCAGTGTTTGGGTTCCAAGTGGTTTGAGTACCAAAGCGTTCAAGAATCAAGGTACCACTGTACTGTCTCCAATAGTGGAGGCAGAACACAGATGCTTAGATGCTTTGCTTGGGGAGAAATGCAGGAGAAAAATATCTATTTGTTTCCAGTTTACACTATTTTCAGCTTCTGGAAGTTACAAAAAAAAAATGCACGTTAAAGCACTGCTTTCACATATAATCCTATTCTGCAAGTAGAAAGCGGAGGTCCCCGTGAGATGTGCTCCCATCTTTATCACGATAATATATGGAAGTCTCATTTTCTAACTCTGCTAGTGGGAATAAGCATGCTGCAGTTCTGAATACTAACGCCATTAATGAAGTAATTCCCGCTGGATAAGAGAACTCTCACCTACTGCAATTCTCCCCTTCTTACTGCTAGTGGTTTGTTATAGGATGGCATTCCTAAGAAGCTCTGGCCACATACGTATCTTGGCCCAAATGTGGCCCAAGACCAGGCATCCCCAAACTCGGCCCTCCAGATGTTTTGGGACTACAATTCCCATCATCCCTGACCACTAGTCCTGTTAGCTAGGGATGATGGGAATTGTAGTCCCAAAACATCTGGAGGGCCGAGTTTGGGGATGCCTGCCCAAGACATTTCGGTGACTGAAAATCCAGGCAGCACCCTTCCTGATGATTAAAATATAATAATAAACTATATAATAAAAGACAATTAGAACACAGTAAGAGTCTGTTGGATCAGACCAGACCAGATTTGTCTAGCTCAGCATCCTTATTTCATACAGAGGTCAGCCAGATTCCAATTCTCTGCCCTTTCATAGTATCCCAAACTCTGTGGCTGCTTCACTCTACCAAACAATAGGACAAGCACACCCCTTCTAATAAGAGATGTTGCTTTGCCTTAAATACATTCCTGACAAAGGTTAATATAACTAGCAGAATGCCAACAGTGAAAACAGCTAATGTCTACTATATTGAACTGGTGATATAAAAATATGTGTCATGGCATTGAGAGATTTGGGTTCAAGACCCCAATCAGTCAGTGGGTGCCATTCTTGGGCGGTTCCAATCTCTCAGCCTCAGCACCACATCAATAATAGGAAAGATGCGGAGTCCAACAACATACACATGCAAGTAAAATGTATAATCTGATCAACTGTAGAGCAATAATGACCTTCTATATGAGGACTTGCGCAACAGTACAATTACTTTGGCATCCTGAATAAACCCAGGGAACACAAAAGCATTTAGAGGATAAGGGAATTGGCAGTGCATCTCATTACGGAAGTTTCCTTTCTTTGGGTCCAATTAACTCTGAAATTGTAACTGCACTGACAAGGTATCAGTGTGAGTACACAAGCCTTTGGTCATCTTGTTTCTCTCTAATGATTCCCTGTCCGATTGCTCCAGGCATGCGCTATTAAAGACAGCAGGAAATAATTAGCCGTGTTTTTCTTTCAGGGCAATACCCATTCCCACCAGCATTCCCAGTACTGGAAAGCAAAGATGACAAGCGCTGCACTTTTAAAACAGGCTGTGATGCCAAGCCTGTGTCATGTGCATTCTATTAGACCCAAGACTGAATAGAAGACTTTGTTTTCCACTTCAAAGGACCCATCCCAATCTTGCGCTCTTCCCTTATGAATAACAAATTGGAAATATATCTTCTGGCTGAAACACATGGGAACTCATACAACCCAGGCCCTCCTTAGCTTCCTAGGTCACTTGTATGCTAAGTTGTGTTTGCTTGTTGTTTTTTTAAAAGGAATACCAAAGTGAGACCTTCATATCATTCAGCCCAGACACTTCCCAGGGTCTTCTGGCGATTCCCTCACTGTGAGAATGAAGTTACAGAGAACCGGGCAGAGGGCCTTCTCAGCAGTGGCACCCTCCCTGTGCAATGTGTCAGGGAGATAAACAACTTTTAGAAAACATCTGAAACATCTGGGGGGGGAGTTTGACTTCACCCCAAGGGGAACTCCTCCATTGTCTCCCAAGACAGATGGATGCCAACAACACATGAAATGAGTTTACTTGAACACAATGGAGGCCTAGATCGCTACGTTAGCCATCTTAGATAGCAACTACAACAACCTAGGTTCTTTTGGGTGACCTGTCCTCCAAATACCCGACTCTCCTCTCACCATAGCCTTGTTTACATATACTTTGCCACCCACATCAGGGCAGAATGCTCGAGGGCAGAATTCCCAGTAGAGAGGTGGCAGTGAGCTGCGTCTACTGGCACTGAGTAGCCCCTCCCCAATCTCAAATTCCGCACATGCTCAGAGGCCCTCTCTTCCCTATTTATGAACATATCAAAGGGTTGCGCCAGGCTTTCAATTTCAGCTAGCACTGGATGATCTACCAGGGATTGTTGAAGTAGGTTAGCCCTGTGAATGCAAAGGGCTGGGCTGGATTCCCCCACGAGATCTCCTCCAAGCGTCTGCCTACCATCCTGGATACTGAGAAGCTATTGCATTCACCTCCCTGCCCCCTTTCGAAGTGTGGAAACTGTTTTCTTTTGGATACTTTTGCAAAGAGAAAAACAATACTCTTCGTGGAGAATTCCTGCTCAGGAGGAGGAAAGAACTAATCTGCCTGCCTATCCAAACTAGTGTTCTAAGGAAAGAAGCACTCTAGGGAGAGCAACAGGCTTTGGAGCCTAGAATGAATTCAGTACATATTTGGAACGAGGCGTGCACAAACTTTCTAGAAATCGGATCACTTCCCATTCTGAAAACAGGGCTCAAACCAGCGAATAAACTTAATGTGCATCCACCCACTGGGAGCCTGTTTTCAATGTGCTGCCTGTTTCCAAACTCTTGAGCATTTTCAAAGGGTGTTTTAACTCAGCCAGCAAAGCAATTCCTTTCCTTTCACTGTTCCAAGCGCACATCAGCTTACAGATGGTGCGCAGGAATGTCTTTGACAGTATTCTAAAGCCACTGTGAATAACAGTTATTGTGACACTGATAAAGTAAGGGTTGTTTGCTGAGCAGCTGTGGCTATATTGTTCTTTTTTTTTCTTGGGGTGGGGGTGGGGCAACCATTCGGCAAATGGAATGCACACTCCCCATTGGCTGGAAGTGACGTCACCTGCCTCGAAAGGCTGCACTAGAAATCTGGTTTCCGTGAAGGAGCACCTCAGCAAATGGCAGACACGTTAGTGTAACCGAACAATTAGTGCTTAATCCCCCAAAGAAGCAGAGTCGTTACACCAAGAAGGAGAAGGGAATGGTAGAACGCTTACTGCACAGCTTGCAAGGAAATGGGTTTAAGGCCCTGTCTGGGTTTCATCTACCCTGGGCTTAAATGCCACTAGGAACAGTAAGAAGAGAAATGAAAAGTTACCTTGGGGGGGGGGAGCTGTGAAAAGGGAAATGGGGGGGGGGGGAGAGAAGGAAAGAATGTGGGACAAACTTTGCTTGCCCACCCAGTAAAAACTATTTTAAGGCTTTTTAAAACGGATAGCTACATATACAGCCAATAACGTATTTAAAAACGGTGTGTGTGTGTATTGGACATGCTACGATTTGAAAAAACCAATTAATAAATTAAAACTAACAACAGAATAAAAATACTAATTGGTGCGATACCATTTTAGAGGAATTTGCTTGTGACGCAGGAGCATCTGAGAATGGTTTTGCTTAGACTCTCAACATTACACTCTCCTCTAAACTTTAGAATACCTAATTAGGTTAGGACAGCAAAACACGCCGAATCCATTTCTAAGCACCAGACTGCATACGCTCAGACCACTGAGGGGGGAGAAAAAAGCAAAAAAAGAGGCTCCAAGCTGCAGCTGAACATATTTGGGCTGCATATCAAGAACTGCTGTACATCCTAATTAAATGCATGTTTATTCCAAAGTACATGCCACTGAATTCAATGCTGCAAGTCAAACGGAATCTGTTCCGGAAGTCCGTTCAACTTCCAAAACGTTCGGAAACCAAAGCGCAGCTTCCGATTGGCTGCAGGAAGCCAGGTTGGCGGCATTTGGGAGCCAAAATGTCTGAGTATCAAGGTGTTCAGGATCCAAGGTATGACTGTAATGGTGCAGAGATGGAACTGTCTACCTGTGAAAATGTTTGTGGTCCACTTTTACATTCTGTTAAGTTACAGCACCTATCCGTCCTATATCTAAAATGGTTCATATAAATGGTTCATATTAAAATCTACTCCTTGCCTGATTTTGGACCATGATATCTAGAAATATCTTTTTTTTTAAAAAGTAAAGTGTCTGAAACACTTGAAAATTCATCTTCCCTGGCAGCAGTAATTTTGCAGCTCAGAAGCCCATTCTACAGATCTTCTTGCCCAAATGGACTATAGTAACAGCCAGGGCTTCAGTGTTAACACCTGCAAGCTAAAATAATATGTGAAATATTAAGCCTCTTCATAGGTCCATGCAGCCATTAGATCAACATCTCGCAAAAGATAATTTTATTATTCATTTTACAGATTTATAAACTGTCTTGCAAAATAAAAAGGTTATCCCAAGCCATCCTTTCAAAGATGATAATAAACATCAGTTAGGACATTTATCAGCATTGAAAAATAGACAATAAAGTACAATAAAAAAGCTGTAAAAGCGCAATAGAATCATTTCAATCTAGCACCCAATTTAAGCATAAGATCTAAACCGAGCACGGAGAACAATATAGTAAAAACCCAACTTTTACTCTAAATTAAAAGCACAGAAATGAAATAGAAATGTTTTCTCCAAATTGGACCAATTGCTTGTCCCATAAATTTGATGAATTAAAACATTAAACATTAAAATGGGAAAGGGTTTTACAAATGGGGTGCCCAGAAATATGGAGTTTCTTACTTGGCTTCAGCTCAGGTTTTAAAGTTGCTACGAACGACAGAGAAACCTGTACTAAAATGAAGTTACAGTGGCATTGGTCTCCATGGGTAAGCAAAATGATGGGGTGGGGAATAATAATGGGAAGTGCTGGTTTTGCAAGAAAAGGAAAGGGTGTTTCATGAAAGAAAGGCTGCCCCACACAGAATACATTGCAGTAGCCTAACCTGGATGTAACCAGAATATGAGTAATGGAGGCATGAGCTAACATATCCAGAGAAGGCTGCACCAAGTATATCAGCTTACAGTGATAAAATGCACACCTAGCTACTGTAATCTCTTGAATTTCTATGAATTTGGTCTTCCGGAGGGAGTGCAACCCCATCTAGACACAGCTAAATACTGGAGCAATTGACACATAGCACCTCTGTCTCATTTGAATGAAGCTTCAGCTTGTTTGTCCTCCTCCACCCCAGGAATTATTACTCAAGTTATCTGAATTTTACTGGCAATGAACTGTTTAGATTACACTCTCTCCAAACCCCCAATTGCCTATTTACTTTGTGAACTGAATTCCACCAGTGTACTTCATGCCCTATGTTTATAATACATTTCACCTCCAGAGCATCTTGAATGTATCCTAAAGCAGCCTTGTATTCTGAGAATCACTACATCACACTCCTGTTTTTAAATGTGGTTGGGGTTTTTCTTGGAAAGCACACGGTGGCTCTTTCCCTCCTCCCCTTAATGCTGTCATCTCCATTGTCCAGAACAAAATTATACCCTGTTTAGCAATTACTGTGTCAGGCTAGTTCTACAGTACACAACTTAAGAGAAAGCTGCCACAACACTACGGTATCACAGCAGACTCCAAATAAGGCAAGTGAAGTTATCCTAAAGGTTGAGATGATTCCCAGATGCCCGGATGACGAAGACACCTTTGCCAAAAAGTACCTCATAAACAAGCCAATTGGTTTCATAAGACCTGATACGTTTGTTAGTAATAGATTCAGCAGTTCCCAAGTACAGTGGTACCTCGGGTTAAGTACTTAATTTGTTCCAGAGGTCCGTTCTTAACCTGAAACTGTTCTTAACCTGAAGCACCACTTTAGCTAATAGGGCCACCTGCTGCTGCTGTGCCACCGGAGCACGATTTCTGTTCTCATCCTGAAGCAAAGTTCTTAACCCCAGGTACTATTTCTGGGTTAGCGGAGTCTGTAACCTGAAGCGTATGTAACCCGAGGTACCACTGTAGGTGCACATCACTCTAAATTGGAAATCTCGGGGTTTTGAAGCTAAGGCCAGGTCTGGTGAGCTACCACAGACTGTGGGTGCTTAAGCCACAGGAGCCCTTGTGAAGCCCACAAGGAAATGAGGATGTGAAAAATCAACCACACTGTTACAGTCATACCTTGGAAGTCGAACAGAATCTGTTCCGGAAGTCCATTTGACTTCCAAAGCATTCAGAAACCAAAGCGCGGCTTCTGCTTGGCTTCCTCCTGTAGCCAATCAGAAGCCACGGAAGCCCCGTTGGACGTTCGGGTTCCAAAGAACGTTCGCAAACCGGAACACTCACTTCTGGGTTTGCAGCATTCGGGAGCCAAAACATCCAAGTACCAAGGCATTTGGGATCCAAGGTACGACTGTACTGCAAGTACAAAATCCCTGGATTTTTGAGATAAATACTAGGAGCCTGGTCTCCTTTCTTTGCCTAGCCAAAAGAGTAGGACCTCCAAAGATGAGATTGGGATACTGCCACTCAAGGCATTGGCCTAGCCCAGGCATCCCCAATCTCGGCCCTCCAGATGTTTTGGGACTACAACTCCCATCATCCCTAGCTTACAGGACCAGTGGTCAGGGAAGATGGGGATTGTAGTCGCAAAACATCTGGAGGGCCGGGTTTGGGGATGCCTGGCCTAGCCTTTTAATCTTCTATGTTTTTCATGATGTGAGGAGGGAAACAGGTCGAAGATGTACCTCTTTGTAAAATATAAATAGAAAACCATCAATCCATCAGCTTTTGTGTGGGCTGCATAATTTGTAGGCCTGACTATTCACAAGTTAGAAGAACGCAGGGACAAAACATGTGAAAAGGGTCCCACATGCCTGGCAGTGCAATCTCCTGCTCTGAGACAACTTTCCTCTACACCCTATTTACCAAAGCATCTTCAGTGGTATTTCAAAATGTGTGGGGAGCCTCCATGAATAACTCCCGCTTCAGACTGGAGGGTAACTGGAAGAGCAACTGAGATGAAGCTACTGAGCTTGTCCACACACTCTCCTGTACATTTACACTCAACCTTAATGCAGAATTCCTGAATGGTGCTTATTTCTTATTTTTTTACTGAACACAGATGAGGTAGCTGGGATGCTGAAGCAATGCTTGGGCATGGTAGTGGACTGAATGAGGGTGGATAAACTGAAACTCAACATAGAGAAGACAGAAGTACTGTTATGGTTCATCTGTCCAGGTGAGTTCCGCCAGGAGGAGGATTTGCAGTCCTTCAGAAGTCCACAGTTTCAGGAGCTCTTTTATCCTTTAACAGTGCTTTGCCAGTTTCACTGGCTCCCATTCTGTTTCCTGATCCAATTCAAAGTGCTGATTGTGACACTCAAAGCCAGGATTCCTCAACCTCGGCCCTCCAGATGTTTTGAGACTACAATTCCCACCATCCCTGGCCACTGGTCCTGCTAGCTAGGGATCATGGGAGTTGTAGGCCAAAAACATCTGGAGAGCCGAGCCTGAGGAAGCCTGCTCAAAGCTATTCGTGTTTGGAGCTAGGATTCTTGAATGACTGCTTGCCTCCACATGCACCTACTCATACCCAGGATCATCTTCTGATGCCTCCGCTGGGTACCCCACCAGATGAGGTACGTTGGATGGTTGCTGGGGGAAAGTGCCTTTTCAATGGGGGCACCCATGCTACTGAATGTCCTCTCCAGAGAAGCATGCCTGGAAACTACCCTTGATATAATTTCAGCTCAAGGCAAATACCTTTTTATTTTCTCAGGACTTTAAAATCCATTTAATTTCAACTGTTGTTTATTATTATTATTATTATTACATGCATTGTTGACTGATGTATTTTTAATCAATATGTATTGTAAGCATTGAGGACATGGCTACTGTTTGACATATTAATATTTAAAATAAATAAAAATAATAAAATTATTTAAATGTTTTGAGTTTCTTTATGGCTTTCTGTCAATATTATATCCAAAGCATTCATAATTCAGGAAGTTACAATCCCTTTTAAGCCAAGAGAAAATTCGCAAAGGCATTTTTAGAATGAAATTTCCAGTTTTCAAATGTCAAAAAGAGACATTCTCTTTATTTTTCAAAACATCTCAGATTTACTCTTTCGCTTACAAAGGCATTCTTTATCAAATAATATTAGAGCTTAGAATAACTGCTGTCTTTCCTAAAGTTTCTGCCACCATGTCCCATTAGATATGGGGTTGCCAAACTTTTTGGATTGGGGGGGGGGGGATTCATTTTGAATTTTCAGGGTGCCAGTCACAAAATGGCTGCCATGGGGGGTGCGGCATAACACAACAGGGAGAGTACAATCATGGTGAAACTTTTTCCATAACTGTTTTTCCATACAAGAAAAGGCTTAACATGTTGAATTTCTGCCTTGGAAATAAGGCCGTAGCAGGAAAAGTGTATTAAAGAGCAAAAGAAAGCAGCAGCAGTTTAGAACCCTGGTGTGCAAACAATTCACTTATCAATCGCATCTGTAGCTTCACTCATAAGCTAAAAACACTGACAGGCAAGAGCAGCCAGGCTGGCTCATTTCACAGAAATGGCTTAAAGGAGTTCATGCATATTTTGCCTCATAACTTTATTTCTAGAAGGACTATAGGCTTCTTTTTAAAAAATAAAAAATAAAGCTGGGGCCCTTGCCCTGGGGCAGTAATGAAGGCCTTAATGGGCACCATGGCATGGCATGTGTGGGCACTGGACTGGGACTCCTGCACTAGATTACTATGAGAATTGTTTGTGACATTTTCTTATAATCCATCCATACTGAATATTCAATCAAGAATAAATCAAGCATGATTAGAAACACTATTCTCTTTGAGTTATGTGAAGCTACAGTTTTGGGCTTCTTCCAGCAGGGTAACTTCGAACGGAAAATATATTTCACGTTTCTTTTCATGTCCCTTGAGCAAAAGCCTGGTAGTGGATGAAATTTACTAGCATCTGACAGCAGTTTGGTGGTTTATGTAAAATTATTTTGTGGTCTCAGTCAAGTTCCAAGTGGGCCAGTGGCTTCAACTCCAAAACCACCAGTACAATTTAAGTTAACTATGCCTCAGAAGATAGCGCAATGCCTCATTTAAAAGAGGAACTGGCTTATAAAACCACCCTAAACAAAAAAACTCTCCCCGGGACCACAGATAATAATTGATGACGTGTATTACTACAGGCTGGGCGGGCAGGATTTGCAACCAATTCCTTTCCCTTTGGTTAAAACCCAAATGATATAACACATTAAGCCCAGAATAAACAGCACTGATCATTTAGCTTACACTTAAGACCTTGGGCAGGAGTTACATCCAGGAAGGAGGGGAGGAATAAGGGCTGAAGGAATACGAGTAGAGAAATATTGGCAATTTAATTTAGCTTCATACATTCTAGGTTGTTTCAAGCACTTACAAGTGAAGCTGCCACAAAGAATTTGGCTCCAATCCTATACAGCCTGCAGCTAACCTGCCACCTTCCTGGTGTTGATGAACTCCAAGTTCCATCAGTGCTAGTCAGCTTCCCCCAATGGTCAGAGATAATGGAAGTTTTCCTTCAGAGCTGCCACTGCCATTATCTTTTCTGTCCAGCAACATCTCATCGGGAAGGCCAAAGGTTAGCCACCCCGCTACACAGCCTTGACTAGGAGTATGTCCCACTGAACTCAATGAGAACTGAACTTGTGAGTAGGCAGCACAGGATGGTGGCACTAGTTTCTCTTATTTCATCCAAACTTCACAAGAAACTATGAGAAACGGTAGTGCAGTATGGTGTCAGAAATGCAATTCTGTCATGGATACAGCCCAGTGTGTTAGAACAGTGACACTTGGAAAGAAAATAAAGTGGTGTATGATCAGAGTGTGTCCATCCACCAAACCTCACAAGCAGGCTTTCAGTTTTTCCCTGAGATATCTAGCCAAAATTTACGTGCAGCATACTCATAGGTTACATTGATCTCACATTCACCACCTCCCCTTGTTCCTGTACTCGTTTTTCAGGGTTAGTCTTTCTTGCTCTTAATCACCATTCGGCCATTGATTTGTCCCCAACTGAATTTTACATTGCATTTATTTTACCTTTTTTTTAAAAAATGGCAACATTCACATTTATATTTTTCACTTTCAAAACGTTTGTATGAGAGACTTACCTTTAAGGACTCCCACAGAGGAAACTGTACAAGGGAGAACGGAATCTGGAAATGGAGAGAAAAGGGGGGGGAAACACCTGTCACATAAGCAAAAATTAAGCTGGCATGTTAGTCGGCTTTCTAAACTGGGAAGTTACTGTTCACTTGTTGAACTGTAGCTTATTAAATTTATAAATCCTGGAGGATTAAATTATGCACACGCCTTGTTAGATGGCTGGTTTTGCTACAGAACCTTTGACTCTGTTTAGCACATTCCCTGCCGAGAGGTTAACGTATTGTAATGAGGGTGGGCTCTAAGAGTAATAACTGGCACCATCTTAGTATGGTGAGTTTGAAAGTTTGACTCAACATCTGGGAAAGCCATACAGAGGATGGTTTAGAAGCTATGCAAAGAAATCCAGCTCGCCAAAGAACTGCCAGTTCAGCTTTAGAGCTCCGCAGTCACAAAGGCTTAGGTTAAACCGAAGACTTAAAGACACTCTATAAGGGAAACTATATTTATGATATCTGGCTCACCTCAATACTGACCACTGGAAATGGAGTCAGCCCCAAAAGTTATTAACTTGGGAACCAAAGTTGTCAGCACTTGAAAATGCAACTCTGGAGGTTAGGCATCTAACGTTTCCATCACTCAGCCATGGCTAGGCACCCAAATACTTGTCTGCCCCTCTTTTCAACCTCTGGTTCCAAAAATATAAATGGTTGAGGTGAAAATTTTCCATTCCTCGTCCAAATATTCAAGGGGTTGACTGGCAGTGGTAGAAGCCTTGGGAAGGTTCCAATGACTACCAACACATGATGACTTTCTATAGCCTCTTTTGGATAGACAATCAGTTCTGCGAGCGGACACAACAAATGCTTGGTTGCTCATCACTCTTTGCAACCCATGGCCCAACAACCAATCTCCAAAAAGAATTCCCTCTGTGCATGAGCAAAGGGCAGCTAAATGCGCATGAAATCCATTCATAAAATCCAAGACCACCACTCTGTGGTGTGGAACAGAGATTGTGTGAATTCACTCTGGGCCAGTGAGGCCGTGATGGGATATCTGGTTTACTGCACATTTAGTAAACCTTTATTTTCTGCTGGAAGATTAAGAAGCTACGGATAAAGACATTAGGTTCTTGCCATTAAATTGTCCAGGGATCTTTCTTCACAAACAGTATGAAATAATCCCACAAACTTTAGTGAAACTTTCTCTGTGCTATCCTTACAGGCAAATCCTTGTTTGCTGCTTCTATGGGACGCCATCAACATAAAGGTACTTTTGTCTATGTCCCTCTGAATTCGACAAGGTTTAAGCATTGCCTAACTGTGCGCTGGACTGCAGCCATTGTTATTTTATCATGTGCGTTATTTTATCATGTCCATAATGTGTTTTTCCAAAAACTGGTTTCTATAAAGGCGCTAGAAACTTTAAATGTAAAACATTATTATACTATGACTGTCAACATGACAGGCTTCAGCTCATACAAGTTTACATCATAGATTGTAGCTGTCCTATTAAATCTATACAGACTTACAACAAGGAAGAGTGAAGCTGAGAGCCAGCCACTCATTGTGACATTTAATTTAGCGTTATTCTAAAATGCACTCAAGAGGCCTGGCATGCATTGTTTACACTTTCTTTCTTTTTTTTATGAAGATGACTAATCCAATACATACATTTTTAACAAAACAGCAAAGAAACAGATGTAACCGCTTAACATTAATCTAATATATTCACTCAAAAAAACCACTTGCATCTGGCTATCTGTCCACATCACCATCTGCATGTGTCTCAATTTCAACTTCCAAAAATGGAAAGCCAGCATAATAAAATGGGAGTTTGTTGTGATACTAACTCTTATTTTTCATGGCTATGACTCTCTGTCTTAACTACCGTAGGTGAGGAAACAGGCCTTTCTGCAACAAATGAATCTCATGCCTCTAGTGACATTGTGGTACATGTGGTATTGAGGTTTCTCAACTGCAGTTCAGAGAATGAACATAACATTTCTAGTTCTAAAAGCTTGTTGTTTCCTACCAAAATCTTTGCAATATAGCCAGGCAGTGTCCTGAGTAAGGTCACTCAGTGAAATTTTTGGGAGAAAGGGGTGTAGTGATTGATCCAGCTACCAGAGTAAGAACACTCTTTAGTGGCCAGAGAGATGCACTTCATGCCTACTGGTGAGGCAACACTGGTTTGATTCCCTTCCCTCCCATGCAAATGCCAGTTCCCAGGCAAAGTTGGGCTCAACACTCAATAACTTGGCCTCAGTCTTTGAGGTAAGAGGGTAGCCTTCACTCCTTTCCCCTTGTACTCATCCCTGTCTTCTCCACAGTAGCACCTCAGGGGATCTCTCCTTGGTCTTGCACTTTCTGCTGCAAGACACTTCACACCAGTTCACCTAAGAAATCTACTCCAGTCCCTGTAGTTACCCAACTGTGTTAGCCGCCCCTTCTTCTGGAGCTACTTTAGAAACTGTAAGAGAGCAGTTACAGTGGGATTTTGCAGCTACTTATTTTTCAACCCATTTTTCAAGCTGAAAATGTTCTTAGAGAAGCTTGTATGACATCAGTAAACAAAACATGGCAGCTTCTCCGACCAGCAGACCTATTATAATCTAAAAGGCCAAGGAAAATGGGATGAGGAGGGAGGATGAAAAGAAGCAGACTCAGGCACCAATTCTGAAAGCTGCATGGTGGTTCAAAAATATCCACCTGGAATGGGAGCAATAGAGGGAGGGGAGGAATTAAGTGGCTTCCCATCTTGTCATCTGCAGCAGCCTGAGGGAATATCTCCTGCTGGGTACAAGCTTACAGAGTGCAGATTTAACCTCCCTATCCTTCTTGTTAAGAACTGAGTCAGTCATGAAGCTTTCCCAGACTGCATATTTCAACACTACCCATGTTTGAACCATCACACCATCTTATGAAGGTCTGGACTATAACCCTTTTCTGGATCACAGAGATGAAGTTGGAAGGAGTACTTTGCCTTTCTCCGATTTTCATAATCTGCAGTTCTCTAGAGAAACCTGCCCACTAAAATAGGGGAAAGCACACTTTTATCGAGTATACAGAGATGCAAGCCCGTTCTGAAAAAGCACTAGCAACTTGTATTTGGTCTATACCATGAGTAGGCAAACTAAGGCCCGGGGGCCGTATTCGGCCCAATCGCCTTCCAAATCCAGCCTGTGGACTTTCCAGGAATCAGCGTGTTTTTACATGAGTAGAATGTGCCCTTTTATTTAAAATGCATCTCTGGGCTATTTGTGGGGCATACGAATTCGTTCATATTTTTTTTCAAAATATAGTCCGGCCCACCACAAGGTCTGAGGAACAGTGGAACAGCCCCCTGCTGAAAAAGTTTGCTGACCTCTGGTCTATACATATAATTTCCCTCAATAAATTCCTACCATGTAGGCGGTAAGGTCTCTATCACTCTACATCCCCCTCCATGTTTTTCAACACCACAAGAGTTAAAGATTATTGTCTGGTTCATCATGTTGCAGCTAATGATTAATAAATGAGTCTACACCACTCCTCTGCCAGGCAAAACTTAGCCTGACAGACACCTGCCACGGGAAATTTGTTATCTAGTCAGGCAGGAAGTGGCAGTGAGAAGAAATCAATGTCACTGCTGTACATTGAGCTGACAAACTGAAATCTCATAGGAAGTTTGTCATCGCAAACAAGGAAGAATTTCCCTTGTGGCATCTCAAAGACCCACAGTAAAGGTCAAACATGGTTCTTATTTATCAGGGCCATGAAACTCAAGCGCTGAGATTAACTTTCTTCCTGCCCCCAATTTCAGGTGCCAAAGCCCTGTTCACTTTACAGCAAAAGGCGTAATATATTTATGAGGAGATAGAGACTTGCAAAAGGATGCCTTCCCCCTGAACAAGAATTAAGTGGGTGATTACCATGGGCCTGGAAAAAAACAAATGCAATATTATATTTTATATATAGGGGGTGCCCAGGCTAGGGTAGAAGGACAAGCAGTTTTGCCCTTGCATGGAACCAGAATGAGGCCAAGCCCAATTCCAACATTACGCCATCCAAAATGAAAAATTCAACATCCTGAGATTTTTGGCTTACAAATATTTTTAAATATTTCACATTGTAGCCATGTGGGCTTACAACCCAGACTTGAAAATGTATGGGCAATGGATGCAGGGTAGATTTCAGAGGACTAAGGCAAATGACATCCAAGCCGAGGATAGATCCTTAAACTAGCCCCAGAGCAAAAAGATACAATATGTTTATATAAATCGCACACTCACACAAGGAAGCTGATTCATACAGAACAAAGTCAATGGTCCATTTAGTTCAGTATTGTCTACAATGGTAGGCAACAGGTCTCTGTGATTTCAGATGATACATTCCCAGTCTGAAGATGCTCATAAATGAACCAGAGGCCTTTTGCATGCAGAATAGATGCTCTACCAATGAATTGTAACCCATTCCTACTTAACTTAACTTAACACAAATATTAACATTTTGAATCCATTTCTCTCTCATGTCTTTGGCCACTCTATCCTAGCCTCACCAAAGCACACAACTGTATAATTCTCTCTTTTCCCCTTTCATTTTCCTCAGAAACAAAAGAACAAACGCACACACACAAAATGGCCCTTGAAGTAAATGTTTCCTGATGCAGACAATAAACGTCACCAAGTAGCAAGCTCATCACTGTTCGAAATGGAGGACAAGACAGGAGGGATTCCCCACTAACCCCAATAAACCACAATTCCTTAAATAAACCATGAATCTCACGCTGAGCTTCCCAGACAACAGGGAAATGCTAGCTTCAAGATGAAGATGAAGTCGGTTGCCATGGAAGTTGAACAGGTTTTTTTTCCATGGGGAACTCAAGGGTACATAGTACCAGCACCTCTTTTTGTTGTTGTTAAAAAGTGTGGCACTTACTGTAACCACTTCATGTCGAGTACAGGCATCTATTTTTCTACAGAGAGACAAAGCACTGCTTGCAAGCTATCTACCCAACAGTGAGAATGTTAAGAACTTAACCCTGTTGGATCAGACCAAAGGCCTATCTAGTCCAGCATCCAGTTCTCACAATGACAGAACAGATTGAATTCTGTACCATGGGCTGAGCTTGCCATGTGAGTTTGGAATTCTCCAACAAGCAAAAAAGGGAGGAGTGGCTTCTGAAGCCACAATGACCCAGAAATCCAGATTGAGAGCTGTGGTGCTGAGCAGAGGGGCAGTCTTCCCAAGCTAAAAGCAGCAGGTTCTTTACCCACCAACATGTCCTTCCCATCCACCTCAGACTTTTGATAGGTCTTCATCTGGTGATTCCAAGAGCAATTGAGGGGGGGGGGGAGAGAGAAGTAGACCCACTCACATTTGTGTGCTCATAGACATCTGGGACATTATTATAGAAATTAATTGTTAATATACATACAGTGCTTTCCCTAAATGTTCGAGAAGTTTCAAATACAGGAAGAATAAACTAAAATAATCTAGATGCATTTCACAAACTGCAATCTCACACAAACCAGGAAATTTAAGAAAATGTTGCATTTTCCAAATCTTTTTTCATTATTATTTAACTACACTTTGACACCATCTTTGACAGAGAAAAAAAGTGGAGGCTCAAATACAGAGTCACAGATACAAAGACCGCTTTCTTTACGAGGTCATTCGAAGAGTGACAAAAATTGATTGGATTCACCGCAAGCCTTTTACAGCTCCACCACAATTAGGGTGATTAAAATGTCTTGGGGTGGTTTGTGAACTGATTGCATTTTGTGATTATTTTCCTAGAGAAATCACCGAAACAGAAGATCATCACGCCCTGCCAAGCATTGATATTTACACCTGAAATATGTTAAAACAACAGTGAAAATGTGTTCCGCACATGTGGATAACTTTCTGCCAGCAAAATGCTGGCTGGCTCCATCAACTCTCCTACAATGTTCACAGAAAACAGACACCAGAATACCAGCTCTCTCTGCCTGTCTGGCTTGATGTTATATAGCTTTACTGATTATTCAGCAGAGTTGACTAACACTAGAATTACTTCCAGACGGACATCAATTATCCTAGAATGTTTTACAGATTAACATTGTCAATTTTCTCTTAGCTACATATACTTTAACTCTGTAATACTGATAATAAGAAATAGATTCATCCCACTCGTGGCAACAAATGCTGCCAGTTTTATTGCTTTTGTTGTTGAGAATTAACTCAGTCTTGTTTTATATATGGTAGCACGTGGTATATGTTGTTTAAGATTATATTCCTATACTCCCCAACTGTCCCTGCTTCAAGAGAAACAGCATCTATTTCTGAAGCATACCAAATCTGTGTCACCAAATTAGCACTTGACTATTGAACATGCTCTCCGGCTACAGCAATTTGGCTGGGCCAACAATATCTGCCTTTCTCTGAGCCTAATAGTAGGGTTTCAGGATTTCCAGTCCTGAAAAAGCACACACACACATACACAACAAACAGTCTTCCCTTTGTGACAAATTCCAGAGAGGTAGCTGTATTATTTTAATAGAGGAAAAACCACACGGGTCCTTAGATGTTTGTTTACGCTACTCATCTTGCTATGAAAGTTTATCTCCACTAGTTTCTACATGGGAACAGGTCTCACTACTCATTCTGATAGGATCTTGTATTCTTTTGGTTGGATTTTGTACTCATTTATGCTTTGCACAGGAACGTGACACAGTCTCTTGCATTGCTTGTCCTTTTGTTCTCACTTTGTAAAAGTTTTCTCCTCCTACACAAATAATATATACCTACTTAGAACCAAACCAGACATCATGCTAAACAAATCAGTTCAAGTGTCATGTCTATTTTCACAACTTTAAAATAACCAGAAAAAGGGGGGATTTCATAAAGATCCTTTTTGAGGTGGAGCAACCAGAAATGTACAGAGTATTCCAAATGCAGTTGTGCCATAGATTTGTATAACAGCGTTATGAAATCAGCTGTTTTATTTTCAGATTCTTTCCCAATGATCCCTAGCATGGAATTTGCCTTTTTTGCACCAGTCGCAACACTGGTTCAGCTTCTTTATCAAACCATCAACTATGATCCCAAGTATTGTCAGCAAACTTGGCTACTTCACTACTCACCCCTAACTCTAGATTGGTTATGAAAAGTCTATTTATTGATCTACTTATGAGTGATCATTTATGCCAAACAATTTATAGTTCAGCGGAACTATAACCCACAAGCCTCAGAGGTGCCTTTCACTGACTTCTTACCAGGTCAAAGAAACACCAAAGGACCCCAACCTAGGACCTATATATTGCCTCAATCCCAATTTAATCCAGATCTCAATGTTTTCACGGGAAAGTTTATTGCAGTTACGGGAAGGAATAGAACTGCAGAAACTCTCTGATGCAGTCTTATCGACACCTAGCAGGAGACGGGAATTGAATATTTATTCAATCTAGCTATGCGAGTTTTCTACGCTTTACACAGCATGTTGACTTAACAATACAATACTGTAAGGAGCCTCAACTGTTGCTATACCATTCGACAGTAAAGCTTGCAAACTCAGAAGAAAAACTCCAGGGATGCCCAAGTACGAGAAGATGCTGATGCAGTCAGTTTACACAAGTGAGAAAAGAAGCTGGGAGACAATTTGGAAACCTAACTTACAAAACGGGTGGATAAACAACATGGCCTAACAACGGGCTTGATGGACTGCAGAGCAGGGCTTCGAAGGAAGGTAGCAGGCAAAGCATGTAGAAGAGTAGCAAAAGCGGGAGAAAGGCAGACTCATTGAGAACCGAAATAGCCTCTGAAATGCTAGAATTCTTCCACATCAAGAGGAAACAGATGTCCATGGCTGGAATCTGCATGTGGCTTTATTCTCTTCTAAGATACAATAAAACCACTCTTCTGCTGAGGCTTTAAAACTTAAAGTTAAAACAGTGGCATGTCATGCCCAGTGCAGCTGCACCTTCTTCCCCCATCCTTTGTTACCCTTCAAAAAAAATGAGTAAGGGGGGTGGGGTGGACAAACAAGAGCACAAAAAAGAGAGGGGGAAATGGTATGTGCTCTCAAAACAATCTAAAAACTACAGATGTTCCTACTAATCTGCAGCAAGCATTTGTTTATTCAGGTTCTGTCTGTTTCTGAAGCAGGACAGCTTTGCCCTCCAAATTATCTCCCTTTGCAAAACTCTAAAATAAATACTGGAAGAGGAGATCTGTATAAACAGCCTCAGGAGAGAACTAGCTCACCTCGTAGTACTGAAGGCCTTTGTTTAGTCCAACAGGTGTAGCTTTGTTTTTCTGTGGAGATCCTGAATACCTCATCCTAGCAGTTAACACATGGTTAAATTAAAACAAACAAATGGTCTCAATTAAAGCAATGGGTGAGAGGTAGGCAGAGGGGCTGGCTGCCCCCATATGGTCAAGAAGTGTTTCCCCCTCCCCACTTTGCCCAGAGGACATCAAGAAAAGAAGAAATAAAAGGGAAGAATTGGGGAAAAAGGAACAGAGGGTGACTGCCAAGACCCAGAGATTTTTTTTTTAAAGTATCACAAAATGCACTAAGCCATTTCTAAATTTGTTCTTCTAAGAGAGCTGCACAAGGACATTTTTGCCAGAAATTAAGTAAAGTGATTAAGAGTCAGGTATTTTTAGACCCTGTCCTCTTCTTCCCCAGCTGATGGCCTGCAAAGCTCAATCACAGCCAGTAGCCTCTTCAGTTTTGCCACAGCTCTCTGGTTCCATCATGTCAGGGGATAGCAATGGGCATGAACATGATGCACATGGTTTCCCCTGGATTCTCATTCCAGCTTCTTGCACCAGTGTTGGAGCATGAGAAACAGGCTTTGCACATCGAAAAAGCAACAGAGAAGCAGCATGGCACAGGCAGAATCTATACTGCACTTTCCGGTATATGGACTAAACCAGATTATCTAGTACAGAACCAACAGCTCCCAACCTTTGGAATGCAGAAGGGCAGATCAACAAGTCCTTGAGTGGCTTGCAGCAAACCAACCCGCAGTGCAGCTGATCTCTGGTTACGAGTGAAGAGAGTAGTATATGTTTTGAATCTTGAATTATCTGCTTCATGTACAGAACAGGGCAAGACACCCTGCTGGCTTCCTGAAGAACTTGACCTTCATGTAAGTACAGCTGTAATTGTATTTAAGCATTCCAAGAAGCTGCAAGGTTATTCATTAAGGCATTCAGATCTTGCTTGTGCAAAGACTCCATAACGTCATCATCACAAAGGCTGGAAAACAATTCAAAGTGCAAGGCTGTTCAACCATCTAGGAACAGAACAAGAAACCTGAAGACAAAGACGTGGCAAATGATTTCTGACGAGTAGATACAAGTCAAGCCACTGCCACACACCCTTCCCAATTGCCTCGTGGCCCTCATTCATATTGCAAGGTTGCAGTGTATAGGAAGAAGCCACTCCATTCTTAAACGTTGATGAACTCTTTCAGGATATAGACCTTTGCTCTTCAGCTAACTGGATCACAGTCCCCGTGAGCTTCACCATAATCCCACATTTCCTCAATTTCTTGTCTCCCAAGAAATTATATTTAAGGATGGGCCATATCTCAGAGGTGGAACATCCACTTTGCCTACAGAAGATCCAAGCTTCAACCCCGGCATCTCCAGGTAGGACTGTGAAAGACACCTGTCCAAAACCCTGGAGAGCTACTGCCGCTCAGGATAAACAACACTGAGTTAGATGGGCCAATGGTGTGACGCAGTAGAAGTCAACTTCCTGCATTCCTATTGCCAGAACCTTGTATTTAGCCTACAGTTTAGTTCAGCTTTCCACAATCTGGTGGCCTCCAGATGTTGTAGGATACAACTCCCAGCAGCCCATCAATGGTTAGGGCTGATTGGAGCTGTAGTCTGAAATGCCTAGAGGGTGGCTGGTTGGGGAAGGTTGGTCTAGTTTGTCAAACTTAGTCTGCCATAGGCTTTCAGCCCACATCCTTGCGCAACTGGATCTCATACACAACCCCACGCCACCATCACTCCCCACCCCTTCTCCGCCAACAGCATATATCTTCTGGCCTTCAAGTTGGGAGAGATCAGCACAACCCCTATTTGGTTTGTGGGTTTCAGACATGCTCAATTAGCATACCTGACACTCTAAATGCCCTCCATCTGGAAATGCTTTGACTCTCAGAAATATTTTGGAGGGGCGGGCGGAGAATCAAAGGTTTCAGTTCAATTCCATCGAATGCCCTAGGACACAGAAACCTCACCAACCAGATGTACTATTCACGTGGTGATTTTAAAAACACCAAGATGGTATTTTGTTTGTTTGTTTGCTCCTGTTCACCTGCCCCTTTTGTGCCACATAACATTTTTCCACAACTTTTTTTTTGTATAGAGCAACATCTCATTTCAATTGTCATGTCCTAGTAAATATGAGGCAGTGTATATTTTGTCCTCCGAGTTCACCTCTTCACCCATAATAGGATTAAAAAGTTAGTTTAAAAAAAAGAACAGAAGACAGGCTGAAGCAACTCTGTAGTGAGATCACAGAAATAAATAAGATGCTAGATATCAAAATATTACTGTATACATACCTCCCAGTAAGCAGCCCAAAGTCACTTGTCAAGATCATTTGGGCTGAAATTTCAATGGGAAACCCCTGCATAACAGTTTCATTGAACTATTCAAAAGAATAATAGAAAGTGAAACCGCAGCCAAGGTCACTGAGTGAGACGAAGACACTTTACAGTATTTCACTTATTTACATGGGGGGGAAAAGAAAATATTCCACTTTTATTCAGAGAATTTGAATTGGAGAATTTTATAGCAACCAATAATGTAGCTGAAATCTATAATGCAATGTAAGCAGAAAGGGGCTTACCTGCAAAGCATAGCAGGAGAACAGTGCTAATGGTGGTCAGCTTCCCTCAAAGCACCCCTAAAAAGCCAGGTATAAAGCAGGTGATAAAGCAGGTGACTTTAAGATGGGGTCAGCAAGACTTCCAAGGGGAGAACATTCTACAGAACATATGCAGCATAGTTTTATCTTCCAGCCTAATGTGCAAGGACATAAGCAGCAACAGGGCACAAGACTAGATCTAACCATGCACCACAGACAGGCCAACAGGCCCTTCCTGTTCTTGTCCAAGTGTAACACAAATCTCTACTTCCCTATGCTACTTGTACTGCCCTTACTGTTGATTGGTCATCAATGGTTTAGTCAGGCTCTGGTTTCTGACAGAGACAGAGCTCAGGCAATAATATATCCTTTGATTCCCCCCTCCCAACCATTATCCAACAAGAGAAAATAAGTTGCATGAAAATTCAAAGGAGAAAACTGATGTGAAATTTTCATGAGTGACGTGCGGGGTTTTTGATGGGTATTCCTTATTTTCCAGCTAGCCAAGGAATGTTTCTGGCTGTCTTTTCTTTCATTTTACAAATAATCTCACCAGCGGTCTTCACTCTGCAGCCTTCCCAGGTGCCTGCACTTTGATTAAAGCCCAGGGGAAAGACACTATGAGATGGGAGGAATTAATTCAGGAAGTGTACACAGCCTAGGAGGCTTCAAGAGTGCTGGGAAAATATTTACTTGTGGGGAAAAGAAAACACACACACACACACACACACAGCCTTGACCCATGCTAAAGGTAGAACCCAAAATGGGTACCTGCCAAAATTCTGAAGAGATTCACAAGTGCCCAGAGAATGAAGCAGAAAGATGGAAGTCTCTTTCACAGAAGTGGGAGGGACAACCTTTGGCATAGTACTAAGATAAAATAAAAATACAACCTTCCAAACCTTATTCAGCAGTTTTGAAATAAGTTTCCAAAAAAGAAGAAAAATGTAGTTAAAATAAATCTACAAATGATGGTGACAGAGATACAGCACAGATGTTGAAGGAATTCTAGATCAAGCTACAGCTTCTCTTTGACATCCCCTAGTGTTAGAGAAAGGAGGGAAAGCAACTATGAAGCTTTACAATTTCATGATTTTCTTAAATCTAAGTATTAAAAAAAATTTTCTTAAGTGCATAAAACACAGGCAACTAGACTTGTGATGCAACCTAACATGATAATTTTGAAGCTTTCAGTTGCAGTCCAAAATATTGGCAGATTTCTAGTCACAAATCACATTTGTGAAGTTTTGGATCGTTGTGGAGTCAGTACAATGCGCCCCTGATTTCACGAAGCTGCCTATGAAATGTTACCAGGGACACGCCTCCCAAAGATGTAAATAAGCTGTAATCTTCTAAATGATTACGCATTTTCAGCATGTTCCCATGGTCACTTACAACAGTGTGACAATATGCAGAGAGGGAAAAGAGCCCAACCGAGAAACTGAATATACAGCAATCCACTTGTACTTGCTGTTTTCAAGGCAAAGATACAAATCTCATAGGATAACAGATGAGTTTAGCAGCTCTGGAAGAATGAAGGTATTGTTTAACAGGAAGCAGATGTATGTCAGATGGCAAACTCATTAGAGTGTCCCATCGTTAAAGGAAACAGGATAACAATGAGCCATCTGAAAAAATGTGGAGGGATCAGGAAATATACAAGCCGCAGCTAATCTCCTATTTATTGGTAGGTAATGCCTTTAAGTCATGCACATGCATTGAGTTTAGGACCATGAAGGACAAAACTTTGTTCACAGCAGAGAAAAAAAACCAAAACCCTGTAACAGCCAGCCCTTTGAGCATCGAACACGGCATGGGGGGTGGGGAAAGAGAGACTTCTGAAGCACATATGTAAGAGAAGAGGGCAAGGACCTTAGTATTTGAAGATGAAACCCATTATTTCTCACAACCAAAACGTTTCCACCCAAAAAGCTTTACATTAAAACCACCTTCTCAAAATGAGCATTTTGAGGACTGCAATCTATAGTTCCATTTGGCCATGTCCAACACTTGAGTGGAGATTTTGGATTTGATTAGATATGGGAAGTCATTCTGATTTCAGCAGAAGAGTTTTAAGCATGTGCTTAGCTCATCCACTGAAGCGACGGGCTTGGGAAAGGGCTTTGCTTTGACAAGGTCATGCTCACTTAGTACAACTGCGACAGGCAACACCAGGAGCCCAACCCTATGCAGACTTTGGCACACCTTAGTGAAAGGAACTTAAAAGGAAATGGCAAACTCTACTCAGAAAAGCACCCCAGATTTTAAGAGACTAAAATAAAAATCCATCCATGTCCTTATTCTGTTATATATTTCATTAATGGTCTTTACAGCTATAGCAGGCACTGTAACTCTTCAACTGTTTGACTTCACACTCTTCCATTGTCTCCTAAGAGGGACAGATGCCAACCTAAAACCTAAAAATGTTAACAATACAAGTGGAAAGGACCCTGCCACAAAACACTACGTGCAATGCTTCAGTTCAGGGCTATAGTCATACCACTCCATTCTCTCCCCCACCCCAAGCTTGTCAGCATTCCATGATCACTGAGCATGCTCAGTCCCAGCTGAGCATTTTTGGGGAGTGCCGCCCCCTTAGTGTTTTTTTCTAAACAACTTCTCCAAACTTCAGGGTCACCCCAAGTCTGCTGACACCTCCCCTGTTTTGTGTGGCCAGTAAATTAATAATTTCAAAGGAACACAATTTCAGTTTTAGAATGATTCCGAAGGCAGGAGCAAAGTATCCCAAGAGGCTGCACTGGTTCTGATCATTTTTTGCTGTCTTTTCTCGTCTGCGCTGATGTAACTGAATTATGCGTTAAAAAGAAAACTGAGGAGAAAGGCAAATGACTACACGTGAGCCCTGCACAATAGTGGATAGAATAAATCCCAATTTATTCCTTCTCTGAGACTTTTTTTTTTTAGCTAGAGAAATCATGCTGATTTTATCTTGCACCGTCATCTCCATCATGTGGCAGAGAAGTTTATCGCAGAAGTTTTTTCAAGCAGTGAAAACAACACACATTCCAGTGTCACTGGCTTAACTTTCACATCTCCGGTCTGCACTGCGCGAGCACTGCCAAGTAATGCATATATCACTCCGAGAGCAATTCCCAAATGCTGAGAATACCTTCTTGTTTATTTATTTCTTAGAATAATTATATGCCCCTACTGCAATGGTTTGCAACAATATCAAAACATGAAACCAGACAGTAAAATCAGAAGAAGTTAAAAACAAGTTAAAAGCAAAAGGAAATTAAAAATGAGCATCAGTAGACCATTGTTGGGGTAAGTACTCTTAATTGCCTCCAAAGGCTTGGGGAAACAGAAAAGTTTTCACAAGGCGTATAAAGTTGTAGAGTAGGAAAACTCTCTTCCTCGCCCAATCTTATTCTACAATCTGTAGTTCGGCTCTTCCTGGTGTTTTTAAATATTGTTTTATTATACTCATGTTCTGCTCTTAAACAGGTTGGAGATATATTGAAGCCAAACAGTTATGAACCTGATCAAATGTGTGACCACTCTCCAACCTGTTTAAGAGCAGGATATGAGTACGTATGAGGAGAGAAACAAGAGGGCAGAAGAATGGACCCCCAACCACACAAAACAAATAATCATAGAGTTGGGAGGCAAATCCAAAAGTCTAATCTAAGTTGCTTGTGCTACAATAAATCCATTCCTACCACACCTGATAAGTAGCCAGGGTTCAGCACAAGTCCTTGCTTCTCCTCCTGCCGCCCCCCTTCCAAAAGAAATCTCCACTTCTGATCCTTTAGCAAATGACACACAAAATACAGTGGTACCTTGGGTTACAAACACCTCGGGTTACAAACACTTCGGGTTACAGACTCCGCTAACCCAGAAGTAGTAGTAGTAGGAAATCCTTGTGGGCGGGGGGAGGATGTTACAGTGGTACTTCTGGTTACGAACTTAATTCGTTCCGGAGGTCCGTTCTTAACCTGAAACCGTTCTTAACCTGAGGTACCACTTTAGCTAATGGGGCCTCCCGCTGCCGCCGCGCCACCACGAGATTTCTGTTCTCATCCTGAGGTAAAGTTCTTAACCCGAGGTACTACTTCCGGGTTAGTGGAGTCTGTAACCCGAAGTGTTTGTAACCCGAGGTGTTTGTAACCCGAGGTACCACTGTATTTGTTTCTGGAGATCATGGCACTGATAACCAACAAAGGGAATGAGGTGCAATACATTCATTCATAGCCAACCTTCCCTGTAAGCAGTTCAAAGCAGCAGAGATGCTTTTGCCTTAGTTCATTTTATCCTCACAACAGCCCTGTGTGTGAGACTGAGAGATTGTAAGTGACCCAAGGGGACGTTTGAATCGAGATCGTTCCAGTCCTAGTCCGACATTCGATCCATTAAATCACACCGGGACTGCTTCATTAGCCTTCTCTGCTGCCTGAAGCTCATAACTAACTCCCCCAACAACCCATTCATGCCTCCCTTGAGAGGTCCAGTTCACACTTTGAAAAGGCCACTTTGGACTACACAAGGAGCATTCATTCTGCTTGTCCAGACACTTCGAAGCCTCCCTGTGCAATTGCTTTAAAAAGAATAAAGAAAAAGACTGATCTTAAAAAGAAAAAAAGTTTTTACTTGCTTGCTCTGGAACACATAGTGCCATAAGATAAATGGCAAAAGCCTTTACTATGTCAGGACAGCTAAATAAAATCACAATAACATTCCACCTGCCAAGCTCCAAAAGCACCGCACATGTAGAATTTATACAAGCTGAACTGAAGTTATTCCAGGGCATGTCATAACATTTAGTCATTTCTGCAATGTGTACTGTTAAAAATGGTCTGGAGATGAAATGAGTGCCTACGAAAGGGCAACCACATCTCAAGGAAACCAGGGCAAGCAAAGAGTATATGGACATCTTCAGGCTCCCAGCTGCATTCCAAGGGTGTTTAATTTTGCCTCCTATGTTTTGGGCAACGTGTTTCCACAGTGCTTCTAAAAATTCTATAATCCAGTAAAAATAAGCTTCAGTGGGGCTTAATAGCAGCAAACAGCCTTTGCGTTTATGCTGAGATTTTTATACACCGCTATCCAAACCTGGGCTTGTTAAGGATAAGCAGGAGCCACAAACACGTCTTGGCCGCCATAAATTGTCTGCAGTTTGTCAGTTCCCATAAACTAAAGCACAGAGTTTCCATAATGACAGCATCAAATGAAATATTTTAAATGGTCATCTCTTCGTAGGGCACTTCAGCAAGTGCTGACCTTGAAAAGCAATATTATGAGAGTACCATCTTAAATTACTCTCCAGTCAAGATGGCAGGTCCTAACACTGCTCAGGAAAAGCCTTGCTAAGGGACAGGCTCCGGCAGACTTGGGGAAAGGCTTCTGTGGCATAACCCCAAAAAGGTACACTTTAGCCAAGTGTGAAAGCTGAAGCATTTTCCAGCTAGAGCACAGGTAGCATGCCATTGTACTTGGGCCCCGAGCTGTATTGTCTTATCCTTCAATAATATTAAACAACAGAGCACAGGGCTGGCACACCCATGAGGCAACCTGAGGCAACTGCCTCGGGTGGCAGGATCCACGGGGGCAGCAGATCTGGCCTCCAAGGAATGCATTGACCACTGCTGCTGCTGTGGTGACAGCAATCGCTGTGGTGCTCTCCTTGGAGGCCAGATCGTTGCCTCCTCGGCAGCCCACTTCCCAATGCTGCTTCTACATGGCCTCTTGGTGAAGAGGTGGTGGTGATGGTCTCTTCCTACCCTTCTTCCCAATACAGAGCTTTATTTCCCCGTTGTTCCTGATCTTCACTTGCCGCTTCTTACGTAGCGGGGGGCACGGGAGCCATTTTGTGGTTCATCTCAGGGGCCAAAAGTCTTGGGCTGGCCCTGACAGAGTATACCAGTGTTTTTCAAGCTTCATGAAGCAGCTGGTGGTAGCTCCCATGCATTTTGTTCTGGGACTGTAAAACTGCCTGGCTTCCTTGGCATGGATTTTCCAACTGGCTCTCTATGGCAGGGACAGGGAATTAGTTGCCTTCCGTATGAAATTAGACTACAACTCCCATCACCCTTCACCATTGGCTGATGCAGCTGATAGGAGCCACTGTCTGGCAACATATGGAAGACGACAGGCTCACCACTCCTAGGCTATACAAATTATTTGTCCTTTAAAATATTATTTGTATGTTTGTCAATTTTTTTGCCATGGCAGAAGTTTGCGGAAGTTAAATGTGTGCAGTGTGAAATAGCCAAGAGGTAGTCAGGTCATTCATTCATTTATTCATTCCAAATTGCCTAGCAATTTTCTCCAGTCTTAGTTATACCAATATGGTTATTCTGAATAAAGGTATCATGCATTTACGTATTCAGATTTTTCTTAATGAAAGTAATCTGAAATTCTGCACACTGTATACAGTACAGTAACTTACACAGGGGTTATGTTCTGGGGATCGCACCCATGTTAAAATTTTGGACTGGGTGCAGTTGCAATTGCGATTGCCAGTCTTTTTCCCCCTCGAATGACCACCCCCTTTTAAACTAATTAAATTACTTTTGTCACATGTGTAAGGCTGAATGTGCACAAGTTAAATGCATGTAAGCTGCAGGCTTACTGTATTTATGTATTTGGATTCTGCATACAGTAGACCGATTTGAGATCTCCAGTCATAAGTAGTCTACAAATAGATGAAATGAAATGAAATAAATTTCATGCAAAAATGCATATCCTGCCCTTAAAATGCGTCTGCCTTGCTAAGAGTGGTTTACACCAACAAAACGAGCAAGCCTCTAATCAAATAACACGAAAACAGTTAATGTTTTGCCTCCTACAATGTAAGGTTTCCTCAGCTAGGAGTAATGTTCTTATATATTTAGCATTATAGAGCCCAGCAAAACAAGTCTGCTCTGTCATGCTGAATTATTGGGAAAGACAACAGAGCAACACGCAAACACTTCCAGCTTTCAGACCAAACTAGCTAACTATCTCTATAGATGACACGTTTTATAAAATAGCCTCCTTGTGATTATATGTGTGTAACTTGATTGCACCCTATACCAACGCTTCCATCATTCCTGGCCGTTGGCTACTCTGGCTGTGATGAGAGTTGCCCAACAATATCTGGACAGCCACAGGTTCCCACCCTTGCAACATTCCAGTAGTAAACTTTAAAAGAAAAAGTTAAAATACGTTATTGAAACTCCATCTAATCCGTATACAGTACCTCGGTTTACGAACTTAATCCATTCCGGAAGTCCGTTCTTAAACCGAAACCGTTCTTAAACCGAGGTGCGCTTTCCCTAATGAGGCCTCCCACTGCCAGTGCCCTTCTACCGTTCGGATTCCGTTCTTAGACCGAGATAAAGTTCACTAACTGGGACACTTCTTCTGGTTTTGCGGAGTTCGTAAACTGAATAGTTCGTTAACAGGACTGTTCTTAAACTGAGGTACCACTGTACACACTTTGCCATATACATGTATTTGTCTTAGGCTGCAATCCTAAGTACCCTTAGTACAGGTATGTATATAGATTTGGCAAATTAAATATGAAGAAGCTTTTATTCTTTACGCTCGTACTGCATCTCACAATAGTCAATACTCATTCATATTGTTCCTTGTGAAGCTTCTTCACTCCCTTAAATCAATTACATCAACAGCACTATTTTGTTAACAACAGCTCCTCTCAAAATAATACCAGCTGTTAGCATTGGCTCAACTTACTTAACTCTCCTCATTTTTTAAAAAAGCCCTTTCCTATAAATTAGCCTTCCAATAGAAAGAAAGAAAGAAAGAAAGAAAGAAAGAAAGAAAGAAAGAAGAAAATACAGCCAGCAAAACTCAAGAGGGGAAATCAGTACGTTGTTTTTATGCACTTTACAACAGAAAGGTAAACTTTTTCATTATTCCCACATCATTATTATTCTCAAAGGCAGCTTTCAAAAGCAGAACATTGTCATTTCGCCATGAAAAGCTGTTTTCAACGGCACAACTGGTAGTTTAGAACAAACACAGTTTTCCATTCTAAAATAGGTTATTAAGATTTTATATGATGTTGTTCTGAAATCTGTGCAGTGATCTCCTTGCCCTCATATGCTGCTTAAGGTTTAGAGAATTGTTATTCCAGTATTGCGGCCCCTGTCTACATATAGTGGTTCAAATTGAAGCGAAACAATCCAAAGTTATCCATTCCAAAAAGTATTTACATATAGAATAGCGATAACGTCTTAAAGGAATCAGACCCAGAATTCTGTTTTCTGTAAGTTCTCGACACTTTGTCCTACTAAACTGCAGCTGCAGCCACGCAAGTAAGCAAAAAAACAACAACAGGAAGCCTATTATGTATAAATCATTTAAGCACCTGCATGGAGATTCACTGCTCCTTCAAGATAATTGCGGTTTTTAGGAGCTCCCAAATGAACAGGGGCTGCAAATGAATTCCCAACTACCACCCTGCTGTCAGAGAGTGTATTTTATTGGGCAATTCATTACCTTCCACTGGAGCTCAACCCTTACGACAGCTACTTGAATGAAAATTTCAAGATTTTAAGCTGCTGAAGCTGTGACACCTGTAGTTTTTGTTTTTCCCTGTAATTATCTAATGATAGGCAATTAGATTCCTAAAAGCTCAGGCAAAACACGTAGAATAACCCAAAAACTCTTTTCCTTCAGGAAAAAGACCTCAAACCCAGTGGGTCATATTATATTCAAACGAATGACACAAGCAAGTTGCAGGTAATGAAGATTAATTCCCAGTTCATGTTCTCAGCAGCATTCACAGAAACAAAAGTGAATCCAAAAACAGACGCCTTCCTCATTTTTCCACCTGAATAAGAAGAGGCAAATAAGACATTCATTCCGCACAGCCCTTCATGGGAACAGGTCCCTAGACTACAATTTGCAGAAGAACCAATTAACAAGTTAAAACTTCTACTGAAAATATCTAAGCTTCCAAACCATTTAATTACGAAATGAAAATGATCAGATTCCGTGAACTGAAATAAATTGAACGGTGAGTCTGAGATATTTCACCACTTGTCCCCAGATTCCAGTTCCTATGGGTGATATCCAGTTGTCCTAGCGGAACACGCTTCTGCTTGTCCAATTGGACTTTTATTTCCTCTGCTCCCACAGACCTACACCCACACAAAAGGTGGAGGGGGGACTCTCTAGAGCAGTGGTTCCCAACCTTTTTTTTTTTTTGGCCATGTCCCACCTAAGCATCTCTAAAATTCTGATGCCTGCCCCCTGAGACATATACCGTATTTTTCGCGCCGTAAGATGCACCAGACTATAAGACGCACCTAGTTTTGGGAGGAGGAAAACAAGAAAAAGAATATTCTGAATCCCAGAAGCCAGAACAGAGGGATCGCTGCGCAGCTGTTCTGGCTTCTGGGATAGCCGCGTGAAGCCTCTTCAGGGTAGCGGGTTGAAGGCTCTCCCTGCCCTGGAGAGGCTTTGTGCGGCTAAGCCAGAAGCTAGAACAGCGAGAGGGAGCGCTGCGCAGTGATCCCTCTCGCTGTTCTAGCTTCTGGCTTAGCTGCGCAGCCTGCATTCGCTCCATAAGACGCACACAGATTTCCCCTTACTTTTTAGGAGGGAAAAGGTGTGTCATGGAGCGAAAAATACGGTAATTCTTATTATTCAAAAAGTGAATTCCTATTCACATGGAGGAAGCCTAAAAGGCCATTAACTGTTAATAACTCATTCTCGAATTGCCCCCCCCCCCCAGTGGGGCATGTGCCCCACATTGGGAACCACGACTCTAGAGCATATTGGAGAAGTGCAGAGATCTGCAGGAAGGTAGAGAGGCAGGGAAGAAGTCCTGCTGAAGAACTGGAAGTCTGCTCATGCATGATTAGATTTCACCCTCTTTATTCCCACAACTCACCCTGCCATCAAGGTGGCACCCAGGAAGAGTTTTCTAAAAGCTACCCGGTGGAAGCAAAACACCATCATACCTAGGCAGTTCTGTGACTCCTCTCCTACCGACCCGTGTCACCTGAGCA
This sequence comes from Podarcis pityusensis, assembly GCF_964106645.2. Taxonomy (NCBI): domain Eukaryota; kingdom Metazoa; phylum Chordata; class Lepidosauria; order Squamata; family Lacertidae; genus Podarcis; species Podarcis pityusensis. Next base: position 100,706,377 of record NC_138029.1, read on the forward strand.
CTAACTGTCCTCTCAGCTTGCAGCTCTGCTTCTACTGATGATTGTGGGTTGCCTGCAATGCTAAGCCTAAGCAGAGTAGATCCACCAAAGTTAACAAGCAAGACTGACTTAGGTTCATTAAGTTAAATGGGTATACTCTGACTCCCTGGAAAAGACCCTGATGTTGGGAAAGATTGAGGGCACAAGGAGAAGGGGACGACAGAGGACGAGATGGTTGGACAGTGTTCTCGAAGCTACTAACGTGAGTTTGACCAAACTGTGGGAGGCAGTGGAAGACAGGAATGCCTGGCGTGCTCTGGTCCAGGGGGTCACGAAAAGCCGGACACGACTAAATGACTAAACAAACAACAACTCTAACTAGAACTTTGTTGGATACAATTCTATGGTACAGGACTGCTGCTGCTACCTCAACCAGCTTTTGATCTTGCATGGTCTGCCATTGCTTAAAACTCCTGCTTGCCGTCCACTCTTGCCAGGAATCCAACTATCAAATCATCTCATTGGATAGAACGAAACGAACAAACAGCTGAATCAATACCACCTCCCCAGACTTCATACAGTGACCCCAATTTCTCATTTCCCCTCAATATCTCCACCTGAAAAAAGCCACATGTGCTTCAATGCCTTCCAAACAATTTAAGCACACACACACACACACACACACACACACACACACACGAGCTAAACGCAGGCTATACATTTTAGTTACTATATGTCTCCCGAAGTGACTATAAACATTAAGTGAAATTTTAAAACAAATATATTTATAAGGCAGCAGCTGCTTTAGCCGTTGTGAAACTAAATAAAACGGCTCGAGATTTCTCCATTTATGGAGCCAGCTTGTGACAAGAGAGGACAGGAGCAACTCATCCTCTCTAAGCAAAGAGCACAAGAAGCAGCATTAAATTATTATTCGTTATCAAGGATGCTCAAAGATTTTGTTCAGTGCACGTTTTTAGGGGAACCAACCTAAGTTTCTTACCCGACCCTTCCTGGATTAATAAATGATAGAGGGTCTTCTAAGTAGTGGCACCTACCCTGTGGAACGCCCTCCCATCAGATGTCAAGGATATAAATAACTACAGTCATATTTTGGTTTTTGAACAGCTTGGTTCTTGAATGTTTTGGCTCCCAAATGCTGCAAACCCGGAAGTGACTGTTCTGGTTTGCAAACTATTTTTGGAAGCCGAATGTCTGATGGGGCTTCCATGGCTTCCGATTGGCTGCAGAAGCTTCCTGCAGCCAATCAGAAGCCGCACTTTTGTTTCCGAACATTTTGGAAGTCTAACGGACTTCTGGAATGGATTCCTTTAGACTTCCAAGTTATGACTGTATACAACTTTTAGAAGACATCTGAAGGCAGCCCTGCATAGAGAAGTTTTTGATGTTTGACGTTTTGTTATGCTTTTATATTTGTTGGAAACCGCCCAGAGTGGCTGGGGCAACCTAGTCAGATGAGCGGAGTACAATTCTTCTTCTTAGTATTATTATTATTACACAGCTATCCTTCAGTAGTTGCACTTTTCCATATTTTGAGATGCATTTCCTGGCTGAGGATGTAAGAAGGGTGGGCTATACGGGCCACTGGCCTGATCCAGCAGGCTCGTATTATATTCTTATGTTAATTTAATCGTGAGGGTCTCAATGACCACCTTCTGATTTAGATGGGTATTATATTTCTGATTTGAGGTGGCAAAAATGTTCTCTTCCACCTGCAGTCAGAAGCAGTACAGTACATTCTACCATATCACCATTCAATTTCCTAATTCAGCTTTATGCATAGACAACATATCCCCAGGACATTTGAAAGAATATGAGAATTCTCAGAAGGATTAGCTGTAGAGAGAAGGCTGCTTTCATGTGTGGGTTTGTAGCTGGAACACCACAGCAACCCACACAGAGTGTCTGAAAAGTGGTCTTCTCTTTTTCTCTCTTGTCAACCTTATGAACTTGTTTAGTTTTATTTTAAAAATAAAAATAAAGAATTGCCAGTTCATGACCCTGATTTTCAACTCATCTAATGCTTACTGAAAGTTACAGATTGTTCATGCAAGACATTAATTACATAACCTTAAAATAATTAACTATCCCTAGCCAAGAGTGGCACCGAAAAATCCACGGAGAATTTTAACCCATGTTATGCGCTTTGAACATCAAACCGAACATTCTTCTCCCTTCCATATGCCCACATTCCCTGGTTATTGAAAACACATGCCGGCACTGAATCATTTCATGGTTCATTTCAGACAAACATGCAGAAAACTGTGGGAAACAAATATGCAGCCCCGTGAAACAGGGAGGAATAAAAGGGAGCTTACAGCAAATGAAAACTCGGACAAGCTGTTGCTTGAACCACAAGGAGCTACAGAAAGGATGCTACGTATGCGGTGGGAAAGGGAGAGGAAAAACTCATCAGAAAAGCATCATAAAGCATTATAAAAGGAAGAAATTTGATTATATATGTGTGTGTATTGCTATGTGAATAAATCACCAAACTGAGATCTTGCAGCTTTCCGTTGTATTTCTGCTTCTATTACAGGAAATAGACATGGACAAAACTCAAGGAAAGTAGCATTAAGGCAACTGGCTACTGTACTGAGAAGCAGCAGATGTGTTCACATAAGGCACCTTCTAATTCAGTTATTAAGGGAAGTTTAACCCTATCTGGGAGTAACTTTGGCCTACGTCCAGTATAATGTGGAACCACCTGGCAACTAATATAAATCTATATTGCCTGGATATGAAAGACACAAGAACACACACAAGGTGCCATAACTACACAAGTTTCCCAAATGGCCAATCCTAAGTCATCACATGAGAGCTTTGGATATGTTCCTGGCTGATCCATCAGTGAAGACAATGCAACATGAGGGAGTAATAAATGTCACTTTTGAAGCAGAGGACCAACAAGAGGAGGCATTAAACAAAAGCAAATTCCTCCCCCAACTGTTTCATTATAAGAACTCTGTAACACAACAGTTGGAGCATTTTTAAAATAGTTATATTCTACTGAAGAGATGGGTCTAAAATAAGCCTCCCCCACCAGTGAACTGCCAAACTTATGACCTATGGGGGCAACCCTCTTACAGTTCCCTGTACATAGAGAAAGAGATTCCGGTCTTTCCTATTATATTTCAGCTGCCCAATTCTCATTCATACGACTTTTCAGTTATTTTAGGAATTCAGTACCATATACTATGGAATCTGCTTTGACAGACAAGACTCTAGATTTGAATAAACCTTAGCCTCATACCTTTCCTGGAAATAATTTTTAAAAAAAGTTCATGAATTTGTTTATCTGAACTGCAGTATGTCAACAATGTAAATTCCCACACTCCTAGTTAACTGAAGTACATATTATGGTCTCAAAGTTCTTGAGGACTCCACCAAGATGCATGTAACATCTTCCAGTTATAGTAGAAACCAGTGTTTCCCAACTGGGGGCCATACGGCACCCCCAAGATATTCCAAGGGGACAACAGGTGAAAATTGCGTCAATGGGGGGGTGGTGAGAAGTGAGAAGTGAAGGGGGGATCATTAAAAAAAAACAATCCTGATTGGTTGGCTATCCACTTGGCCAAAAAGAGAATTAGACAAATTCATGGAGAATAAGGCTACCCACAGCTACCTTCCGTGTCAGCAGCTCTGACAACCAGTCGCTGTGTATTGCAGGAAGGGAAAGTGCTGTTGGGCTTATATTCTGTAGGTGGGCGTCCCACGGGCATCTGGTTGGCCACTGTGAGAGAAGAGCGCTGAACTAGATGGGCCTCTGGCATATAAAAATATAAAAACTGGCAATGGATTGGTACCAGACTTTTAGAAGACATCTGAAGGCAGCCCTGTTTAGGGAACTTTTAATGTTTGATCCACTATTGTATTTTAATATTTTGTTGGAAGCTGCCCAGAGTGGCTGGGGAAACCCACCCAGATGGGTGGGGTATAAATAATAAATAATAAATTATTATTATTATTATTATTATTATTAGCAATTGGCTTACAGGTGACCTCAGGCTTCACCACGTTTCTGTGCATTTACTGAGCTCTCCCTGCTCTAACACTCTTGGAACCACAAAAGTTCACCTCGTGCAATTCGCCAGATCGCATCGCCTTTGTAAAAGAGATTTTGAGTACAGAACATTTGGTCTTAGATTGCTGGGATTTTAGCTCACGGCACACCACTGAGTAATCATCGCCAAACCAAATTCTTCCCTTTTACATATCTCTTTGACCACATTTTTACAGAGTTGGAAGTGGATGAAACGAGATATGTCCCCCTCACCACTTTAAGATCAATTATTTAGAGACACGGAGAGACAAAAGCAAACAGGCATAATCCTCCCAGCTTTTCAACAGTTGGTGAACGCCTGTCTGGTAAAGATTTTAATTTGCCACCTGACAAATAGAGACTGTAAAAGTTAATGTCGTTCCCCCCCCCCCCCCGCCCCAGTCCTAAGCGGTTAAATGGTTGGGGAAATAACCAACTGAACTGGAAGGAAGAACAGACATATTTCTTTTGGCACACTGAAATTATTTTTTCTCTACTTGCCCTGTACCTTATAATATATTTGCTTTACCTTACTGGAAACTTAACTGGGGTTCAAAATGAATCAGCTGCACAAGCAAACGAAGCTAGCAAACACTTTGAAAAGAGATACATTCATGCAGCTCAAAAACAGCCAGATTAAACAGATTTAAGGCCAAGCCACAGGAAATTTGGTTGCTATCACATGCGTTGCGTCACACATTTCTCATGTAGGGAAGAATGGCATAGATTAGTCTGCTCTGTGTAAGAGTCTCTGCGTGAAGCATGCAGCACACATTGGGTGATAACATCAAGGAGGAGCAAGTGCCACCATCTCCTCTTCCACCTCGTGATCAGAGCCACTGGCCCAGTAAATTTAGAGCTGGGCTATAGCCATGTGACTCAGACCTTAGAAAACTCAAGGGAAATCCTGGCAATGCTTGGCGGGATAGTTTGTACATGCCAAGAAGCAAATTCTCTCCATTTGGTGATTTAGCACATGGATGTATTTGAATTAGACCCCAAGATGGACACACCTAAATTCTCTCTCACGGAAGGCTCAAACAAAATGCTTTTTATTAAAACTAGTCAGCATTCACCAACAGATTAGTACAGAGAACCTCTAGCAGTTGTGCAGATCACTTATCTTTACCCTTTAAAAAAGGGGTGGGCTTTAAGGGCCATATTCCCTTTGAGACTATATCCTGAGGGCCATATGTCAATGATGAGCAATATGGATTAACTAATCTGGAATTAACACAACTCTGGTTCAATATTCACAGTGGCTATCCCAAGTAAGAATTCGCAATCCAACTCAGGTTTACGCAGGGCAATGCTCCACTGGGTTTGATGGGATTACTTTTAAACAAGCATATAGAGCTGTATTATTATTATTATTATTATTATTATTATTATTATTATTAGACCCAATAGAGCTACTGTTCTGGAGAGCAAGTGAAAGTTAATTTCTTTCTAAATGTAATATGTTTTATATACAAGCTCAGCAGAGCAAGCCTACTAATTTCTTCTTTGATAGCTCGGGAAGGAGTGTCCTCAGGTCATACAAGCATTATTTTTATTAAATACAACACTGGACTAATTATTCTGAAACTACATAGAAAGTGTGGAAGAGAAAAACACTTTTAAAAGCACAGGAAAAATATGGAGAAAACCAACAGAAGGTTGCTTTAGGAGATGTCAGAAGCACAAAATAAGGATTGGGGGGCACATGTGGTATCAGGGCTTCAGGTTGCCCACATGTGCTATAAATGGTGAACTGGGAGTAACAGGTCTATGCCCCACAATTTAGGCAGTGATATCTAATTACAGGGACGCGGGTGGCACTGTGGTCTAAACCACTGCGCCTCTTGGGCTTGCCAATCAGAAGGTCAGTGGTTCGAATCCCCACGACGGGGTGAGCTCCCATTGCTCGGTCCCAGCTCCTCCCAACTTAGCAGTTCGAAAGCATGTCAAAGTGCAAGTAGATAAATAGGTACGTCTCTGGCGGGAAGGTAAATGGCGTTTCCGTGCGCTGCTCTGATTTCGCCAGAAGTGGCTTAGTCATGCTGGCCACAAGGCCTGGAAAAACTGTCTGCAGATGAACATCGGCTCCCTTGGCCAGTAAAGCGAGATGAGCACCACAACCCCAGAGTCGTTTGCGACTGGACTTAACTGTCAGGGGTCCTTTACCTTTTTATCTGATTACATGCAAAAATAGGAGCATAGGAAATACATCACACAATGTCAGATAGTAGCAGTAATGGAAAAGGCAAATGTCAAATTTTAGCTGTAATTAAAAGTGCATAGTACAGCGTGTTTTAAAATAGGCATCTCTTAGCTGTTTGATAAAATAATTTTTATTCATTTGTTTGCAATGCGCTTTGTGCTTTAAAAAACTGAAAACAAATTTTCACCATATTGATTGGTCTTAACTCACAATGTCAATTTGTTATGGATTGTAAAGTTATGTGAAGTCCAAATAACGTTAACTTTTTAAAAAAGAATTACCATGAGAATTACACTGACTAGAGTCCATTAATCAAATTTATTTGCTAAACCCAATGGTCAGCAAAATTTATTTCGGAGGGGCAGACAGACACCAAGCTGAAAGATGCATTTTAAGATGATCCCCAAAACACAAGACTCCATTTTACTCAAGTTTTCTTTGGGCTGCTAGAGCAAACGAAGAAACCTTACATAATCCCTCAGTCTGCATCTCCCTACAATCACATTTTCACAACTCTGTACTTCTCCATGAGTTCAAATACCTTTTCCCAGACCGCCCCCCTCCCCACAAAAGTTATTTATCAAAATCCCCAAACATTTCAAAACATCTCCCCAAAACCCAGTTGGACAAAGAAATGTAAATTTCGTTTGTGGCAGGGGGCAAAGAGCTAAGCAATGACACAAAATTGTTAAATTTGGCTTTTGTGAATGCAAGATTCTGTCAGGGAACTGCCATCGGAAGGAAGGGAGGTGGAAGGGCTCACACAGGTTGGGAGAGACTCAGCAGCTGAAGAGGGAACCAGTAGGGGGAGAAGAGCTGAGCTGAGGGAAAGTGAGCAGGAGGGATGGCTCCGAGACACTTCCAGCGAAAACAGTGGGGAGGTTTCAGGACCTCCTGTAGGGACACCCACTCCTCGCCGGAAACTGTCACGCAGAGAGTCCAGAAGACGTGTTTCCGTTAAGGAGCTTTTATGTTGGAAGCGATTCCGAAAGCAACCACTGTCGGAATCTGCAAGCGACTGACAGAGCCATGTTTAAGGGGCTCCGTTACAGACAGAGGTTTGCAAACTTGACCAAACTCTGAGGGACTTGGATTTTACGCACAAGCAGCTCATCGTCCCATCACAGATTCGTACATGACACCAAAGCTCCCCAGCAAATATGCAGACAGTACTTGAGTCCTGACCTTGGCCCAGCCTTGACAAAGGCCCAGGACCCAACTGAATGGTGCCAGGAGGTGTGGCTTCCTACACAACAGTAGCATTGTAATGGATGAAGCTGTGCCTGTCATACCTTTCTCTAGCTACCATACAGATATAAAAGGGACAGGAGTTGGAACTCCCAAACTGCAATGAAAGAGAGTCAAGAGACAGCAACAGACAGACATATACAGAGAACGCAAGACATAATAAACTGACGGTGGAATTTTCCCTACCAGAGGCAGTATGGATTGAAGATTGGGGGAAACAAAAAAATCATGGTTGTACAGTTTAGAGGGAAAGCTTGCCTGTGTCCAGTAGATTGTGGAAGGAAGGTATTCGTCCTGGCCTATAGACTGCATACATATTAGATTAGTTATGCAGAGATCAATCCAAACTGGTCAGTCAAAATTTAAGCATGTGGATGACTGAAATAAGAGCAAAATTTTTGCAAAATCTTCTGTAGTTGATATAAGTCACATGCAATCACAGCAGCAAGATAAGGAATTGATGAATTAATATTTGCCGTCTTTCTCCTTTTATCAAAACCAACCTGAGCAGTGTTTAGAGAACTACATCTCCTACAGCACACTATTATAGACTGAATATTTTAGGAACATACTTGGACTGATTGTATGTGCATTTTGACTGTATACGCAGTCAAATGTCCATTGAGGTTACTTCTTGGCCTCTTGACAGACATATGCATTCCAATCAATGATTCCAATCAAGTAGGTGAAACCAGGACCAATCCCACCCACATGAATGACACACACAGAGAGACAGACACAAACTCATCAGCAGGAAAGGATGTCGAAGGGAAGCAATTTTAAGACTGAGTATGAACACCTTTGAAACGGCCTCAGCCAAACAAATCCATCAGTGACATATTTTGTATAACCATTGTGTCTACTATGAACACAGATCACATATCAGTCATAAAATTAATATGAAATAAAAGATCCGTTTCCAAATTACTGAAGCTAAACCTCAACCTACTGAACACTTTTTAAAAGCCGACAGCATGCTAGTTTTACCCACCTTCTCCCTCCCTTAGGAGAAACTGCTTCGTGTGTGTGTGTGTGTGTGTGTGTACACACAACATGTTATCAGGTGGCCAACAGATTCAGAGGGAGAGCTTGAATTTACTTTAAAACATATCCTTGAGAGATAGTATAAAGAAAACTGAAACCAGTGAATGGCAATGCTCGTTTCCTCCAGTGGAATACATGTTCCATACACATGACAACCTTCTGTATCTAAAAGCAGTGTGTACATCAAACACTGGTTGCCAACAGATGGGCGCAAGCTGGTAGGTCTCAGCCAACTGCTCTGCTGCAAGAGACTCGTCTCCTTACAGGAGGGTAGGAAACTCTGCAGTCACTTTCCTCAGATGCTCAACTTACTAGAAGGAAGCAGCCGAATGATTCCGCATATATGGGAGGAAAATGGACTGTCTCTTAATAGCCCAGCTAATATACATATGAATGTAAGGTTCTACGTTAAGGCTGGAACAACCAGGTGCATAAATATAAGACGGGGCACACCTGGCTTGACAGCAGTACATGTGAAAAGGATCTAGGGGTCTTCGTAGACCACGAGCTAAACATCAGTCAACAGTGTGATGCAGCAGCAGCAGCAAAAAAAAAAAAAAAAAAAGAGCTAATGCTATTCTAGGCTGCAGCAACAGAAGTAGACTATGCAGATCAAGGGAAGGAATAGTACCGCTCTATTCTGCCTTGATCAGACGACAACTAGTGTCCAGTGTCCAGTTCTGGGCACGACAAACATGTGCAGAGGAGGGCAACCAAGATGACCAAGGGTCTGGAAACCAAGCCTTATGAGGAACAGTTGAAGGAGCTGGGTGTGCTTAGCCTGGAAAAGAGGAGACTGAGAGGAGATATGATAGGCAACCTTCAAATACCTTAAGGGCTGTCACATGGAAGATGGAACAAGCTTGTTTTCTGCTCCTCCAGAGGTAGGACCAAAACCAATGGATTCAAATTACAAGAAATGAGATTCTGACGATACATCTCCTCTTGAAACAAAAACAAAAATCTGAGTAACATTGCAAACAGAGAACTAAATACCATAAGGTTGTGTATACAATCTCTACTGTACCCTTAATTATTTAATGCAAAGGGAGAAGAGGTAGCACAACATGCAAGGCAACATATATTTGCCTGAAAATCAAAACTGAATATACTTGGCTGCTCCTGCCTCTCTGGCTCCTGAAGTGCTCACATTCATGAGGCCCAACAAACATATGTCATATTGCTTGTACTCAGATTGTTGTTTTTGGCCATCAAAGTATTGGTTATTTTGCAAGAGAGTGATACCGTCATTGTTGATACTTAATGAGGACAAAATCTGACTAATATTTACAAAATGTTAGTGAGAAGGAACTGGCTCATTTGTAATTAAAAGGAACGCTATTTGCATGACACTAGATTTTAAGAAGGGAAATTTTCTAAGAAAAACAAGAAGATCCAGGGAAAGAAGGAGTCATATTAGTCTGTGGTGGAAGAGCCAGTTTGCACGCAATGTTAAACCACGGTTTAGTGCTGTGCGCCTGAGCAGGAAGGAGAGGCTACAAGTCTTTGGCTCCTGCAACACACACACTGATGGAGCCAGGATGAGGACTTCTTTAGCGTCAGTTTCCACAAAACCTTGCTTGCCACTACAGACGAACCAGGGTTTGCTGTTTAAAACCAAATTCTGGTTCGTTTCACAAGCCAGCTTCATAAACCTGGGTTTGGAGTTAGCTTATTTAGAAACTGAACAGTGTGTTTAACAACACACTTTCTGGTTTCTAAGTAACAAGCCAGAAATCATACAAACTGAAATTCAGCTCTTCAGGAGTCTTTCTCCTGGCAGTGTAAAGGCGAATGCCGGAACCGAAAGCTTCATGTGAGCTCCTTCATGCCCAAGCAAGCGCAGCTTATAAGGATTATTCTGTTGATGAGCCCTTTCAGTCTTGAAAATAATTCTGGGGCATGTTCTAGGGTGTCAACTCAGTCATGTTTGTGGTGCCTTATGTGAAAGTGAGCGCTCTGCAGCTCACACATTAGTAACTGTGGATGAGCTGTCTTTTGGGGAAGGTTGTCCACTATTGCCCATCTTCACAGTGTGCAATCCCAGAGTTCTCAGAAATGTTTTGTAAACGCACTGCACTACAGCAACCAAGAAACAGAACCAAGGATGGGGCTACGCAAATAATTGGTCAGATTTCCTAGATGGGAGTAGGTTTAATTCTTAACTGCTGGGCCATCAGGGGTAAGGGAGTAGTTTCACACCCATCACAATAATGATCCCGAGTGCACAAGTGTCACTTCTTTCAATGTAAGCGAATGGCTGTGTGGGCAGCACCGGGCGGGGGGTGGGGACAAGTGCCCCCTTTAAAACACAAGGTGCTTGCCCTCCCACTTGCCCCTCCATTGCTGGACTATGTCATTAACGTATACTATCATTTTTCTAGAAATATGCTTTGCTCCTTCTGCATGTGATTTTTCTTTTCTTGTGCCATCACTAAATGGCTGCCATTCATTCCCAAAGGGGAAAAAAATCAAGTGCTACACTTGGATATATATGGCTGGACCATAGAGAAGGCTGATCGCCAAAGAATTGATGCTTTTGAATTATGGTGTTGGAGGAGACTCTTGAGAGTCCCATGGACTGCAAGAAGATCAAACCTATCCATTCTGAAGGAAATCAGCCCTGAGTGCTCACTGGAAGGACAGATCGTGAAGCTGAGGCTCCAATACGTTGGCCACCTCATGAGAAGAGAAGACTCCCTGGAAAAGACCCTGATGTTGGGAAAGATGGAGGGCACAAGGAGAAGGGGACAACAGAGGATGAGATGGTTGGACAGTGTTCTCGAAGCTACCAGCATGAGTTTGACCAAACTGCAGGAGGCAGTGGAAGACAGGAGTGCCTGGCGTGCTCTGGTCCATGGGGTCACGAAGAGTCGGACACGACTAAACAACTAAACAACAACAACAACACTTGGATATAACATTGGGAGGCCTGGCCCTTCATGTACTAGATGGGCTGTTGGCCTGATCCAGTTGGATCTTTTTATGTTCATTTTGCCTGTGATATAATAAAAATTCAGACATTTTGTCAGGGGGGAAATGCATTAAAACCTAACTCCTTATAGCACACAGCCCTGCTAGAGTCTGCCTTGTGTCATCTACATAATATAATCAAGCAACCAGAATTCTGCTAGGTGATACAAGCCACTGCACTTCTCAAGAAATCTGTGTGCTATCTATGGTGAACAAGTAGATGCATGTGTTTAAAACAGTTTATGTGAAGTACTCTGAAAATGAAAAAGCAGGTTGCTAAGCACAAGCAATCCAAAAAAGGAAACGAGTTGGGGGGGGAGAATAATGATCAATTTAAGGAACATCACGAGTCGCTTGCCCAGTTGTAAGGTGCATCATCTTTAAAGATGTGCTACTTTCATACAAACTAATTTGCAACTGGCTTCTGTCAGGTGTAATTCATAAAATACACCTGTTGAATTGACTATCATGGGTCTAAGGCATCATATCTATGATTAAAATTTAACAACATTGGTAACAGTATGCAAAATACTTTCATAATTTATTAGAACATGCAAGTACAAGATGCCGTATGTGCTAATGCAGTATTGTTGTTGTTGTTGTTTAGTCGTTTAGTCGTGTCCGACTCTTCGTGACCCCATGGACCAGAGCACGCCAGGCACTTCTGTCCTCCACTGCCTCCCGCAGTTTGATCAAACTCATGCTGGTAGCTTCAAGAACACCATCCAACCATCTCATTCTCTGTCGTCCCCTTCTCCTTCAGGGTCTTTTCCAGGGAGTCTTCTCTTCTCATGAGGTGGCCAAAGTATTGGAGCCTCAGCTTCAGGATCTGTCCTTCCAGTGAGCACTCAGGGCTGATTTCCTTCAGAATGGAGAGGTTTGATCTTCTTGCAGTCCATGGGACTCTCAAGAGTCTCCTCCAGCACCATAATTCAAAAGCATCAATTCTTCGGCGATCAGCCTTCTTTATGGTCCAGCTCTCACTTCCATACATCACTACTGGGAAAACCATGGCTTTTACTATACGGACCTTTGTTGGCAAGGTGATGTCTCTGCTTTTTAAGATGTTGTCTAGGTTTGCCATCGCCTTTCTCCCAAGGAGCAGGCGTCTTTTAATTTCATGACTGCTGTCACCATCTGCAGTGATCATGGAGCCCAAGAAAGTAAAATCTCTCACTGCCTCCATTTCTTCCCCTTCTATTTGCCAGGAGGTGATGGGCCCAGTGGCCATGATCTTCGTTTTTTTGATGTTGAGCTTCAGACCATATTTTGCGCTCTCCTCTTTCACCCTCATTAAAAGGTTCTTTAATTCCTCTTCTCTTTCTGCCATCAAGGTTGTGTCATCTGCATATCTGAGGTTGTTGATATTTCTTCCAGCAATCTTAATTCCGGCTTGGGATTCATCCAGCCCAGCCTTTCGCATGATGAATTCTGCATATAAGTTAAATAAGCAGGGAGACAATATACAGCCTTGCCGTACTCCTTTCCCAATTTTGAACCAATCAGTTGTTCCATATCCAGTTCTAACTGTAGCTTCTTGTCCCACGTAGATATTTCTCAGGAGACAGATGAGGTGATCAGGCACTCCCATTTCTTTAAGAACTTGCCATAGTTTGCTGTGGTCGACACAGTCAAAGGCTTTTGCATAGTCAATGAAGCAGAAGTAGATGTCTTTCTGGAACTCTCTAGCTTTCTCCATAATCCAGTGCATGTTTGCAATTTGGTCTCTGGTTCCTCTGCCTCTTCTAAATCCAGCTTGCACTTCTGGGAGTTCTCGGTCCACATACTGCTTGAGCCTTCCTTGTAGAATTTTAAGCATAACCTTGCTAGCATGTGAAATGAGTGAAATTGTGCGGTAGTTGGAGCATTCTTTGGCACTGCCTTTCTTTGGGATTGGGATGTAGACTGATCTTCTCCAATCCTCTGGCCACTGCTGAGTTTTCCAAACTTGCTGGCATATTGAGTGTAGCACCTTAACAGCATCATCTTTTAAAATTTTAAACAGTTCAGCTGGAATACCATCACTTCCACTGGCCTTGTTATTTGCAGTGCTTTCTAAGGCCCATTTGACTTCACTTTCCAGGATGTCTGGCTCAAGGTCAGCAACCACACTACCTGGGATGTACGAGACATCCATATCTTTCTGGTATAATTCCTCTGTGTATTCTTGCCACCTCTTCTTGATGTCTTCTGCTTCAGTTAGGTCTTCCATGGAGTTTTCTTGGCAGGGATACTGGAGTGGCTTGCCGGTTCCTACTCCAGGTGGATCACGTTTGGTCAAAACTCTCCACTATGACCTGTTCATCTTGGGTGCCCTGCTCGGCATAGTTCATAGCTTCTCTGAGTTCTTCAAGCCCCTTCGCCACGGCAAGGCAGTGATCCATGAAGGAATGCAGTATTAGGTGTCATTTAAAAGCAACGTGTAAGTTATTCATTTGATTTTTGTTTGTTTGTTTCTTCGCATTTGCTCTCCCCCCCCCCGAAGTTCTTTTATTTAACTTGAATCGAAGTTGATGATGTAAGGTTATCAGGAGAAACTGCTATTGTGATTGATATTAATCATCTCTTTTTTATTGTAACGAAGTAGGAAATTAGAAACTAATCAGTGACAATCTGCATGAATAATCAGCACCAGCTCTTTGGCTGCTTTCAATGTGAGATTGCAATTTTGGCAATAGCTGGGGCAGCCATAACCCCTTTTTTTTCTTTTCCTTTTTACAAATTCCTTCTCTGTGCCATGAAACCATTTGTTCACAACACCAAAAACCTTGATTCTATAGACTACTTCAATCACTGATTTGTACTGTAATAACTATCTGAAGAAACAATGTGGGGTTTCACCCAAGTAAGTTGTACTCAGTATAGACTCACAGAAATCCATGGAGTTGAATTAGTCATTATTAATTCTGATGGGTCTACTCTAAGTATGATACAACCCACAATCTGCGAACGTGATTTTTATATGTTCAGTCTCGATGTTGGGACTTCTTAGTGGAGAACAATTCTAATCTACAAAACCCATCCTGCCGCTTTTTCCCCAATTGCAGGAAGTGAATGGTTAAATTCTTGGATGCCTAAGTTCAAATGAATTATCAGCATGGATGGATGAAAAGAGCCTCTACACAGCTGTACCATAAATGCTGGGAGGAAAACAGCTGATACAGCAAGCATCAAAGACTTGTAAAGCAAATGACCCTTCACTAGGCAAAGGCAAAGTGGTCCTAGCTGAAGCCCAAAAGCTGTACGCAAAGAAAATAAAGACCCCAATGACCAAATTAACAAGCTTGCACATTTTTCAATCCTTAGAGAAGCAGAACGTAGATGCTGGCGCTGAGTCTGTCAACTTGCAAAACTTTCAGGAACTGGAGCAAGGCCTCTTATGGCTAGTTTCTACTATCGACTTTTACAGGGAAACAGCACCATATTATGACATTCCCCTGGAATTCTTTCCTGGTTATGTTAGTTATAACACTACATACAGTATAAGGTTTCTGTTTGCATTAGCAGCCCAATGGACAAAATTTAGATAAAATTTCATTGGACAACATTGGGTCTAGCGTGCTAGGGATCAGTTATGCCAAAGTGTACCTCAAAATGGCTTGAATTTCTTTATTTTTGTGATGGCCAGTGGTTTTAAGCAAAAAGATTTGACTGACTGACAAGATGGATTTTTTAAAAATGACCCCCTTCAACTAAATGTAAACACAGGCGGACTTCCGGGTTGGCGCCTCTGGCAATGGCGGATTTCCTCCGATCGGGAGGAATCCGCTCCGTGGAAAACAGGGTCTGAACCGCCACGGCGAGGCGGAGACCCATCAAAAACCACAGGCGGGAGAAGCCTGTGGACGTGGGATTCGGCCGGTACCTTTGCGCCCCCCCCCCCACTCGCGGGGAAACCCGATTTCGGGGTTCCGGAGCAACATGGGATGAGTGGCGCGGTGCCTTGAATCGACTGCTTCTTTCACGGAGTGAAGCCGCATGGCTGAGCGCTGACCTTTTCCTGTGGACAACTGGAGCTTAAATAACTGTCCGTGAGTAGAACGGAAAATTGGAATAAGAAATTTCCTTTAATTTGGCACTGAAGCGGAAAGGTCTAAACAGGAAGTCTGCCTTCCGCTTTTTGTAAATAGATTGAAGCAAAGACACGGCAAGCTAGAGCTTAGAAAATCGTTTGTAAAGGATTAATTCTCATCATTTAAAATTACTGAACCCCCCTTGGAAGCAGGAGAAGAGGGGGGAACTTTTTCTGGACTGATTAAACTTGCAGAAGACAAGTAAAGAAAAGCAATTCTCCACCGTCCTGAACCTGGGAGCGGGGTGTCAGGACAGACGTCTTCGGGAAGTTCATTGACTATAGACAAACGTTTTTGAGAGATAGTTAAAAGAAGAGAAACATATTGATTCCATTGTTCCCCTTCGCATCTAAAAGGAACAAAATATTGACAAAATATCTGAAAAAGGAAACTTTGCTGTTAGATTTGCTTTTTAAAAAAAAAGAGAGAGAGCTGGATACAAATAGAAGCTTTTTCCCCTAGAGGGAGCCTGTGAAACTGTTATTAAATTCGAACTGGGGAGCTTTGCAGCTGCAATAGATTAAGATCGTGGGAACAGACTCTGACCTTCAACAAGAATGTACTCGGAGGCTCTGGTGTTGGCCTTTTGTAAGACAAGTGCTTTATTGGAACAGTTACATGAGAAGATGGATTTGATGACTGTTGGGATCGGAAAGTTTGGACAGGCAGTGGGTACTTATTTAGAACCCACTCAGGAATTAACTCAGGGGTGTGCTTTGACAGATCAGATGAGGGAGGAGGTTGTTGCTGGACCTAGTGAGGCAGAGATGGAGGGAACTGTGGCCCAGCAGGAACATGAGTTGATGGACTTGACGAATGAACCTGGAGAAAGCCAGATTTGGAGAGACAGAGTTCTATTTGGCTTGGAGATGGGGGGATGGATAGACCCCCCTATGCAGGGATGTTTTGACCTTTCAAGTCTGGCTTTGAGCTGGGAGGCGTTCGGAGTTGTGCGGGCCCTTAACTTTGGAGGGACTTTGAAACATGCTTTTAAATACCACATGGAGTTCAGTGTTGACTTTGGAAAAGGGGCTGATCTGTCGAGAAGGGACAAAACCATTGTCAAGCTGGAGTCTCCCCGAGTGAAAGGAGCAGAAGACAAAGTAAAGCACAGGTATAAATATGAAGAAGATCTGCGGATGGGACATGGAAGAGATCCAAGGGCCTCGGATATAAGGTTACCAGGTTGATGGACTAGATGGATGGGATAGAAAGGACTGACAAAACCCAAGACCAGGAGAAAGAGACGTTGGATGAAGATTGGAAGAAAGTTTTAAACAAATTATTTAGGAAAATCTTGTAAAAGTAAAGAGTATTAGAAAAATGTTGGAATGAAATTATTTGGCTTTAGCAGAAATGTTAAAAAGAATTATGTAGCCAGTGTGGTCTAGTGGTTAAGAGTGGTAGTCTCCTAATCTGGGGAACCGGGTTCGCGTCTCCGCTCCTCCACATGCAGCTGCTGGGTGACCTTGGGCCAGTCACACTTCTCTGAAGTCTCTCAGCCCCACTCACCTCGCAGAGTGTTTGTTGTGGGGGAGGAAGGGAAAGGAGACTGTTAGCCGCTTTGAGATTCCTTAAAGGGAGTGAAAGGCGGGATATCAAATCCAAACTCTTCTCTTCTTCTATGTCATGGTTAAGAGAATTTGGTATAAATAAGATTTAAGTTTTAAGTTTTAGGGCCTTTTAGGTAAGATAAGGTTAAAATAGATTAAGGTAATTTAAGATAAGGTTAAAATAGATTAAGGTAATTTAATGACAGAATATTATGAAAGATGGAAAGGATTTGCTGAGATAATTAACAACTAGAATACAAAAAAGGGAGGTGTGAGGAGGTTGATGAAACAAGGTAATGACAGTTAATGATTTGGGAATATTGGATTTGTTTTTAAATTTTTTGTCTATTTTTGCTTTTTGATTTTGATGTATTATGTGTTTTTTCCCCCTCTTTTTGACCTTGTTTTTTTTTATTGATTCGTATTGTTTAAATGCTACTTGTTTTTTCCTGTTTTTTTTCTTTGTTTCTTTGTAATCTTAAAATTCTCAATAAATATTATTTTTATAAAAAAACCCTAAATGTAAACACAGGAGCAGCAAAGTCAGCTTCGCACAGCCTTGGGATTTACCTGCCATCCACCTATCTGATGAGACTTTCCTGTAACAATTCCTCATATAAAAATCACATTTCAAATCATTTTTATATTAAAGAGAAAAGGGAAATGCCTTGTTAGTTGTTAAGGAACACATTCCACATGGTGTTTCTCTTTCCACGCAACAAAACATGTCTTAAAGAAATAGAAGATTACGGGGGGGGGGGGGAATGGTTCCCTTTTAGCTATTTGTTCCAGACACTAACAAGTGAAACATAAAAATAACATTGTGTTAAAACCAGAAGTGCAACCACTGATTTCAACTATCCAAAGTCCATGGCTGTATCTCTCTTGTACCACCTGGGGCTGTTTTACATAAACCTTACATCATGGAAGAATTCCAGTGAATCTGCAAATGAAATGATTTCATGTGCTTATTCTCTTTATCAAAGCAATTTCCTAGACCTTATAAGCGACAAACTTTTCCAGTGTTCAGCTTTCACTATCTAACGGGATTCTCTGTCCCTCTTTTATGCCCACCTCATCCAACCGCCTACCATACTTTTCCTTCTGCTACCACTCCTTTTCAAAAATAAATGTCTCACACACACAAACCCCCAAACCATATTCCTGGTTCAAATAATGACCACCAATTTGCAACAGCCTTGTAGTTACATTAGTAATTAGTTTTCAGTTACGTGAATTAAGGATGTTTCTCCCCAATTTCTGGAGGAGAATTCTCAGTGGAGGTGAGAACTGTGACAAATGATGGCTGAGGGAAATGACAGCTGAGAGGGAGAGACACAAAAAATTGGAAGCGGGGATGGGAGAGAGAGAGAAATTAATCTCTTACTCATTCCTGGAATAAAACTGAGACAATCCATGAGAAACACCTTGAGAGGAATCCTCGAAACTCCAACCCAGTAGCTTGCAGGCTTTGCCTGCTTACGCACATGGAAAAAGTCAGTCTGTAGAAGAGGTTAGGGGCTGGGGAAGAATATCTAAGCCCCGCCACTACTTAAATCCTTGACTTTCACTCTTTCCATCTTATTTTGAAGGCAGAATCTTATTTCTTTCAGTCTTCTTTCTCTTTTCACTCTTTCCTTGCATACCATGTGCTCTGTGTGTGTGTGTGTGTGTGTGTGTGTGTGTGTGTGTGTTCGTTCACACACACAAAATATACAGGCACCACTCTAAAGGTATTTTCTAAATTCTGTCCCCTTCCCCCACCCCCACCACTCCACAGTGAGATGGAAATGAAGTTGACTGCCAAGCATAGCAGGTGTGAGATGAATTTGTTCCAACGCTGAAAAGAATTCTAACAGGATGACGTCACTCCAGAATGTTCCCTCTACTTGCACAGTTTTTCCCCTAGCTGCCCACCTGGCTATTACTTTGTAGACAATGCATTGTGGTATTTGTGGTACTTTGTCATTAAAAGAAAGAGAGAGAATGAACCGAAGCAAGTTCTAAGCATATTACCGAAACTTTGTTCTGGAGCAGGGTCAGCGAAGCAATTTGTTCTGAACTCTGTCCAAAACTTGTTAAAGAACTTATTCCTTCAACAAATCAAAATCGAACAGCAGCTTTCTCATTTTCGAAGGAATTGTGAGGGAACCAATAAAAGGTTAACGGTTTCAAAAATTGCTTGGGCAAATTATTGGGAGCCTTACTGAAGCCAGCTCCCAGGCACGATTACTTTAAACATTAATTAATTTGTCACCTTTCTACAATATATCTGTACTCAAGGTGACGTAAAACAAATGGCTTTAAACACAGGTTAAGTATAAGTTGCAGGCTGAGTACAGCCTAAGTATGACCAAATATGAACAACAGTATTCATCCTACCCGCAAAGCAGATAAGGGCATTATCAGAACTTATCTCCATACATGCGTAGATTATAGAAGGGGACATTATACCTAGTATAGTACTTTTTTCTACGCTCAGGACACATGGAACACACCACTTGTGCAGTGCCCTGCCTAGCTAAGCATAGATGTAAACACAGATGAGACTAGAGATGTAAATATGGGGAGTTATAATTGCAGCTGACACGCTGTAATATGATTACCTCAGATGGTATACTGCTGGGAATAACAGTAAGAACAAAGACAGAACAGAGATGAGATCCAACCACTGGAAGTTAGCAGCAGAAAAACAGCACGTCAGTTATAACTCATTGTAGATATTGTAATGCTTGTGGGGGGGGGTGTAAATTTTTGGGCAAAATCACCCAAATTAAAATACTGGAAATTTCTGGGGTGCAAGGGAAACAAAACAAAAAACAGGTCCCTGAATGTCGCTGTTAATAACGCTCCAACACTTAGAGAAATCTTCCCTCCATGTTCACCACCTGTGACCAGGGAAGCAAAAATTAGGGCTGTTTAGGATCAGCCAAGAAAGAAAGAAAGATCCAAACAAGTTTTAACCACTAGTGCAGTGTTTCTCAAACTTGGGTCCCCAGCTGTTGTTGGGCTACAACTCCCATCATCCCTGACCACTGGTCCTGCTAGCTAGGCATGATGGGAGTTGTAGCCCACAAATCGTTTTGGACACACATTTGAGAAATACACTGGCATACACTAGTGTTGTAAAATTCTTAACCCCAATCCACAAAATGCTCCAAGTCCCACTGAAATCAACCAGAGCAGCTGAAACAAACTAAAGTCTGAGAATTGGTTCTCCCAACCAACAGGCTATCACTTTCGAAGCAAGCCATTATTCTTCATACTCAAGTTACCTTGCCTTTACAAAAAAACAGTATCGCCTTAAAACTTTGGAGAACCTTCTTACTCAAGTGTGCACATCGCAGCAGCGCAGAGAAAGCCCTTAAAGGTCAGTGACCCACTCAATTTTCTGCCATCCGGAGGGGCTTAATCCTTTTCAAATTTTCAGCCCAAATCCACCGTTAAATGAAGGGCACTACTTTCATGAGGTAATACTTAAAGAAGATTCAAGAAAGCAAGAGCCAGTATGGTGTTAAGACTTGAAAGACCTACATTGGCTCCCAGTACGTTTCCGAGCACAATTCAAAGTGTTGGCGCTGACCTTTAAAGCCCCAAACTGCCTCGGTTCAGTATATCTGAAGGAGCGTCTCCACCCCCATCATTCTGCCCGGATGTTGAGGTCCAGCACTGAGGGCCTTCTGGCGGTTCCCTCACTGCGAGAAGCCAAGTTACAGGGAACCAGGTGGAGGGCCTTCTCGGTAGTGGCACCCACCCTGTGGAACGCCCTCCCACCAGATGTCAAAGACAACAACAACTACCAGACTTTTAGAAGACATCTGAAGGCAGCCCTGTTTAGGGAAGCTTTTAATGTTTGATGTATTACAGTATTTTAATATTTTTTGGGAAGCCGCCCAGAGTGGCTGGGGAAGCCCAGCCAGATGGGTGGGGTATAAATAATAAATTATTATTATTATTATTATTATTATTATTATTATTATTACTGTAGCCCTGTTTTCACTGTTTGCAAGGGGTGGGGGCAGTGATCGCATAGGGTTCCTGATCATATGGAATAAAAGTTATACATACAATTGAACATCTTGCACACACCTTCTGCCCCTGTCCTCTCCGGGTTGAGCAGAATCTCACCGGCAACCATGAGAGGGGAGAGTGCTCTTGCACTCATGTTCTTCTCCCTGGTCTCCCCTACCGGCACCCTTTTGGCCACTGTGAGAACAGGATGCTGGGCTAGATGGACCACTGGCTTGGCCCAACAGGCTATTATTATGTTCTCATGCATTCTCTGCATCCAGCAAACATGCTTAGAAGATGAGAATAGGGCTTATGACTGAGGAAAACTGGGATCACATCCTTTTTCAACCATGAAGCTCACTGGGTGACTCTATCTCAAGTCTTACCCACCTCACTGTAGGAAGAAAGAAGGAAGCATGAGCTCCTTGGAGAAGGGGGTGGGTGGAAATAAAGATTAAGAAATAATATTTTGAATTTACCATCTGGCCTTTTAAACTAACGAATTGGGGGAAACATATAACACAGTACAAAGACATATGCCTTGCATACTAATCCAAGAGTAAAAAGCTTCTTAATTAAAATAAAAAAACAAAAAATCCACAAGCACTCCTTGAAATCACAAAAACATGAATAATTTCATTAATATGGTTCAAAGCTGTGACATAAAATTAGCTCTAAGACTAAAAACAAAACTTTGCAAAACGTGTTTGAAGTATTTTGAGCCAGGCATTAAAACCCATCAGTTATTTACAGATGAAAGAAGCTCCAAGTGTCCTGGAACAATCAGAGTGAGAAATGCCAAAATCTGATTTCATCCATGTCCACATGTTCCTTTGAACTTGTAATTCAGAGAATTGGTCAGTGTATTGAACTAATTATCATGCTTAACGCTTGCCAATTTTGATGGCTGTGATCCTTTCTTGGTAAGAAGGGGATGAAGGGAAAAGGGGGGGAAAGGCAGGAAAAGGTGTAGTCATCTGTGAGGGGGATTTGGGAATAGTACACGTGAAAGGATATTATCGCATATACAAACATACAAAAACACATATAATTATACTGATGGAGTGCCAGAATGAGGTCATTTTTGTGCAGGTTATGCAACATTAACAGTACTCTTCCCATTAATTCTCGTAGAAGACATTGCCTTTCGCAGAATGCAAATTTTAAATCAATCTCTTTAAGCAATAACTTTGCAGTTAAAGAAGGTCCAGCCGCTCTCACAGTACAGATTTAGACCTTGTACTCAACAATGATACTTGAAACCATACTACTATTATTCAAGCAGAGATACATTGAAATAAGACACATTAAAACAGGGATGAAATTAATGGGGATGAAAATATAATAATAATTATTATTTATTAGTTTTACCCCACCCAACTGGCTGGGTTTTCCCAGCCACTCTGGGAGGCTTCCAACAAAATATTAAACATACAATAAAACATCAAACATTAAAAACTTCCCTAAACAGGGCTGCCTTAGGAGTCTTCTAAAAGTCAGATAGTTCTTTATGTCCTTGACATCTGATGGGAGGATGTTCCACAGGGCGGGCACCGCTACCGAGAAGGCCCTCTGCCTGATTCCCTGTAACTTTGCTTCTCACAGTGAGGGAACCGCCAGAAGGCCCTCGGCGCTGGATCTCAGTGTCCGGGCTGAACTGTTTTAGACAGTCTAACTGTTTTAGACAGGACTAACATTGGTTAAGAAAATGAAATATTTAGGGGTTAACATGACTGCTAAAAATGTGAATTTATTTAAGGATAATTATGAAAAATGTTGGATTGAAGTGAAAAGGGATTTAGAAATATGGACAAATTTGAAGTTATCATTGTTAGGCCGAATTGCTGTGATAAAAAATGAATGTGCTGCCAAGGATGTTGTTTTTGTTTCAAACATTGCAAATTTTGGATAAGATGGAGTGTTTCAAGAAGTGGCAGAAAGATATTTCCAGATTTGTTTGGCAGGGCAAGAAGCCTCAAATAAAATTTAAGATACTAACTGATGCCAAAGAAAGAGGTGGATTTGCCCTGCCAGACCTTAAACTTTATTATGAATCGGCTGCTTTTTGCTGGCTGAGAGAATGGCTGCTTCTTGAAAGCACTGATGTGTTGGATCTAGAAGGTTTCAATAATGTATTCGGTTGGCATGCATACTTGTGGTACGATAAGGTAAAAGCACATAAAGCGTTTAAAAATCATATTGTTAGAAAAGCATTGTTTAATGTCTGGATAAGATATAAGGATTTGTTAGAAAAGAAAACCCCAAGATGGTTGTCACCAATGGAAGCGAAGGCACAGAAAAAACTCAATATGGAGGCCAAATGGCCGAAATATTGGGAAATTCTGGAACAAGATGGAGACAGATTAAAATTGCAGAGCTTTGAAAAATAGAGTGCGAGATTGGCTCCATTATTATCAAATAATGGAGGCATACAATCTGGACAAAAAAGTTGGTTTCCAGGTGGAAAAATCAAAATTGGAAACAGAATTGTTAGATCCAAAAATCAAGAATTTGTCAAGAATGTATAACTTGCTGTTGAAATGGAACACTCAGGATGAAATGGTGAAATCAGCTATGATTAAATGGGCACAAGATGTTGGACATAACATAATGATGGCTGACTGGGAACAGTTATGGACCACAGGTATGAAATTCACGGCATGTAATGTCCTAAGAGAAAATTTAATGAAAATGATTTATAGGTGGTACATGACACCAGTCAAGCTTGCAAAAATTTATCATTTGCCCGATAATAAATGTTGGAAATGTAATGAGACTGAAGGTACATTCTTTCACCTTTGGTGGACATGCCCAAAGATTAAGACATTCTGGGAGATGATCTATAACGAAATGAAAAAGGTATTTAAATATACCTTTCTGAAGAAACCAGAGGCCTTTCTCCTGGGCATGGTTGGACAATTGGTGTCAAAGAAGGATAGAACTTTTTTTATGTATGCAACAACAGCAGCAAGAATACTCATCGCGAAGTATTGGAAGACACAAGATTTACCCACCCGGGAAGAATGGCAGATGAAGTTGATGGACTATATGGAATTGGCGGAAATGACTGGCAGAATCCGAGACCAGGGAGAAGAGTCGGTGGAAGAAGACTGGAAAAAGTTTAAAGACTATTTACAGAAATACTGTAAAATTAATGAATGTTAGGAAAATGTTGGAATGAAGTTATACGGCTTTAGTAGAAATGTTATAAGGAATTAGGTATAAATAGATTAATAGAGTATTAAAGGGAAAAATAAGGTTAGAATGTGTTAAGATAATTAAAGGATAGAAAGCAGAGGAAGATGGAAAGGAATTGCTGAAACAATTAACAGAAGTGGAATACAAAAAGGAAGGTGTTAGGAGGTCATTGACATAAGTGAATGAAAGATAAGATATTGAAACTGTTTGATGTGTTTTAAACTGTTTTTGTTTTGTTTTGTTAGTTTGATGTGTTAGTGTGATGTATCTGAAGGAGCGTCTCCACCCCCATCGTTCTACCCGGACACTGAGGTCCAGCACCGAGGGCCTTCTGGCGCTTCCCTCACTGCGAGAAGCCAAGTTACAGGGAACCAGGCAGAGGGCCTTCTCGGTAGTGGCGCCTTCCCTGTGGAACACCCTCCCACCAGATGTCAAAGAGAACAACAACTACCAGGCTTTTAGAAGACATCTGAAGGCAGCCCTGTTTCGGGAAGCTTTTAATGTTTGATGTATTATAGTATTTTAATATTCTTTTGGAAGCCGCCCAGAGTTGCCGGGGAAGCCCAGCCAGATGGGCGGGGTATAAATAATAAATTATTATTATTATTATTATTATTATTATTATTATTATTATTACTGTTTTTGTATTGTATTGTATTGTTTAATTTTTTTGTAGTGTTTAAATTGTTGCAAAAGTAATAAATATTATTTAAAAAAAAACCCCCCAAAAAACAGTCTACTTTCGTGCCTGAAAGTGCCCTAGAATCCAATTACTTTCATTGCTTGGTCAAATCCTATACAGTGGTACCTCGGGTTACAGACGCTTCAGGTTACAGACTCTGCTAACCCAGAAATAGTACCTCGGGTTAAGAACTTTGCTTCAGGATGAGAACAGAAATCACGCAGCGGCAACGGGAGGCCCCATTAGCTAAAGTGGTACCTCAGGTTAAGAACAGTTTCAGGTTAAGAATGGACCTCTGGAACGAATTAAGTTCTTAACCCGAGGTACCAATGTAGAGTTATGCTGGCGAGCACAAAGGAGACAGGAACGTTATGAAGTGACTGTCTAAAACAGTTGATCTATTGAAGCTTTCCAACATCCCCGGCAGGTAGCCATGCCTGTATTTAACAGGTAGCTATGGGTGACTAAGAATTCCTTGCAGACAAGCAAGCACACCGGTTGAGGAAAGATTAGGCCACCTTATCCCTTCTCTACTAGCCCACTTGAGTTTCATGCTAGCCACAAGGAAGGAAAGACTCTCTATAACCATGATGGAAATCCTGCAGACTGGTAGAAGACTGGGGGATTGCTTCATACACTTCCATCATTCTGTGTAATACAAAAACTGCTTGTTTTGTATTTAGTGGCCTGCTAAGAGGGTGGCGCTGTGGGTTAAACCACAGAGCCTAGGACTTGCTGATCAGAAGGTCGGCGGTTCGAATCCCCGCGACGGGTGAGCTCCCATTGCTCGGTCCCTGCTCCTGCCAACCTAGCAGTTTGAAAGCACATCAAAGTGCAAGTAGATAAATAGGTACCGCTCCGGCAGGAAGGTAAACGGCGTTTCCATGCGCTGCTCTGGTTCGCCAGAAGCGGCTTAGTCATGCTGGCCACATGACCCGGAAGCTGCACGCCAGCTCCCTCGGCCAATAAAGCGAGATGAGCGCCGCAACCCCAGACTCGGTCACGACTAGACCTAATGGTCAGGGGTCCCTTTACCCTTTACCTTTAAGAGGCAAGAAGCAGGCATTTCCATGCTGGTCACAGGGGAGGGGGCTTCCCCTTGTCCTCAGTGGGCATGGTATTGCAGGATAGTACTTTTTTTTTTTTTTTTGCAGGGTTGTAACTTCTGTGGACTTAGTAAGTTTCTCATGAGTTGTCACTTGTAGTTTTTAACTATCTCCACTGATTAATGAACCAGATGAATCAGATGAGGCTATTCAGTCTAGATCAGCCTTTTTCAACTTTGGGTCCCCATATACCAGCCTTAAATATCCTTTAAATATGACTGGCAAGTGTAAGTTTTGTGGGGGGTTTTAAGGGTGCTTGAAATTAATTTTCAGGTGAAAATCAGCAGGTGTTAAGATTACTTTTGAGGAGAACTGGCCAGACTACTTGAGTAACATATGCAACTGGTTTCACACAAATTAGCAGCTTCTGAAACACCACCACTTTCAAAACATACTTTTAAAAGTCACCTAAAAGATTTTTTAAAATCAGTATTTAGCAATTAATTGGCTTCTTAACGTTCGCAAAACCTACTCAAGGTTGCACCGGGGATGGGGTGACCAGTTTCAAGGGAATTGTTGCTCATTGAATTTTTTTTTTAGTGATTATTCTGAAAGACAACCTCAATTGCTCTACAGCTTCAACTACAGCTGGAGACAACTGAAAATCCACTTTACGGGAGGGGGCGAAGCTCACAAGGTTTTATGGTTGCCATATTTCAAACAGTGAAAATCCGGACAAAACAGCTGTTGAGCGCTTTTTTTTTTTTAAGCAGACTAAAAATAAAATCATTTTTCAGCAGACTAAAGGTGGCCCTCACTATCAAATTCATAGCCACCAAAGGCTATGACAAACCTTTTGTTTCTGAAGCATCCCAATTTGTTTTTGGTTTTTTTTAGATCATCTGATTTGGGATTACTATCTAAATGGTATTTCAAAAGTGAGGCAAGAACTAAAGATTTGGAAGACTCTTTTACCCGCTTCCCATGAAAATTCAGCTGTTTGAAAACCAATCTGATAAATCATAGTAATCCACATCTTGCTTGGTTTCTTTATTTCTAAAGCCCTCAGTCAAGAAAACCACAGTGAGTTTGATATGGAGTTCTCTTCTACGAAAAGTAAAGCGAAGGATAAAGTAGCTTGAACAGGTTTCTCCAATGTGAAGATAAAGACCTTGTGTGGTTTAAGCACCTCCAAACAATGCAGACATCAGGCACCCTCTAGAGTATTGTTAAGGAATTGTCACTCAACCCTACTTCGTTTTCTTCTTCTTGTTTTTAGTGCAATGAGACCCCACGACTGAAAAGCCTTCAAATTGGCTTTACAATTAAAAATACAAAATTGTTGCCTTTAGCAAACAGAGCTAAATTTTTCTACGTTGAATAAACCTCCACCTTCAAAAAGAACTAGTCCAAGCAAATAATTTAGGCACACTACAGATTGAATACAGAATTCACGGCTTGGCTTAAAAGTCGAGGCAGTGGGCATTTTACAAAGGAGGCATCAATATATGGAAGAGCACATACAGTCATACCTCGAGTTGCGTTTGCTTCACGTTGCATTTTTTCAGGTTATGAACGCGGCAAACTCAGAAGTGTTTACTTCCGGGTTCGCTGCTTCGTGCATGTGCAGGAGCGATCTCTCACGTCACGTGCACAAGCGGAGCTCTACTTACGAACTTTTCAGGGTGCGAACGGCACCCCGGAAAGGATCGCGGCCGTAAGTAGAGGTACCACTGTACTTAGCTCATCAAATGGTTCCCAAATCTCCAGTTGAAATATCTCATTAAACAGAGCTGGGAACGAGGAGTAGTAGACTCTATTGGGGTCATACCTTTTCCTTTTCCTGGTCAGTGATAATGGCAACAGCTGTCCCAGTGTAGCCAAAGGTTCTTCTAGATTGCTTCTAAACTAGAGACTGAAACCCAGATGAATCTTTCTTCAGGCTCTGGTTTAGAAGCTAAACTGCAGTCACAGCTATTCAGACATCATTATATTAAATAGTTATTTCTAACCTGGAAAGGAAGTCAATTCACACAGGGAGGAGGAGGAGGGAGGGAGCAGTTTGTGTCCCAGTTGAGACACAACAATACCTATTTAAGGGAAGCTTCTGACAGTGTATTTAGATTCCAAATCTGCCTCTTCAATCCACCCATCACCTCCACATTCCTCTCTCAGTGTTGTGATAGCCGGTCTAAATTCCTTGGAAACCCAAAAAAATGCTGGTTGCTTGACAGAGAGTCTAAGGTCCCGATCCTTGGTGCATGGAGCAAGTGAGTATGCCTGCAGAGATAACTTAAATCTGAACGGAAGGAAGAAAATGGGAAGCTTTCCACCAACTTAAATCAAGAGCAAACATTGCTCCATGAAAGAAAATTCCTTTTTAAATCCCACGTATTAAGAACTCCTTGTGAACATGAAAAAGATGGTGTCACACGGCTGATCTTACTGAAAACGAAAACTTTGCCTCTCGGCACAGGAGGGAAAATGTTTTGCACCAGAGGTAGAGAATCTGTTGTTGGACTACAACTCCTGTCAGCCCTGACCACATGCTATGCTGGCTGGGACTGATGGGAACTGTAGTCCAACAACATCCAAAGGCCACAAACCGTCCTCCCCATTTCATGCAGTTATTTAAATTGTGGCACAATTCATGGGTGACATCAACATCATGTTAGCCTTTTGATAAACGGAAATCAAGTTTCGGTGGTTCCAGTGTTTTTTCAGGTCAGTCATGTTCTTATAGGCACTTGTAACCCTATGAGGGGCTAAATTTGCAGTGATGAAATCTACCATACTATACAGTGATACCTCGGGTTAAGAACTTAATTCGTTCTGGAGGTCCGTTCTTAACCTGAAACTGTTCTTAACCTGAGGTACCACATTAGCTAATGGGGCCTCCCGCTGCCACCACACAATTTCTGTTCTCATCCTGAAGCAAAGTTCTTAACCCAAGGTACTATTTCTGGGTTAGCGGAGACTGTAACCTGAAGCATCTGTAACCTAAGGTACCACTGTATTAGAAGCTGCTTTTCCAAAGTTTTCATGTTTGAAGCTAATGTTATGTATGAAATAGAGCATGTGACTCTGAATCCTAGGGTTGTGGGTTTGAGCCCCAAGTTGGGGTTGGACTAGATGACCCTAGTGGTCCCTTCCAGCTCTACAATTCTATGATTCCACAAAATGAGCCCAAAGCCAAAGTGGCACTGCACTGTTTGCCTTCGGGTCTTTGCACACATGCAACTCATATAAAACATAGTTATACAGCCAAAAGATTGAGTGGAGTGGCGGCCCAGCAAACCTATGTTGCCATTTCTTTCTTTGGTTGTGTAGGGGGACAAGTTTAGGGGCCCAGCAGTTGCAGAGAAAGTCCTGATACAGGCAACCTGTTCAATATGGAGAGGTATATTTAAAGTGCAACATGAGCCCAGTTCTCGTTTCATGGCCCATCTGCATATGCTTACTATAGAATTCCACCGCACGTGTTGATCACAGCAGTTGCAAACACTGCATCTGAAAGATATTAAGTTGTAATAATCCTCCAGTGTTTCCTATTTGGTTCAGCCCTTGAGTAGCAGATGAATAAAAATCAAAGCCAGCCCGGAGCAAGCTATCATAGCTCACATCACTTTAGGAAAAGATTTTTCTTCCAAGGATTGTACCTGCTCTTCTGTCACTCCGGAACAGGCATAGGCAAACTCAGCCCCCCCAGATGTTTTGGGACTACAATTCCCATCATCCTTGACCACTGGTCCTGTTAGCTAGGGATGATGGGAGTTGTAGTCCCAAAACATCCAGAGGGCCGAGTTTGCCTATGCCTGCTCCAGAACCACAGACCCAAAGGAAAGCGGATTATTTTCGTCTGGTGCCTTCCCTACTCGGTCATACTTAAATTCCAATTAACAAAAAAACCTTCTGGATTAACGTGTTGTGCTAAGGTCACCAACATTTTTAGGCCTGTGGGTGCATTTCGACTTTGATGCAAGTGCTGCGGACACCGCCTTTTGGTTCCTTCCCTCCCACCTTACCAGATCACACGCCCCCACCCAACCCCCCGGGACACAGAAAGAGAAAGTGCATGTTGACACACATACTTTGGTTTTCCAAACAACCCAGTCAGAACCAATTGAATGAATATGAGCTTGGAAAAGCACAGAGAGTTGAAAGAGGAAATGGGGGGAAAGAATCACTCTTCCAACTTCTTTCTGCAGCTTTACATACTTCCAGGGGGGGGGGTACAGACAGTAACCACCCTCACCATTTCGTGACCAAGGGGACAGTGAGTGGGTGGGGGCATGTGGAGCATTTGACCCAGGGGCAAAGTTAGACCTGGTATGAGGTGGGGGTGGGAAAACAGCTCAGTAAGCCCGCAATACATTTTAGTCTTTTCACTGCATTTCTGGAAAAAAATTAAATCTTCTAAGTCACGGTGGGGGGGGGGGGAGAAGGATCCTGAGAAGGCTTATTGCAGATTCGCAGCAATGAAGAAAGCAATTTAAATAATGCAAGATGTGTTAGCGTTAATTGCATTATTACTATGCAGAATAAATCATTACACCTAAACCACGGTGAAAGCTGCAGTTGCGTAAAGGGCTAGTTTCAATGCTAAGTTTTCATTCATTATAATGTCCATTTCAGACATCTGTTAAAAGAATGTTAGCTTCAGAGGAAAAAAGAAAAGTCTAAGGAGAATTTAGGATCGGAGAGGGCTTCCCTCCTTTACCGCCCCCTTTTTCCCATGAACTAAATGTAATGGAATTTTAACAGATGTTCTCCTTGGTCATAGTTAATAAAATGAATTCTCCAGAAATGGAAAAGCCTGGCTCAGCTTACTAGGATAAACTTTCAGCAGAGGAGCTATAGATGTCATCACCAAACTGCAAGATCATGAATGCACAATTCCCTGTACAATTGGCTTTATCAGTATGCTCACACTTTGCACAAGATCTACCCCACACATCGATTTGCTTTCGCAGTCCTGCAAATTCAGGCAAAGCTGTGTCAAAATCCTTCACTTCTGTTGTAAGCAGTTGGGTTCCCAATGCCTACAGCACCATCATAAAGCACCCATTCTTCCCGATCTCCATTAACTAAACTTCATTTCTGCACTGCTGCATTTGCATAGGATTGGTTAAGCAGCGGCCAAAAGATCATATTTTAGAACGCTTAGGTGTAATTTTCTCGCCTTGTCATCTTCCAGGTTTTAATCTTGCTGCTACAGAAACCTGGAGAAAATGTTATCGGCAGGCTCAGAGACATAAAAATAGATAAATAAATTGAATTACATGCAATGGGAGCTGTATATGTGCTGCCAAAGACAGCATCACCACGTTCCCTCTCCCGGTTTTGGTAACACCTACAAAATTGCACCACGTAGCTCAAGGTCAACCTTGTGGCAAGGTCTCCACCTCCATGACACTTCACTGGCTGCCATTGGCTGGGCTGCAGTGACATCATGCTGGATTTTGTTTCTCCTCAGATAAACAGGGACA
Organism: Podarcis pityusensis; assembly: GCF_964106645.2. Lineage (NCBI taxonomy): Eukaryota > Metazoa > Chordata > Lepidosauria > Squamata > Lacertidae > Podarcis > Podarcis pityusensis. The sequence goes on from NC_138029.1 coordinate 100,737,942, forward strand.
GGAAAAAGAGGAGAAGTGTGTGGTTCCTGCCACATCTAGTTATGAAACTAGTGCACAAAAAGAACAGTGAAGTATCTAACAGTTCACAGCATGTTTCCCATCCAGTGCAGAAATCCCTGGGCAACGTGTATATGTGTGTGTGTGTATAATTGTGTGCACACAACTGTTTTCGTTCCCTGGTAAAAGAGTGCCGTTTTGACACACAAAGCTGGAGTTAAATTTAAGAGAAGCTGGTCATTCACAATTTGTTTCAATCTAAAGTGAAGGTGAATCTCATTCAACCATAATTTGTTATTCATTCTATTAAGGTAGATGTTCAAGCTGTGGGGTGAGGGGAGCAATATATCGACTGAAAATGGCTCTGAAGGACCTTTTGTGAATTCGCATAATGGAAAGGGCCCCAACAAAGTGTCGCCATTTTGAGCACCCAAGAGTTTTTCTCGGCAGGGTCACATACGTAACTGTGCTAAGAGACCCAACCAGAAATTAATTACCAACCTGACACATATCAAAAAACATATTTATTTTTTTTGAGAGAAAATAACATCCAGTAGCAGCCGTGCGTTTTATCTATCAGTTAGTATGCCAAAAAATAATAATAATAAATCAGTATTCTTTGGCAGTTGCATTTTATTCATTTATTCAGAACCCCTCAGAGAAATCAAAAAGCCTTGTTGCCCTTTTTCTTTTCTTTTCCTTGCCTGAAACCAGATGAAATCGCAACAAGTAACATGTGCTTAGTGAGGCAGAAAATAAGTACAGGATGAAGATATAGTGGGGCTTACGTTTGAGAAAAGCAGGTGTCACCTCTTCAAACAAATAACTCTTCCCCTCCCCCCCGACACACAGAGAGGTACGAGAACAAAGAAACCCTCATCACCATTCCCCACTACCTAGAGCTAGACTAAGTGTGGGATTTCTTATTGTTATGTGATAGTATTTACACAGGACATGGAGCTCCTGTTGTTTTGTTTGAAACCTGAGGTGGTCTGTACGTGCACAGAAGAAAGCATTTAAAGCAGGGGTAGGCCCAGTGAGGCCCTCCCAAATGTTGTTGGACTACAATTCCCATAATCCCCAGTCAATGTGACCATTGGGCTCAGGGAGGGGGTAGGTTGTAGTCCAGCAATTTCTGGTGGGCACCATGTTGCCTACCCTTGCTTTAAAGGAATAAATAAACTTTGGAAGGAAAGCTTGCAAACTGGCGCTTCAGACAACATTATAAACTGTGTGCTGGTTGAAGAATCGGGAGCTTGCTCAAGTTGTTGTTATTCCGTTTTATTTTTCATTAATGCAATATTATGGCCCCATTCTTCAAAAAAAATGCAGGGAGAAAAAGAAGGGATAGGGAGGAAACAACTTTTGAGATTAGGGGAAGCGTAGCTCAATTGTTAGAGCGTGAAACTCTTAACCCCAGGATCATGGGTTTGAGTCCCATGTTGGACAAAAAGAAGATGATGATGATTTTGGATTTGATATCCCGCTTTATCACTACCCAAAGGAGTCTCAAAGTGGCTAACATTCTCCTTTCCCTTCCTCCCCCACAACAAACACTCTGTGAGGTGAGTGGGGCTGAGAGACTTCAAGGAAGTGTGGCTGGCCCAAGGTCACCCAGCAGCTGCATGTGGAGGAGCGGAGACGCGAACCCAGTTCACCAGATTACGAGTCTACCGCTCTTAACCACTACACCACACTGGCACTGCAAGGGGTTGGACTAGATAAGACTCACAGTCCCTTCCAACTCTATAATTCTATTATACTGGTGCTATGCTCCTTCTCTTCTTCCAGATTGCCAACCTGCTGCCTGAATCTCCACACAGTGCGTAGTTAAATTATGGCGCTCACTCCCACAGAAGCCACCCAGGTGGCTTTCAAAGAGGATTAGACAAATTCAAGGGGCAGAGGGCTACCGATTGCTACTAGCCACAATGGCTAGACTCTGCGTCCATGGCTGGAGGGGAAAAAATAATTCTGAATATCAATAGTTGGAAGCCACAGGAGGATGTTCTTGTGTTTGGGTCCCGCTTGCGGATCTCGCGGACTGGATAAGCCATTGGACTGTTCCAGCAGGTTATTGCTATGTAAGGTTTTAAAATTTGTCCCAGATGCCAAGCCAACTTCTTACAAGCACGCTGTTCTCGCATGCTCCCACGGGCCTGTGTGTTTTGCTTCTTATTCACCTACGACATTACGAAGCATCACCAGCGAGTGCCTGACACGACATCAACAGTACCTGAGGGAGAGTTCGCCCTGGAAGAATGCGGCAGCTTCCAAAGTAACAAGGAGCCCAGATAAAAGGAAAATGCAGTAGATCATCCTGGAGATTACCATAGTCTCTAACAAAGATGGGAGCCGATGTTCGTATTGTTGTTTTTAATCGTACTAAAGGGGCTCACGGCACAATGGCGAGAGGCGCCATTTGAGGCACAGGAGCCCCTCCGCTGTCCTTTAGTAGCAGCCGCTCTATCGAGCTGCAGAACGGGAGAGTAAAGAAACATGGTCACTGCCTCACCTCTGCTGAGAGACCAGCAGCCTTTGGATCTGCCCCAACCTTCACCCTCAGGCAATCTGAACTGAACCCAGCTGGTCATTATAAGAACGATGGGTGGTCCTCAGTGCCAGTCCTATGCGGAGCAGACCCATTGAATGGAATAGAAATACATGCCCTTGGGTGGCCTGTAGTTCAGACAGTAAGATGATTCATGGAAGAGTAGGCTCTCCATGGCAGATGGTTACCTTCTCCCTTGGCTGTTGGAAGCGACATTCCTCTGAATACCAGTTTCTGGGAATCACAAGTAGGGAGAGTGCCACTGCACTCAAATGGCCTGCTTGCAAGCTTCCCACAGGCATCTAGCTGGCCACTGTGAGAGTAGGACGCTGGACCAGATGGGCCATGGGCCTGATCCAGCATAGGCTCTCCATTTAAATCTAACTGACTCTTTCTCCCTATGAGATGGAAGTTTAAAGGAGGCATTGTCCGAGAGGGCCAGGTAAAGGGAAGCACGAGTGAGAACTGCTTACAAAATTTCATCGTTTCCATTTCAGTTGTATTACTACCATAACACATCTGGAGAAAAAGAAATAACTGAAGGAAATCCAAAAGACATAGATCATTTTAAAAGGGGAGGGGGGAAACGTGTTACCTCTCTTAATACTGTGCTTTTATAACCTCGGTAGAGTCCCAGAATACCCTGCGAATAAACAAAAGAAAACTTCAGCGATTGGGAATTATGTTAGCAAAGACTGCAATTTACGGATGATTACATGGCAGGTATTACAGCTTTACTAAGCGTAATGCTCAGGCTTCCAGCAAATTGACAATATTGATTATAAACACACTATAGGTTGTCTCCCTACTTTACCAACATGGGAAGGCTTTATCCCCACTTTCAAAACTTGCTTAACGGCTACTAAAAAATAATCAGTCGCAGTGGCACATCAAAAGGATAATACATTGTATTCTTAAGTTAGAAGAATGGGAAGGCATAGAAATATGTCAACACATTCTTGCCATGCATAGCTGGTATCTAGAGCCATCAGGTATTCCAAATGCACACAAACAGAGAAAGGGAGTCTTTGAGGCTGGTGGACAGCCAAACATTTAATGAATAACCCTTAATATTTTACAGCTTTGGGTCATGCCCACTCTGAAGAGCAATCAATTTTATTTGTTGTTCCAACCATCATGGTCATTTCAACCACCACCAAAAAGAAATACATGCCCTATATACGCTATACAGAATGCAAATAGATACACCATTAAAAAACAGAGTTAACCAATTTATGCATATATATATTAAAACACAGACCGACACAAATAAGTTTCTATATCACACTACCGATCAAACTTTGCAGTCCACCTATTATCTTTGATTAACGCTCTTCTCAGTTTCTGCTCTGCAGCAACAAATCCTGCAACATTAAGGTAGCAAACTTATCTGTGCCAGGCAACAAATATGTGATCGCCACTTGGTTGTCCACATCAGGCATCTTACACAATAATTCCAGGCCCACTCTGAAGAAAAAAAGGCTCACAGAAGAGTGCCAGAATACTTTGTGTGCATTGTACAGATCTGGTCCACTGGTGTTCTTACAACACCAGCTTCCTGTTGGTATGACTTCTTACTTCCATGTCGTCGTCAATCCAGCCTCCTGCAGAACTGGCCAAGGGAGATCCTAGGAACACATCCACACCAAGGTGGATATGTCAAGACAGAAGACGATGAGAGCCAAGTCGAGCTGCTTCATTGCTCTGGACACATCACAGGCCTATCCATACTTCTTCACATGATCTGCTTTGACTTATTTGCTGGTCTTTTGAGGCTTCTTGGTGATCTGTTTGGTCATCCTCCAGTTTCATCCAAAATTCAGTGGATGTACACAGGCTAAATCCTTGCCCGTGACAATTCTAAAAACACACACCCAAAAAACTCCTCTTAGAAGACTCTCTGGGCCGGGCATAGGCAAACTCGGCCCTAAAGATGTTTTGGGACTACAACTCCCATCATCCCTGAACACTGGTCCTGTTAGCTAGGTATGATGGGAGTTGTAGTCCCGAAACATCTGGAGGGCCGAGTTTGCCTATGCCTGCTCTGGGCCATTCAATGAAGCTGAATGTTGGAATATTCAGAACTTGCAAAACAAGGCACTTAAATAGTGCCTAGCTAAACTGCTCCATCGCTGTGTCAGTTTATTTACTGTAGGCCAATTTTTGTGACTTCCACACCCCACAAGTAGTCACTCCTTTGACTACAGTGCAACAATGTAAACCTCCCAATCTGCACACCCTAACCCAGAACAACTACTTTCTCAACTCGCCATTTTACACTTTTGAACGGGGGCTACTTTTAACAAAATGGCAATATGATCCCTGGTTTTTTTTCTGCAGACTGCTGGGTAAGAGACCAACAGGGAGTTTGAATATCTGGTCCAGAAGGACTTTGGGAATCATTAACGTTCTGGAGCATACAGTAACATCTTTCCGTTCTCAAGGAATTAGCAGCTCAGAGGCTCTCCTTAACTAAAAACTGCTCTTTGGTTTATTTATCCACTGCCACTCATGCATATTTGTGCTTTACAGAGTAGAAAGATGCCAGGTCCCTGCCCTGAGGAGCTTACAAAACTCAAATCTGACACATGGGAAAGCACAGTATAAGGAGATAGAAGTGGAGGCAGGGGTAAGCACAGGAATAATATATTATTGCTTCAGTTCATACCTCTTTGCATACAGTATTGGAAAGGATCCGTAAGGTACTGGAAGAAGGAGAAACTTGTGCTCTCTGTTTCACAACTTCAGAGGGAACCCGTATTAGGCAAGCGACCTGCAAAAGCAACATAAACTTGAGTAAGAAGTCGAGAGAGTTCAACCTGCTTCTAGATGCCGTTTTGTTAACCAGAGACCCTTTCTTGTTAAAAAAGGAAAAACAAGGTATGATTTATGTCTTTCCAAACAGCCTCAAGAAGCATTTTATGTCTTTCTGCCAAGCATTCCATCCATCCATAAAGCCAATATGCTGGATTTGGAGAAAAGAATTAATTGGTTTTGTTTAAAGAGAAAGGCAGGCAGGCAGGCAGCAAGTATGCATCCTTCTAATATTAGCAAGTACTTGGGAAGCTCTGACAGCTCAACATGGACACACTTCCATTTCCTGAGAAGAACACAGGCAGGCAATGCCATCTAGTGACCAACAGAGAGCAACTTTAATCAAACTTATAGCCTCAAAATGTGTGAGGGTATGAGGACACCCTCGTCTCAAATATATTCTGTAATTCATCAATGCAGAGTATATATCACACAGAAGTAATCTGTACTGAATTATTCCTCCAGCTGTAAATAAGCCCTTTTACCAACTATAACAATTAAGACCAAGACGATATTACCAAGGGGCTAAATTTGCCTGCATGTTGCTCAATTTGTTCCTGATATTGTCTCTAAATTTGTTCCTAATATTGCACAATTGCCTGGAAGGCTCCTTCTGAAGGAAAATATATTTACCACGACTCCTATCGTGGGTTAGTATCGCAGGAGGAGTTTCAAAGCTGAAAGCTTTGAGCTGGATCCTCACAAGCAAAACAGCTAGACTCCCTGTTAAACAAATACTATTCCAGGACAACCTGGAATTAACTTTGTTTAATAATGTCCTCTCCCTTCAATCCTGTCCTGCCTTGCAAACATGCTGCCCAATCCAATGTATTTTTACTCAGAGGCCTGTAATGGTGCCTATTCCCATGTCCAAAGAACTTTAGGCCCGTACAGTGGGCCCATTTTGAATTCTGAGAGAGTGCCAGCGGTGACAGTCACAAAACTGATGCTATAAGGGGAACAGCACAACACAAAATGCCTGCCAAGGGCAGTACAGTATATAACACAAAATGCTAGACACAGCCATCCCCAAACCACCTCATGCTTACCATCTCTGGCTGATTCTGTTGTGGAGATCACACAATAATGCAATTTGCTGTCTAATAGCATGCAGTACTGGGAAAAATATACAAGGTGGTCACACCACAATCGTTTTCAATCAATAGCTGTCAACTTTTCCCTTTTCTTGCGGGGAATCCTATTCGGAATAAGGGAATTTCCCTTAAAAAAAGGGAAACATTGATAGCGATGTCTCAATCCGCATATATCGCTTAGAAGTTACCTGCACATTTCGCCCCATAGCTTTCTTCCTAGGAGGGCTAGAGACTTGTTTTCTTTTTTTAATGAAAGCTCAGGCTTTGGGGCAGCAGCCCAGAAAGAGCACCAGTGAAAGCTGGGGGGGGGGGCGTGCCATAGCCCCTGTGATGCCAGAGTGGCAACAGAGAGTGTAAGACCTAAGGACCATGCCGCAATACTGATCAGTACTGATCAGGGCTTTTTCTAACAGAAAAGTCTTTCACTAAGAAGGGCAGAGCCAAAGCTCAATGGTACAGCATCTGCTTGGGGTGCAGAAGGCCCCAATCAATCCCTACCATCTCAAGGTAGGGCACTCTCTGAAACCCCAGAAAGCTGTTGCCAGTCATGGCTTCCCAAACTTGGGACTCCAGCTGATTTTGGACTACAATTCCCATCATCCCTAGCTAGTGGGGCCAGTGGTCAGGGGTGATGGGAACTGTAGTCCAAAAACAGCTGGAGACTCAAGCTGGGGAAACCCTGGTGTAAGCAATACTGAGCTACATGGACCAATGGTATGACTTGGCATAAGGTAGTTTCTTATGTTCCTATCTTCCAATGGGATGCAGGTGGCGCTGTGGTCTAAACCACAGAGCCTAGGGCTTGCTAATCAGAAAGTCAGCGGTTCAAATCCCTGTGATGGGGTGAGCTCCCGTTGCTCGGTCCCTGCTCCTGCCAACCTAGCAGTTCGAAAGCATGTCAAGTGCAAGTAGATAAATAGGTACCACTCCAGTGGGAAGGTAAATGGCGTTTCCATGTGCTGCTCTGGTTCACCAGAATTGGCTTAGTCATGCTGGCCACATGACCCGGAAGCTGTACGCCGGCTCCCTCGGCCAATAAAGCGAGATGAGCGGCGCAACCCCAGAGTCGTCCACGACTGGACCTAATGGTCAGGGGTACCTTTACCTTATCTCCCAATAGATCAGCCAGACCTGAAGAACTCAGATCCAATTGATTCATCTCTCTCTCTCTCTCTCTCTCTCTCTCTCACACACACACACACACACACACACACACATTTTACAGAAGATATCAGATATTCTTTTATACATTTAACATTGACATTGACTTTCCTCCCTCCCTTTCTACGGTTACATAACATCTCTTCTTTTTTTCCTGCATTTCCAACATTAAAAACTAATTTCAATTAATCTCTTACATTTAAAATTTCAACATCGCCATCTGCACGTGTTTATATCAGTCCTGCTAAAGTTTTAAGCTGTTTACAATAGTTCTTTAAATATTTAATAAATGATCCCCACTCTTGATTAAAAATTCTCTCTTCTTGATTTCTTAATCCTCCAGTAAGTTTCATCATTTCTGCATATTCAAGTAGTTTTTGCTGCCAGTTCTCTTTGTTTGGAGCTGATTCTTCTTTCCACCTTTGGGCAATCACTATGGATTCCCCCCCGCCCCCCTTGACTGAGATGTTTCAGATACATGTGTGTTTTGTTTTGTTTTTTTAAAAAAAAGCATTTTTCTTTTTTTTTTAAGTTTGCACAACAGCATACATTAGTTAAAGGCCATAGATTGTTTCATCAGCCAAAGGCCTGGCTGTAGAGGAATGTTTGTGCCTGGCGCCTGAATTTATTTAATGAAGTCGACAGGTAAGCCTACCTGGGAAAGCATTCCACACACAAAATGTTACCATAGGGCTGGAACCAAAACTCAACTCTATTTCCTGCTCAAAACTGAACTCATGTTCATGTCCCACTAGGACTAGTTCCCATTTCGCATGAGATCGTTGCAGTATCAAAAGTTTTAGAAACAATGCCTAAGTAGCTTACACCAAGTTGGTGGCCAACAAGGTGTAGGATCTGATTTCAGAGTCCAAGCTTTTTCAAAGTTACCTGTGAAATGAAATCAATTCATCAAGAGCCAGAGAGAGATGCGCGGATACCCAAATGTCATTCTAAAAAAAGGTACAAAGCCGTGTGAGCTCTTCAATCCCAGTGGTCAAAAACAACAAAATGACCCCAATATGACTGAGAAAATAAGAACCGTCAATGGTTTTTTGTAGTTTGGCATAAATATTTATAGAACTTCATGCTTCATAACACACCATGTCCTTATATTTAAGTTGTGGTGTGGTTCTTTTTAATGGTATTCCTTAATACTAGAGGGGGGGAAGACTTTAGAAATACTACAGATGAAAAACAATCTAACCTACCAAGGGGATTCAAGGCACCTACTGTGGCTTCCTGACTTCTGTGGCGCTGCAATCTTGGCATGAGAGGGGAAGCTACAAAGTAATGTGTCTCTCTCTATTTTCTCTCAGACACTTGCGGTGCCTTCCATTTTGTTTCATATTATACTTTGATGTCTTTTAGATTTGAATTTGAGCTACAAGGGAATTATTTCACTGCACAGGAACAAAAAGAGAGAGAGAGCGAAAGAGAAAAAGAGCGCAACACATTGTAGTGGTATGAAAGTTAATGTCATTCTGTTGTCAGGTTGGTTCTATATGGCACTCTTGTGCAGAGAGACAAGGGGGGGTTGTTGTTCCATCCTAGGCGGAAAGGTGACATTTTCACTTTACATCTGAACTTTGGACTTGCTGCGTTCTTCTTGCAAGCGCTTCTCAGAGACAGCCGACAGAGAGAAGCAGGCTTTGGTTTGCTTCCTCCTCGCAAGTTTGAAGTATGAAAAAGAAAAGGTCTCCTATTTGCTTTCAAGACACAGGGCAAAATGATAAAAAAGGGGCCTAACTCATTCCTCTCCCACTAATCTCGCACGTGAAAACTTCCACAATTAAAAGGGGGTGTGGAAATCAGCCATCTGTATGATACAAATTGTTTTCTTAACCATTCTTTGCAAATGGAGGCCATTGATCTCCAGTCACGGAAAAATGAATTCAGTCACTGAAAAGGGTTCTGGGAAGCCATTTTCCGCTAAAGCAAAGACAGACCCTCGCTGTGCTTTTCACCATGCACAGAACAAATTATTGTTTCTTGCTGCTTTCTGTCAAGCCCCTGTATGCCATTTATAGCTGCTTGGCTCCACCGTAAACGTGTACATCTTGCCCTCGCGGGGCAGAAAAGTGTGCAGGCTTTTTTTAAAAAACAGGGATAAAAAGTAATAAAGACTTTTTAGCTGAAGTTCCAAACCTAGTACTACAGCAACAAATGTAGTTTCTCTTTTCATTCAGCAGAGCAGGCTTGTCCTGTAGCTTGTTCATTTTGCTAATGAGTCAATGGGATGCTTACGTCATGAGTGACCCTGATTCTCTGCTTCTCTCTTCCCCCTGACCCCAGCTCTCTCTCTCTCTCTCACACACACACACACAGGCCTCATTTAGCTTTAACTTGAAAGCACTCTTCAGCAGTTGCATTGCATTTAAAGTAAACCAGTGGGGTCTGTGCAGATGAACTCACTAACTCGGCCCCCATCAGCATCCTGATTGCCTCATGGGCGAAGTTTATCTCCCAGAAATCTCTGGATTCAAGTCATTTAGCCTAGCATCCGGCCACAGTGGCCAGCCTGAAGCTTCTGGGAAACCCGCTGCAAGGCTTGAAGAGTACAGTGGTACCTCAGGTTACATACGCTTCAGGTTACAGACTCCGCTAACCCAGAAATAGTACCTCGGGTGAAGAACTTTGCTTCAGGATGAGAACAGAAATCATGCTCCGGCGGCGCGGCGGCAGCAGGAGGCCCCATTAGCTAAAGTGGTGCTTCAGGTTAAGAACAGTTTCAGATTAAGTACGGACCTCTGGAACGAATTAAGTACTTAACCTGAGGTACCACTCTGTGTGTGTGTGTGTGTGTGTGTGTGTGAGAGAGAGAGAGAGAGAGAGAGAGAGAGAGAGAGAGAGAGACCTGAGCCTGCAGCTGAGAGGGTTGGGAAAAAGAAAATTTGACATCAAACAAGGAGTCCCTGCTCTAACTTGTTTCAAGGGAGCATGAGGTTTCTGCATGAAACTGATTTGCCCTCCTGGAAGGGGGTCTGGGGGCACAATTGAACTAGAACAACTTTTGCCACAACCTGAAAGGTAACCCCAAGGTTAGATTACTGCAATGCGTTATAAGTAGGGCTGCCTCTGAAGACGGTTTGGAAACATCAGCTAGTACAGAATTCAGCAGCCAGAATGAGGCAAGACAGTCTCAGCATATTACACTGATCCTGGTCCAACCGCACTGGCTACCAATTCGTTTCCGGGCCCAATTCAAAGTGCTGGTTTTGACCTACAAAGCCATAAACAGCTCAGGACTGCAATACCTCAAGGACCGGCTCTTTCCATATTAACCTACTGGGACCCTGAGAGAGCGGCCCAGAACCAGAGGCAGAAGTGGAGGCTGGAGAGGAGAGGAGGCAGGCTGCTGAAGAAGCCTGGGAGTCTCCCCTCCGACTGCAGCCAGGGACTCAGCTACACTGTCATAATAATACGTTTTGAACGTGTTATAAACATGCAACACCAGATGGTGCCAGAGAGCAAAAATGAATTTATATGGATTTTTACACAGGCTCCCCCCCCCCCCTTTTGTTGTAACGATTTAACTTCTGACTTATTTATAGCGTTTTTACACTGTGTCTATATCCACTCCAGCTCACCTCTCCCTGGTCTCCCAGAACACGAAGTGGAATGAAGAGGGTAGAGCAAAGAGAGACAAAATGAAGGAGTCTCAGGTTGGTGGGAAGGACCCAGAAGAAGAGGAGACTTAGGGAACGGTGGGAAGGCAGGGACCTTCAGTCCTCGCAACTGCCTCACTGGGGCAAGACCTACTGGGAACAGTTGCTGTGATCACTTGGCCTCTGCTGGTCTGGTTTCTCTGAACGAAGAGTTAACTGCAGAGTTGTCATAAGCCCCTCCCCCCCCCACTCAACTGCAGCCTGTTCCAACCAGAAACAAGGAGAATGAACTGTATTTGCTTTGTAATTTGCATTAAACCAGTTTGGAGGTTTTTTTTTTTTTAATAAAAAAAATTATTTTATTTTTTTAAATCGCACTAAACAGAAACCAAGCTGCTATTACTGTCTCTGAAATCGATCGTTCTATTTCATCACTGCAGCCAACAGCAGCTGATAAGGGTTACGGTCTCTAATTTGATCTAACCACGTAGCTATCGCCACATCTTCCAGCAGTGAAACACTTATCAATTATGAATTCAATGATGTATTGCGTGAGAAAGTTTCCCCTTTTGCTTTTGCCATTCCTGAATCTACTGAACACGCATGTATGGATTCCTGGAGGACGCAGAAGTACCAACTCATTTCAAATACTATTTGGAGGAAAGTAACAAGCTAGAAAAGGAAAGCATATTTGCTTTTCGGAGCCGAAACATTTGTTCACGTGTCAGAAATTGTTAATTAGGACTCATCCTTTTCCTGAAATGGGGATATGCTTTAAATACACAGGATTCAATAAGTGTACCGATACTGCCATCTAGTGCTCAAGACTGCACTGCTATCCGTTTAAAACAGATTACAGAATTCAGTAACATCAGAAGAACATAACTTTGGTTTGTTTTAAAAAAACGGCCTTCAGTAAATACACACTTCAGCGGTTTGTGGCTCTAGATCAGTTGTGATTTGTGTTGTAATGATATAAACATTCCTCAAGATCACTCGCCTTTATGCGACATGAAGAAAAGAAACATTGGCCTACTTTACAGCGTTGTTGTAAGGATTATGGATATGGGAACTGTTCCAAACACTTAAAATGTGTACTATACAAATGCCTGTAAAGTATAATTGCAGCTTCCAGTGAAGACAAACAAAGATTTAGGAATTCATCTGGTGGTGCAGGGGGGCAAGGAGGATAGGTATTGCATGTACAAACAGTGAACTCCTTATCTATTTTATTTTATTTTTAAGATGTTATATGCAGCCTAACTACCCACAGAAAATGGACGCGGGTGGCGCTGTGGGTTAAACCACAGAGCCTAGGACTTGCCGATCAGAAGGTCGGCGGTTTGAATCCCCGTGACGGGGTGAGCTCCTGTTGCTTGGTCCCTGCTCCTGCCCACCTAGCAGTTCGAAAGCACAAAGTGCAAGTAGATAAATAGGTACCGCTCCGGTGGGAAGGTAAACGGCATTTCCGTGCGCTGCTCTGGTTCACCAGAAGCGGCTTAGCCATGCTGGCCACATGACCCGGAAGCTGTACGCCAGCTCCCTCGGACAATAAAGCAAGATGAGCGCCGCAACCCCAGAGTCATCTGCGACTAGACCGAATGGTCAGGGGTCCCTTTACCCACAGAAAAGGGAATAGAATTTCATCATAAAACAAAGCACTTTCTTAAAATGCCTGCTGGAATAAGAAAGTCTTGGTCGCGTGCCTGAAGTTCAGCAAGGAGGGTGCCTGTCTAACCTCAGGTGGAAGGGAGTTCCACAGGCTTCGGCCAGCTACACTAAATGCACAGCATCTAGTAGCTGTGAGCCTGAGCCACAGGGGACTACCACCAGCAACTCTCCCAAGTATCTCAGTGATCAAGCGGCCCTTGCGATATTCTGGGCCCACATTGTTAAAGGCCTCGGAAATTAATGCAAGGACTTTGAACCTGGCCTGGAAACATGGGTGGGCAGTCAGTGCAAGCTTTAAAGCGCTGTGTTAGCAGCAGGCTGTCCAGCTGCAGCGTTCTGTACCAACTGAAACTTCCAGAGTTTCAAGGGTGGAAGCGCAGCCTTTCTATGAGTACGGATCCTTATGTAGCTGAAATGGTCAAGGGAACACACAGATATCAGGAGGCAAGATTTAGAATCCAAACCCACCAGAACAAGAAGCTCAGCGGGGACTGAGCGTGCCCTGTGGTGACAGGACGTTGACGGGAAGGGGGGAGAGACCAAGAGGGGGTGGAAGATAGCATCCAGAAATGTACAAGGCTGCAGCTATGAGCAGAAGCATCCCACCCTGCAGTATTCTGTCCCAGGTTCCACTTGTTCATGTTACAACGACATTTTTTAAAGTTTTATTTCATGTTTTAATGTGTTGCAAAGTGCTTTAAGATTTTTTCCCTTTAAAATATATAGCGGTATGTTAATAATAATAATAATAATAATAATAATAATAATAATAATTTCAGTGTAAAAAAAAGTGCCTGGACATTCCATTGTGGCATCCATAACCAAGGTTTAAGGTGCCATTTGGCAATTAGCTTATATATCTCAGTTTCTAACCCTGGCTAGAACACTAGCAGTTAAGGCAGCTAAAGCCTCATTATAGGCAATTAACTCTTGTCTGCCATTTTTCCTATGCCAGCTGTCTCTCCCGTAGCCTTTCGCGTATTCGTTCTGCGGGGATAGTATGATAATAGGAAGAGCTGCTATAAGCCTCATGCACAGGGTAAAATGAAATGTACACATTCTCTCCATCTTTCTCCCCTCTTCTGTGTCTTGCCCCAAAGCCACACAAGCAACCTCTGGCCCAGCGAAGCATCAAGCCTTAGAGTATCCCGTTACCAGTTGCCGTCCTAGTGGCTAGAGTGGAAGTTGTTGAAAACACTGACCTGGTGACAAAGTCTTGTTCAGCGAAGGCAAAGTCAATGCTCTGCAAGAGCAGAAGCTGAAAGCTACAGGGCTGGTTAGCAAAGGCGAGTCATGCACCAAGAGGGATGAAAGGTGGAAGCAAAGAGAGCACAGGTGAAAACGGTGGAATTCTGAGTTCCCATTGTTCTTCCAAACCATCCACAGTGCTACAAAGGGCACACATGGGGGAACAAAAATAGCTGAAGCCGAATAAAACCAGGAAGAGGCGAGGGAGCACCGATCAACATTTGGATAATAGGTCACTTGGTGCACACAGCTTGCGAGAAAGAGGTAGCAGACCAAATTGCAAAGTTACCGTATTTTTCGCTCTATAAGACGCACCAGACCACAAGACGCACCTAGTTTTTGGAGGAGGAAAACAAGAAAAAAAATATTCTGAATCTCAGCAGCCAGAACAGCAAGAGGGATCGCTGTGCAGTGAAAGCAGCAATCCCTCTTGCTGTTCTGGCTTCTGGGATAGCTGCGCAGCCTGCATTCGCTCCATAAGACGCACACACATTTCCCCTTACTTTTTAGGAGGGAAAAAGTGAGTCTTATAGAGCAAAAAATACAGTAAATTTTTGTGACAGGAGGACCATTCCGAGTTTGCTTATGGATAACAAGTTTGGTTCCCTGCCCCGCGCTCTGCCCGTTATCATCTTCGACCCTGATGTCAAAACATTTGCATTGGTCTGGGATGCCAAATGGAGAAGAATGAGGCTGGACCACGGGCTGAAGATGATGTATTAGAATCACACACACACACAATTGCTTGCAAGAGAAAAACTGCTAGCCTTCTGTGCTGTTTTCCTGCTTGCAGGAGTAACACCCCCCAACCTGTTTGCAAAAGCGATAAAAAACCCATTCCAGCCCTTCATTCAGCTGCAGGGGCAGGCCTGGCTTCAGACTGCGGCAAGCAGGTGGAGTGCAATTGCCATCGCAATCACAGCCCTTGCTGTGCTTTTGCTGCAGACAGTCAGGAAAGAAAGAAAGAGCAGGTACAGACAGGGATGTCATTTTCAACCGCAGATATGCATCTCCCAGAAGAGGCTTTGTCCAGAAAAGCGGCCTACAGATAAACGAGCTAACTTAATAAATTCAGTTCAACCTAGAGGCACCTCAGCAAATAAGGACCCTCTACCACCCCCATCCCTCTCTCTCTCTCTCTCTCTCTCTCTCTCTCTCTCACACACACACACACACACACACACATATATATACACACTATAATATAAAGTTACCAATTTTGCCAGGGGCTAGAGGAGGCAGGAAATCTAATCCTTTCACTCTTATTATAAACTTCAACATATGCAACGGCAGAAAACTCCAAGAACCTTTCAAAGTAAGTATGCCTCAAAAGCACCTTTTTTCCTCCTTCAAACTCCAGAATTTTTATCATTTTAACTTGTTTTATGTGAACTTGTTATCACAGGCTGATATCATCCATCACTCCTTTTTTATCTCATCGGCTCATCACCTAATCAGAGGCAGGCAGGTTGGGATGTGATCAGAAAGAATGATCCGCATTACAGCCGCCGCCTCATGACAGAGACAAAGATATATCTGCGCTCCTGTCACAGCGTGAACCCACACCCTCGGCCTCCGAGGGAGGCAGCAGACACAGCCTGCAGACAGATGGCTGCCAGCGTCACCAAAGGTCTAATTCTTTCGCTTCTGACATCCTAAAAAAAAATATGACCTAGCTTCCCTTTCATATACTTCCACAGCTCCTGCGGCAGAATCAGGAGTATGCAGGAATAAAACGTTCTGAAGTTATCCGAAGGGAAAAGAGATGAGGAAAAGATGGGCTGGACAGATTGCCGAGCTCAGACCAAGAAACTCTCCAGCCAAACTTAAAGCTTAGCCACTCAGCTTCACGTGCCGACTGCTTCTAAGCTCTGCATCTTTTAAGATGGCGGGCAGTAATAACACGGCTTGAAGCAATTCGGATAGGGATTGCAAAACGCTTCTGCGCTTTAGAAAAAACTAACGCTGATTATTTGGATCATAGGTATCAAGGATTTTCCCTCAAGGAAAGACACTGCTGGGATGTTTTTTCCACACGAGACATAACCGGCTGTGTTCTTAGATAAATAAGGTATACTATTCATTGTATCAAATCATAAATCAGCGGATCGGATCATTCTCTAATCAGTTCATGCATAAGGTCCATCCTTGTAATTCCACCTGTCTGTTCATAAGGTCCAAACAATCCACATGAAAGGTTGTTACAGTTCCACAGAATCCTTTCACAGAGTCTAAGACAAGGATTTCCAGAATATTGGCCTTGTTTCGCCGTCCTGGGCTTCATCAGTACAGTGGTGCCTCGCAAGACGAAATTAATTCGTTCCGCAAGTTTTTTCTTCTTGCGAGTTTTTCGTCTTGCGATGCACAGTTTCCCATAGGAATGCATTGAAAATCAATTAATGCGTTCCTAGGGAAACCGCTTGCCAGGCTGGCGGTGCGGAGAAGGACTTTTCTCCCCACCGCAAGCCTTCAGGACAGGTACGGGAACAGAGGGGAAGGCGCGCAGCGCTTTCCCTCTGTTCCCGGGGCTTGCGTGGGAGGAGGGTTTTTTCCTCCCCACCGCCAACATTCAGAACAGCATTCTGAATGTTGGCGGTGGAAAGGAAAACCCTCCTCCCACCCCAAGTCTTCAGGAAAGCCATCCGATGCCGGGCGGCGGGAGAAGGTGTCCCCCCCCCGCCCGGCATCGGAGCTTCGTTCCGATGCCGGGCGGCGGGAGGAGGCATTTCCCCCCCGCCCGGCATCGGAGCTTCGTTCCGATGCCGGGCGGGGGGGAGGAGGCGTCCCCCCCCCCCGCCCGGCATCGGAGCTTTGTTCCGATGCCGGGCGGCGGGAGGAGGCATTCCCCCCCCCCGCCCGGCATCGGAGCTTCGTTCTGATGCCGGGCGGGGGGGAGGAGGCGTTCTCCCCCCCCCGCCCGGCATCGGAGCTTCGTTCCGATGCCGGGCGGCGGGAGGAGGCATTTCCCCCCCCCGCATCGGAGCTTCGTTCCGATGCCGGGCGGCGGGAGGAGGCATTCCCCCCCCCGCCCGGCATCGGAGCTTTGTTCCGATGCCGGGCGGGGGGGAGGAGGCATTTCCCCCCCCCCCCGCCCGGCATCGGAGCTTCGTTCCGATGCCGGGCGGGGGGGAGGAGGCGTTCCCCCCCCCCGCCCAGCATCGGAGCTTTGTTCCGATGCCGGGCGGGGGGGGGGAAGGAGGCGTTCTCCCCCCCCCCGCCCGGCATCGGAGCTTCGTTCCGATGCCGGGCGGCGGGAGGAGGCATTCCCCCCCCCCGCCCGGCATCGGAGCTTCGTTCCGATGCCGGGCGGGGGGGGAAGGAAGCGTTCCCCCCCCCGCATCGGAGCTTCGTTCCGATGCCGGGCGGGGGGAGGAGGTCCGAGGACAGTGGGGAAGACGCGCTGCGCTTCCCCGCTGTCCCGGAGATTTCCCTATGGGCTTTCGTCTTGCGAAGCAAGCCCATAGGGAAATTCGTTTTGCGAAGCGCCTCCAAAACGGAAAACCCTTTCGTCTAGCGGGTTTTCCGTCTTGCGAGGCGTTCGTCTTGCGGGGCTCCACTGTAGTTAAAGCTCATTTGTGATATTACAGGACAGTGGATCTTATGGCAGATCCGCCATAAGATTGTGAAGGAGGAGACTGGGCTTCATCAGAGTTGACTACCCAATAGCCTTATAAAAGATGTTGGGGCACCCTGGCTTTGTGGAGGACCTTCTGATACAGAGCGAGAGTGTGTCTCTGGAGTGACAAGTGCATTTTCCAATCAACCTCTTAGTGGGTGGGCGAGCCCACAGGGGAACAGCCCTTTAGATGAGGGCTGAGCTGAGCTCTTATGGCTGCACACTTGGATAGCTCAGGTAATCTTGACAGACAGGTCATTGTGCATGTTGCTGTTGCCAGCTTTGAGGCAAATATTGCATTTGGTTATTGGGGAAGCATAAGCTGCATGATATCGGAACCATTTTCATCCATGGAGGCCCAAGTGGCGCAGGTAACCTTGTGATTGGACTACCGCAATGTGCTCTGTGTGGGGCTTCCCTTCTGACCGGTTCACGAAGACAGTACCATCCTGTTCACCAGTCCACAAAAAAGTATGCATTTTTAGTTATTTTTAAAAAAATGTTCATAAACAACAAGAGTTTGCCAACAGGTTGGAGATCCAAGTACAGTGGTACCTCAGGTTACATATGCTTCAGGTTACAGACTCTGCTAACCCAGAAATAGTGCTTCAGGATAAGAACAGAAATCGTGCTCTGGCGGCACGGCAGCAGCAGGAGGCCCCATTAGCTAAAGTGGTGCTTCAGGTTAAGAACAGTTTCAGGTTAAGAACGGACCTCCGGAACAAATTAAGTACTTAACCTGAGGTACCTCTGTACTGGAGCAGCCAGGGTGGGGTGGGGGTGTATGCATCCCAGGAAAGAAACACATGATAGTGTAAAAAGGTAGGCATTGGAGAGATTCCTTGGCTGGCTGGTTATGTATCTGACAGATTCTAATTTGCTGGTTTCAGCCTATAATTGTGTGATTAATCTGCTGGCAGCATCTGCAGCTCTCTGCCTCTATTCATCTTTATTTACAGTCAATTTCCAGCTGCAGCCTTAATTTGAGCTTCCTTCCAATATAACTGCCCTTCTTCTCTGTATTCTTCACCAGGTCCTAATGGCAGGAAAACACATTTTCTCTGCAGCCCCCCCCCCTTTTTTTTTGCCAAATGTGATCCTGTTTAGGAGCCCTGGCATACATCCAGCATTTGCATGACACAAAGAGTCTCGAGTAGTTTATGAATATTTCAGAAGCTAGCATGATTCATTCAAGAGACAACTCCTGCCAAGGCCTAGGTTCTGCAACTTGCAGAACATCACGATTTTGCAGCCAAGTGCTTCAATGACTTTACGACATGGCAGCTTAATCCCTGTACACAGAACGCATTTACGGAGCATGTGTTCACATGCAATTCACTCAAGGTACAGTGCCCATTTTGGAGATTGTTTGCAAATACAGGAGATCCAGCCAATATACGCAGTCTGGCCATATTGTTCAAACTTTACAGAACAGGGGTGCTTCCAACCTGCCCACACTTTGGAGATCCGATTCAGACCAGATGCCTGTCCCTATATGACAGAGAGAGCAGATTGCAATGTGGAAAGCTAGCATGAAATGGAGCAGTCCTGCCTATAACTCTTTGCAGTGACACAACAGCTTTCTATATGTCAGAAATGTTTGTGATGATGAACATTTAAACACAAAAACGCTCTGTCAGCATTCTGAAGTTGTAAAGGTAAAGACCCCTGGATGGTTAAGTCCAGTCAAAGGCGACTATGGGGTGCGGTGCTCATCTCGCTTCAGGCCGAGGGAGCTGGCATTCGTCCACAGACAGCATTCCGGGTCATGTGGCCAGCATGACTAATTCGCTTCTGGCGCAAAGGGGCACCGTGGTGGGTGCCAGAGCGCACGGAAACGTTGCTTACCTTCCCACCACAGCGGTACCTATTTATCTACTTGTGCAGGCACGTTTTCGAACTGCTAGGTTGGCAGGAGCAGGGACAGAACAATGGGAGCTCACTCTGCTACACGGATTCGAACTGCCGGCCTTCTGATCGGCAAGCCCAAGAGGCTCAGCAGTTTAGACCACAGAGCCACCTGCTCCCTCCTGTGAAGTTGTACCCTTCCAGAAAGAATGGTGCCATTGTTATAAGAATTCTTAGGTCTCAAATATAGAATTAATATTCATAAGTGCACAAGGTGAACACACATACATAAGTGTATAAACCACATGTCTGAAATAGTACAAGGGAGCAATTCTGAAGCCATCTTGATTCTTAATGACATCAAGATGGACCCTGAGGTCCAGCGCTGAGGGCCTTCTGGCGGTTCCCTCGCTGCGAGAAGCCAAGTTACAGGGAACCAGGCAGAGGGTCTTCTCGGTAGTGGCACCCGCCCTGTGGAATGCCCTCCCACCAGATGTCAAAGGAAAAAACAACTACCAGACTTTTAGGAGACATCTGAAGGCAGATCTGTTTAGGGAAGCTTTTAATATCTGAAGGACTATTGTATTTTAATATTTTGTTGGAGGCTGCCCAGAGTGGCTGGGGAGGCCCAGCCAGATGGGCGGGGTATAAATAGTAAATTTATTATTATTATTATTATTATTATTATTATTATGCCCCTAATATTTCCCTAACCCTCTCCAAAAAATCCCTGCATTGCAGGGGGTTGGGCTAGAATGTCCCTTCCAACTCTACAATTCTATGATTCTATTACTCCAGTTAGAATCTACCGCTTGTGTTATTTTGCATGCAACCCACTAGTTCTCCATTCTTTTGTCAGAATCCTCAAGAAACACACAGAATCAGGAGCCAAAAACTGGTGCCCTGCCTAGATCTGGAGTTGTCTCTCAGTGCATCTACCTAGCCAGCACAGGTCCACGCTCTACACTTGTAAAACAAAAGAGCATGAAAACAACAGGGCTGAGTCCAACAGGATTCGAGAGCGTTGCTTCCCTACTCACATGAAATCCCATGGCTCTGAAGCGCCTCCAGCTTCAAAGCCGGGGAGATAACAGAGGTAGCAGCAATGACCAATTTTGCAGAGGCGGCTCTCCTGCAGGGGCACGCCCCTGTTTGCCACAGGATAGAAAATCAATTCCCCCAAAGGTGCCTAGGAATCCAGAAGAAACGGCAGACACAATAATCTCCTAATCAGCACTGCATTCTAGAGAAGGGCAGCAATTTGGCAATAGCCCAGCTGGCCAGAAAATGCAAAGAGAGGCGTCTTTGCAATTCTGGCACACAACAGCCCTGTTTAGGGAAGTTTTTAATGTTTAATGCTGTATTGTGGTTTTAATATTCGTTTCAGAGCCGCCCAGAGTGGCTGGGGAAACCCAGCCAGATTGGCGGGGTATAAATTAATAATATTAATAATAATAATAATAATAATAATAATAATAATAATAATTATTAATGGAGCTTTTGGCTCATTCCTTGCAGAGCGACACACAAGCCGCTGGTTGCAACCAAGCAATTAAGACATTTGGAGGGATCTCGAAATAATAGCCTTTCCCAGTGGTTACGGCTTGATTAAAAACCTAATGACTAATCAATAAAACTATAATTACAACTTTCACCATTTTGCGTGCAATTTGGGACACGCCAAAAGGGGGGAGGGATCAATCAAGTAAGAATCGATAGGGAGTGGGGAGGAGGGGAATGAATCTCCCCCTCATTTGCCTCACCTCTGAGGAAACTGAACCAAACTCCAAATTCAAGTATTTTGCAGCCTGGCTTCTTATCAAAAAGAAGAAGGAAGAAGGAAGGAGGTGTTAAAACCCCCACACACAAACATGCACATTTTAGAAGGCTTCTGCAGAGTGCTGCTTTAACAGGGAGACCGTCACCCTGAAACGTAACTGAGGTTCTAAGAGAGGTCTCTATAGAATATGCTTCCCTTAACAAGTAATGGGATCCTGAAGCCTCAAATAGCACAGTACAGTGGTACCTCAGGTTAAGAACTTAATTCGTTCTGGAGGTCCATTCTTAACCTGAAACTGTTCTTAACCTGAGGTACCACTTTAGCTAATGGGGCCTCCCGCTGCCACCGTGCTGCTGGCACCGCACAATTTCTGTTCTCATCCTGAAGCAAAGTTCTTAACCTGAGGTACTATTTCTGGGTTAGCAGAGTCTGTAACCTGAAGCGCCTGTAACCTGAAGCGTATGTAACCTGAGGTACCACTGAAGCTCCAAACTCCGTCCCCACCCCCCACCTATGCACTACCCATGTATAAGACGACCACCATTTTTAGCATGATTTTTAAAGAAAAAAACCTAGTCTTACTCACAGAAAAGTACAGTACATAGAATTTTCCCCAGCATAGTAACTCTTGTGCATTTTATTGCATTTTAAATATTTTTTAAAGCTGCCTCAAGATTTTCAGTTAACTGGCAGGATATAAACACTCCAGATACCGAACCTGACCTGCTTTAGACCTCGTGATACATCTTGTCCCTCTGGATATAGATCGACGCTACCAATGGGTTCGTTATCCTTCCAAAGCCTACACTAGGCAGCCAATGATGGCAGAAATCCCTTGCAAAATGACCCCCTCATTCAGGTGTGCATCTGCGCACTCTCCCCCATCCCCATCTTGTGAAAAACAGATTCCAACTTCTACTTACTACTTCTCCCAAGGAAGCGGCCAGCATGTGCGTGAGAGGAGAGAAATATGGAGATGCATCTTTGCGGAGCGTGGCTTTTGTAAACTCGTAGGTGGCAAAAAAGGCAGCAGCTGGAACAGAAGACAGAGTGTCTGTTAATAATAAAATAATAATAATAATAATAATAATAATAATAATAATAATAATAATTTATTTGTAACCCGCCCATCTAGCTGGGTTTCCCCAGCCACTCTGGGCGGCTTCCACAGAGACCAAAAATACATTAAAATATCACACATTAAAAACTTCCCTGAGCAGGGCTGCCTTAAGTTGTCTTCTGAATATCAGGTAGTTGTTTATCGCTTTGACATCTGATGGGAGGGCATTCCACAGGGCGGGCGCCACTACCGAGAAGGCCCTCTGCCTGGTTCCCTGTAGCTTTGCTTCTCGCAATGAGGGAACCGCCAGAAGGCCCTCAGTGCTGGACCTCAGCGTCTGGGCAGAACGGTGGGGGTGGAGACGCTCCTTCAGGTATACTGGGCCGAGGCCGTTTAGGGCTTTAAAGGTCAACACCAACACTTTGAATTGTGCTCGGAAACGTACTGGGAGCCAATGTAGGTCTTTCAAGACTGGTGTTATGTGGTCTCGGCGGCCGCCCCCAGTCACCAGTCTAGCTGCCGCATTCTGGATTAGTTGTAGTTTCTGGGTCGCCTTCAAAGGTAGCCCCACGTAGAGTGCATTGAAGTAGTCCAAGCGGGAGATAACTAGAGCAAGCACCACTCTGGTGAGACAGTCTGCGGGCAGGTAGGGTCTCAGCCTGCGTACCAGGTGGAGTTGGTAGACAGCTGCCCTGTTAAGCTGCTCAGGGGTCCACTCCAATAGCACATGAAACTGTGGGTGCAACATCGACTACACTTCAAGTGCTATAAGGTGAAGATCTCCTAGCATCTCGCCCAAAGCAAGTGCCCAGAAAAAATCCCTGCCCCACCGCACATCATTCAGAATGAAAATCTCCAGAAGCAAGGAGAAGGCAGTGGCCTTCTAGCAGTGCTAGGAAAAAATCTACAGTGGTACCTTGGTTCTCAAACACCTTGGTACTCAAACAACTTGGAACCCAAACACTGCAAACTCAATGAAGTTTTAAAAGAAAGGTGGGGAATTACACTGCAGACTGTACATGAATGAGCAATTCAACATTCAAGTTGGACTTCCAGGTGTTCAGAAACACCAACTCTAGTCACCTTTTATTGTAAATATTCCCTTTTCTTTAAAAAGCCACAAATCCAAAATACCAAAATGGTGGCATAAAAGTAAAGTTAGATGTTGAAACCACAGCGGTAGCATATTTACTCAAGTCTAATGCAACATCAAATCCAATGCGCACCTTAATTTTCACAACGTAATTTGGCCAGAAAAGGTGCGCATTAGATTCAAGTGAATATGGTATTTTGCACAGAAAAGGGGTCTAAAAATCTGCCTTCTGTCCAATCAAAGGCCGTTTAAAATACCTAACTCTTGCTGCATCCCAATAAACAGAAAGCAGTTCAGAATGTAACACTGTAATCCATTTACACAACAACCTGTGCGTAAGTCCGACTGAGCTCAACTGAACTGAACTTCTGAGTCAGTGTGCACAGGATTGTGCTGTAAAAATGCAAACGGTACAGAACAAAAGGAGTGAACTTTGCCAAGAGGAAGAATTTTTAATTGTGTGACAGGGCTCCTCCGTCTGTCGCCCTCTGCTGCTAATCAAAAGATGCTTATCATCTCCAAAAGGAGATAAGAGCAGAGACGATGGAGAACAGAAAATTTTCATATCATCTTATGAAGGGCTGGGAAGGTTTGAAGGTGCCCGAGGATGCTTCCATAAACTTTCAATAACATCCAGCAGCAGAAGTCAAGCTGAAAGTGCTCAGAAAGAGTAAGGGTATTGCTTGACCCTGCTTCTTTAAGTTCATTCAACATTTATAGCAAGCCTATTCAAATGTAACACTAAGCCATGTTCCAGTGATATGCGCTAGGGAAGCAGCAACAGCAAATTTGTAACTGCAATGTGGACTCCCAGCATTTGAACATAGAAGAAGAGTTTGGATTTGATATCCCGCTTTATCACTACCCGAAGGAGTCTCAAAGCGGCTAACATTCTCCTTTCCCTTCCTCCCCCACAACAAACACTCTGTGAGGTGAGTGGGGCTGAGAGACTTCAAGAAGTGTGACTAGCCCAAGGTCACCCAGCAGCTGCATGTGGAGGAGCGGGGAAGCAAACCCGGTTCCCCAGATAACGAGTCTACAGCTCTTAACCACTACACCACACTGGCTCTCATTGCAAAATTATGGTTTTAAAAAGCAAAACCACAGAGTAGACAATACTGGGCTAAATGTGAAACAGAGGGAAGAATTCAACGAAGCAACAGAGGAGACTGCTCTGTCAGTGTGGGCAGAAGGCCTTGCACTGACAAAGCAAACTCTCCTCTCCCTGCGCTGTTCTGGTTGTTCTCCAATCCCAGGCTCTGAGTCAACTGGGGGGGCGGGGCATGCAGGGGAGGAGAACCAGTTAGTTGAATCCGGCCCATAGCAGTTAAGGGACTGAGCTACAATGAGGGTGTGCCCTGTCTGAATCTCCACTAGGCCATGAACTTACAAGGCGGTCTTAAGAATCCACTCTTTAAGCCTCAGTCCCCATCCACACCCTCACCTGCAATATGGAGACAATTATACTGACTTGCCTCTGGCTTGTTGCAAGGATTACATCCATTTCATCACTTGTAAATGTGTTACCTATGATTATTATAACCATTACTTCTAGATCAGGGGTTCCCAAACTGTGGACTGCAAACCAGCAGCAGCCCATAAGTTTCATTCAGGTGGTCTGTGGCATGTCTGCGAAGAACGCTTACCATCTGAATCCCATAGAATTATATGGAATTCAAAATGCAATACAATAAAAAAAGAAAAGGAGCAAAACGTACAACTGAAAACCATCCAGCATCTAGCACAGAACCTTACAATTCCCACAGTGGAAGAAAATAATAATTAAGTGGTCTGCCAAGACGCTCAGTAATTTCCAAGTGGTCTGGAGGGGGGTGGGGAGTTGGAGAACCACTGTTCTAGATAAATCCAAAAATTTATCTGGTCTGATTTCTCTCATGAAAGAGAGGGATAATAGTATCCAAAAGATAAGGGCCCTCATTTTCACACCATCCTGATGCCTTCAAGCATTTTTCAGAGGTACTAGCAAAGTTCAGGCCTGAAACCAACCAGCGGATAGTTAAAAGGTAGCAGCATTGATCACAAATACAGAACATATAAACGGCCTCCTTACCATTTGGAAAGGACCCTACAGCAATGGAAGGAACACCAGCATAGATGCCACGGAAGCCACCAGCCTTCTTAAATCCTTGAGGACTCTGCAGTCTCGTCTTGACTGTATCCAAGGGGAACAATATCAAGTCAACACACACTCCAGCTAGCCCACCAGCCTTCAAAACAGAAAAGAAATTTTTTCATGTTAACTGGGGTGGGGGTGGAGAGAGACAGAATACTGGCAGGTTCACATGATTAATTTCTCAGTTTAATAAACCAGAAAATGTACACGTCATTCAATGGCGCACGGAGCCTCATTTCTGCTGCTTTGCTCCTCCCTTAGTGCAAGCAGCTGAACAAACCAGGTTTCAGGTTTTACCTCTAGCTTCCATTTAAGAGCAAACCTGGAAATGCTGCTTTAACAGTTTGCAAGCAAAACAGGATATTAAGCCAACTCTAAGCCACAGTTTTAGAGCCTGGAGCATAGCATAACACAAAATCAGAGGGACAACCACCCCCAATAACCTTATCCTTGCCGGTTCTGATTCTGGAGTTCACATAATATTAATCACACACACACACACACACACGGCAGGGGGCAGTTGCTATCTAATAGTGGCAGGGAACATTCATCACTACCAGGAAATATAGTCAAGGTGGCCACACCCCACTCACTTTCATTTCACAGAAATCTCTTAGACGGTACCTGTACATTTTGCCCCATAACTTTCTTTCCACAAGGGCTAGTAGTACTGCTGAACAACATTTTCAAAGACAGATTAAAATTGTATCCAGACCCTTGATCATCTTGGTTGCCCTCCTCTTCCACGCATTCCAGCATGTCAACATCCTTCTTAAAGTGTGATGCCCAGAACAGGGCACAGTATTTCAGATGTGGTCGGACCAAGGCAGAATAGAGTGGCACTATTACTTCCCTTGATCTGGACACTATAGTGCTGTTGATGCAGCCTAGAATAGCATTTGCCTTTTTTGCTGCTGCATCACACTGTTGACTCATGTTAAACTTGTGGTCCACTAAAAACCCCTAGATCCTTTTCACATGTACTACTAGTAAGCCAGGTGCCCCACATCTTATATTTGTACAGTTGGTTATTCCTGCCTAAGTGTAGAACCTTACATTTGCCCCTATTGAAATTTGTTTTGTTAGTGAAGGCCCAGTTCGCCAATCTGTTACAGTCATTTTGAATCATGATTCTGTCTTCCGTGGCATTAGTTACCCCTCCCAGTTTGGTGTCATCTGCAAATTTGATGATATGCACGTATTATGTTGGAGGGATACGCCGTTAGCATAAGAAATTACTGTGGAATACAAGTATGCAGAAACAGCAACAAAGGGACATGAACAGATAGCTAATATTTATGAATTGATAGCATTATACTAAGCACCAAATCGTAAACAGGACCAACACAGCCCCTGCGTATAGTATCTCTCTCATGAAGCCATTTTGAACCGATTCAAATTATTTCAAATCTGCAAAGACACAGGCAGGTCAGACAAGACTACATTACCAACTGGCCAAACAAAATATAAGGTAAAGGTAATGGGACCCCTGACCATTAGGTCCAGTCATGACCGACTCTGGGGTTGCGGCGCTCATCTCGCTTTACTGGCTGAGGGAGCTGGCGTACAGCTTCTGGGTCATGTGGCCAGCATGACTAAGCTGCTTCTGGCGAACCAGAACAGCACACGGAAACGCCGTTTACCTTCCCTCCAGAGCGGTACCTATTTATCTACTTGCATTTTGACATGCTTTTGAACTGCTAGGTTGGCAGGAGCTGGGACTGAGCAACGGCAGCTCACCCCGTCGCGGGGATTCGAACCGCCGACCTTCTGATTGGCAAGTCCTAGGCTCTGTGGTTTAACCCACAGCGCCACCCACGTCCCAAACAAAATATAGCAAGAGGCTATTTATTTATTTAGAAGATTTTTAAGCCACCCTTTAGGGCACACTGTCCTCACAAGGTGGTTTTCACAAAGTTAAAAACAAAACATCACCACGACCATCACAGCAATAAAATACTCCACCAACCCCTTAATTTGTAAGCAGCAACAACAACATGGTTTAAAAGAACAGCGAACAGCACACTAAATTTAGACAGACACAGGCTGGAATAAAAATGACTTTAAGGGCCTTTGGCATTTCTCTAGGAAGGGAATGTTAATGGTACAGGGTCACAAGTGAAAAGGCCCTGTTCTTGGTTCCCTCCAATCTAACAGCTTTCACTGGTGGGCCAGAAAGAGCAAGGCCTCTGGTGCAAATCTTAAAGTTCTGGCAGGTTCATACAGATGCAGAGAGTCCTTCAGATAACCCAGTCCAAACCATTTAGGAAGGAAGATGAACTTGTGGCCCTCCAGGTGTTGCTGAACTACAAGTCCCATCAGTCGCAGCCAACTTGGCCAATGGTCGGGGATGACAGGCAATATCTGGAGGGCCACAGGCTCACCCTCAATCACTTGTGCCCTTGAAGGCCAAAACCAGCACTTTAAATTGGGCTTAGAAATGAACAGGAAGCCAATATAAATACAGTGGTGCCTCGCAAGACGAAAAGAATCCGTTCTGTGAGTCTCTTCGTCTAGCGGTTTTTTCGTCTTGCGAAGCAAGCCCATTGACGGATTAGCGGATTAGCGCTATTAGCGGCTTAGCGGCTTAGAAAAAGGGGGGGAGGGGAAAAACCCCGCAGGTACTCGCAAGACATTTTCGTCTTGCGAAGCAAGCCTATAGGAGATTCGTTTTGCGAAGCACCTCCAAAACGGAAAACTCTTTCGTCTAGCGAGTTTTCCGTCTTGCGAGGCATTCGTCTTGCGGGGCACCACTGTAGTAAGGAATTGGTGCGATAGGATCACCTGGCACCCACAAGCATTTTAATTGCTGCATTCTGTACCAGCTACAGTTCCCAAGCCATCTTCAAAGTGGAATGTGTATTAGGTGGGCTAATAAGGATTTCTATAAGCTACTAAAATGTTGATAACATACCTGCAAGACTTCATTACCACATTGCAAAATTAAATGGTGTTGTCTTAAAACACATACATACACACACATCAGCAGCATGTTCTTCCAAACCAAGGCCCAAAGATACATCAAATGTTCATTTTCTTTGAAAATAAATCAAACAGTAATTAATTTCAGCTCACAAAGTACTGCTGAATATCTTGATAGCAGAAGCCCAGGGAAGCCACCCCCACTTCCGATATTCTTTTCCATACCATTCAAGAGGGACTCACTGGCTACAGTTAAAGTTTTAATCAATAAGTTAATTACTCTTCTAATCAGCTTGGCTATTTTGCATGCATTGATTTTGCAACCCCATGCAAGTTATATCCTTCTAGCTTCTTCTCCATCACAATTGTTATCTGTAACAAGTGATTAAAAAGGGGGGAAACAAAATTGATCCAATTTTAATCTAGCCACCTGGCAAAAAGCATGAATCAAAAGTTACTAATTGCTTCTTTGGATTTCAAACTTCTGTATCTTAAACGTAATTTAAATTCATGAAGTGGCTAATGGAGCATCTGCAGGAGAGCACAAATATCTCGCTGTTTGTTCCATCTGTGGAAAACCGTAATGGTTTTTTGTTTTGTTTTTATCACAACAAGGGGATTTAGTCACCCCCTTTTGCAATGCTACATCTGCAGCTTGAAAGCTGATAAATAGAAGTATTTGCATGCAACTGCCTTTGCAACTCAAGGCAAATGTGTTCTGTCACCTTTGTGTGTAGGGTTTCTAGTTTGGGTCTGCTTCAGGGCTGTGATGGTGAGGGGCCTGGACCTGTTTAACTTCAAAAATGTTTGAGGAGAGCCCATAGCGCAGTGAATGATCCGCTGCATGCTGTCAGGTTCAATCTCCATCATTTTAAAAGGAATTTAAGGGAAACAGCTTTGCCAAAACCTTGACAGTCAGAGAAAACAATAAAGGGCCAGTATCTGATAGGGTGTGAGTATAAGTTGACCGTGCTGCTAAATAGTATAATGTAGCTTCATAAGAACATATTCTCAACTTACAAATGGAGAACTGATAAATAGTAATGGTCAATTATTACTTTAATTAGTTGTTATACAGCTGCCTCACTTCTTGTGCGCATTTAACTTGCACAATTTCAGCTTTACATGCTTGGTGGCTGGCTGAAATCGCACACACAAGGTAAAGAGCTTTTAAACTTACTATTTTCATTGAGGTGATACAATGTTATGCCAAATTAGCAACATAATATGTTCAATGTTTCTAATTTGTTAATTTTATTTTACAATACAGTGGTACCGCAGGTTACATACGCTTCAGATTACATCTGCTTCAGGTTACAGACTCTGCTAACCCAAAAATAGTGCTTCAGGTTAAGAACTTTGCTTCAGGATGAGAACAGAAATCGTGCTCTGGCGGCGCGGCGGCAGCAGGAGGCCCCATTACCTAATGTGGTGCTTCAGGTTAAGAACAGTTTCAGGTTAAGTACGGACCTCTGGAACGAATTAAGTACTGAACCCGAGGTACCACTGTACATTTGTTTTTCTAAAACTGGATAAAAAACATAGATTTACAAGGCATGCTCCCATGTTGGCGGTTGGTTATAACTAAAAGCCACCAAATGCCAATTGTTTTCCCAAATGGTACAAGGAAAGAGAATGAAAATCAGTACAATTAAACAGGAACCTGATAGTCTAAAATGCTCAGCAAGGAAGAGGCCACACAAGTCCATTACTGTGGGGGGGAGAAAAGTCAGGCTAAATTATAGATTAGGCCTATAGTACAGTATGGGGTTTGTCTGGGTTTGGGTTTTTTGTTGTTGTTGTTTTGGTCATGTTATTTACTTATCCAATTCCATGTTATTACACAAATATATGCAGGATGTGTTACAATGAATATAAACCTACTAGTCTGTAATGGGGCTGATAAAATGTTGCTTGGGGGCCTGCAAATCCTCCCCAAATTTGCATGAAGCCTGCAACTGCAAGAAAATAAATTGTACTGAACTTCTTCCAAAAAAATATGCTAAGGATTGGATTGTTAAATCTTTCTAGACCTCCAAGAGCTACTCAGTATAGTGCCATGAATCGCAAATTAAAAAATTAATATTTTATATATGTTCTCCTCAAACAAGGTAACTGCCAAGAAAAAAGTCAGGTATGCATATTCATACCCAGAAATCATCCCTTATTCATATCCTTACACACTTCTGCAATTTTATTCTGTAGAGATTGGTATTCTTAAAAAAAGGAGAACCATCTGTAGTGGAAAACTTGAGAATGTGCTCAAAGCAGGGTTCTATTCAACCTATGTTTATGGTTTACAGATGCAACCCTAATCCCAATTACCTGTGAGTAAACCCAACTGAATTTGATAGGACTTACTTCCTAGAAGACATGGTTAGAACTGCACTGTAATGCTCTCTACCTCACACTAAGCCATACATACTACTTTCCCCGTATACACTGCTCTGACAACCTACAGAGTTAATGCTGCAAATCCTGCAATTTTAGATTTCCAGAGATTAAGTCTTATTGAACTCAGTTGGGGTTACCTTTGAGTACACAGGCATAGATAGGATGGCACTGTAAGTGGTTTTTATAACCATCACTTGACAAGCAACATCCTTCTAGCTTCTCATCACATATCTGTAATCAGCCATAACTACAACAAATAAAACTAGTGTTTCTGAGCGTGTGTTTTTTCCTTTGAATTCCTTTCCTCAATGCGTGCGCACACACAAACAAACACAGGCTCCGATCCTAACCATGAAGCCCGACTTCTACCATCACCCTGCCGTTCTGATCACCCACCGAAAGATGGAGAACAAACCTGGAGGCTCCCAGAACGTTTAAGAGTCTTCAGGAAGCTCACACAAACAAGCCAAGCTAGACCCATTGGGGATAGTTAACAAAGCAAAACAAGATCTCTGCCAAACAGACTGGCAGGGCAGTTTGTACGCACAAAACCTTGAACCCAGTTTAGGATCCCAGTTTAGGTATCGCGTGCATGCACACGAAAGCTTATACCCAGAACAAACTTAGTTGGTCTCTAAGGTACTACTGGACAATTTTTTTATTTATTTTTATTCCAGTTTAGGAGGGTCAATTCTGTAAATGCCTTTAGGCTGAACAAAATGTCACCACCGGGTCGTTCATCCCCACCCCCGCCGCCCCACCCTTTCCTTAATTGAATCTGGCAACGCTGCTTGCGTTTCCTTCTCTCACCGTCAGGGAGACCAAGAAATCCCCTCGATCCATGTGCGCACAAAACGTCAGCCGCACGCTGTAAACACACCCGATACTCGTTGCACATGGGCGCAGCCATATTGAAACCTTCCGCCCCGCCCCCTGGTCTGTCACATGACCAGCGCTTGCTCAATCAGCTTCCGTTAATGAACAGTTCACAGGGCCGAGCGCTTGCAGCAGGCGCGTGCGCGGCGTCGGAAAGCGAAGCCGCGGTGAAAGCATTTGCCCTCTTTTCTGTGCCCTTGGCACCTTCCTCTGTCGCTTGACCGTTCGAACACGGCATGCAGTGCTAATGTCTCACTACAAAGGAAACTGATCTGTAGAAAACACAACTTGGGGGAAAAGAGACAGTGCACGTATTTTTGTAAACGAAGAAATATTTAATTAAAATATTTTTTTATAATAGCAGAAGAATGATTACTATAATCCATTTTGGACTGTAGACGAGAAATACTTGTCGTCGTGTGTGTGTGTGATGTTTTATCTTTATTTGCGTTATGAAATATTTAGTAGTATGTGTATGTGTGCTATTAATCAGTGTTTATACACCCTTTAAAAGAGAGCACGTTATAAAGGATAATTGATAGATAATGAAGCGGCTCCCACCCACCCTATTAAATTACAGTATGAGGGAAAGTTAACAGCTTAAAGGACTGGATGGATTAAAGGGCAAACGGAACTGCATTTTGGGGAAATCTTTCAGCTAATAATGCCAAGGAAGAAGCAGAATGTTAAAGTTTATTAAGCGTAATAGTTAATTCCAACCTGGCTTCCCTTCTTGCAGTAATAATCTTGATGAAAACTATTCACAGGTAGTCTAAATAAAGCAGATTAACAATAGCATGCAACTTTAAAAAGATGACTTAGAATGTGTGCTGTTTAGGTATTTAAGCAAAGGTTTTCATTGCTCCTCTTCACAATTTGCAAAGATTGCGTTCAGTTACAGACACCATGCAGAGAAATGAGGCATTAAAACTTCGTAGCCTCCCCTTATCACACTATAAAAAATGAAAGCTAAGGGCTTTGCATTTAATTCTGTGTAGAATTCATTTGATGTTAAGAACTGAGACATACACAGGGTTTTTAGGAAGAAATATGGGAAGCTGCCGTATAATACCAGGCCCAGAAATGTGTCCCTGGAGCCCAGTATTGTCTGTTTTGACTGCCAGCTGCTATAGGGTCACAGGCAGAGGTCTTTCCCCATGACCTGCTACCTGAACCTGCTGATTTAAGATTCTGAGACTGAAGCTGAAATCTTGTGCATGCAAAACAAATTCTCTGTCTCTGACTGATGCTTCCCCCACCACCACCACCCCAGTGCTCTTGTCCATCACTTTGACATAACCACCTTTTTTTTAACTTCAGTGCAAAACTGCTCTGTGTAGTTCTCCAGATACAGACCAAACAATATGATATATTTTTTACCACAAAGGATTTTCAAAAATATTAAGTGGACTCTTTCAATTTACCGCAATTTTCTCTTCATTTTAAGACTAACTTTTTGTTATCATTTTGAGGTGAATAGTCTTTCTTCCCTAACCATGATTGTGGCTGACTCATTTTTCTGGTGTTCTGTGTGACGCATGACGATTTCGGAAAGGAACCTTTACCTCTCCTCTCTTCCTGATCAAGAAACACCAGCAATTGGGGCTGACTGACTACTGAAAAAAAAACCTTGGGAAATATAGTTGTAACCTAAATGACCACCTTTCTGCTTTTTGTGAAATGGTGCAAAGAGATCTGCACCTACTCCTCATCTTTCCCTTCCAAATGGCTCGATTTAAACCATGGCAATTCCAGGTTTATGTTTTAAGGACCATCTGAAAGCTATCAGCACAAAATTGAGGGAGTGGGAGCCAGGAGCAGTAACTGAGATCCTGTCCCCATCTCCGCTGCCATCCAAGGCATCATGCACAGCACTCATGCAGGGTCAGAACTGCAATAGGGTGAGTGGGGCCCTTGCTGTAAGTGGGAACCCAAATCATGATTAATGTGTGTGTGTGTACACATTATTAAAATAAATAATTTTTATTTTGAGTGATATAGCGGGTGATACTGAATGTTATTGGGGCTGGTGGTGAAACACAGTTGCAACAACAACAAATGATGTGTAAAGGTACGGTAAGCTGACAGCAGCTGGGCAGATGTTTCAGAAGCCGGGTAGAAGCGCAAGTTGCCTTTATGATTAACTGCTTGCATCTCTTTTGTCAAAGTTTGGGTTCCTTTTTGCTCTCCTTATTTGAACAAAAGTTCAGTTTTTAAAGGAAGCCGCCCTCTTGCCACTTATTAACCATACAGGCATCCTCTTGGCCCTTTCTTGATCTGCAGTATATATTTAAATGTTTAAATGATACATGCTTGTTGTTTGCCATTTTATTGCAACCGTTGTTAGTCTTTTTCTTTTACACCATAAAATACAGGGGTTGGCTTATGGCAACATTTCATGTTGTTTACCCTGTGTGCGAAGATAACGTAGTTCTGTTTCTGCACCCAAGGCCAGCCAAATTATTCAGGCAGAAAAAATCCACAAATGTCTCTTCCCCCTTCCTGGCAGTAAAATATAACAATAATATAGTAAATAACTAGCTAGCCATTTGCTACCCTTTCATGCTACTGGAATTGGCTGCCTGAGGCAGCCACTTCAGTCTACCCAATGGGAGGACCGGCCCTGCAACAGGATAACAAGCTGTTCTCTGCAGAACAGAAAAGGAAATGTATCCTCTTCTTGGCCCAGTTTTTCATCATTTATCTCAGCCTTTTCAGCCGAGGATGACAGACATTGAAATTTGGCTATGACACATTCGCTCAGCTCAAGGATCTCCTCCATCCAGCGCTTCATATTTGATTTGGCTAAGGCATAAAAGGTTCATTCATAAACATACTTCATTAAAGAGAATGAAGCCTGCCATCACTGCTGGCGCTGAGAGCAAATGTGTACACAAGCTAAGCAGCAATTTCTGTTGAGGAGATGACCTTTCATCATTGCTCTTGATTCTTATGCACACACAAAGAAGATTTCCATTCATCCTAATGACCTATGCTGGAATCAAGCTCTTGTGAAACGTGACTTGTAATAGCTTGCCTGCATAGCAGATTTCCAGGGAGCAGCCTTGTTTGTCTGTGGAACAAAACCAGCTTACAGTGGGAGTGAGGAACCTGTGGCCCTCCAAATGTTGCTGGACTTCAACAGCCATTATCCCGGTCATGCTGGCTGGGACTGATGGGAGTCGGAGTCTAGAGGAACCCAGGCTAACACATGTATTGTGTGGCAGGAGCATCCAATTTTGCTGCACCATGGCTACTTGCTACAAGACCCTGATCCATTTTGTATGTGGTACAAATGCCAAAGCAAACATTTGCACACCAAAAGGGATTCTATAGTTTGTTTCCACTCAGGCACTGGGACTACTGATCCAGAGGATCCCCCAACCCTCCAGAGATTATTTTGAGGGCATTTTGGGTTGCTGGAGGGGCAGAAGATGAAGTTCCACTGCACCCACAGAAGCCTGTTGCGCCAACGCAACTGCAGTGTTGGATACAACCTATGGGACGTCACTCTCTCTTCCGCATGATTCTTGTTATGTACTGAGCTGAATCCTAGAACAATAGGATCAAGAATGCAGCAGTCTGATTGGTCCGCAGGAGCCACCCAATCCAGCTCCAGGTAGAAGTGAATCAGCAACCTGATTGGCCCGCAGGAGCAGCCAATCAGGCTCCTGGATGAAGTGAATCCACAACCTGATTGGCCTACAGGAGCAGCCCGGAATTAGCCAATCATGCGGGGCCCAGTGTGTAAATAATGTATATATAGCTAGATGTTTTGGGGAAAGTTTCATTCATTGCTATTACGAGCTGAATAAAGAGCATGAAATTCACACTCAACTCCGAGTAGATTTCAATTCTGCAGTGATGAAATGCATAGCTCAGTTTGGGAAATGCAACAGTGGATTCGCAACAGGGAAATTAGAAGCAGGAGGTATGTTGCAGGAACAACAGGCAGGCAGTAGTAGTTGTCAGCTGGACACTAAAGTCTTAACATCTGGCCTGTAGAATTTCTTTGGAATTTTCCTCTAGGTCACGATACTTTAGCAAACCCATTGGGCAAAGAGCTGGACTCGATTCTTGCAGTTTTGTGTTCAGGTTTCAATTCTGGCATGAGCAAATTGCCCTGTATTGAACATGACGCTCTTTCTCAGCTTCTGTCCTGTTTTAAAAGCTAACCAGCTCACTTGCAGGGCTTCTCTGTGAAAGCAAACCCACTGTAAAGCACTTTGCAAATGAAAATACACTGTAGTGACACATGCCCTGAAGTGTGAAATAGAACTTGAGTTTTGTCAGGCGCT
Organism: Podarcis pityusensis; assembly: GCF_964106645.2. Taxonomy (NCBI): domain Eukaryota; kingdom Metazoa; phylum Chordata; class Lepidosauria; order Squamata; family Lacertidae; genus Podarcis; species Podarcis pityusensis. The sequence continues at coordinate 100,774,104 of NC_138029.1, forward strand.
GCTCACACAATTTCTGGCTATTCTGTGAAGAAGCAAGAGATAGGAACTTGGTCGTTGTTTTTAATTTTAAAAGTTAGGTTCTCACGATGCACCATTTTTGCTATAAATAATTGAAAACTACACTTTTGTGCCAATCCTAGAGCTATACAGAATGCACATCGTTCTAGTTGTGGTGTGCCACTTGCTACATATCAAAAGAATCACAGCTGTTTACAAAATCTCCTTGCAAAGAAATCTGGGAGTTATTAAATTTTCTAGGCGGTGAAAGGAAGGGAGAAGATGAGAGTGATTTGGCTGAAATGCTAATTGCTATAGATATAATCCAAACAGATGGGGGGGAACAGCCAGCCAGAGAGCTAATGGCTCCTCAGAGTGCTTAACAGTAGAAACACCTGTTTCGGAATTCATTAAGAAAAAATGATTAATGAAGATGTCAATTTTTTAGTAATTATAGAAAGACTTGAATGGTGCAAGTTATTATTATCCCAGTTTGCTTTGGATTCCAGTACTTTATTGGATGTCCAGGACAATCTAAGGCTAAAGTTGCAATCCCAAAAGCATACAGTACTTAGTTGTGCTCTGTTAAAAATCTATGCAATTGATCCACAAACATATTTTTTTTGTTGCTGTTTGAGGTTAAGGGTACCTGCCTGTTATTTTTAATTCAGCATGGATAAATGACATTATTACTTATCTAACATACAGTGAATTGGAGGATTTTCACGATTAGATTTTTTTTTTTAAAAGATTAGAGCTTTCTGTTTATAGTCCAAGAGAACTGTATTACATATAGGTGCATTTGTTTCTATGTGAGTGACCCTTATATGCCAGCAAAAAGTGAGTGGGGAGCTTTACTCATCTCTTAAAAAGTGAAGTGATATAAGATTCATCTCCTCTTCTATGGGAATCTGCTCACAGACTGGCTATGAGTAGGTAACATCATCCATAGCACAACCATAATGGCTGAACATAGCCACCGAGGCCATATAACACTGGTCCTGAAAGACCTACATTGGCTCCCAGTTCATTTCCGAGCACGATTCAAAGTGTTGGTGCTGACCTTTAAAGTCCTAAACGGTCTTTGCCCAGTATATCTGAAGGAGCATCTCCACCCCCATCGTTCAGCCTGGACACTGAGGTCCAGCGCCAAGGGCCTTCTGGCAGTTCCCTCACTACGAGAAGTGAAGCTACAGGGCCTTCTTGGTAGTGGCGCCCACCCTGTGGAATGTCCTCCCATCAGATGTCAAGGAAATAAACAACTATCTGACTTTTAGAAGACATCTGAAGGCAGCCCTGTTTAGGGAAGTTTTTAATGTTTGATGTTTTATCATGTTTTTATTATTCTGTTGGGAGCTGCCCAGAGTGGCTGGGGAAACCAAGACAGATGTGTGGGGTCTAATTAGTTAATTAATTAATTATGAAGTTGAGATGCATCTAGAATGAATGTCTTCCTTAGGTGATTATTATCATTCCCTTTGTTTCTGCCTGCCAGAGGGGTAGTCATGTTAGTCTCTTGCAGCAAAAACAATAAAGAGCCTTGCAGGCCCTTAAAGAAGGCACAGTTAATTTAATATGGCATAGGCTTTTGTGGAATGGAGTCCATTTCATCAGATATATGAAGTGTTGTCCTGAGCTGCAAGCCTGCAAATACAGGGTTTTGATGTACCTCTCTATGTTGTGAACAACGATGCCAGAAGGAAGGAAATGCAAGAAAGTACAAGCAATGATATTTATGTTTTTAACAGCGGCCATTCATATCACAGACATCCAGGCACTGGTATCACACGTGTTGTGTGATGAATATCCATTCTACCAGCCCAGTCCACAAATCGAAGTGCTGAACCTCTTGATGTATTGCAATTCAGTGGGTTTCACATTGCGGTTTCCCTTTGATGTTCCTTTGCTCAAGGATAGCCACCTTAAGGTCAGCATATCATACCCCCAGCCAACCGGGGAAGGATCACATCAAAGAGTGCATTCTCCATGCCTTCTGTGAACCACGCCTGGCAAAGGGATCACAAGAAACAGCCAGCTTGCGTCTGGTCAGCTGTATATCAGGCTTAATTCTGGGAATGTTGTCCAAATTCCTTCCAGCTCCAAACTCTTGTAGACCTCTTCTCCTCAGCGTTGTGTCCATGGTGTCTACATCTTTGGTCTCCTCAGGAGCAAGTCCTAACTGGCTGGGTTCCTCCCAGAGCTGCCTGAGGGTTCCCCAAAGAGGGCAGGGGTCTTCTGCCTCAGTGCCCCTGGCAAACTTAAATCCAGGGCTCCCATGCTTTGTCAGGGAGCAGTGGGGGTTAGACAAGCCTTTCTCTGGCCCTGCCCGATGAAGCTCAGGGGAAGAGCCTGAATCATCCAACAGGGAAGCAAGAACCACTCTTCTCCAATCTTTGTAAAAAGGTAAAGGTAAAGGGGACCCCTGACCATTAGGTCCAGTCGTGACAGACTCTGGGGTTGCGGCGCTCATCTCACTTTACTGGCCGAGGGAGCCGGCGTACAGCTTTCGGGTCATATGGCCAGTATGACTAAGCCACTTCTGGCGAATCAGAGCAGTGCACGGAAATGCCGTTTACCTTCCCACCGGAGCAGTACCTATTTATCTACTTGCACTTTGATGTGCTTTCGAACTGCTAGGTTGGTAGGAGCAGGGACTGAGCAACGGGAGCTCACCCCGTCGCGGGGATTCGAACCGCTGACCTTCTGATTGGCAAGTCCTAGGCTCTGTGGTTTAATCCACAGCGCCACCTGTGTCCCTTCCAATCTTTGTAGAGGCACCTTATTTAGCCTGTGCCCTGTTTCTATACCCCTCCCAGTTTCCTTTCCCTCCCTTCTGCATAAGGCACAGCAGTGGGGTTCTTTCTCTGCCATTAGGCAGATGGTGGAGAGTGACCCACCCTCCTTCTCACACAGGCAGAGTCTCCAGGCAATGTCCAAATGTGTTCTCCTCAGGAATCCGTTGGTGCCTGCCAGTGCAGATCAGGGGGTATTTAAAGGTCCAGGAGCCAGCAAAGGACCAGCAAGCCCTGGCGATCCATCAAAGTCAGTTACATAGGCTCCTAGGATTTTGAAATATTCTCTTACTGGTTTTTCAGTATTGTCATTTCGGATGTCAGAGCTGGGTCCATTTATTTTGCATAGGACATCGCTTGCTTCTTCTGCGTAGAGAGCAGGAAGGCATTGTTGGCAGGTGAGGGCATATGTCACATTGGAAGAAAAGCAGGGGAAAGAATTCCTGATGGCGTGGGTCACATTGTTGGGTCCTGTAATATTGTTGCCAGAGCAGACATGGGGACAGAGTTGGCATCAGGGTCTGCCACAGAGTCTGGTTCCTGTATATTTGTTGTGTGGCCTGTTATTGCTGTTGAGTAGCTGTTTTAGGTAGGGCAGAGCTGCCTGTAAGCAAGAGCAGGACTGCCACAGAAATCTCATTGTCCAAGAGGGGCTGTAGATCATTGGTGATACTTTTGAGTGGTTTCAACTGGGAGCTGTAAACGACAACAAGTGATGCTCTGTCATTTGCTCCTCTAGCACTGTCCTGCAGTAGATTGTTCCTGAATGATAATATGGTTTTGTTTATCTGTTTTTACTTCAACCGGATGGGTACTATAGTCTGAGGAATACCTTTTTCAGCTGTGCACCTCTGATTCTGAACAGAAGTGGCTATATTGTCTTCTTCTTCTTTGGCAATAACTCACAGCTGAGTAAGATTGTCTTACATGAACATAGTCTTAACAGTGAGTCCGTAAGTGACAGTGGAGGCCAATTCATAGTGCTTGGCTGTAGACTGATTTCACGGCGTGTTCTAGGTGGAAGTGTGTAAATATGTGTAGCAGTCAATGAGTTCCCTATTTTATAAGGTGGTGCTTATATGTCCATTATATACAGTGGTACCTCAGGTTAAGAACTTAATTCGTTCTGGAGGTCTGTTCTTAACCTGAAACTGTTCTTAACCTGAAGCACCACTTTAGCTAATGGGGCCTCCCATTGCTGCTGTGCCGCCGCCACATGATTTCTGTTCTCCTGAAGCAAAGCTCTTAACCAGCGGTACTATTTCTGGGTTAGTGGAGTGTGTAACCTGAAGCATCTGTAACCTGAAACGTCTGTAACCCGAGGTACCACTGTAGTTGTATAGTAGTGCCCAGATGGGATGACGGCAGGGTGAAATCCTGGCACAACTGCACAAGTGCTTCCTATCCATAAATCCGGGTAGTAAAGATGTCATCAACACATCACAGGTAAAGGAGAAGTTTTTGGAAACAGGAGCTTTAAAAAACACACCACATTGTTCTAAGTCAGCCAGCCATGTGTTCATCAGCCTGCATATTCTGTTGCTTTAATGCCAAATTAATGTTTAATGCTTAATGTCCTTGCTCATCCATGACTTGATCCTGATCTGGCATGTATTAGCAAGACCTGGGTGGGTGAACCTGGGAAGAATTGACTGTGCCCACCCAGATGCTGAGTGTAGCATCAGTACAGACTATATGGATAGCAGTGAGGAGTTGCTGTGGTTCATGGATGTCCACGCTGCAACATTTGGTTGCAGGACTCACTTGCAGTACTCAGTAATGAAATATCCGCCCTATCGTAATGAAACTCAGCTTGTAAGGCAATTATTCTTAACCCTGAACTCTCAAGCATTACTTCACAGGAAATGGCAGTGCCGATGTACAGAACTAGCAATTTGCTTGAAATAATACTCTTGCTGCAGGCCATCCCCCCAATTAAAAACAAGAGTTTGGAGAGATTATTTGGACAGCTGAAATATCATTCTAAGCTAAAGATACACAAAGGAAATGTGGGTGGTACTCCTATCTGTATCTATGTGGGGTTCTGGGATTAATCATCACCCCACTGCGCTTGAGTGGCAGAAAATCAAATGTAAGACTCGGATTTGGGTGGCTAGAAATTCCTTCCTCTAGCTTCTGAAATCCCTATTTCCTTTGTTGGTCCAGTCCGCCTTATTGATAGATTTAGGTAGAACTGAGGAAATGATGACCATAAAGAGTTCTGCTGGATCAGATCAACATCTAGCATCTACTTGTTTCTTTCAAGATCCCACAACAGAAGAAATAAAGGCAGGGTTTTCCATTGCAAAAACCACCCCCTCTGCAATACATGGTGTTGGTAGTGAAAAAGCACTTGGGTTCTACCTGGGATTATGGAAATGATAACCAGGATTTATAGTAAACCCACTAGGTGTCAAAGCAACATCCTTGAATAGCTTCAAGGCACCTTAAGGACATTATATCAAGGGTGGGGTGTGGAATTTGGATGGCAGGCCAGATGGCTATCTCTTCCATGGGCCAGGTGTGACAGGCTGGCTGATGGTTAAGGTGTGCATGGTGGCATCAGCAAAGCCCCTTTTGGGTGAGCCAAGTCATTACCTGGTCTACACCTGATGCCCTGTATGGTATCAGGCATAGGGTAGGTGAGTGTAGCTTAGCCAAAATGGCCTCTTGGGCTGCCAGGCTTCAGGGAATCCAATCCCTCCCACGATGGGCAACCAAGAATCAGATAAACAAGAAGAGTTCTTACCAAGTCTTTTATTCAATATTCACAGTGAGTGGCTTAGAAAAGGTGCCTCTCTTTCAGTAATGGTGTTGTTCTGAGTAAAGCCCCACTCCCTCTGTGAAATATACTCAGAGTCGCAAAGTGATTTCATGCTCTTTATTCAGCTCATAGTGGTGAGGAGGAATGAATAAATGTCCCCTCACAGTATCTGCTTTATATACATTATTTACACAATGGGCTGCACATGATTGGCTAATTCTGGAATTCTACTGTAAGCCAATCAGGTTGTGGATTCACTTCTATCTGGAGCAGGATTGGGTGGTTCCTGCCAACCAATCATACTGCTGCATTGTTCTAGGACCAATCAGACTGCTGCATTCTGAATCCTATTGTTCTAGGACCAATCAGACTGCTGCCTTTTGGATCCTATTGTTCTAGGACCAATCAGACTGCTACAGTTTGGATCCTATTCAACTCAGTACATAACACCCCTCCCCTCTAAGTTCCAGTCCTGCCCGGGAGGTCGCATTCATAGTCCTCAAGGTATGCCGGCGGCCTACGTGTGCGTTGTGGCCTGGGGTGTTCCCTGGTCCGGGCTCCGGGTTCTGGCTCGTGTTCCAAGGATGCTGGCTGTGATGCGGCTGTTTGGTCTGGTGCAACCGGCTCGCTCAGTCGTGGTTCTGGTTCCGGTGTCCTTTCGGCCTCACGGGTCCTCTCTGTATTTACTGATTCTGCCTCTCCTGCTGGCCCCTCCTGCTCTATGGGCCTCACTGCCCCGCTGTTCCCTTGGGACTCCTCTGACCTGTCCTCCTCCTGGTTTTCTCCCGGGAATCGTCGCCGTATCTGGTCGCAGTGGCGGCGCCAGCATTGCCCCCCATCCGTTAGCACCTCGTACGACACGGGGCCAGTGACCCTGGTGATTGTGGCGGGTACCCATGCTGGGCCTGCCCCAAAATTCTTTGCGTACACTGGGTCCTGGGCCTCGAAGGTCCGGGGGTTCCTGCCTTCCCCCACCACTACCTCATCCTGAGCTCTATCGGGGTGAAGGCGGTCCAATCTGATTGCAAGGCGCCGACCCATTAGTAGTTCAGCGGGGCTCCGGCCAGTCGTTGAGCTGGGGGTGCTGTGCTGTGCTAGAAGGAATGTGGCAAGGCGGTACTCCCAGTCCCCTTGCGTCATGCGGCGAAGGGTGTCCTTGGTGGTCCGCACCATGCGTTCTGCTTGGCCATTGGTGGCAGGGTGGAACGGCGCCGAACGGATGTGGCGGATGGCGTTCTGCGCTGTGAAGGTTTGGAATTCTCCTGACGTAAATGCAGTCCCGTTGTCTGAGACGAGAGTGTCAGGGAGCCCGTGGGTTGCAAACAGCCTGCGTAGTACCCGGATGGCTGCGGACGTGGAAGTGGACGGTACCAGTGCGACTTCCAGCCATTTGGTGTAGGAGTCCACCACTATGAAGAATGTTTTCCCCTGAAAGGGGCCAGCGAAATCCACATGCAGGCGTGACCATGGTGCTCGGGCGGACTCCCAGGACTGGACTGGGGCCCTTGGGGGATCTGGGCGGGATTCTTGGCAGGCCTGGCAGTGTTTGACCCAGGCCTCTATCTCTCCATCGATCCCCGGCCACCACACATAACTCCTGGCAAGGGCCTTCATTCTTACTACCCCTGGATGTGTCTCGTGTAGGGCTGTGAGGACCCTTTTGCAGAGGGGCTGGGGAACAACGACTCTGCTTCCCCATAACAGGCACCCCTTGTGGGCCGACAGTTCATGTTTGCGGGTTGTGTAGCCGGCAAATTCTGGCCCGGGGCTGCTGCTGGGCCATCCCCTCCACACCCAGTCCAGGACCCGGGAGATGACCCTATCTTTCTTGGAATGGTGTGCAACTTCTTGTGCCTGAATGGGGCGGTCGGGAAGCAGCTCCAGGCTCATAACCTCTTGTGCAGGTGCTGGGTCGGGGCCTGTTTCCGGTAGTGGTAGCCTGCTGAGGGCGTCCGCATGGCCCATCGCCTTCCCAGGTCGGTGAATCAGTGCATACTGGTAGCTGGCAAGGAAAATTGACCACCTGAGGACGCGAGGAGACAGCACTTGGGGGGTCTGCTTTTCGGGGGCAAACAAGCCAAGCAACGGCTTGTGGTCAGTCACCACGGTGAAGGGCCGCCCGTACAAGAAATCATGGAATTTTTTTACTCCCTTTACGATTGCCAGACCCTCCTTGTCGATTTGCGAGTAGTTCCGCTCGGTTGTGTTGAGTGTCTGGGAAAAGTACGCCACCGGTACCTCTCTTCCATCCGGGAGTTGGTGCCCCAGGACAGCTCCAATGCCATAGGGTGAGGCGTCGCATGCTAGCACCACCGGCAGCCTCTCGTCGAAGTGTGCCAAGACCGAGTTTGAGACAAGCAAGTCCTTGACTGCCTGGAATGCGGCCTCCTGGCGCTGGCCCCACACCCAAGGGGCCCGCTTGTCCAGGAGTCTGTGTAGGGGCTCCGCTACCGCCGCCTTGTGGGGAAGGAAGGAATGGTAAAAGTTCAATAGTCCCAAGAAGGCCTGAAGTTCAGTCTTGCTCTTGGGCGCTGGGGCATCACAAATGGCCCGTACCTTGTCCCCAGTCGGGTGGACCCCTTCTGCGTCCACCATAAATCCCAGAAAGTCCACCTGAGGCACTCCTAGTAGACATTTTTCCCGCTTCACCTTGAGACCCGCCGTCTGGAAACGGTGCAGAACGGTGCGGAGGCGGTCCTCAAACTCCTCTGGTGTGGGGCCGGCAATCAACACATCATCGAAGAAGGGGGTGACGCCAGGAATCCCTTTAAGGAGAGAGTCCATTATATTCTGGAATATGCCTGGTGCCACGCTGACACCGAATTGCAGCCGCTTTACCCTGAACGCTCCTCTGTGCGTCACAATCGTCTGTGCCTCTGCTGTGGCCTCATCTACTGGCAGCTGTTGATATGCTTGGGCCAAGTCCAGCTTGCCAAAAATTTTCGACCCAGCCAGGGTGGCAAGGACATGGCTGACCACTGGCACTGGGTATGCGTGGGCCGTGAGGGCCTTGTTTATGGTACATTTGTAGTCTGCGCAGATGCGGACCGAACCATTAGGCTTGACGGGTGTGACGATTGGGGTTTCCCAGGGAGCATTAGGCACCGGCTCCAGCACTCCTTGCTCTACGAGTCGGTCCAATTCCTCGTCTATACGGGGTTTCAAGGCGAACGGGACCCGGCGGGCCTTGAGCCTGACCGGTCGTACTGCGGGGTCAAGCTGTAGCGCAATGGGGGGGCCCGTATACTGTCCCAATTTCCCATCGAAAACCCCTGGAAATTCCTTGCATATGGCGTCCACGTCCACTTGTAAGCTAGTGTGGTTCACCCCGGTGACAGCTAGCCCCAGTGGTCCAAACCATGCCAATCCCAGTAAGCTAATGTAGGGGCCCTTGACCACAAGCAAGTCCAGTTGCCGCGTCCGCCCTCGGTATTGCACCCTGAAGGTCCCCACCCCCATTGTGGGGACCTTACGTTTCTGGAAGTCCCGGAGGGTGAATGGGGCCGGCCTGAGTTTGGGACCCCCAGTGGGACACAGTTTCCTTAAGGTCCTTGCCGAGATTATGGATAGAGTTGAACCCGTGTCAAGCTCCATGCGGCATGGGGCCCCCTCTATCTGTACCTCTACATAAATTTTCTCTACGTTGGGGTGGGGCAACTGGTATACCTGGAAGTCCGTGAGCTCCGTCGAGTTGCCTTGGTGCGTTGGGCCCCGGGACCTGGGGCTCTTGGATTGGTCATCTGATGCCTGGTGTCGGGTGGGCCGAGCCCGACACACCCGGGCGATGTGTCCCGATTTTCTGCACTGCCTGCACTCTGCGTTGCGGAAACGGCAGGTCCTCCTCTCGTGACTCTCCCCGCAGCTTGCGCAGTTCCCTCCTTCTCGTCGAGGCAGCTGTGGTCTGTGCGCTGCTTGAGTGCGCTGCTGTACTCGGTGCACCTCCTCCCTGTCGGATCCTGAGTCGTCGGTGAGGTCTTCATGGTGGACCCTCGGTTGGGATGGCAGGCTCGGCCGTGCCTCTTGGGTCGACCTCTCGGCAGCTTCTGTTGCCAGGGCCTCCTCCAGAGCGACCTGGAACGTTAGGTCCTTCTTAGCGTAGAGGCGTCGTTGCAGCTTCTCATCCTTCAGGCCACCGACGAGGCGGTCACGAAGCATGTTCTCCAGCTCTGAGAAGTTGCAGAACCGGGCGGCTTGGCGGAGAGAGGTCACAAACCCAGTTATGGTTTCCCCAGGGGCTTGCCGCTTTGCGTAGAAGGCATTTCGACGAGCCACCACTGAGGGCTGTGGCGAAAAGTGCCCCTTCAGCTGTTCCATTATTGTTTTGTATGGAACAGTAGCGACGTCTTCAGGCGCAAGGAGAGCCCGGGCGATTTCAAACGTCTCCTCTCCGCAGACGCTGAAGAATATCGCCCTCTTCTTGGCGTCTTCTTCGTCGGTGACCCCTTTGGCTTCTAGGAGGAAGGTGAAACGGGAGGCGTACGCTTCCCAGTCTCCAGATGCTGGGTTGAATGGCGAGAAGCTGCTGTTGGCTGCCATTCTGAGTTCCTTGTGCCCCGGAGCTGAAGCCTGGATACACGGTGCGAGGCAGCGGTGCGGCAGTTGGCGGTGCTGCGGTGCTGTGTGTGGCAGTCAGCTCAGCGGGATCCCACCTTCGTCGCCAGTGAAATATACTCAGAGTCGCAAAGTGATTTCATGCTCTTTATTCAGCTCATAGTGGTGAGGAGGAATGAATAAATGTCCCCTCACAGTATCTGCTTTATATACATTATTTACACAATGGGCTGCACGTGATTGGCTAATTCTGGAATTCTACTGTAAGCCAATCAGGTTGTGGATTCACTTCTATCTGGAGCAGGATTGGGTGGTTCCTGCCAACCAATCATACTGCTGCATTGTTCTAGGACCAATCAGACTGCTGCATTCTGAATCCTATTGTTCTAGGACCAATCAGACTGCTGCCTTTTGGATCCTATTGTTCTAGGACCAATCAGACTGCTACAGTTTGGATCCTATTCAACTCAGTACATAACACCCTGTCTCTCCTATTACACGTCATTCCTGTGTTGGCTGATCTGTGATTTCTGCCTCTGAGTTTTCTGTTCTCCTACTTTCAGTCCCCACGAGCTGCTCCAGCTCTGCTGCTCTCCTCTCCTCTCGCCCCATTATCCCCCAGCTTTGTTCCTCTTCTGTCTCAGAGTCATGACCTTCTGCAAACCACTGTTGTAAATCTATACTGTCTCCCTCTTTTCTGGAAATTGCAGGTGGGGGGGGGGTCTCCTCCATTCCTCTTCAGCCCAGTCCCTGACATGGGCCATAGGAGGAGGCTGAATCGCTCGAGTCAATAGCACTCTTAAGAAAATGGCAGCTGTGAAGGTTTTCTGGACCCTGTTAAAAACCTGCATCAAAGGGATCAAGCATAAATCAACCAGAAAGGGAGTTCTAAAATTGTGTGGCTGCAACTGAGAAGGTCCTGCCTCTCACAATGACCTTGGGATCGTAAGCAGGGCCTCTGAAGCAGATCTTCATGTGCAGGCAGAGTCATATAGTCAAAGATATTTCTCAAGGTAATCCAGTCCCCCAACATTTCAGGTTTATAGGTTAACATCAGCAGTTTGAACTGGTCTGGAAGCTAAAGCTTATTTGTTTTGGAAGCAGAGCCCTCTTAATTAATGAGTGCAAACCACCCACAGCAGCTTTGCGTGTTTTCCCCCTCCCTGTACATAGAATTAGCAATGTGAAGTTAGATACAGTGCTTACAATGATTTAGATGTAATCTATAACACACAACTCCCCTCTCTGTCTAATTAATTCCTCTAATAGAATTAATCAGCACCCTAAATACAAGACTCTCTGGCAATTAAAAAAAATAAAAGATGCTCTCTTTCCCAAAATACAATTACCCTGACAAACTCAATTACACGCCTCAGTTGCTTCGTAAATTGTGTTGCTCAGTTGCTTCTTCAAACCAACCTGCGCCCTATTCAAGTTTTGATTGTTAAGAGAAATCGCAGCTCTCTAAATCAGATGGTGTTTACAAAAATATACAGCCATGATGTTTTATTACCCCCGTGGGCGAAATTAATTTGACACATCGAAGCTAAATGAGAAGCCAGGTGAGGGAGAACTTCTGGGTGCTCTCCCACCCCAATTCAGCAGATGCAATTTATATCAGAACAGTGTTTCTGAAACAGTGGGAGTGGACCCACTAGTGAGCCTCGGGCCTCTTTTGTAGAATCCTAGAACTGTACAGTTGGAAGGAGGGTCATCTAGTCCAACCCCCTGCAATGCAGGAATCTCAACTAAAGCATCCATGACAGATGGGTAGCTGTCCTGTTCATTCAATGTGAACACACAGACAGCAGGCAGGAGACTGGCAAATGCCATGTAGGGACACAATAGAGGTGTCTTATAAAATGCACGGTGGGAAGAAGATGGATAGAGGAAAGTAGACAGAACCCAGGGCCACCCAACGAAGCTGAACGTTGGAAGATTCAGAACAAGCACAGCATGTAGTCAAAACTATGGAATTCACTCCCACAATGATGGCAAGCAAAGCGTGTTCTCCATTATAGAGAGCACATGTTGTGGTGGGGTCTGCCAGGCCACCCCTCTGTTGCCAGGCAGGGATCATATAGATGACCTTAAACAATAATTGGATGGTTGGGTTGCTGGGGTAATTTCAATGTTGTCAATTTGGTGGGAGGGATCAGAGGTATTAAATTCAGGACACGCAACAGCGAGATTCCTCTTTCACTCCGTGATCACCCACCTGCCCACCCTATATTTAGGGCTTTTTTGCATTTGACCTTGCTATGCCTGTCATGGGGTCACCTGCTGTTGGGGCAGGGGCCTGGTAGGAATTTTGTCCGTGTGGCTGATTGGCTGATGCCCTATGGTTTTTGCCTACTGCGTAGCAAATAGTCACAAGTTGCAAGGTTGTGGTTAGGCATTGGTTAACAAATTGGTTGGTGGAGGGGTAAGGATTGGCTGTACCTGCCCCTTCCATGCTGCTGCTGCAAGGGAATTCCGTTAAAGGAATCCAGGGGCTCACCATGCTCTCATCCGAATCCCTGGAATGGGGCTTGGGCCGCGCAAGCCCCTGGGAGCATGCGGGGAGAGGTGAGGGCCTGTGACTCAGCCCCATGTTCTCCCCAGTATTGTGTCTCCCTTACTGGCTTTCACTGGAATCCGGAAGTCAGTTCTGTCCCCGGGTGGGGGGGACAGATAGTCATAACCAATGCCCAAACAACCACTTACCTGTGTGTATTTTAATAAAGTTGTGGCCAAAATTATGCCAAAAACCTTAAACAAAAATTCTGTGTGAATTGTGTTTTATTTGGGGGTGGCTTGGGGACCTCGACACACAACTGGGATGGCTTTAAGGGAAGATTCAGCAAAGCCGTGGAGGATCAGGTTATCAGTGTCTGCTAGCCACATGTTCTACCACCAATGTTGGAGGCGAGGTGACTCTGAATGCTAGTGGCTGGGATTCCCAAGTGTGGAGGAGCCCTCAGATCCTGCTTGCAGGCTTCCCATGGGCATCTGTGCGGAACAATGCACAGGACTAGATGGGCCTTTGGCCTGATCCAGCAGGGTTCCTCAAGCAGGAAGGAAGAACCTTGTTTATCAAAGCACCTGTCCACAGACATAGTTCCTCACCCCAGCTCAGGTTAGCTAGTGGAGGCTTGTATCCGCACATGTATGGCCCCGGACTAGATCAGGCTGCGGGAGGGGGGTGGGAAGCAACTGTATGCAGCCACCCCAATGCTTTTTATATTTTAATCAGAGCTTGATAGAACAAAATCATACATCAAGCTGATAGCTTTCTTCGTAGCTTCGGTAGCTCAGGTGTGATATCCCCAGAGCCTATCCTTTGCTCATTCTGCACATTTTCCCAGTCAGCAATGATGCACGAGATGACACTTGCAAGGGCCTGCCAAGCTCATACAATATTAGATAAAAATTACAAGTGAGAAGCTATTTTACTGCTATTTATTTTCATCAGCTAAGCATCACTCTCCTAAATGTCATTGCGGGCCGGTCGATATTGGCTTTTCAGTCTCCTGAAAAGTTTTGTAATTCTTTTTTTCGCCGCTTATGTATAGGAATCAATAATAGCTTGCTATTTGTTGAAACTGTGAAATGGCCAAGTTACCGCTAATGTGTTCCTGATTTCGCCCTGTATTATATCGCCGCTCACTCTGCGGAATGCAAATGGCTCGTTTTCAAGTTAAAGATCTATTTATTTGCTCACTTAAAAGAAGCCCTTAAAATTCACATTAAGATTTTCTGCCTTCTTCGCATCCTACATCCAAAAGCATTAAAGAAGATAACTAATGATGCCACCGTGGTCTATGAGGATACCAAGCAGCTGATATCTGCATGTGCAGGTAGGTACCTAGAGATTCTACGGTGCAGTGACATCAAGGGCAGAGTGGACCACACACTATGTGTATTGGGTGGGGGTGGGTTCTGACTACAACAGCAAACCTAGCCACCTCAACCTTGCCTCCAACTTACATGCATTGCCCAATAGCCTAGGCTTGTACATACTGGCACCAAAGCAAATGGCACACGCAGATCATAATGTTGGTCTCTCCTATGTGGTGTTTCCAGGCAGGGCTAGGAGAGACTCTTGGCTGAAATCCCAAAGAGCTGCTGACAATACTGAGCTAAATGAACCAATGATCTGATTCAGTATAAGACAGCTTCCTATGTTACAGTGCTCTGTGTATTGACCATGGATGTGTAAGGGGAGAATTGCTGAACACCTGAGCGTCCCATTGATCCCACAGTTCTCTGAGCATACACTGGAATTTCACTGAGCTTAGAATTGGATCAAGAGGACTAGAGTAACACTCTGTGTTTTAAAACCAGAAATTGGGGCAACAGCTTTAGGACCAACCAAAATAGTGACCAAGCTTTCCGGGTCTCTGAAATTCTTCATCAGGACGGATATTTAGCAAAATAGGATCATGGAGAGAGTAAAAAAGCAGCTTTGGTGGTGTAGTCACAAAGTTTGCCATAGTTTTAAGATGGAAAAGTTGGCAGATTTAATTGGACTAGCATGCACATATCTGCTCAGATCCACTCCCCATTGGCTTCAATGGATTTTCCTCTAGGCAAGCATGTATAAAGGTGACCAAATGCAGATATGGGCTTGTATCCCAAGTTTTATGTGGTGTAGACCCAATGGGATTAATAGATCTAAAGTAGTCATGTCCATTAATTTCAATGGATTTACTCTGAGTATGATTAATGCTGGATACAACGCACTGTGGCTTAACTTCAAGTCAAGTTTTATCTCTTCCACTTTCCCCAAAATTTATTTAACATCCAGCCTGGTTTTGGAGAATTTGAAAGCTTGCTCACTATTTTGTGACATTTTGGTTGTTCCTAACAAATCTGTTGCTGGACTGAGTGCATTTAAAAAAAGAAAGAAAGAAATCCTCTTGTAGATCAGAACAGCTTCCTTAGCTTTTTGTGTGTCATCAGATTTTATTATCCTTCTTCGTACTTGGTGCTGTCTTCGTTCACTGACCTAATCTCCATGTAGCAAGTTCTGTACACCCTCACTTATTTTCAGTGAGTGAAGGGCAAATAATAAATGATGGTAATTAAGTGATGATGAAGGGCAACACAAATATTTATTTGCCAGGTGTACACAGGACAGGAAGGTTGCTACTTCTTCCTGGTAACCACTTTGGTTAGCAAAGGGAAAACTCAGAACTGTTGCTTAATAAACCCCAGTTTTACTTGACTGGTCTGAGTCTGCCATCTAGCGTTTTAGTGCCAGGCTACAGATTTTCCTTCTTTAAGGGCTGGCAAATAGTTAGTTAGAAAACGGGCTGAGTGGAGAAGTCCTTTTTTTGATGAACTTTTAACCTAAGACTCTACAACTGCAAACACAATGTCAATATGCCCTATATTGGGAGTGGGCAGAACTTCAGGTTTGCAGGATTTATGTCTTCTTATTTCTTTTACTAGAACCCCAAGATGCACCAGCCAGGTGCAAAATGGTTTCTCGCAAGTGGAGAGCAACATCCTCTTGCCGTTAAGAAACAAGGTGCCTCTGAGCCACATACCCAGCCCCAGAATTGAGTTTCATATGAAAGTCCACTCCTGCCCTTCAAGCCTCCCTCATCTCAGCAGCCTCAGTTTGAAGCAAGGCAAAGCTCTTTTTGGTTTTGCTATTGTTTGTTTATTTGTTTGTTTTAAAAAGGGGAGGCAGAAGCCTTGCTGATCTATTGCAAATTACTCAAGAGATTGAGCAGTAGATCTAGCAGTAGAAAGTAATGTTTCTTCTGCTCCCCCCCCCAACTGTGGCAAATGGCGCTACCCACAATCCTGCCTTCCAAATGTGCCACATTACTACTGCTTACCAAGAGGGAAGCAGCTAGAGAGCAGGAGCTTGGCACCGAGTGGGCACTGTGGCAGAGCCAATCTGATGCTCCTGAGGCTGCTGCCTTGTCCCTTCCCTTCCTGGTAAGCAGCACTGATCCGAAATGTTCAGAAGGCTGGAGAGCAGTGCAGCCTCCCCTGCGCAGCCCCATTGGCCTAGGACGTGTGGGCTGAAAACCAATGTTCCCTCTCCTTTTCTCTCAGGGACCAACACTTGCCCAAGGACTTCTGAGAGGCAGTGGCGTAGCGTGGGTTGCCACTGCCCAGGGCCGTGTAGCATGGCGGAGGGGACAGGATGGAGTATGCATGCGCATTCAACTGCCTAGTGGCATCTGTGTTACTCAGGAGATCGCAGCTGCAGAGATAAGAAAATAAGAGTTGTTCCATTGTATGGAGAAGTCACTTACTGGTTCGCATGGAGAAGCCGTTTTCCACGGAGCCCTGTGACAGAAGCAAACAGCTGCATTGAGGCACCAACAGGTGTTGAGATTTTGCACCCCTAACAACTGCCTCTTTGCCCCCCACCCCCCATGCTACACCACTGGTGAGAGGAGTCAGTCAAACCCCAGCAATCATCTATTACCAGAACATTTACTCTTCCCTTAGTTTAATCGCCCATCTGTATCTTTTGAAGGGTAATCATGACAAGTTTAGATTCTTTAATCCTATGAGGAGCTAAAGTTGGAGAAGCCTTTAAAAAAACACAACTTGTCAAGTGGAACCTAGCTTCAAAGGAAACAGCATATTATCCCTTTGACTTTCTGCCCACCTGAATTCTTCTAGCATTGACTCTTTCTAAATTACTAAAAAAACAAACCACCAGTGTTTAGGATCCAGGCAGGTGCAGGGGAGGCAGTGAGGGGGTGTGCCTATGGAAAGTGGTCTCCTGTTGCCCATTCTTGGAACTACTGACAGTCCTTTATCATGATGTGATCACCTAGCTCAGTAGCTCTCAAGCATTAGAACCAGTGTCTCAAAGTAGAAAGAGTTGAACAGTTAGAAGTATTTTATCCATTTTCATTTTTCTTATCTCTGCCTGTTCTCCCTGATGCTTTCTATTGCCTGTTTCTATTACCACTACTTGCCTGTGGCCAAGCCTTCTAGATTGGTGTGGTACTGCACCTCTACAGTTTCAAAACCCGCACTCTCCATTGTAAAAACAAGACCCACTGATACTCAGGAAGGAAGTACATGGACACATTACAGCAGGGATTAAAAATTCAGTCTCCAACTGCATGTTTAGGATAAAGGTGGGACCGGGGAAAAATTGATGCTAAACACAAAAAAGGTTGAAATAATTGTTAAGGGAGACTTGGCACAGGTACAGTTGCTGAAGGATGACACACAAGCGCCATACTACATCTCTGTTCCATTATTTTGTTTGCTTCTGTTTGGGTTCTGATTGTATCTGTGGAAATGCCGATTTGAGAATCCCAGGTCAGCCATGTAGCTCAGTTTGGGCAGCCATTCCTTTTCCAGCCCAACTTATCTCAGAGAGTTTTGTGCGAAGATATACAGTGGTACCTCAGGTTACAACCGCTTCAGGTTACATACGCTTCAGGTTACAGACTCCGCTAACCCAGAAATAGTGCTTCAGGTTAAGAACCTTGCTTCAGGATGAGAACAGAAATCGTGCTCCGGCGGCACGGCGGCAGCAGGAGGCCCCATTAGCTAAAGTGGTGCTTCAGGTTAAGAACAGTTTCAGGTTAAGTACAGACCTCCAGAACGAATTAAGTACTTAACCTGAGGTACAACTGTAATGGGATTGCCCCCAACTAATATAGGGCAGGGAGTTTTCTTTGGAGGGCTCAGGTTCAGCACAGTATAAATGCTTGAAAGTCTTGCATTGACGGTGTAAGAAAAGATGATCTTAAGAACATAAGACCCTTCTGGGTCAGGCCAGTGGCCCAACTAGATCTCACAGTGGCCAACCAGATGCCAGTGGGAAACCTGTTTCCAACAACTGGCATTCAGTGCATTTCTGTCTCCAACCTGGATCCTGCGGGCACCATGGCACCCACAAAGGTCTTCACTGATACACTGAGTGGTGTCCCCTGGCTCTGAACTTTCACTTTGAAAATAAATAAATCTCTAGACCTCCTAGAAAGAAGGTCGTGCCACAAAATATACAGGTACTATTTTAAGAGATTTATTGCCAAATAAGCCAGCCTGGCTGCTCTGCTCCCACCCGTTAAATGTTTTTAGCCAATGAGTGAAGTCAGAGCTGTGATTGATAAGTGGATTGTTTGGACACCAGGAAATGGGAGTCCACCTCTCTCCTTTAGTGGTGGCAAAAAAATCTCACATGTCCACAAAAGGCAAAAAAAGGTTTAAGTGTGTCTTCTGCTATGCAGGCACTTGTTAATGTATAATGATATACATGTATACTCAGAAGTAAGTCTCTTTGTGTTTAATGGGGCTTACTCCTTGGTACTTTCTCAAAATTTCAAATGTACCTCTGGGGACCTAAAAGGGTTGGCAACCATTGCCCAAGAAATAACTTATTGGGAATAGTAGTAGTAGCAGTAGTAGTAATTTGCCTGGTTTGAGAAGCCTAAGTTTATGAATACTGGGAACTGTAATCAACTGGCTGAGCAAATCTGCATACATTTTCATATGTCGTATGTTCCAAATAATTCTTTCAAAATCTCTGCTGCAAACTAGTGAGCTTAACTTTCATCTCCTTTCAACAGCAAAACATAGTTCAACATGGTCATAATTCAGGCCGGAGTTAGTCCTCTGGCCCAAGAAACTTAATTCAGTTCTTTGATATCATCGTTCTCCTGTTCTGGGAAGGGAGTTCTCTGCAAGAAACAATCAGGACAGGCTTTACCTTCCTTTGCCACTAGATGCAGCTCATGCTTCATTCTGAGTTACCTGTGGCAACACAGTTTTGTTAAATCAGCTTATCATAGAGGCTAAATCCATACATTCCCCCGCACACACAAACACACGCACCCAAAATGCAAAGGCTAGACAAGATGGAGCTTCATAATCCTGTGTTTCCTGAACTTCCCTTCCAAATGTGCACATTTTTGGCTATTCTCAATTCCAGTCTTCACAGCCCCACCAAGCAACATTGTCAAGATGGCATTTCCACACCCTAAGGCTTTCATGGGCCAAATCGTTTTAGACATGCAGCATCTGCAAAACCACCTTGAAAAACTACTCAGAAGAGTAGTAGGAGATGGGCGATTGACTCAATAGGTATGGCAAACCTGTTGATCATGGTCAGCTGCATACTATCCCTTGCTTTTTCCTGTAGGACTAATTGCAATCATTAACAGAAGAAGTGAGCATGCACACAAAAGCTTATACCCAGAACAAACTTGGTTGGTCTCTAAGTTGCTACTGGACAATTTTTTTAAAAAAAATTATTTATTTTGACTGTGTCAGACCAACACGGCTACCTACCTGAATCAATGATGATGATTAGTTTTTCAGCCTCAGCACTTCTGAAAGTCAACATGATGGAAGAAGTTGTGATGAAGGGTGATGACTGGCCTTCATAGCACATAGTGACATTATTCTACACTTTTTGTGTATCATTGTTAGTTTTGAATGATGCAGAGCCGCCATCATGGGTTGTGAAATATACTCGGAGTCAAGAGTGGATTTCATGCTCCTTATTCAGCTCATAGTGGTGAGGAGGAATGGAAGTTCCGCCAGAATGTCTGCTTTATATACATTATTTACACAATGGGCCCCATGTGACTGGCTAATTCCGGGATTCTCCTGTAGGCCAATCAGGGTGCGGATTCACTTCTACCTGGAGCTGGATTGGGTGGCTCCTGTGGACCAATCAGACTGTTGCATTCTGAATCCTATTGTTCTAGGACCAATCAGACTGCTGCATTTTAGATCCTATTCAACTCAGTACATAACAGGTTGGTAGCATGGGTACTTGCCAAGACCTATGTATCAGCCAATCCGAAGAGCCTCTGCTGCTTTTTGCTACTTCTTCCTGTTCACCAGCTGCAGCCAGATTTGTGAACAGCAAAGAGAAGGAGCAGCAACCTTGATTTTCCTCTGCCTCTGGGTGTTGCTGCTGACTGGGCCTAGAGGGAAAGAGCAAGCACGTGGGCTGAAGGGATTGTTATCATGGAGGAGGTGGGGTGCCTGCAATGCTAGATGTTTCAACAGCACATATTTATTTAGTTGCTGTTTCTTTGCTTCCCATCTGCACTAAACATTTAAAGCCATATCATTCCACTTTAAACAGTCATGGCTTCTGTCATTGGAAGGGTAGTTTGTTAAGGGTGTCAACAGTTGTTAGGTGATCCCTACTTCCCGCACAGAGCTATACTTTACGATACGATGATCTTTATTATCATTGTCCCATACAGAACAGCGAAAATGAAATTACAGAGTTCTTTGGGAAGAGGAATGGACTGTTAAACGACTCTAGAAACTGTAGCTCTGTGAGGGGAATATGGGTCAGTAGTAGTGCACCCTTAGCAAACTACAGAGCCCAGGATTCTTTGAGGGAAGCCATGACTGGTTAGAGTGGTATGATACTGTTTTAAATGTATAGTGCAAATGGGGCCTTTAATAATACAAGAGATATGCTGACCATGTCATTATATGGTTTATTCACTAGGTTGGGCTGGACTTAGTTGTATTGAGAGGTTTCTGCTGGAGAGCGACAATGACAGTTCTTGTCTTGTTTCCTGACTGATCAGGGCAAGACCAAGATGTCTTGCTGCCTGAGGCAAAGGACAAGATGGCACTCTCTCCCATTTCATATACTCAAACCAGATGGACTAGCACTTGAATTTTACCTGAACAATGCTGCCGGAACATCATCTTCCATGGCACTTGAAGGTGGCAGGCTAGTTTAGGGGGTGCAAGGAACATTGCCTGGCATACTGAGCTCTGTTTGCTCTGGACCCCTCCGCATCCGTCACCTGAGGTGGTCATCTCATGCTGCCAGATGGTAGGGCTGGCCCTGTACATGGTATATTCTCTAAGATCTCAGGACCGGGATTGTAATATTGACCCATCTCGAGGGGGCATTCTAAAGAAGACTGCATGTGATGTGCTTTGAACAATCAGTGTGCTATTTTTACCGCCTTAGAGATCATTATTTGCTTCATGGTAGCTGCTAACCCCTTGAGATCCCAGCAATGCCTGGAATCAGCATAAATGGATTGCTGTGGGGCAATTATATACAGAAAAGATAAAGCAATCTTTTCAAATAATGAAAACCCTTGTATGCATCTTCAAGAGTCTGAGGATTCCGACGCTGAGTAAATAATAATGATGCAGAATAAGGTTACAGGGTGGCGAGAGAAGAGACCGGAAAGCATTAAAGGCAACGTCCTATAGGCTCCGTGTGTGAATGACAGAGCTATGCCCTGAATACCCTCTGAGTCTTAATGAAAAGCATCAGGGCAAATCAAAGTCAAGTTGCTGTCAGAAGGACTGAGACTTTGGAAGGTTGAAGGGAAAAGCGACTTTGCCACAATATACAGTGAGACTCATCCGATGCAAGTTGTGGAGGCTACAGGCTGATGACTGGTGCAAAAAAACACCTTGCTTTTTTGCATTGTTATTTAATTTGCTTTGAATCAATGAAATGAGTGGTTTTATATTCATTTCCATTTAAAAAGGGGGGGGAGAGGGAGGAGCAGCCATTTTCTCCCCAGGTCATGTGACTTCTGGGGTAGTTTGTGCACCTTTGCTCCCCACCCTGCACTCATCTCCAGCGCGGAGATGCCAGTGTGGTGTAGTGGTTAAGAGCGGTGGACTCATAATCTGCTGAACCAGGTTCGCGTCTCCGCTCCTCCACATGCAGCTGCTGGGTGACCTTGGGCTAGTCACACTTCTCTGAAGTCTCTCAGCCCCACTCACCTCACAGAGTGTTTGTTGTGGGGGAGGAAGGGAAAGGAGATTGTTAGCCACTTTGAGACTCCTTCGGGTAGTGATAAAACGGGATATCAAATTCAAACTCCTCCTCTTCTTCTTCTTCTTCATCATCATCTCTCACCTGTTGGCATGCAACAGCAACCACATACCAGGAATTGGCTTTGACTGGCCGGCTAACCCAGGTGAAGGTCACCAATGGGTCTCAAACCATCATTGAGTTAGGGACTTCCCCTGCATGCAAAGATGGGCTTGGGTGTGTTGGGCAGATGAGACCAACAGTGACTCATGCAAAATTTTGGACCTGGAAGACGGTGTCCCAGATTTGGACCACGTCATGTTGGGGGTGGTATGCTGGTGTAACCTCCATACATTGTACTGGATGAGGGTGAGGATGAGATGGAGTGAGCGTGCTCAGCTTTGCTCTCCCCTTCACATGTTGATTAAATGAGGGAGGGGGGCATTTGAATAAAGCATGAAATTCTAAGGTGCTACAGATATCTGTATATATCTATATATCTATATCTAGATAGATATCCCAGTTTGAGCTTTGTCTGTATAGCCCAGTATTTCCAAGTTGCACCTGGATAATCATCCTGTCCCAAGGAAGAATGATTGTAGACATTAGAAAGCCCAGGGGGATTTATGTTTCTAATCTGACATTTGTGTCTACCTTTCTCATAGTTCCTGATGGCTTTAGCTTCCCAGCTGCGAGCATCTATCAGCAAGATAGCAACATGCTCACATTTTATTTTCCTGTTAGTCATATCACCATACTTATTTTAGTTTCCTTCTTTTTTAAAGTTATCTGACAATTCTTGTTTCTGTGGTCTGCTGCAGATAACAGGCGTGTAGAAAGAGTCCGATATTGTTGGGGGCATAGGCTGTTGTCTGCAAATTTGTTCACTTGGGAAATTTCCTAGTAAATCAATGCATCTGTGTGCTGCCTTGAAGGGATGAATGAAATCATTTCAATAAATAGATTTGCAAATAGATTCGTACCATATTTATTTACCTTATTTTTTGCTCTATAAGACTCACTTTTTCCCTCCTGAAAAGTAAGGGGAAATGTGTGTGCGTCTTATGGAGCAAATGCAGGCTGCGCAGATATCCCAGAAGCCAGAACAGCAAGAGGGATCGCTGCTTTTGCTGTGCAGCGATCCCTTTTGCTGTTCTGGTTTCTGGGATTCAGAATATTTTTTTTCTTGTTTTCCTTCTCCAAAAACTAGGTGCATCTAATGCTCTGGTGCGTCTTATAGAGCGAAAAATACGGTATAAACAAACAAACAGGGCATGCTGGAGGATTGGGAAGGTCAAGGGTTAAGGACTGGGTTAGGCTATTTCATCATTAACATTTAACATTTTTGTGTCATCATGATGCTTAAGTGTCGAAGGCAGCAATGTAAAGGTCTGGGATGAGGTATTTGGGAACAAAATTACCCAGGGAGAATTAAATACTATAGCCTTATCTCTTGTGGTGCTTATTTCCATAACTCCCCTCAGTGTGTAATAATGACCTGAGTCTCCTGTTTTAATAACTGTCCTGTTTTTAACAGAACTGTTTTATTGTTTATTTTAATTATGGATGTTTATACTTTAAGGCTAGCATAAATGGTTTTTTTATACTTGTAAGCCACTTAGAATGTTGTTGTCTTGCATTAAGTGGTATATTACTTAAATAATTCTTAATAGGTTTTTTTTAATGACAGTGGAGAAAAAAAGACCAATACTGATATTAATTTCACTAGCACTGGAAGAGTATAACCATAGTTATAAATTATTTTTTTCAAAATAAGGAATGTTATGACTACTTTTGCATTAATGTTCCTAGTGATAATGGATGGATACAATTAGTACACCTTTTACTGCGTATTGTCCAAACGCCACTGAGTGTGTCCAAGTCAATTCCACATAATGCTCAAAAAGGCAAGAAAATACATGGAGAGTTGGGGGAAAGTGTCATAGATATAAGAGGAGTGGAAGGATGAAACAGCAGACAGCAAGGAACTTGGTTCCAGTAACTAGTCATGTTAAGGGTGCTGAGAGTTGATAGGCGACCTCTATTCTCCTCCCAGTTTTCCCTATTCCCCTACAGTTTTCAAGAGTGGCCCAGACTAGTTCATTCCCAGCATTGCTTTACATCCCAAGGAACTCTGGGAATTGTAGCTCTGGGAATCTCCTAGCAAATCTCGGCACCCTTAACAAGCTACAGTGGTACCTCGCATTAAGTACTTAATTCGTTCTGGAGGTCCGTTCTTAACCTGAAACTGTTCTTAACCTAAGGCACCACTTTAGCTAATGGGGCCGGCCTCCTGCTGCCGCTGCGCCGCCGGAGCACAATTTCTGTTCTCATCCTGAAGCAAAGTTCTTAACCCCAGGTACTATTTCTGGGTTAACGAAGTCTGTAACCTGAAGCGTATGTAACCTGAAGCATATGTAACCCGAGGTATTACTGTACAGCTCCCAGGATTCTTTGGGTGAAGACTTGACTGTTTAAAGTCACATGATACTGCTTTGTATGGTGTGGATTCAGCTTCAGTACAGTGACTTATCACACAAGAGCCAGTGTGGTGTAGTGGTTAAGAGCGGTAGACTCGTAATCTGGGGAACCGGGTTCGCTTCCTCGCTCCTCCACATGCAGCTGCTGGGTGACCTTGGGCTAGTCACACCTCTTTGAAGTCTCTCAGCCCCACTCACCTCACAGAGTGTTTGTTGTGGGGGGGGGGGGGAAGGGAAAGGAGAACGTTAGCCGCTTTGAGACTCCTTAAAGGGAGTGAAAGGCAGGATATCAAATCCAAACTCCTCCTCCTCCACACAGTGAAGCAGCACACAGAGACAAAGTTTCCTTGTTTGGGTCCAAGATATACCTGTTACACTTTACGATGCAACGTGATGCCTGAAGCCATTCTCACAGTGCTGCAGGGCCCACAAATCGTTGCACGAGGAAAGGTATGGTGTGCCATTTGCACTAGAATTACTGTGTATCCTTAGGGAAAGAGAGGGCAGCATTTCCCCTTTTGAAATGGCATTCGTTTTGGTCAGCGTAGCCGTAGGCAGCTGTTTAATCTGTCCCACTGTCCGCCGCTAGCAGCCTCGTCCCAGAGGCACAGCAGGGCAACTGCAATGTTAGCATCTATTTTTAAAACCCAGACCAATTGCATGCTAGTCTTCGGCAGCGGCTTCCCAGGACCACCGGAGGCAGCTAGTTTATCACCTTTTCTGAAAACTGACCAACGCAGGGCTCTAAATCACTTTTTTCTCTAATAGCGTATGAGAAGATAGCGCTCAGATCTGCTACACCGGGTGCAGTAAGTCCGCACCGCTGCTCTGAGCCTCTGCAGTAAAGGTTTATCCCTGTAAAAGACCTTAAATGCCATTCTCTACTTCTCCTTTAAGCGATGCAAGCTCGCAGCTGGTTGCCATGGCAACAATAGGCTGCCCAGGCTGTGCAATGTGCTTCCTCTTAAGAACCAGGAGCAATGCATGAAAGATGCTTAAAATATACAAATAAGATTTAATAATAATCTCCTTAACTAGAACACACCCTTCAAGTGCTGAGTCCTAGTTGAGAAATGGCAGTAGGCTACTAACACTACAGCAATCTGAAACTGAACCAGTTTCAGGGAATCATAGAGTTGGAAGGGATCCCGAGGGTCATCTAGTCCAACCTCCTGCAAGGCAGGAATCTCAGCTAAAGGATCCATGACAGATGGCCATCCAAGCTCTTCTTAAAAACCTCCAAGGAAGGAGAGTCCACCACCTCTCGTGGGAGTCTGTTCCACTGCCAAACAGCTCTTACTGTCAGAAAGTTTTTCTGAATGTTTATTCAGATTCACCTTTCTTCTATCTTGAAGCCATTGCCTCGAGTCCTACCCTCCAGAGCAGGAGAAAACAAGCATGCTCCCTCTTCCATGAGACAGCCCTTAAGGTATTTGAAGATGGCTATCATTTCCCCTCTCAGTCTCCTCTTTTCCAGGCTAAACATACCCAGCTCCTTCAAGCGCTCCTCGTAAGGCTTTGTTTCCAAACCCAAGATCATCTTGGTTGCCCTCCTCTGCACACGTTCCGGCTTGTCAACATCCTTCTTAAATTGTAGTGCCCAGAATTGGACACAGTATTCCAAGTGTGGTCTGACCAAGCCAGAATAGGGTGGCACTATTACTTCCCTTGATCTGAACACTATACTTCTGTTGATGCAGCCTAGAGTAGCAATAGCTTTTTTTGCTACTGCATCACACTGTTGACTCATGTTAAGCTTGTGGTCCTGCAAAACCCCTGGGTCCTTTTCACATTTACTGCTACGTCCGGTTTGCTTGGAAGTTTTGGTACAGACCTTGGACTTTCAAAAAAGCCCCTTCACTAACATGCTAGGAGGTTTATGTGTGTGTCTCTATATCTAGACTGAGCCATCTAAGTTGTTGGCCATCACGACAATTTACAGCAGCATATTCCAGAGTTTGACAGAGTGCTGTGTGAAAAGACACTTCCTTTTGTCCCGAACCTTCCACCATTCAGTTCCCTTTATATTATAATTATTTGCAATGGTATCCCATCTTCTCCCTAGAGCACAGTGGTGTTCATAGTTCTCCCCCTCCCTATTTTAGCCCCACAACAACCCTGTGAAGTAGATTAACCCTGAGAGACAGTGAGCGGTCTAAGGTCACCCTGTGAGGGATGACTGGAGATTTGAACCCTGGTTTCCCAGGCCTTCATCTGATACACCACACTGACTTTATTTGATATTCCAAGTTCTAGTATGTCTTGTTGGTATCTTTCAGTGCTAAAACAAAGAGAACATTCCAAATGAGAGAAAAACATACAGAATGAACCTAACTCTGCATTCTCCCTCCCTCCTTATTCTAATGGAGAAGGTAGCCTTGCACAACCTCACAGACTGCAGATATTTCAATACTGTATCTAGCTGATGGCGCTAATTCAATTACAAGCCAGCAGATGATGCTCAAGTCAAAAGCAGGAGCTATTTAACATTGTCCTCTCACCTGATGTGCCTGTAAGCAGCTGAGTCATACAATCATTATGGCCAAAGACATCATTCACCCACAGTGAGTCAGCCAAAATCCCCTTTTCTTCTTCTTTTTAAAGAAATATTCCCCTAGTGCAACTTGATAAGAGGAGAAGAACCACACGGCAGACAACAAAAGAGGAAGAGATTTGTTGCTGTCAAGAGATTTGTTGCCACCTAGATGAAACCACCCAAAATAAAAGCAGAATGTCGGAGAGAAATTCAGGATCACAAGCTGACATGTCTCTTGGTAGTCTCAAAGCTCCCTGGTTGCACATGGGCTCGAGAAAGCAGCCTGTGGCCAAGAAAGGTTTATGTTAAGAGTGGCTATTTCAGAGCAACCATCTCTGGTTGGCTGGCCTGAAACACTGCAGTGGTTTAGAATGTTGGACTGGAGTCCTGCAAGGTCCACATTTAAATCCTAATTCAACTATGAAGCTCGTCAAGTGACCTTGAGTCACTATCTCTTGCCCTCCCAGGGGCATTGTGAAAATAAGAAGAGGAAAAGCTGGGAAATAATTGTTACAGATCAACAAACAACATAAATGTGTGTTGCAGAAAGAAGCAATGCTCAGATTATAGGAGGAAAAGTGGGGGTGGGTGGTTTCCTAGTGAAATCCACAAACCCCATGCATTGAATTCAGGGCCATTGAGTGCTTGCGTGAAATCACATGAAATTTCAACACTCTGTTCTGCCCCCATCCCGCCCTTTTAGTGACGTCTTTTATGACGTTTCTGGGTTGCTTCAGGGTTTGGCACATGTGCACATATCAGTCATGCCTGAAAGGGAAGTTGCCTGCATACATTGTGAAAAATGATTGTGTGGTGTGGACAGTTAAAATCCTTCTTTCTCCTCAGTTGATAGATGAGCAAGAAGGAAAGGCAGGCTGGCCGGCTGGCCAGGCATCGTAGCTATGCTTCAGAATATTTGATCTGTCATCTAGCCCCATTTGCTCGCCTCCAATTTCAGGTCTTTTCAAGAAACCACCAGGACCCAGCACTAAGCAGATGGGAAATAATCTTTTTCCTATAATCCCACTGCACCATTTTTATATTCCTTTCCAGTTAATTAAGTTTTCTTGATAAGATAGATAAAATTAGAATGGAAAACACCAGCCGGTGGACCAGTGGGTGGGTGTGGGTGGGCGAGAACAGGCCCAGGGAGGTAAAATGGCTGCCCCAAGGTCACAGAATGACGCCAGGATAGAGAACTGGGAACAGGCAGCCCATCTGATTCCCCATCTATGCGCTAATTAATGTCTAATCATCCATCTGTAAACACTGCCAAACACTTTAAGAGATTATATAGCAGGAGGTGCCCTTGGTTGCATTGTGTGAACAAACAGACTTGGGCTCTTCCTTCCTTTTCACAGCAACCTAAATGTTTGATGGCTAAGGTCTCAAGAACTAGCTTGACTTGTTTATTTGAAACCAGCCAAACATAGCCAAGAGAGGAAATGGTAAACCAACAAGAGGGGTATTTGCATTTATCATCAAACTTATCAAGACTAAGCTTGCCTTAAACCAGGAGCAGGAATTTGAGGCCAAGGGGCCAGATATGTCCCTCCAGATCTCCCTAAGTGGCTGTTTTGACTCTCTCCAGGCTACACCCCTCTCCACTCTGGGAGAGTTGCTGCAAACATAACCCCTAATCCAGTCCTTGTAGTAGAAATGTAGCCAAGTAGAAATGAATTTGCTCTCCACCGCAAGAATGAGTTCCAAAGCTTTATTGCAGAATGGTCTTAAAATAGTTACAAGTAAACATTGCAGAATACAAAGTAACACATAGCTCTTAAACAGAAAGCAATGCGGCCTTCTCGTCTTTAAGTCCTTTATGAAGTTATATAACTTTCCTCTCTCTGGTCCCAGAGAGAGATCCTATACAAGCAAGTTGCTTATATCCACATTGCTGAGCTTGGACTTGGATGCTGAGTTCTCAGGTTTCATATTCTGCTGACAGAGAGATTGCAGCTCAGGGTTCCGGGATGAGTCATCAATTAAACTGAATGGAAACTTCCACCTTTACTTTGCTGCATTTATATATTTACATTAAACTCATATCTTTAACACAGTCTTGGTCTGTGTCTCCTCAAGTGCTCTTGCCTGGCTGGAATGTTGTGTTGTTGTTTTTAATTGAAGCTTGCATGAGTGCAAATCCAACCTTTGTAACAAGTATTAGAATGAAAGTCCAACACGTGTTTTGTCTTATGCCCAAGAATGGCATGCATAAAATATTTGATCGATCACCCATTGTTTACTATTCCAACAAATCTCTCCAGTGATTGCTGTGTGACTGGGGTTCTCCCTTTGTATAAAAGGTGCCAGACTGCATAGAAAGTGTTACATATCTTAGCTGCTGTAATCTGACAAGTGAGTTTCTCAGCTAATGCAATTGACCACACACGAATGTGCCAGGTATCAATCAATAGTCCTTGATGCATGCGCCACTGGAATGTGATAATGAATGACAATAATGCCTCTTGCTTGCTTGGATGGGTGGATGGAAGATGAAGTGATTATAAAGGAAGAAGAAGCAGGGAGTATAGAAGCCTCTGACTTCTGATTGGCTTGAATGTAGTCATATGGAACACCCTCCCCTCTCCTTCCCCCTATATACTGTTATTGGGGCTCTCCCAACCGCCAGAGCCAATGGTGTTAGAAGGGGGAAAGCCCTGTTATGGCTCATTGTGCAGATTTCTGCTAGTCCTAAGTAAGTAACAGAGACTACCTGCCCCTGTACAGACACTTAGATCATTTGGGGGTCTTCCAACCATGGCACTACTGAACCCTACAGAATATCGTAGGGTGGTGACCCGAAAATAGGCATTTTCTGTTGGCATGCAGAGGGTCGGAAGGCCAGCTGGCTAGCCCCAGCTGGGCCGTCTCCTTCCAGTCTTCCCACTTCAGTCTGCTCTGATGTAAATCAGCGACCCGGGCTTCAAAGCCAGGGCACACTATCAGCAGAGCGAACTGCGCACACAGAATAGGTGTAAGGCTTGTGGAAGCATACTACAACTACAGATTTTTTAATCATAAATCAGGACAAAGAAACATGTTGTCTCTCTCTCTCCTCGTCTCAGACTCAGAACTGTTCTCTGTTCTCAGAACAGGGAAAAGCAAAAGCTATACACAACGGAAGTTCCCAGCAAGCTGTGCTGGAATGTAAACAGACATGTGACGTGTAACAATCCCATGTCTGTTCCTTAAGGTGGAACAGAAATCTCAACATCTTCTGCTGTGGCCTCTGTACTAGAACCAGATGCCTTGAGTTCTGCTCACAAAAAGGAGAGAAGAGGTGATTTTTGGTGATTCTGCCCCCTCCCCCTTTCTCCCTGCAGCCCCTTAGTACTCTTGAAAATTCTCTCCAGAGGTTTGAAGGACCCTTCAGAACAGTGGCAGTGGTTGGCACAGAATCATAGCAAGCTGCGAGAAGAATGGGTGAAAATCGTCCTTCCACTGCCCTTTTCCATGAGACTCCACTGGATGTAAGCTCCGTGCGCAGATGGAAAGAACCCTTCTGGTTACAGAAGGGTGGTGTGCTAGATCCAAGCCATACCTGTGAAGGCACTCATCTCCCCCCCCCCCCACACACACACAGGGCAAAGAATCAGAGCAGAAAACATCACTAAGTTCAGCAAGAGCTGGGGTGTTCTTGTATGCTACTTGTTTCCTCTGCCCACTTGTGGGGGGAAAATCTGAGAAGTAACACTTTGAGGAACACCCCAACTTTTGCTGAGTTCCACAAGAGTTGGGATGTCATGGCTTCAGAAGTGGGGTGCAGAAGTAGGCAGCAATTCTCATTTTTCCTCAGGTGGCGAAACAGGCCGGGCCGCCCTGTCCCTGTGAGAGGGTTAAAAGGAACGAATCTGGTCCACAAGGAATCATTTATGAATGTTTAAAGAATGTTTTTGGGGGAGACCCTACTTTTTTATTCCCTCCTTTGTGAGAATTGTCCATTTATTCCTCCTCTCTGTTTCCTGTTCTCTTAACAGTCACAGAACCAAAGGCGGGACAGTCCTTTTATCCTATTACTGCAAAGTTATCTCGAGAACGTTCGGTGAGGGAGTTCAAATATACCCCTACTGCTGGATCACCCCTCTCCATATGCCTATTTAGGAAACTGGCCTCAGAAATTCATATTTGAAATAGTTTGATTCTTCTCCAATCCTTGGGGACTTTGCAAGCGAATCAACTCCATCTACAGATTATTGGCAAAACCCTTAAAAGGCTATCTGTTTAGACAGTCACACATCTGCAGTTTTAAAACAACGCAGCAGGAAACACTTGGTTGTGTGAAAATTGGGCCATACATCTCTCTGTCTCTCTTTCTCTCGCCAGTGGTCCGTTTTCAAAATGCAGACCTACAGAGTCCGACCATGCATATCAATATTCCCCGCTCTGATCTGAGGAAGTGAAGGAGATTTCCCTTTAGGGAATGTTCTGTACACAAAGGCAAAGTTCTGGATGCGAGGAGGCAGAGTCTCTCTTTCCCCCTCCGGCCTTGTTGAAATGCCTGACACGAACAGGCAGGCCTGATTAGAATCTATATATTCTGTCCCTTTAGGAATAGATAAGACAGATAAAGATAGCCATGGAAGAAATTGCTTCCAGGGGCAATTTATGTGCTTATTCCTTATCCACACCCCCTCCCTGTGTAAGCGCATAAAACACTTTGGCTAGGAAAGAGACAAACCGCTGGCTTCTGGAACCACTGGGCATATTGTTCACACGGGCGATAGTTTTGTTTTTCTTAAAAGTATTGGCATTTGGGAACTTTGCAAACCAAACTCTGTAAAAGTACTTTCAGCAACAACAAAGAAGTCCACACCCCATTAACAGCGTCCAACCAGTTCATTCTACAAACTGGAGCCTGGATAGAGAGAGGTAATTAAAAACACGTGCCTGGCTGGTTCATGAGGTCCAAACCCCTCTTTCTTCTTTCTCAGTGAGTATATGATCCTTACTGAGGAGGATTGCAGGGGAGGAAAGGTTCCCTAATAGTTAAAGTATTCACTTCAACAAGGAAGTTTGCTGTAAGATTCCTAAGGCGATGTCTTTTACATGTGTGGTGTAAAAAGCAACAAACTTTAAAAGAGAAAATGCAACACACCATACCCATTTACCATACAAAACATGGTAAATACCCAGGTACAATACTACAAGTAGGATATAGGGAAAACCATCAATTACACTGCTTCAAAAGAATGAACTGACTTTGCCTCCTCTTGCCAAGGTTCACGTGCTGCAGCAATATTAGATTATCTTTTCTGACTGATATTATTTCTGCCACATAAAAACAATAGGGTTGTAGCCAGAAGTTCTACTCAGAGTAAACTATTGAAATTAACGTGCCGAAATTAGTTGCAAGTCTATTTATTTCAATGGGTCTAATCTGAGTAGGATTAATGTTGAATTTTGCCCATATCCTCTGGTTAAAATTCATAGTTTATTATCAGAAATCTTTGGTGTTTGTAAGATATCTGTTGATCAAGATGACAAGAGCGGCTTAGAATGAAATATGTAGTACACAGAAAACTGCTGCATATCTAATTTTTCAAACTCTGAAAAGGCTTCCTTACATGAAGGCAATTCTAGCAAGAGTATCAGATTTTTTTAAAAAACGTTAAGTGTGTGGCAACTAAATCATGCAGCCCAACGCAGTTTGGTGGTATTGCCTTTATTCACCAACCACAACCAGGGAGGGGAGAGGAATTTGTTTGCTTCACATTATAATTTGAAAATCTACCTAATTCACACTTCTGTGCTCATTTCAGTAGTGCATATACTAAAACTGAAATGAAACAGAGAAGATTCACACTTCCTGCACCAAAATATTGAAGGGCAGCTCAGTTGGTGCTGATAACTCCCAAGGTCACAGGTTTGATCCACAAAAGGGACAGCTGCAAATTCCTGTATTTCAGGGGGCTGATCCTCAGGGTCCCATTCACCTTTATGATTCTATGATTCAATACAGTGGTACCTCAGTTTAAGAACAATACGGTTTTAAGAGTTTGGCTTACAAACTCCGCAAAACTGGAAATAGTGTCTTGGTTTGAGAACTTTACCTTGGTCTAAGAACGGAATCCGAATGGTGGAAGGCCTCCTTAGGGAAGGAGCGCCTCAATTTAAGAATGGATTCAGTTTAACAACGGACTTCTGGAACGGATTAAGTTTGTAAACCGAGATACCACTGTACATGGATTGAAACACAGCTCTTCCTTCAAAATTCGCACTTATCTGAATTTTGCTATGCAGTTTTCCACCCCAACACACCAAGTGCATGGCCTGTATTAGAAAACTTGCACTAAAATGCATTAGTAAAAACTGATCTGTTAGCTCCCTTAGAACGTACAAAAATGCACTCTGTTAGGGGAAATGGCTTTTCAAAATGTGTACAGTGGTACCTAGGGTTACATATGCTTCAGGTTACAGACTCCACTAACCCAGAAATAGTACCTCGGGTTAAGAACTTTGCTTCAGGATGAGAACAGAAATCGTGCAGCGGCAGCAGGAGGCCCCATTAGCTAAAGTGGTGCTTCAGGTTAAGAACAGTTTCAGGTTAAGAACGGACCTCCGGAACAAATTACTGTAAGTGCTTAGCCTGAGGTACCACTGTATTATGCACAGGAAAATGCATATGGCTTTCCATGCAGTCTTTAAAATAGATAAATGAACCGCAGATTGATGAGGAAATGGGATGAATGGAAGGTGTGACAGAGGAGAGAAACCAAAAAGGTCGGAGTCGCTCGTCCCTAACTCCAACTAGCTGCTATAGTCGCAGCAAAAGTTCATGTAGTCAACAATAGTTATAAACTGTATCCATGAAAGGGTGGACTTTTTGGCGATGCCACTGGAGTTCTTTTATCTGCTTGCCAGAAAATGTTGCAGGATCTTTTAGAGTTTGCCTTGGCAACCAAAGTGAAAGGTTAAATTCAGTGCTCTCAGTACAGGGCAGGGATCCCACTCAGCTGCGCCTAGCAAAATGTCTGCCTTCTCTTAGAAACAGATATGGCAAATGTTAAGGAATGTTAAGGAACTGACACTTGGCTTGAAGAAGTGCCGTATGTTCAGATCCTTCACACTGGGCCTGCTTTGAGTGGATCAGGATGTTTCTTTGAGGCTGTTTTCACAAATGATGCTTACTATGATTCCCCCCCCCCCACAGTTATTTCAACTGAAAGGTAATTTTTTAAAAATAAAATAAAATTAGATTCATTAGATAACTGAGACATTGTTTGTGAAGCGCTTTGAACACTTTAAATCTGCATCATCATAATTACTCAGGAGAGCCACTTCATTAATTATGCCACCAAAAAAGAGGACCAAAAAAAAGGACACAGAATAAATTTGCATATGTTAATTTATAGGCATAGCTGCAAATGTAGAAATAATTACAATACTTCAAATTGAAAAAGAATATGTGTCACCTGGTGTGGAAGACTGCAACAGGTAACCTGTGTACCTGCTCAGTCTGCTCTCCAGGTGTTGGCAGGCAATGCCAGGGACCCTGTTTCGCCTTCTTTATCTTTGAAGCAGACTTGGACTTCAGACAGACAATGCCTTCAAAGAGATTGTCTTCTGTAAAGCAGGATACCAAAATGGCTATTGTTTGTTATTGTCGTTATCATCAGCTTTCTATCCAACACTCTTAGCTGATCAATTCTAGACTGCAAAATGTGTTTATTGTTACCTATGGAAACATCCAAAGTCATTTGAATTTTTCTTTCCAAGATTAATCAATTGTAAGACTTGACTGTGTTTTTTTAAAAAATATATTTCTATTCTATTCTGTTCTGTTATATATTACTAGTGTCCGTTTAGGGCAGTGGTGAGGAACCTTCAGCCCACAAACATAACCCGGCCCTCCATGCCCCTCAGTTCAGCCCTGCCACTCCTGCCTGGTGGACTCCACCCACCTGCCAATCATCAAACATCAAACACTGTATTGCTCGTTTCATCTTTTTGTGGTTTTTAAAATTAGTCACCTCACTGTATCTAACGATGGATCAAACAGTGCATCTGCTGTCTTCTACTGCCAGAGTAGGGACTCTTATTTCAGCTCAAGCACTGGATTCAAACTTGGGCATCCTCCAAAGGTCAGTGGAGCAAAAGCAAGTGGGCAAAAGCAACTCTCATCATCCCTGACCATTGGCCATGCTGACTAAGGCTGACCGGAGCTGTAGTCCAAGACACCTGGAGGGCACCATGTCGGCTTCCCCTGTCCTAGATGATTAGCTTCAATCTCAGTTTTTAAATGCATACTCCTCCTGTATTATATTGCCCCCACTCCTGCATTATCTCGCTATACAGATGGGAGAACCAAAGCTGAAAGAAAACCCAGTACAGGGAGTCTGTGTGAGATCCAAAATGGAAACCCAGGCTTTCCAAAGGCAAATGTTAATTTTGTAGCTATATATACAGCCTAACAAGGTGCATGTTCCTCATTCGGCAGAGACATTGGACTTGGCACTAGTGTGGAAGCAGTTGGAGAAGAGTGTCATGTATTTCCCCATATCTTTCCATGCCAAGATAATGTTGTATAAATATCACTTCTTTCAGCTAGAACTCTGATTATCTGAGCATTTGGTACCCCCCTAGGTTACTTGGATAAAATAGGTTGTATTTATTGCATTGCTTAAGGTCCTTTGGAAAGTGCCGATTTTTTTTGTCAGTGCTGAGTGCTTTGGGAGCACCTGAGAGAAACTTAGCTTCTGTTTTCTCCCACTTCAATTGATCACCACCACAACCTAAAACATTATGGTGACCTTCTGAAGAGGATAAAATAAAGGCTGTTGTCCTGGCAGAGTTCCTCGTTTTCTGTTTTGGTTAAGAAGGAAATAATTTTTATTTACGGCTATTGACTAAACGCTGTGCTTCATTGTTGACTTTCATTCTTCACAAAGAACTAAAGCTCAAGATTAGCAATAACTTAGCCTACTCCTACTGTAGCCTGCAAAGCTGGAGGCAATTATCCCAATGAGAACCCATCAATTTCCTCACCAGCCTTTCTCCTTCCTCTTCTTCTTCTTCCAGAAATGTTAGTCATTGTTAGACAGATAAAGTCTTCCAAAGATATTTAACAGGCATACTGCCCTGGGTTTCCTGACATCTTCTCTTTTGCTTTAGCTCAGCCATTGCCAACTCTGTACAAAGCGATACCCCACTAGCATAACAGCAACAACCCTGGCGTCTTCACAACAACACAGATCCTCCATTGTCTATCCCAGCCTTTCCCAAACTGGTGTCCTCCAGATGTTTTGGACTACAACTGCCATCAGCCCCTGCCAGCATTTGCTGGCTGGAGCTGATGGGAATTACAGCCCAAAATAGCTGGTTGGCAAAGTCTACTTTAAGATGTTCACTATCAGACTACATGTTGCAACTGTTTCAGCTTTTTGTTGATTGGGGCATTAAAACTGTTGGCTTCCCCAAACCTCACGCCTTCTTCTCCTTCCCCAGTGATAAGATTGGGCTGAAACTTCTGGAACACATAATTTATTGAGTCATTTCACAGGTCACCTCACATTAAGAGCCGAGGCTGCGATTGTAAATCAGAGGAAACCTCCGCCATAAAAATAAAATGAAGCGAGGCATGTTCGTTTGCTTCTGGCATCGGAAGAGAAAGGAAAAGATTCCATTCCATTCCAAATAGCCTTTGGTTCTTACGGGGTGAAATACCTGTTCTTGGGAAATGCGCCTGTGTCTGTGATAACTCCCTGGAAGGACAGAAGGGGCGAAATCAGCAAATTTAGTTTCTTCAGTCACCATAGCACTAAGAAGGAGCGTCTCCACCTCCATCGTTCTGCCCGGACACTGAGGTCCAGCGCCGAGGGCCTTCTGGCGGTTCCTTCACTGTGAGAAGCCAAGTTACAGGGAACCAGGCAGAGGGCCTTCTCAGTAGTGGCACCCGCCCTGTGGAACACCCTCCCACCAGATGTCAAAGAGAAAAATAACTACCAGACTTTTAGAAGACATCTGAAGGCAGACCTGTTTAGGGAAGCTTTTAACGTTTAATATGTTATTGTATTTTAGTGTTTTGTTGGAAGCCGCCCAGAGTGGCTGGGGAGGCCCAGCCAGATGGATGGGGGTATAAATAATAAATTGTTGTTGTTGTTGTTGTTATAAGAGGATGATGAGGAAAATGTGCGGAGGAGGGTGACCATGATGATCAAGCATCTGGAAACCAAGCCTGGTGAGGAATGGTTGAAGGATTTGGGTATGTTCAGCCTAAATAAGAAGAGGAGAGCAGATATGATAGCTATCTTCAAATACCTAAAGGTTTTGGGTCTATGGACCGCAAGAGCAAGCTTGTTTTCTCCTGCTCCGGAGAGCAGGAATTGAACCAATGGATTCAAGTTACAAGAAAAGGGTGTCCAACTAAACATCAGGAAGAGCTTTCTGAGGTTAAGAGCTGTTTGACAGTGGAACAGACTCCCTCAGGAAGTGGTGGGTTCTCTTTTGTTTGAGGTTTTTAAGCAGAGGTTGGATGGCCAACTGTGATTCTCGCATTTCAGGGGGTTGGACTAGATGAACCTCGGGTCTCTTCCAGTTCTACAATTTGGTCATTCTGTAAGTATAGGGCAAGTGTGTGCTGCTGCTTAATCAAGGGTTCCAGATATTTTTTGTGTGAGCCTAGAGCCAACATTAACTTCCCTGAAGAGCAGGTATTCAGGTGTTTAATCCAAGCCAACCATTTCATATGAATAAGATCAGTAGAACGACAGCAGGAAGGGCTGCAGTTCCAAATGGTGTGCAGGATCAGGATCAGGCCCTCTCTCCTGCAGTCATTTCCCTCTCATCGGGTAGGTTTAATGTCGAAAAGGAAAGAGGCCCAAATAAATCAAGGAAGAAACCAGGGATTTGTTTGGTGGCGGGGAGAAAGGGAGAGAGAAATGAAATACTGGGAGTTGTTCCATTTAAAATAGATTTGAAGAATGTGTTGGGGGCAGGCCAGGGGGGAGAGAAAATCTGTACATAGATCAAATCTTAATTAAAGATCTGGCATCAAATCTGGCTATATATATATATATATATATATATATATATGGAGACCAAGGAAGAAAAGACGAATAACCCATCCTTTAGCCAAAAATAAGCTGTAGATGATTCAGAATGGCCCACTGCTTTCTGCAAGTCAGGCACTGATAAACGAAGTATCTTGGGGGAAAGTGTTGAAGGCCCATTCAGGAGACGAGATTTCTTAACACTGTGCTTGGCTCTTAAGACTGAATACATGGTGCCAGCAGGAATCAAATTAGCCAGAGACTAATGAATGCAAACAAACCATTTTTCGATAGTCTGTCCCACTAAACTGTGATGTAGTAGCGTGATGGCAAATAGTGTTTGAATCACAGGGAGGAAGTTCTGGAGAAATAAGGAAATCTACAAGCACCATGAGGGGATGCGGGTGGCGCTGTGGGTAAAACCTCAGCACCTAGGACTTGCCGATCGCATGGTCGGCGGTTCGAATCCCCACGGCGGGGTGAGCTCCCGTCGTTCGGTCCCAGCTCCTGCCCACCTAGCAGTTCGAAAGCACTCTTAAGTGCAAGTAGATAAATAGGTACCGCTTTATAGCGGGAAGGTAAACGGCGTTTCCGTGTGCTGCTCTGGTGCCGGTTTGCCGGAGCAGCTTTGTCACGCTGGCCACGTGACCCGGAAGTGTCTGCGGACAGCGCTGGCTCCCGGCCTCTAGAGTGAGATGAGCGCACAACCCTAGAGTCTGTCAAGACTGGCTCGTATGGGCAGGGGTACCTATACCTTTACCTTTTTACAAGCACCATCCTTATAACCTTATAAGACCAGGAGCCGTTTCCATATACAGTGGTACCTCCGGTTACGTACTTAATTCGTTCCGGAGGTCCGTTTTTAACCTGAAAGTGTTCTTAACCTGAAGCACCACTTTAGCTAATGTGGCCTCCCGCTGCTGCTGCTGCGCCGCCGCCGCACGATTTCTGTTCTCATCCTGAAGCAAAGTTCTTAACCCAAGGTACTATTTCTGGGTTAGCGGAGTCTGTAACCTGAAGCGTATGTAACCTGAAGTGTATGTAACCCGAGGTACCACTGCATGCCATTGACCAACAGAATCAGTCAGTGGGTCCATACAAGCATTCTTGTATTACAGGTTCTTAATTCTATTATAAATATCATTATCATTGATTTATCATCACCTTTTAAACCAGTGTCTCAAGGCGATTTACACATAATGTAATTAAAAGCAGTTAAAAAAAATTAAAGGACCCATTTATCCAGCTGGGAAAGCCCGTGGGCACAAAACACGTCTTCAATTGTTTCTGGAAAGTGCTGATCATGGGCTCTTGTGATATCTCAACAGGAATGCTCTCCCACAGAGCAGGGGCAGCCACACTGAAAGTCCTGCTCAGAGTTACTATGCAGCAAGCTATTTGGAACTTGCAGGAAAAAATCTCTCCCCCAGGCCACAGTGGGAGTATATGGGATAATGCAGTATCTCAAGTAACCTGGTCCTGAGCCGTATGCCAAATGCCAGGAACACAATTCTGGGACTTTGCATCTCCTGACGCTCTTAACAGCTCATGTAGGACTCTACTAACAGGAACAATACTGGAGAAGGAGGCAGGTGAGGACACACAACTACTTTGGGGGAGGCTGGCCCCCTCAAATATTTTACTAGGGGGGCGAAGAGAGCTCAGCCCCTAGGAGTTGGCTCCTATGGTGTGTCAGGCAAAGGATCTGCCCTCTTTCTCAGCCGCCATCTTCTCAGGTGGCTGCCTGTCCTTTAACATGACTGGCTCAACTAGAGACTCCCGTGCTCTTCCGTGCAACGTGTGTTGCTAAGGGCTGATTTTGCACATCACAGAGGTGCTGCCTCTGGCAGGCCTGGTCTTAAGTACCTGAAGGAAAAGCAGAGGCTGGTCAGCAGCTGGCAGCCACACAAGCAGAGGGCAACACATAGCAGCCTCCACCCACCTCCCAGAAGCTAGGCTTAACCAGTGCTTTTTTTCCCCTTAAAAATGTTTAGGGGTACTCTCATTTTCCTACTCATACTGAAATACTGCCCCTCAATGAGGCCAAACTTAGATTCAAAAAGCGAGAATTGCAGCTTGTCCACTATACTCCAGATTATGGAATTTCCAGAGCTTCATGTTTGCAGACATTGTTGTTGTTTAGACATTTTGTCGTGTCCGACTCTTCGGGCCCCATGGACCAGAGCACGCCAGGCACTTCTATCTTCCACTGCCAACATGGTCAAACTCATGTTGGTAGCTTCGAGAACACATGCAGACATTAACTATTTACAAATACAGGACAGCATTTATGCTCATTCGTTCTGCCTTCTGACTCGTTAACTAGCTGGTTTAATAAGATTCTGCCTTTGTCACTGTGGAATTGGGAAAACAGATTCTGTGGGCCATGTTTTTTAATCTTGTAATTGGTATAAGAAGCCCGGAGAAAGGCTGATGGTTCTTTTATTAAGAATTCTCCCCGGAAGACCCACTGGAATTCTGGTTTCTGTTTAAGTGATGATTCTTATTACGTTACTGAACAGGTACCTAATTTTTCCCCCTACCCCCAGTACAAATTAAGAAGCAGATGGTAAAGTAAATTTTCCTCTGGCTCCCTTGTGAATCTTATTTCCTTATTATGTTAATTATCCTGTGTGCCTCAGTTTTTATTGGTCTGTGACATCTATCATCTGTCTATCTATCCATTCATCCCAGCAGGGAAACTGGATTGGAAGAATTCCATACACATCCCTGCTGATAAAACTCCTTTTTTTTGTGGGGTGGAGCAAGGAGACAATATTACTATTTACCAGCAAAGCGAACAGGGGTGGTCATGACTGAAGAAAATATATTTTTATTCTCTCTTTTAATTTCTCTGCAGAGCAGCTGCTCGTATGGACACATCAACTGCCTGCTAATGAGAGATCTGTAGCTGAAGCCAACATTTATGTCATTCAAGATTACTACTATAAGCCGCCAACTAGAAAGATAGAACTGTATAATATTTTCTGCAGAGTAGACTTGTTGTGGAATCCTAGCTGAACGATAATGCTGGACGATAGCTCTGAATGGTCCTATAATATACGGCCTGACTGTTTCTAAAAGAAAGCTGTTGAACTTTTTTTAGCTTTGGAAGAGTACTTTTCTAATTAAACTGTGAAGCACAGCCTATCTATAATGCACACAACTCACATACTTGTGGAGGCCTCCAACACTTACATACATGAGAATGTACATTCTCTCTCAATCACATGCACACGTGTGCTTACATATACAAAGGGATGCAGGTGTCACTGCGGTCTAAACCACTGAGCCTCTTGGGCTTGCTGATGGGAAGGTCGGCAGTCTGAATCCCCGCGAGGGAGTGAGCTCCTATTGCTCTGTCCCAGCTCCGGCCAACCTAGTAGTTTGAAAGCACACCAGTGTAAGTAGATAAATAGGTACCACTGTGGCAGGAAGGTAAATGGCATTTCCGTGCGCTCTGGTTTCTGTCACGGTGTTCCGTTGCACCAGAAGTGGTTTAGTCCTGCTGGCCACATGACCCGGAAAGCTGTCTGTGGACAAATGCCAGCTCCCTCAGCCTGAAAAGCGAGATGAGCGCCGCAAACCCATAGTCGCTTTTACATATACATCTTAAGAATTGCCTTGGATAGTGGTAACATAGACAGCATCTTAAAAAGTAGAGACATCACCTTGCCAACAAAGGTCCGTATAGTAAAAGCTATGGTTTTCCCAGTAGTGATGTATGGAAGTGAGAACTGGACCATAAAAAAGGCTGATCGCCGAATAATTGATGCTTTTGAATTATGGTGCTGGAGGAGACTCTTGAGAGTCCCATGGACTGCAAGAAGATCAAACCTATCCATTCTGAAGGAAATCAGCCCTGAGTACTCACTGGAAGGACAGATCATGAAGCTGAGGCTCCAATACTTTGGCCACCTCATGAGAAGAGAAGACTCTCTGGAAAAGACCCTGATGTTGGGAAAGATTGAGGGCAAATGGAGAAGGGGACGACAGAGGACAAGATGGTTGGATAGTGTTCTCAAAGCTACCAGCATGAGTTTGACTAAACTGCGGGAGGCAGTGGAAGACAGAAGTGCGTGGCGTGCTCTGGTCCAAGGGGTCACGAAGAGTCGGACACGACTAAACGACTGAACAACAAAGTGGTAACATACAGCTCAGTTCAAGTGTACATATTTCCTTTGTTCCTTTTCCTGGCTGCAAGAACAATATATATTTAACAACAAAGCTATTCCTGCCGTTGGGGTGCATTACACGCTTCATGCTTGTAAGGGGAAGGCTTTACCAGTTGAATGACTACCTGTGCCACAGAGCTAAGAGCAACAAAAGAGACAGCAATTGTCCCTAAGCCCCTTTCATGTGCAAATCACAAAGCTCCCCCTGGTGACCCATTTACTGAGCATTAATCCTGATTTGCTTCCACAAAGCTGATTCAGAGTTAAAGCTATAGCTGTGCACACATTACTGGCCTGAAACGCAGCTAGGCTGTTGTTTTCCCAAATTTGGGTTGAAGGTGGTTTGTGGAGAAATACATCATAATGCAGTTGCAGTTCGCATCCGTCTGTCTCAGGAGACCATGGAGGAGTGCACCTTTGTGGGTGAAGTCAAACTGTTGGAAGGTTGCAGTGCCTGAAGTAGCTGCAGA
Organism: Podarcis pityusensis; assembly: GCF_964106645.2. Taxonomy (NCBI): domain Eukaryota; kingdom Metazoa; phylum Chordata; class Lepidosauria; order Squamata; family Lacertidae; genus Podarcis; species Podarcis pityusensis. The sequence continues at coordinate 100,816,594 of NC_138029.1, forward strand.
GACCAATGTGGGAGAGACATGTTTTGTTGCAGATGGGCAGATGAAGGCATCCAGTTGCGCTGCTGCAGATGGACCGTGGCGATCCTTCTCTCTGGGGTCCTCCCGGCAGTCATTCCTCCTCTGGTCACTGTGGATACATGACCTGTCTGTCTCCAGGCACTGCTGTTGCCTGCAAAATATTCCCACATGGTGGGGTTGATGTTGCCAGCCTTCATGTCTCGTTTGCAGACATCTTTGTAACACAGAATTGATCTGCCAAGAAACAACAGGATAGATGCTGGAGTTGTAGGGAAGCAGAAGGTTGGAGTATTAAAGCAGTGTTGCTTCTATCTTAGATATTTTTTGCAGCTCACTTAACCTAAGATTAACTCGGTATAATTAGAAATGTTTGCCACTGGTTGCAACTGCAAAGGCCATGAGGAATGGAGTCGGCATATAGGTAAATCATTTCCATAGAGTAAGTTGCCATAACTTACATTTCTCTCTGCAAAATCTGTTTTAGAATATCTAACTTTAACTCTGCTGCAAGATGTATCACTTAGCAACAGGTATTGGCTCAGCAATGGCAAACTCCTGTTAGTGCAATATTTCTTCCAGCTAGTATTTTAGTCTTGGAAAACAATACAGCATTTTTACTGTGTTTTGTGCCTGCTCTCTGGAGAAGGGTGAAGAAGGTTCACATATATATCACAGCGTGTGTGTTTGTTTGGAACATAACTCAGAATAGCGACAGATTACAAAGTGAGGGAGATCGTTTTGGATAACATTCCTGCCTCGGTACGCTTTGCTATCCATCTATGCTTGTGCCATATGCAAATGTAGCAGTACAGTTTGCGATCTCTTAGGACCCATGTTCACTGTCCATGTAAGAAAACAATTGTACTGATCTCCCATTAGGCCAGGTATGAATTTGACTCAGCGTAAACTCAAGTGATAATTTGTATTTTTAAAAATGCAGATATTCCAGGGTGAATAACTATAATCTGCACGCAGGGTTTACCCAGAAGCCCATGGTTCTTAATCCCAGCTAAGTATCATGGGCTACAGTTATTCAGAGGTGATGAAAATATATTCTGCTTAGACACAAAGACACTCTTTTCTTTATTACAACATCAAAAATCCTAGATCTAAACATTAGCACAAAACTATGTTCCAGACAGGCTTTATATTAAGCATCTATCATGATCTATTTGTACAGAGGTTATACTCTGTGGGCTGTTTATTGGGCATTTATTCTGATTTGTTTGCACATGTGTCACTATTCCAAATTCACCTTAATTCCAAGTACATTTTATTTGTGCAACCTAAATTTGCTGGCATACAATCATACCTGCAAAACAGTGACAACCTGGAAATGGCCCAGGAAGTCACATCCAAGGTCTTAGCTTCACCAAGTCCTGGCTCCAGCAATGAAAATTTGCATCCTATTATGTGACTGAGATACAAACCACTCAGGTGTGCATGGTTGGGCAGGCTGTCTCCTAATGGGATACCCATGGGCAAATCAGCAGTTAACCAACATCCCTTTCTAGTATAGGAGTGGTGGACATGTTAAGAGGCAGCAGTCAGAGAGGTACAATACCTAGATGTTAAGCACCAGTTATTTGGTGAAGGCCAAGCCAGATGTAATGTAAACACACAGCTGTCCACAGAAAATGGCCACCTCATGTCTAGTCCTCCATAATGACTAGCAGAACTTACCTTACGTGTGATAAGTCAAGCTGATACTGTTCTCCGTTTCTTTGCAGCCATTGGCAGCCAATGGAAAAGACTGAAAATTGTGACGTCACCACACAAAGTAAATTGGACTAAATGTTTCTTCTTTTTATAACAGTTGTTGCCTGATTCTTTGTTAAGCAGGGGAAGAAGGGAGAAGCCAGACTGCTTCATAGCTGGACTTGCTGAAAACAAGGTTTTATAGCCTAATTCCTATGCTTTAATTTTTGCTGCCAAGGATGGGATATTAAAACTCTGTTCAACCCACACATGTGGGTGCCCAGAGGTAAAAATTGAAATTATATATCCTCTCCTACCTGTTAAAACTCATCCCACAGACTTGATGCTCACAAAAGTCCTATATGGCACTCTGGATTGTTCAGCTAAAGTCGCCAAAAACAACACTGCCATCATGGGTTGCAGACAACATGCAACATGGGTCTCCAGACATTTTTGCCATTTCTGCCCAGACACCGCTTCTGACTGCAGTATTCCTGCTATGTCCAGGAAATTCTGGATGTATGGCAACCCTAACTGCCTAACAATGCGCCCCTCAGTTGTAAATGTCTGTCGCCACCTCTCATTTTAGTGTTTTGCAAAGACTTATGTCAGACTTGCCTGTCCTGCCTTCGACGGGAGGGGGGGGCATCTCTTGAACCAACATCTCCATCCTGAAAACAATGGACTTACTTTATCACTTCCTTTCAGAAGCTTGTTTTGAAACACCGTCACCCTGCATCCCACTGCTGTGAATCAGTATGGTTCCCCATCCCACTTAATGCGATACAAAAAAATTTGGAAGACTAGCTAGTGATACAAATTACAATTTCTTTACACCGATCAGATATGTTAAGCTTTACTGCCAGGAAAAAGCACAGCATGCTTAATTAAGGTAGGCACACTGCAAGGAAGCTAATCTCTGCTGCTTTATTAGATAATGCAGCAAAAGACAGGTTGGGAATTATTCCCTTTTGTTGCGTACTGAGGCAGGAACAAGTGCCTCCATGCAAAGTCAACTTAATGAAGGGCTGGGAGGAGATAAAAGCAAACTGAAGATATACTTACATGCATCACTGCATACTTTCACACCCCAAACTCCATAGACCCAGCAACCATATTTACAGAAGGGTTGCTTCTCCTAAAACCTCCTAATTAAAGCTGTAAATCTGCTGAATTCACCTGGACAAGGGGGGAATGTGGAGGGGAGGGGGTAGGCATGGGAGACAGATGATCAAATGGTCTCCAAGCACCACCCCTTTCCCCAGAAATCTTATTTACTTGTATTTGGCTGCCTTTGTTATTCCAGCAGTGTCCAGGTTTGCAAGAGATGGGGAATAAAACCAGCCCTAGGCTATGGCTGGCCTCAGTTTGTCTTTTTCTTCTTTAATAAGATGTTTCAGAACCTAATGGGAAACCAGCCATGCTCTGCGATTTACAGTAAATCACAGAGGCTGGGTTTTTTTAAAAAAATACAAAAATGTGGGTAAATTTAGGTGTGAGGTTTTAGTGCCTGGCTTAAATGGGCCTAGCCAGAACCAGATTCTGGGTCAACTTCTCCCTCTCCATCAAGCCTTGACTGTGAAAGATAATTCAGGGTTTAACTAGTTATCAAACAACTGGCACACACTGATAAATAAGTACAGGGCACAACTGAGTGTTTTAGTTTCTCGGAGCAACCATCGGGACATAGTAGGGTTGCCATATTTCAAGAAGTAATAATCAGTTGCTGAGCTTTTTTGAGGGGGGAATTTGATATACAGTGGTACCTCAGGTTACATACGCTTCAGGTTACATACACTTCAGGTTACAGACTCCGCTAACCCAGAAATATTACCTCGGGTTAAGAACTTTGCTTCAGTATGAGAACAGAAATTGTGCTCAGATGGTGCGGCGGCAGCGGGAGGCCCCATTAGCTAAAGTGGTGCTTCAGGTTAAGAACAGTTTCAGGTTAAGAACGGACCTCCGGAACGAATTAAGTACTTAACCCAAGGTACCACTGTACTCAAACACACACTTCATGGTTTGGTTGGCAAAAACCTGGACATTTTGCAGATTTTTTGAAATTCCGTTTGAATCCCGGACATGTCTGGGAAATTCTGGACTTATGGCAACCCTACATAATATGAGTCTATGTTGTCTAGTGGATTCTGTGCTCATGCCAGGCTTGGACCCAGGAACATGGAATGCACAATGACTAACTGGTCTGTGTTCTATTGCATGGGATCAATAGGTTTTTCTGCAGAAAACCCAATTGGCGTTTGTTCTGATTCAGTGGTAAGCAGCAGGTTTTCCCAGGGAAAGCAGTGGGAGAAAAGAAAAACCTCTCAGACCTTTGCTTAGAAATCATGGGACAAGCAGTAGAATGGATGAACCTCAAGACTGCGTGATTAACACCTGCTCTGTTTTAGCCCTAATTAATCTCAAGGCAAAAATCTGGAAAGGACCTCCTCCTCCTTCTGTTTCATTTTACAATATAATACCGCCAAAGAAGGCTTCCAACATCACTTTTTGAAAATGCAACAACAATTTTAAAAAATCCCCAGCAAACCCAGCATATTAAAGCAACAATAAAGCCATCCAAAGCCATTCAACTAACAAAAGCCCTTGTCCATTACTTCTTGGGAGCAAGTCCAACTAAGTGTTTTGGACAAAAGTCTGGATGCTGACCAAGGAGGAACCAAGGAGGAGCTGTTTCACACTTTAGCCTCCAGGTGACTTGTCCCGGATTTAAGCACCCATTTATAAGATTTCAGGTCTCCCATGAGCGATGTCATAGGCAATGTTACTTCATACACTTGTCCTCCCAAAGAGCAGTGGACCTACATTTTCCCGGCAACAGCGAACGGTTGGTTCGAGTGCTGAGAAAATGCAATATCCTGAAACTGAAGTACTCCCTTGAGGGAAGACGACTGCACATTTGTTGCTATAAACTGATTGCCTGGAAAGGCTCTCCATTTCTCATCTGACAGATGGAGACATTAAGGATATCCTGTACGGTTTCCCCAGCCACTCTGGGTGCCTCACAACAGTTTATTAAAAACACGATAAAACATCAAACATTAAAAGCGTCCCTAAACAGGGCTGCCTTCAGATGTCTTCTAAAAGTCAGATAGTTGTTTATTTCCTTGACATCTGATGGGAGGACATTCTACAGGGCAGGCGCCACTACCAAGAAGGCCCTCTGCCTGGCTCCCTGTAACCTCACATCTCGCAGTGAGGGAACCGCCAGAAGGCCCTCGGAGCTGGACCTCAGTGTTCGGGCTCAATGATGGGGGTGGAGACGCTCCTTCAGGTATACTGGGCCAAGGCCGTTTAGGGCTTTAAAGGTCAGCACCAACACTTTTAATTGTGCTCAGCAGGGAACGTCAGGGGTGGGGGTAAACTACAGGAGAGGACAGTGCTCTTGTCCTCAAATCCTGACTGCTGGTATCCCATAGGCATTTGGTTGGCCACTATGCAAGCAGGGTGCTGGACCAGATGGGCCCTTGGCCTGATCCAGAAGGGTCTTCTTACATTCTTACATTCTTATATAATGGGTTCATGGGATTTGGGTGACGCTGTGGTCTAAACCACTGAGCCTCTTGGGCCTGCCAATCAGAAGCTCGTCAGTTCGAATCCCTGCAACGGGGTGAATTCCCATTGCTCTGTCCCAGCTCCTGCCAACCTAGAAGCTCGAAAGCATGCCAGTGCAAGTAGATAAATAGGTACCGCTGTGGTGGGAAGGTAAACAGCATTTCCATGCTCTCTGGTTTCCGTCAGGTGTCCCATTGCACCAGAAGCGGTTTAGTCATGCTGGCCACATGACCCGGAAAGCTGTCTGCGGACAAACGTCAGGTCCCTCGGCCTGAAAGCAAGATGAGCGCCGCAAGCCCGTAGTCGCCTTTGACTGGACTTAACCGTCCAGGGGTCCTTTACCTTTTTACCTTTAGAACTCTCTGACCTCTATGTGGCATGTCTGTCCTATACTACTGTATAATTGCTCTGCCCGTATAGCCTGCCCTACAAGTATTGGCCCGCTAGCAAATGCAGCCCCTTGGCTGAAAAAGGTTCCTCAACATCCCTGTCTTACAAGCACATCACTTCTTTTGGGAAAAATTTAGTGATCTTGGCATTGTTTTCCCCTCTGGTGTACAGCATCTGCAACTGCAGAGTCCTAATTGTATTGCGGAGCACCCTGCATGCCAACTGCCGGTGGGAGAGGATAATCAGCAAAGGTTGTTCTTAGCAGCAGTGCTGGCATTAGGAATCATTTTAAGTGTTTTTTTATTTTTATTTATGCAAAAATTACTGGGTGGGGCTGATTGTATATAATTGCTCGCTTCAACGCTTTATTGCAAGCATACAAAAACAGAGGGTGGGTGTGGGGCATGGAATCCGTGCTTCCCTAATTTCCAACTTTCAAGATTATATTCCACGGAGTCTATAGACCATTGCAGACCCATTGATAGTAACACTGGGGGGGGGGGACTTCTTAATAACAAAGCCATTTGTTTGATGGCACTCAGTCCTGCAGCTATTTCTTAAAGTGCAGTTACGCTATAGCCAGCTCCTCTGGGAGCAATTTATTAGGGCTATAAATACACAGAAGGAAAATGGCTCTTTTATTTACTTTTCCGATAGTGTGCGTGAGCTTTGCCGTGCTAGAATTTGTAAGCCGATTTATGACAAAAAAAATTGAAAGCAGTAAAAGTAAAACCCCTTTTTTATTTCTTCACCTGTTTCTATCTCCCCTGCTTTCCAAGTTGCTCATTCAGATAGGCTTCGACACAAAAGAAGTCTGGAAAAAGAAGCCAAATATTTAGGCTGCAGTCGAGAACTTTCATTACAGGGTCACCCGCCGTAAGTACACAAGTACGTGAGTTGGTAGAAAACAGGGCTGTGCCCACAACCTGAAGGCTACACATTATGCAAAATTGCAGGTGAGGAATCCATCCATGGACAGTTGCGAGGACGCCACTCACCTAGGCAGCGCTAGACCCAGGTTTGAAGGGCCCCAACTCACCATCCTTGGTCCCCCCTCAGTTTACTTGTGGCTCTGTGGTCTAAACCACTGAGCCTCTTGGGCTTGCCGATTGGAAGGTCAGCGGCTTGAATCCCCACGACAGAGTGAGCTCCCATTGCTCTGTCCCAGCTCCTGCCAACCTAGCAGTTCGAAAGCATGCCAGTGCAAGTAGATAAATAGGTACCGCTGTGGCAGGAAGGTAAACGGCGTTTCTGTGCGCTCTGGCTTCCGTCACGGTGTCCCATTGTGCTATAAGCGGTTTAGTCATGTTGGCCACATGACCTGGAAAGCTGTCTGTGGACAAATGCCAGCTCCCCAGCCTGAAAGAGAGATGAGCGCCGCAACCCCATAGTCACCTTTGACTGGACTTGACCGTCCAGGGGTCCTTTACCATACCTTTTACATTTTACTTGTGGGCATGTTGCATTTTGGGGTGGAAGCCCCACAAAAAGGGCGTCTTTGGGGGCTGCAATCTGACACAGGTTATGTGACTTGTGGGAGCCCCAGAAAGCAGCGTCCCGGTTTTTTCGCTTCAATGTGTTGGAGGGTATGGGATTGTCTCTGATGACCTTGCTCTTGTGGTGTCTGCCCTTGTTCCCCCATGTGGCCTCCCCTTTTCTCCCTTTCGAAAACTATAAATAGCAATGAGCAGCACTTCAGGGTTACAGCAACCATCCTCCTTGCCAATCCAAGTCAGCTTTCCCCAACCTGGTGCCCTCCAGATATTTGGGGCTACATGTTCCATCATCTTGACCTTGGCCAATGTGGCTAGGGCTGATGAAAGTAGGAATCCAACAATAGGCATAGGGCACCAGGTTGATGAATTCTGGTCTAAGGGATTTAAATAACTGAATTGGGCCAGTGGTGTTTGCTGCGGGTACATTTAATACAGCAGAATACGGGACTACTGAGCCCTGCCGTGCTGCAAGGTGTGGGGGGTGGCGGCATCCTTTCCAAAGGAACTTGAGCTTCTGCCATATTTTTTTTTCATCTCAGCAGGACTAGAGAGGGTAGTAAATACTTCAATGCAGCCTGTCAGTGCCAGCTCCGAGTCAACTTCATCTCTTATTCCATAAAGCTGGAAGATAAATGTGTTACTGAACTGTATTAATAACTCTGTTGACTCCGACAGAGACACAAAGCACAATAGACTTTCACCTGTATCAGTGTTCATAAATAGCAACAGCAAGAAAAAAGCCCTTGGAGCTGTTGGGGCAGCGGGGGGTTGGGAAGTAAGATCCTTTGCCCTGACAAAAGCACCCCCAAGCGCCCATCCATTTCTGACCAGGACCTTCTCTGTTGGAGCACAACGTTGTATAGGGCACCATGGCTCCAACTCAAAGCATGTTTATCTGCTAGAAAACAGCAATGAGCATCACTTATTTATTATTGAACTTATTAGCTGCTTGCCACCCAAAGGGTCTTCAAACAGCTTGCGTTGGAACGCAATAGGCATTAATACATTATACCATAGAAAAGGGGGCAGGCATATAACACATTAATATTCCATATTGGAAGATCTCTCCCCCCACAAAACCCCACCAGTTCCCTCCTCCCATAACAGTGGCAGAAAACACTGGCAGCACACTAACAATCATCAACCAATACTTTCACAAACTAGCAGATAAAAAACAAAAATTCAGCATGAACACCCCATTCCCTAGCCTCAACATCATTCAGGGGTTGTTGTTTTTTGCTTCCATCTCCCCACCCAGAAGTCTGGCATCAAGGCCAGCTGCTGTTCCTCCACAGATGGTCCAACATCTCCTGTGTTTTCAGAGAGAGCAGAAGCAGAGCAGGGAGATGGCAACCTATTCCTCCTCTCCAGCTGCTGTTGGGGGTCTAATGGGGCATATTTCTGAGTAAACGTGCATAAAGGTAAAGGTACCCCTGACCGTTAGGTCTAGTCGCAGACGACTCTGGGGTTGCGCACTCATCTTGCTCTATAGGCCAAGGGAGCCGGCGTTTGTCCACAGACAGTTTTTCCGGGTCATGTGGCCAGTATGACTAAGCCGCTTCTGACGAACCAGAGCAGCACACGGAAACGCTGTTTACTTTCCCGCCGGAATGGTACCTATTTATCTACTTGCATTTTGATGTGCTTTTGAACTGCTAGTTGGGCAGGAGCTGGGATCAAACAACGGGAGCTCACCCCATCGCAGGAATTCGAACCGCCGACCTTCTGATTGGCAAGCCCTAGGCTCTGTGGCACAGACCACAGTGCCACCCGCGTGGTGCTGTGCATAGGATTGTGCTATTTGTCCTGTAACAAAATGTTGCAGCATGGAGAGCTGCTGTTCAGAGCTCCAGACGCTCAGTTCCATCCTGCTCCTCACACCCACTGGTACCCCCTAAAAAAACCCAAAACTTGTCAGCATTCTGTGACTGCTGACTGTGCTCAGTCCTTGCTGAGTTGTTTTAGGGGCTTTCTTTTCTGGTGATTTCCTTATACTTCTGCAAACCTTAGAATTCCCCCAAACTTGTTGATACCTACTTAATTGGGTCTTGGAGGTGTCACTTTCAGATACATAAGCCTTGGCACAAAGTGCCTGAACATCAGAAACAGAATGAATTATGGGCATTTACAGAAATGCCCTTTGTTTTAACATGCCAAATAATGTTTAGGTCTTTTGAACATTTTTTCTAACTGAACTTAGATCCAACCTGATGCATGGTTTTTATTTTTGGACTTGAAGACTGGTAAAGGAACTTGCTACTTCAAACTCAGAATGGTGCAGCATTGTGACAAATATATCCCACCCAGAGTTGACAGCCAAGTGAAAAAGAAAATGAAACAGCGTTCCTGGTAATAGAAGGGTGCAGTCCAGAAGCATTAAAATCAATGAGATTTTTGCCCTTGGGGCATCACATGTACGAATAACACAATATGTCATATTAAAAATATTTTTTTAAGGAAGTGGGGAAAGATGGAGAAAATAAACACATACTGAGGGAGGCCAGCAGTGGTTCTTCTAAAAAGAATTGTTGGTGTTTTCAGAAGATTTTTTTATTTTTATTTTTTGTGTGAAGGGGGTTTTGTTTTCCAAAGCAAAACAGGCAATAACCATTGTTTCTTGTATGAACAGCATCAGAAAACCCAAAATCAGGAAGGAGCTCTGTGCTTCTTTCTGTTTTTCCTGTAACATTGCAAAAGAAATATTGACAGCCGAAGAGAGGCAGAAGGGAACTTTTCACTTGTGCAAGTTAATTATTTGACAGTTGCAACATCAAATTGATGACCTGCGTGCATGAAACGCATTTGTGCAGCAACACAGATCAAAATGCTATGAATAGAACTTTTGCATAATTGTATGTCACCTCAGATGCGATGCACTTCAGTGGAAGCATGCCAGCCATGCAAACCGCAAGGCATTAACAGCACGATCCTATGAGTTTCTGCTCAGATGCAAGTTTAATAATAATAATAATAATAATAATAATAATAATAATAATAATTTGTTTATAGCCCGCCTTTCCCGGTTCAAAAATCGGGCTCAGGGTGGCTAACAACAAATTTGAAGCACTTAATTGTAAAAGCAGCATAAAATACAGTATGAAAACATGAATAACAATAAAATTCAAAGTTCAAAAATCAATTTAGGGGAAATCCATCCAATAAGCATTAGATAGTCACCAGGGCTAGCTGGCTGAATTAGTCCTACCTGGGCGAGCGAGGAGGCCAGGGGAGAATTAGCTATGGGGTCTCAGGGCAGGTAATCTTCATAAAAGGGGAGGGAGAGGGAAGAGAAATAAAAGATCAGGCTGAATTCAAATTAAAGGCCAGGTGGAATAGTTCTGTCTTACAGGCCCGACAGAAGGAGGTTAAATCCTGAAGGGCCCTAGTCTCATGGGACAGAGCATTCCACCAGGTCGGAGCCATCACTGAAAAGGCCCTGTCCCTGAGTTCAATGGACCTTAATCCTACATTGGAGACTAGGAGCCCAAGTGATGACATTTCAAATTGCCGTTTCAATCAGCCCAGAGACATATAACTAGCAAGCTCTGCACTGACGCATGCAACAGCAGAACCTGGGTGCCTGCAGCTGCAGGTGTGATGGCAGGGCATTCCAATTACAGACAGCGGTGATGCACTAGGCCAATATTTCAAGGGTGAGTCATGATTACAGCAAGCACTGATATTGTTCAGGAGTTTAGAACCCAGTGAGTACTATGTTGTGTTCAGGATGCCACTCTGGAAGCAACCTGTGTAAAGGATACAGAGTGAATGTAATACAACCACCGTTGCCTGGATCAGCAGGCAGTGGTTCTGCTCCAGTCTGAAGAAGCTACAGGCAAATGGGAAGCAGGACATTGAACGCAATAAATCCAGCCTTGTGGCTGTCAGGGCATGAGACACATACGGGCAGAGCCCAAGCTGCACACAGAGGAAACCTACCTTGGAGCTGTGTGTGAAATCTCATATTTCATAAAAGAAGATGATAATGTTCCTTTACTGAGCCTCTAAATTCTCCCTAAGCCTCATGGGCAGAGGCTCAAGAGAACACAGAGCATTCTCATGTCAGTTATCAGGTCCTACCAGTTGAATACAAAATAGCTCTGGCATGCCTCCTTTCGTCACTGTTGCCTCCAAAGCTTCTGCTACTCAAGTCTCTTTTGGCTCCAAACCAGGGCCAGCCCTATCACGAGCCACGATGAGCCACGTGGTTCAGGTGGCAAATTGGAAAGTGTGGCAGATGGCCTCCAACTGCCTCCTCCTGCCATCACAGGACACTGTCCCCACAGCCACCAACAGCTCACCCTCCTGCCAGCTACAGGTAGCAGGTTTCAGTCAAGATTGTAGGCCCAGGCTTCTCTCTGAGGAAGGAGTCCTTCCTTCAAGTGAGATTAGTGGCAGGTGCCAGTTGAGAGTGCAGGCCCAGGCCTCTCTCTGAGGAGAAGTCCTTCCTTCAAGTGAGATTAGTGGCAGGTGCCAGTTGAGAGTGCAGGCCCATGCCTCTCTCTGAGGAGAAGATCTTCCTTCAAGCAGGGGCGCCAACCTGCCCCCCACATTGGGGTGTATGTGTGTGTGTGCATCACTTGACGCATCATGTGATGTCATGTGACACATCCCGCCCAGTGCACAAGTGTTTGCACACTAGGCCAGGCTGCAATGTGCGGGCACGCCGGGTGGGAAATGGAGAGCATGGAGCTGGGCTCTGGGTTTGGCCTCCTTCTCCCCATGGCATGCACCTGGGTCATGGCAACAGGTACATGCCCAGCAAAGTATTTGGTGGGGGCAGCAGAGGACACGACAGCTGGTAGTACACATCAAAACAAGCTACGTGGAATTAGTTGCAAAGAGATTCTGCATAGCTTTGCAGGTCTGAAGTTTCGTCAAGGTGATCTCAAGATGCTATAAATGCTGGGAGCAGAGGCCATGAATTTTAAATACCCCTCCTTGCAGACGGCTTGCTTGCCAACTGCCAAGAGGGACTTGAAATTACAGCCTCGGGCCTGAAATAAGATGCTATCCTGGCGTGTTGCCATTCTCATGCTAATCTTTGTCATGAGGAAAGATAAAATATGCCATGTTCCAGTCTTGCTATTAAAATAAAAAGGAATTCAGTTTTTTTGTGTTCCATCTTCAGTTTTCATCCCTATCACATTGCTATCAGATTGAATTATCACTAAAAACTTGGTGGGGGCCTTATAGATCTTTGTTCTCACTGTCTGCTCTCACTCACTTTGGCGGCCAAGATTGCTAGAGCAGAAAATAGCACGCCATTAAGCCAGTCCACGGGTGGTATTAGAACTAAAGAGGTTTAATATGACGCAGAGTAGTGATGGGAAATCCGTGGTCCTCTGAATATTGCTGGAGTCCAGCTCCCATCAATGGACAAGTATGAGGGGAATTTGTAGTCCAACAACCTATGGAGGGCCAGAGGCTCCCCATTTCTGAAATATAGCAAGAACAGGGAATGTGATGCTCGCTAGATGTTGCTGCAACTCTCATTCTCCCTAACCACTGAGCATGCTGGCTGGGTCTGATCGGAACAGGTTGACCAGCAGTTGTCCTTATGTGGCCCTGAGAAGAACAGCCCAGCTGTTCAAGGGTACTTCACATTATTTTCATTGTACTTATAACCATTGTGTCTGGTGAAAGGTCATTTTCCAAGGTGATGTTGAGCATATATAGTTGTTGGCATCTGTCTGTCTTGAGAGACAATGGAGTGAAGTCAACCCGATGCGTTTGCAGTAGTGAAGTGACCTCCCCAGGAGTGGAGGAGTGTGTATGGAGGTCCTGGGCTGCCCAGATGGCAAGACTCTTGCTCTCGCTGATGTGGTTCAAAGGAAAGAAGAGCAATACGTTTGGCCCCAGCTTGGCTTCAGGAGTGGATGGAAAGAGGCATACAAGGCACCATGCAACCATCTTAGGGACTCCACACCAAGTGTGCCCACAAGATGTTGCTGAATGACAGCTCCCATCAGCCCCAGCAAGCATGGCCAATGGGATGGTGAGAGTTGTAGTTCTGCAACATCGGGAGCCCGGAAGATTCCCCTAGAATCTTCTGTGAGATTAGTTAGGCTGAAAGACAACAGCTTGTGCAAGGTCACTCAGAGAGCTGCATGGATGAGTCAGGATTTGAACCCTGGCCTCCCAGCTCCTAGTCTAACATGCTAACAGCTACGTTACTCCAGCTCCTGAAGTCTGGGGACAAACAATGTGAAAAGGCTACTTCTGTGTATAAGACTAGCTTTTGTTAACCAAAAAGTTAGGTTTAAAATTGGGGCTTGTTTTATACACGGGTAGTGCTGAGGGGTGTTTTCTTAATTTGGAGTCCCCCAAAATAGGGGCCGTCTTATGCATGGGGGCGTCTTATACCTGGAAAAATATGGTACCTTTGTGCCTGGATTGTGAGACAGGGGTGAGGAACTACTGGCCCCTCTAGATACTGTTGGACCCCAACTCCCATCAGCCCCAGCCAGCACAGCCATTGGTCAGGGATGATGGGAGATGTAATCCAGAGGGCCACTGGTTCTCCACTCCTGCTGTAAGCTATCCGGTTTTCCAGTGTTCAAAACAAGATGGTGGACCAGACAGACCTTTGCAGGGCTCTTCCCATGTGGAATGATCCCTGGGATTTAGTGCATATTGACAGGTCATCAAGTACTGAAATACCATTCACATTCAAATACTGGATTGTCATTCACATTAATTTAAATGGCAGTTAGATGGCATAAAAATCTGCCAAAAGCTGGGTGACAAATAGCAAATTCTGTCCATGTTTGGATATTTAGCACATACTTGAAATGTGCAGGGCAGGGTTCTGAGGAGAATGAATGGGAGCAGAGATGTTTCCAGCCAGTACCTCTTCTTCGTCCGTTCTCCCAGCTCCAACCTGCAGGAGCACAAAGTGCGAAGCTCACAGGAGAGCATCTTTCCAAGATCTGTCATCTCCCTTTCAAGAAACTCTCTGAGCTATGTCCATTCCTCCATCCACATTTGTGACAACTTTGGAAAATGTATGAGTCTCCTTCCTGCTGGTGGCATTATAAATGGTAATGAGGAAATCACGTTACTCTCAGAATATAGCTTGCTGCTCTCCCTGCCACTATAAATTTCAGGGGAAATGACCTTTAATAACAGTGAGATGAGGAAGTTGGTTGCATTAATAAAGTTAGTCTCTGAGCTAGTCACGTGGCAGGTGCGTGTGAGCATAAGCTTCTTGCTCCAGGTGGTCCAAAACTTTGTAGCGCCTCCGTACTAAAACTAGAATTGACTCCAATCTCTGGATGGATAACCTCCACCTGTTAAGGGCCAAACTACCAAAAACAAAACAAAACAAAACAAAGAAAAAAACCCTTAGGATGTTGTGGGACACATTAGGTTGCTTGTTTGTTTACTGTGCATGGTTCTTTACAGAGTGAAAATGGGTAATCCTGTCTCCCCCCATAGAGGCTACAATCCAAAATTCAATACAGAGTGAAACAGAGGCAGTGGTTGTTGGTGCCCATTGGAGCCAATAGGACAGAAAGAAGATGCAGCCAGTGTCAAAGAAAGTACAGCCACTCCATCACTGGTTGCAGGTAAGAAGGCAGGCAGGTGACAGTTGGCTGAAGCTGGTGGAGCATTGCCCCGTTCCCCCTAATGGACCAGCCTACTCTAAGGAAAGGGAGGTAAGTGGAGGCAGGGATAAGCAGGGGAAGTGATATTGCAGATGGGTGGGGGATGATGATGATGATGATGATGATGCAGTTGTTCCAGTTGAACAGCCTTGGGTTTTGCTACAGTGGGGCAAGGGAAACTGGGGGCAGGAAGCTGTGCCAAAGGCTTCTAACAAAAGATGGTGCCTGAGGTTGGATTTTGAAACACCAAAGGTGGTGGCATCACACCCCATGCTGTGGGAGATGAATGAATGCATGAAATACTATCCATCAAGCCCACGCTTAGATTTTAAACCAGTAGCTATTAGGTGGTTTCATGTTACTGAGCATCGAGGAAATGCCGCTGAAAGTTTTTCCAGCAGTTAATAATCACACATCAGACTATGTCCAGTACACCAACCACAAGATGCAGTTCAGATCCTGGTTTGCTGCTTGGGAATACAGCCCAATTTGTGTTTGGACCAATTTGGGAGCTACCTGATTCAGCTGGCATCCAAATCCTGATCTGGGAAAACTGAAGCTTTGTGCGTTTGAACATGGTTTCCCCACCACCACGACGCGGGTGGCGCTGTGGGTTAAACCACAGAGCCTAGGACTTGCCGATTGGAAGGTTGGGGGTTCAAATCCCCGCGACAGGGTGAGCTCCCGTTGCTCGGTCCCTGCTCCTGCCAACCTAGCAGTTCAAAAGCATGTCAAAAGTGCAAGTAGATAAATACCTTCCAGCAGGAAGGTAAACGGCATTTGCGTGTGCTGCTCTGGTTCACCAGAAGCGGCTTAGTCATGCTGGCCACATGACCTGGAAGCTGTGCACCGGCTCCCTTGGCCAATAAAGCGAGATGAGCGCCACAACCCCAGAGTCGACCATGACTGGACCTAATGGTCAGGGGTCCCTTTACCTTTACCTTTACCTTTACCCCACCACCACAAAATTGGGTTGAATGTGCTAGTATATTATCCCAACCTGAGTGGATAAAGCTGACCAAATTCCAGATAAATAGATCCAGGGATTTTTGTGCTAGGCACGTTTAGAGTTGTCTTTCTTTATTTATAGGAGCCATATATAACTTTTAAAAATGGCTAAATGAGATGAAATTTGCAGGCATGATACCACCTTCTGAGGGGATGAATACTGCCAAATTTTAGTGGTTTTCCTTAAAGGGCTGCCTTTACTGTTTTAGGTTGGCTAAGCTAGGGCTAACTGTGGGTGCTAAGCTGGTGATGATGTGCACATTAGCTAAATAGAGACATCAAAAGCATTTCAGAATTCCCAGTGTACCTCTGAACCTGGAGCCCACTAGCCACTTCCATGTGTGGTATCCTTCATTCACATTTGGGGGGGGGGGCAAGCCCTATACATAAATCCCTTAGCACATTCAGAACTTTCCCCTGTCGCTGTAGATTTTATCTCCCCTCTGAACTTTAGATATCTATTTCAACATGCCACTGCTTTACCAACTCTGTTATAGGAACTGTGAAAAAGAAATATGGATCCTAGGAAACCTCTCCCAGGTTTTTTATAAGTGCACGAGATGAAACGGATAACATGGGGTCTCAAGAGTAATGTGTGTTTTTATCAGCAAAAAAAAAAAAAAAAGGAAAGAAAAAGACAGAAAGGCTTAAGGCATCCGAAAATTCATGGAAATCCTTGTCAGAAACCACACAATGCAATTGTTAAAACGGTAGCATGAAGTTTGCTTGTATTACCGTATCGACAGGCACCTTCCATTTGACAACTCTTTTGCTGCCATGTCGCTTTTTACAAAGAACAGAGGGTTAAGTATCGCATGCATACGAGCATACAATATTGCCTTCTACAAAGTCAGGTCTGCCTTGCCCCACAAACTGTCAATGTGTGCCTTCCACAGGTGGTTGTACTACATCTCCCATCATCTCTGCTCTTGGGACATGGTAATGTGGGATGGAGTCCAACAGCAGTGGCTCCCTAATTCCACCCTGGCCTGGACCACTTGAAAATCGCTGAGGGTCTTGGCAGAGCTTTCCAAACTGTGTCACGACACATTAGTGTGTCAGCTGCAGTGTGTAGGTGTGTTGCGCAAATGCTCCCCGCGCTCCTTCCAGGGCTGGAAAGGGGTTAGTTTAACCTTTGGTTTGCTATCAAAACTGAATTACTATGCCATGAAATGATTCATGTCTCCAAAGTATGTCACCAACATGAAAAGTTGGGAAAGCTCTGACTTAATAATTTTTCTGCTGGTTGTTTAGCAACTGTAATGTGTTGTGCTATTTTTAAAAAATTATATGGGGTGGTATTCAACTAGGTTTTACTCAGAGAAAACCCACTGGAATTAAGGGACCTAACTGTACCATGCTCATTAATTTAAAGGGCCCTACTGTGAGTAAAACAGAGATGACTATCAACCCCTACAGCTATGCCTTGAGCAACTGATTGACATGCTGGCTGCACTTTTCACTGAAAAGTTTCAACCAGGGGTCAGCAAACGTTTTCAGCAGGCGGCTGGTCCACTGTCCCTCAGACCTTGGGGGGGGGCGGACTATATTGGGGGGGGGGGAAATGAACAAATTCCTATGCCCCACAAATAACCCAGAGATGCATTTTAAATAAAAGGACACATTCTACTCATGTAAAACACGCTGATTCCTGGACTCTATGAGGGCCAGATTTAGAAGGCAATTAAGCCGGATCTGGCCCCAGGCCTTAGTTTGCCTACCCATGGTTTCAACAGTTGGCTTCTGCACATCAAGGAGCACTAGCAAAGTTCCCAGTCATGCCAGCCCACCCTGCTATCAGCTAACAAACCTAGGAAGACTGCAGTCCACCCCTGGCTGACCTCCAACAGACGATCTAGCATATCCTGGCTCCTAGGACTATTGCCAAGAAATCTGGATCAAGCAGACCTTGGTTTCAATGCAGTAAAATATAATTAGATGTATAAGAAGCAAAGAAGAGAATAAAAATAAATGAAATGAAATAAGTAAATAAGATAGAGCCGCTGCTGCAGACCTCCTGAACGAAGCTCACAACCATCAGTGGTCAACAGAACATACTTTGGGAACTCCTGATTTAGAAGGCAACAAGTTGAGCACCCCTGACCTAGCCCACTGCTGCCCCCTCCAGCTGGCAGCTGCTGGCAAAAGTCAATCCTATCATCTGCTACCTGAGCCTGTTAACACTAGGGTTTGCCCCTGGAAATTCCTGTATGCACAGCATGTTGTCTGTGCCCCCAACCCCTGCAAAATGGGGGGGGGATGCAGCCAGGAATGGAGACGATGCAACAGAGGAGAGTGGGGTTCGGGGGAAATGGCAGTAGTCAACAGCAAATTGAAACTGATGCAACTGAGTAGGAAATGGGTGCAAGAGAGAATTCCTCGGCAAGGGCTTGGGGGAGGACAAGAGCCTCATTGCACACCTGAGCCTTGCCTCTTGCGATCTTACAGCTTGATCCTGTCCACTGCCAAGAAACCTTTGCCACAGTTGCTGGTTTGTGCCACAGAATGAGAAACCCATCCCATAATGTTCCTAGCTGGTGCAAGATTGTGTTACCTCCCCAGATTTATTTTTATTTTCTTTCATATGCTTATACACTGCCCCCCCCCCCACTTACAAATGCCCTTTACATTCCGCTTTTGTGCTTTTCCCAAAGCACAGGCGAAGTAGCAGTACTGGAACCTGGAGCAGCAGCGCTGAATATATAAAATAGCACTAATAATATTATAGCCTGCTAAAGAGTTTGATTTGCATGGAGTGCATCTGTCACCGAACAGCACTTGGTATTTGCAAGCCCTTTCATTCTCTCAACCTCACAAGTTCCATAGGGAACAAACAGACACGAACTGATTTCCCCTGCCTCTTCCTTTCTTATACGCAGGCTGGTGCGCATTCTGCGTTTTGCAGTGGGTCCAGAGAGATTGTTTCCACCAACGGTCGGCTTAGGGAGCTGCACATCTGTCCCCTTCGCTCCTCATAAGACTTAACCGAGGCTTGCCAGTGAAACCACGCTTTGCTGTCTCTGTGCGCAGATACATGGGAAGCCTCGAATTTCCATATGAATTGTATCAAGCATTTGAAAACAAGCCAGCTTGGGTTTGGGGCGGAAATGTGAATAGATATTCACTCAGCACTATAAAGTCATCCGCAGAAGGTTCTGAGTGTAGCAATAAATCATGCCTTTAAACAAATAATTGACTAGTTAAGAATCGGTAACCATTTATCAAAGGATCAATTACCCATTTAAGAAGGCAGTCGTACACAGAACCTTAATAAGCCTCCTGCAAACCGGGGGGGGAAACTGACTAAACGGGGTGGGTGTGAGGAATAAGGAGCAGAGAACTGACTTGCAGAAAAAGGGTGATGGTTGTTTATATTTTATACTGAGCCATCAGTATACCTGTCTTCTTAGAATTTTATATAGGCAGCATCCCGTTAAGCTTTTACAATCTACATTAGGCAATGTGGAAAGAGAGGGAGGAAAGGAAACAGATTTGGAAATGACCCTGTCAGAGGTTGTCTGCAGCAAACCCATTGCTACAATATCCCACAAAAGATCCTAATGAACTAAAGTCTATCACCTTCCGAGGGGTTCTGCTCCACTGTCAAACAACTTGGACCATCCAAAAGTTCTTCCTAATCAATGTTTAGTTGAAAAAAAACAACCCCTTTTTTGAGGATATGCAAACTTTAGCAATGCAGAAAAGTCTCCACTGGCACAAACGGGAGCATTTTTTCCAGTTCAAATATGTGATGCAGGTTCTCCAATCGATATGAGAGCCACAGGAGGAAGCAAAAATTCCCTTCCCATTAAGAAGCAGTGGAGATGGAATAATAATGAACTACAGCATGCAGCAGAATCGTACAGTAGCTGCATTTTCCAAACTCGTCAAATGCAATCAACCCTAGTTGATAACAATGGGAGGAATTCAACATCAGTGGCGTAGCGTGGGGGGTGCAGGGGGGGCCGGCCGCACCGGGCGCAACATCTGGGGGGGGCGCGCTCGCACTTGCAGCTCTCTGCCCCTACCTGGCTCACTCACTCTCTCTCACTGCAGTGCTGGCTGTGCGAATCCGATCCGAGCCGCTGGGTCGCCGCCCACTGTGGAGGGGGTGGGTGCCAGGCGTGCGGTGCGGAGAGAGAGCGAGGGACTACCTGGGGGAGGGACAGTGCAGCGGCCGCCCAGCGCAGCGCTGAGCGCGGGAGAGAACCACACCAGACCAGACCAGGCAGCAGCAAGAAGAAGCTGGCAGCGGCGGCAGGTTAGGGGTTAGGGGGCACAAATTACTTGCCTTGCCCCGGGTTAGGGGGCGCAAATTACTTGCATTGCCCCGGGTGCTGACAACCCACGCTACGCCGCTGTTCAACATTGCAAACTTCAGGTTGCTCCATTGCAAGCCAGATGGAATGACCCCTCCTCATCCCTCATGCACTGTTCTGGGGGTACTCCCAACCCCTCCCCATCTTTATTTGGGGCTGGAGTGCAGTGGGAGGAGAGGAGGGAAGCCTTGCTGTGCAAGTGGAAGTCCTTGCCCAGGGTTTCCACTGACGGGACTCATTAGTTGAATGCTACCCAATAGTTTAACCTGAACCTGATAGTGGCCAGATTTGCCATCTCCAGAAAAGGCCTCAGCTGGCTCTCTGCCAAAGCTACCAAAAAGCACTCTGGGCCACAGTCAATGTCTGATCATCCAGAAATAATGCTGGGTCTAGAAGCATTCCCGAGCTGCAGATCTGATTATCAAGGGGAGGGCAATCCCCTCCCAGACAGCCTGCATGCCAAATCCTGTATCCACTTTGCTGCTGACAAAAGGATCTCTCTCTTATAAGGATTAGATCTCAGCTTGTTAGCTCATCATTGCCTGCAGACACAAGCTCAACAGCTCTGCCACCTCCCCAGAACTTGATGGAAGGATAGAAGCGGGTGTCATCAGAATATTAATTGCAACATGCTTTGATTCAGGGGGGGAGGAACCCTCTAGTAGTTTCATGTAGGCATTTGTAGATGTACTTGGAATCATTCAGATAGACCAGTATGGCACAGTGCAGCAGAGTGTTAGTCACAGGCTGAGGAGACCAAGGTTCACATCCCCGGTACGTTCACGGAGCGAGCTTGGGCTTAACCTACCTAACTGGGTGGAAGGGGAGGAGTTGTATATCCAGGGTTGGCCCTTCCATGAGGCAGAGTGAGGCAGCTGCCTCAGGCAGCAAATTTTGAGGGGAGGACAGTGGCTAGAAATGTGTGCCCTGTAGCCCCCAAGCTACCTTGCTGCTCTGGAGTGCGGTGGAGAACTCTAGTCCATCACGAGTGCTGAAGTACGATTCAACTACAGTAGTACCTCGGGTTAAGAAATTAATTTGTTCCGGAGATCTGTTCTTAACCTGAAACTGTTCTTAACCTGAAGACCACTTTAGCTAATGGGGCCTCCCACTGCCGCTGCGCCGCTGCCTCATGATTTCTGTTCTCATCCTGAAGCAAAGTTCTTAACCCGAGGTACTATTTCTGGGTTAGTGGAGTCCGTAACCTGAAGCATCTGTAACCTGAAGCGTATGTAACCCGAGGTACCACTGTACCAGGTTTTTGTGCACAGAATGGGGAATACACCATTTTGTCCTGAATCTCAAGCGGCAAAATGGCTTGGGCCGTTCCTGTGTTATATCTCTCTCTTGAATTCTTTGGGTGCAATTCAGATGTAATTCACAGAAGAATCAGGGTACTGCCTGCAAAACAGGAAATAAGTTTATCCGAAAGTGCAAGGGTGAAGTTATGAGGCTGGTTTTTATACCCAGACTTCATATACCAGTGAGATGATGATTTAGCTGCTGAATGAGCAACAAGGCCCAGGGAATGAAAAGGGAAGTCAAAGAAACCCCAAATGGAAACAAGGTGCACATTCTGCTAGTTTGAGTGCTTCTGGATCTCTTATGTGGGGTTTCTCCTTGCTGGAACTACAAGCCAAATGAAAAGTTATGTGTTTAACTTATAGTTGAACTTTGGATGCAATAAAAAGCTGAGTGAACTATGAGAGCAAAGACACGGAAGGGAGGGGACAGTGGGGGGAACTTCTGGTACGTTCTGTACCCGAAGCTATAAAAATATTCATATTCATCTCTCTAATCCCGGCAGCCCATGATATATTGCTGGCATTAATCTATCGAGTTATAGCAGGTTTCAAACATCAGGAGTCACATGACCACATCTTTTTGTAAACAGCTACATTCTAAAGATGCATTGATCTGGCTCACTTTGTGAATATTTATCAGAATGTTCCCTTCTTCTCGGAGCACTTAATAACAATAATAAAGAAGAATGCCAACTTTGGCTGGCCTAAAATGTTCCAGAGCTATTCTTTAGGCTCACATTTAAGGAAGCCTATTTATAAAAACAAGCAGATTTGTCATCCTTTGGGGTATGAGGCTAACTTAAGAGCTTCCTGAAATCGCTATGAAAGAAGATTATGCAGCGTAGCTAATACCAAAACATCTATCTTTGTGGTTTTCTAGATTGGGTAGTAATTGTGTTCAAATAAGTAAATAATAATAACAAGGCTCAACTGTTTAGCTGCCCAGAGTGGCTGGGGCAACCCAGTCAGATGAGCAGGGTATGAATAATAAATTATTACTAATACTATTATAACTTAGATATCTTGTTTCTTGAGGTGAAGGAAAAAATGGCAGCCTTTCCCGATCCACATCCAGATGTTGACTGAACTGGCACCTGCATCTCAACTCAGTACTTGCAGTGATGTTGTGTCCTCCATCACACTTGAGGCAGTAGGCTTGTTTATGGGGACAAAGACATGCCATGTAGAATATACAGCTCTACCCGCCAACAGAGGGGAATGGTCAGAGGGCTCAGGAGGACCTAAGCATTGCCACCTGAGGTGATCGCCCCACTTTGCCTAACGGTAGGGCTGGCGCTGCTGAGATTAGTTTACTTGCCAGTTTTCTACCACCCCACCAAGATTCCAAAACTTTCGTGGGCTCATTGTGCTTTATGACACATCTTGTTTAATTAATTATTTAACAAAAATTATATACTACTTGATTATACTAAAACCTCTAAGCCGTTTACAAAAAAACAAAAAACCCAGACATTAAAATTATCAATAAAAGACGGTTAATAACAGGTATTTAGAAACATTCAAAGATCAGTAAAATCAACAGTAAGCTAAAAATATGTTTTTAAAACACAGAACATCTTAAAACACAGGGATGGGAGAGACACAGAGAAAGAATATATAGTTGATAATAGCATAAAATAGTTGTATTAAAAGCAATTGTAACAGAGAGATATAATCACCCAATACTTGTTTATCCCTGATCACCAGTGTAATTTTTTGTGTTTTCACTAGATTATGGCTGCTTTCACATACTTACTTTGCTGGGAGAAATCGCTATTGAGCTATTAATTTGCTTCCAGGGAGATTTCCCCCCTGAAATCTTTTTCCTGTTTATGTTGAAAACTTGTTATCAATAGGTAGCAATGGCTGATATAGGACAGTTGTTTTCCTGGTTTCTTATATATGAAAATCTATTTATTTAAATTTTTTATTTTATCTTGTTGCATATGAATCCCACCATGACAACATTTATCATCACCATCAGATTTCTAACCTTATGTTCCTATACTCACAAACTAGATGCAGGCCAGCTTAGTTTCAGCAACATGATAGCCTCATAAGCCTTCAGACCATATACTGGGTGGTCCATAATTTTAAATTTAGTACCTCCTTTGATACCTGGGTGGAATCTACACACATATAAAAAAAACTGTGAATTTTTAAAAAAAGTTTTGAAAAATATATTGAATTTGCCATAGCTCACCATCGCCATCTAGTTTCACATTTGTATATTGCACTTTACAACACACTTAAAACATTTTATTTGTAGCTGTATAGCTGAGTCCCAGGTCACCCATGTAAACTATATGGGCTTCAAGGCAGGGACAATCTTCTGCTTGTGTTAAGCTATAAAAATCCACGTATTGATGATGTTATTCTAATTCTTCTCCCATTTATCAGTAGGAGTCCAGAAGCAAAAAAAAAGGGGGAGGCAGGGCTTATGCACCTTTAATAGCCAAGTAGAAGATGGAATTTTAGCAAATACAGAAGCTCTTTTGCTTTTTTGGCAAGACAAAGTCACGTATCATCAGTTTGTTACATCGTTTTGTAGTCTCTGGATGAGGCCAAGTGCAGGAAAGGATATGTTTTTTTCATATTTGAAACTGGTTTCATTTTACGACTTTAGGAGTCTGTAGTTATTTTCTGCAAATGGGCTCCAAATGAAGATTTATATATCGTTTTATTTAAATCAATAGCACTTGAATGCAGTTTTGATTCATTATGCCCACATGGTCGCTTTAAATTCCAATATTTCGTGTACCAGCAAAACAAGGACAATCACCGGTAAAGGACAGCAAGGCAGTTTATTCTTTATCCATATCTGCAGAAAACAAAGTCATACAACTAAACAGCCACTCTGGCCTTTGACTCCCGATTTCTATCCATACTATCAGATAACATTTCCTTGAGATTCAGTCTAACCTTTAAATCAGAGTTTTCCCAAACTTGGGTCTCCAGCTGTTTTTGGACTACAACTCCCATCATCCCTAGCTAGCAGGACCAGTTGTCAGGGATGATGGGAACTGGAGTCCAAAATCAGCTGGAGCCCCAAATTTGGGAAACCCTGCTTTAAATCCAGGGTCATTAATCTGTGGCACTGCAGATGTTGTTAGAATCCACCCACATCTTCCTCATTTGTTAAGTTGGCTGGTGCTGATGGGAGTTGGCCTTCTGGTTAGCTTTAAGTCTTTTATGCTTTTCTAATGTTCACAATAACATAGTTGCCTCACAGAGAAACTCAGGGCAGGGGGAAGCATTGAATATATTTTTATAAGGTGGACATAGTCCATTTGTAACAAAGATTCCAAGTATATTTTCCACTGGGTAGGACCATTTGGAGGGATGGCAGTGGGGCAGGGGCAGCCAAAGGCATTTTGGCACCTGAGGCAAACCACAAAATGGTGCTCTTCTCCCCTGACCAGATAAGAAGAAGTGGGCGAAGATCTACAGCAGGAATAAAGATCTATGTTGGTAACTAGGCTGGGAGGAGACCAGCAGCACCTCTTATTTGCTAAGAGGCCTCTGTAGAGGCAACTTTGGAGGAGGGCAGCCAAGGCCAGCATGGTGTAATGGTTAGAGCGCTGGATTAGGACCTGAGGGAGCAGGGTTCAAATCCCCAATCAAATCACTGGGTGACCAGTCACCATCTCTTAGCCTAACCTATTCCACAGGGCTCTTGTGAGGATCAAATGGGGAGAAGGAGAACCACGTACAGAACTTGAGATTCTTCTACCGTAAGGATGGCATGTAAATGTAAAATGAATGAATGAATGCATGAATGAGGCAGCAGCAGATTCGGCAGTAGGCGATGCATTCCTTGGAGATCGAAATTTCTGCCCCTGTGGATCCTGCTTCCCAGGGTGGTCACCTCACCTTGCCTTATGGGTGGGCCGGCACTGCAATGGGGGGGGGGAGGTTTTAACTCAAACCAGAAGCATTCGAGCACATTTTGTTTCATTCAGCAGAGGGCAAAACCGCACTCCTGTGCCCTGTGTGGATTATCTGTTGCTACCATGCGTTTGGGGGGGGGGGAGTGTGGCGTTTGCCCTCCTAGGTGTGTGACATCATACTGGGTTCATAAGGAAAGGGTTAACTAATTGTAAAATGACTAACCAATGGGAACCCAAGGGGAGGAGTTAGAGTTAGGGGGGTTGAGAAGTTAGTCTGGAGTTAGAGAAGAGAGAGGGAGGATAAGCCTGTGGGTTGGGCTAGTCTGATGTGAGAGAGTGAGGGAATCTGTTAAGAGGAGTCAGTTAAACAGTTGAGATAATCAGTCAGAAGGTATTAGGAAGGTATAGGTATAGGCCGGTAAAGAAACTAAGGTTAAGAAACTGACAAGAATATTATCTGAGAAACCATAAACTTGTTAATACTTATAAAATAAACTTGTTTATTTGGTTTAATTTTAACAACTGTCTGGACTCAGTGTGAACCTGAGAGTAACGGGTTGGT
This sequence comes from Podarcis pityusensis, assembly GCF_964106645.2. Lineage (NCBI taxonomy): Eukaryota > Metazoa > Chordata > Lepidosauria > Squamata > Lacertidae > Podarcis > Podarcis pityusensis. The sequence continues at coordinate 100,842,462 of NC_138029.1, forward strand.
GGCAGCGGGGAAGCAAGCACAGTGGTGGCACAGGGATCAATAGACCGTCAAACGTCCGGGGACCCTGTGTGATCGCCACAAGGAGGCATGCCATTTTCTATAATTCTACGATCATGTGGCTCATGACCTGAAGTATATGTCCCTTACGTCCTCCGAGAACTCTATGTATTTCTAAAACTCTAAGTATTGTCTGAGAAGGACAATCTTGCCCCTGATCTGTTGGTCTTGCCTTTCATTTTAACTTGCTTTGCCTCCTTTGTCAGCTTGGTTCTGGCACTAACTGCAGATTTATGGGCAAAGCAATGTCATCAGGTGCACCCTGCCATTGAATCCTTAGCTTGCCTTCTGCCCACTTATTCTGCCCCAGTTCTGGTTGGTGGACCTCAGTAGTCCTGGAAGGCAGGTGTTTGCCCACCTTTGCCTTAAAGGTAAAGGGACCCCTGACCATTAGGACCAGTCGTGGCCGACTCTGGGGTTGCGGCGCTCATCTCGCTTTATTGGCCGAGGGAGCCGGCGTACAGCTTCCGGGTCATGTGGCCAGCATGACTAAGCCACATCTGGAGAACCAGAGCAGCGCACGGAAACGCTGTTTACCCTCCCGCCGGAGCGGTACCTATTTATCTACTTGCACTTTGACGTGCTTTCGAACTGCTAGGTTGGCAGGAGCAGGGACCGAGCAACGGGAGCTCACCCCGTCACGGGGATTCGAACTGCCGACCTTCTGATCGGCAAGCCCTAGGCTCTGTGGTTTAACCCACAGCACCACCCGCGTCCCTACCTTACAAAGCCCTCAAAAAAGTTCCTCATCTGTAACATATCAACTTTTCATTCTGGCTTGCTCCTTTGCTCATCATAGCACTTCTTCCATTACTAAATAGGCTTTTGCAAAACACTTGTGTAACCATAGAGAGTACAGCTCGTTCTGCTAGCAAAAATCACACATCCTCCCTCCCCCGCAACCCCCAACCATTGTCCTCTCCGTTAGCAAAATTCCCCATTCCCGGGAGATAAACTGTCCAAAATCCCCCTTTCGGATTTCTGCTCTCTGGAACTGAGTGCTGCCTAGTTGCTAGGCTCGTCCTCTGTGTATTTTTCAAATGAGGACATCCTGATCTAATTGGTGGCAGCAGCAGCAGCAGTGGAAGACTAGCCAGGGCTATAAATTTGGGGCAACTGGGTAAGAGAGCCGATATCAGGAGGTGGTGGAAACAGAGGCATTCTTCTGGCCTTGTAACCCTATTAAACTCCAACAAGGGAATCTTCCCTCTTCAAACGAGAAAGTGGTTTGGTTCCAATTTTGGAAGCAGCACGCAAATTGCCGCTGCAGCTAATCGCAAGTAGGATGAGTGTTATTGCACTAATATCCTGCCTGCAAGCTTCAGAGCACATCTGGTTGGCCACAATGAGAAGAGGATGCAGGAGCTGACAGGACTTTGATCTGATTCAGAAAGGCTCTTATGTTCTGGTTCAAAGGGGCTAAAAAAGTGTTTGCGAAGGTTCTGGCCTTCTTTTGCAAACACTCCAGAATTACAGCTGGGAGGTAATTCTATCCTTTCCTCTCTCTCTTTTGAAAACGCATCACAGGGAAAGAGTTGTCAAATAACCAGTGTGAAATTTAAGCGCAATTTAGGTGTACATGGAAAGGCTCTTATCTTTAAAGGTTGTGCAGGATCTTCTGCTCCAGGTGCCCCTTTCCCCTGTCACAGAAATAATGCATAATCCTAAGAACTAGCCAAAGCCAGGTGTAATTTCATTTCCATGCATTAAAGACTGAGGAGCCCATGCAAGGTCTGGATCTGGTCATCAGTTGATGACTGGATGTTGGAAGAGCAACAGCAACAGTATTCTTTTCCCTTTTGATGTTGAATTTTCAGAGTCTGCATAATAAAAGGATCCTGGAGTTCAGGATATTTATCGGCAATGCTCTTCCAATCATCTTTATTACTGGCTGTTATCTTTCAGTATGGGAGCCCTTGCAACATGTCTCCTTCCGAGTTAGCACATCTGTAAACATAGATGGAACTTGCCTTGTAGCACTGCCAACTGGCCACCTCCTAGGCTTTCTTTTTTAAAGAGAGGGTTTGATGAATGGAAATCAGAGAGCAAAGCTTTTCAAGGGGTGGGATAACAATTGCAGAATGATAGAGTTGGACGGAAACCTAGAGATCATTTATTTCAGCCAGCTGCCGCAATTCAAGCTGTGGTTACAGGGAGACCTATACTAGCGAGGTCACAGGTTAGCAGCTCTGGCCAGGATGGACTGTAGAATTAAAGGTGTAATGGCAGCAGAAAGGACTGCAAACCATACAGTAAAGCCGCACTCATATGTGATCTCTGATATCTGCTTAGATGTACAGTGGTACCTCGGGTTAAGAACTTAATTCGTTCTGGAGGTCCGTTCTTAACCTGAAACTGTTCTTAACCTGAAGCACCGCTTTAGCTAATGGGGCCTCCTGCTGCCACCGCGCCACCACCACGTGATTTCTGTTCTCATCCTGAAGCAAAGTTCTTAACCCGAGGGACTATTTCTGGGTTAGTGGAGTCTGTAACCTGAAGCGTCTGTAACCTGAAGCGTCTGTAACTCCAGGTACCACTGTATTTCAAAAGTCATGCTACAGAGGAACTGCACTGGATTTCTGCTAAACTCCTAGCACTTTTTATACCGAGGACAAAATAAGTTTGGGATCCTGATTCATAGCACTGAAAGGAAACACAACCTGCTTCAGGATCACCGCTGGCAGGTGGAAAAGAGAGGCTTGCGAGATGCAACGTGTTCCTTCTCTGCTGTTGTGGGAACTAACACTAAGAGGTATTCCTTGTTTCGGAATTGAAGCAGGTGAATCCTGACCGGGCCCTTGCATTCCAGACAGCAGATCACATCCTCAGCTGAGTTTCTTTGCATTGTTAGGATGACAACAGCTGTGTATGGATGGTTCTCAAGAGCCGAACAGACTTTCCTTGCTATTATAGGTCTCCCTGTAACTGCAGCTTGACTTGCGGCAGCTGGCTGCACTAAATGATCTCTGGCTGGCCACTGTGAGACCTCGGTGTGATCCAGCAGAGCTCTTCTAATGACAAGAACAGCAAAAGCCAGACAGCACACCTCTCAGGTGCTGGTAGGATCAGCCGAGATGCTGCATTTGCTTCCATTTCCCCTTCTTTTAAAAGGCATGACAAAGAAGCAGAGTGGGACATTAAACAGAAGGAACATCTGCAAAAGTTTTACTCCCCTAGAATTCCAGGAATGCTTTACAATTCAAAGGTTCTCGACTTAATTTTTTTATTTGTTCTTTCTCCAATAGAATAAGCCACATCTTAGGAAAGGGCTGGTCTGCCCTCGTGCCTCTCCTCCCATGCACTATCACATAACGTCCCTGTGGCAACGTAACTAAACACCAACATACACAAGTCATAAGGCGGGTGCAGTTAACACATTTGTACTCTCTTAGTAACTGAATGACTTGCAGTCGAGCTCTTGTAGGCAAACGAGGGGGCCGGCCAGCCACTCCTTCCTGTCAGAGTGGCACCATTTTGGCTGCTCACCGAAGATCTGTGGGGAGCTAACTTGAGAATTTGCAGCACATCTATCCTGGCGCACACAGTGATTGGAATTCCATATTGCTCCCTAGACTAATATTTGAATGCATATTCTACAGGGAGGAAGCACTACAGGGAACGGTGAAACCTTCTGTTTCTTGTTACAGAGAAAAGCAGAAAGACGGCTGCCCTTAAACGCTGAGATGCAACGTTGCTTGTTAATAGAGCTCAGGATCCACAGACTGAATCTTTGCAGAGCTTGCAGACATTAAAACATAGGACAATATGGGGCCTAGCGCTTCTAACCACATTAGGCCCCACTGATTTCAGCTGTAGTGCTTAAGCCCTATGCTGTCATCCACTGCATGGATTCTTTTCTCCACAGAGTATATAAACCCAGTCATTACGGGTAGAGTATGCACCTGAAAACCCAGTCATAGCCAGCTTCTTACATTAACATTTCCCAGCTCTGATATGTATATGTGTATGCATCCATCTTGTACTGAATATATAAACTGTGCCTTGAGTTCAGCATCACAGGTCCTCCTTGCGGGCCTACCTTGAAGATTGCCAGGCACTAGAAACAGGGCCTTCTTAGCAGTGGCCCATAATTTGTGGGACTCCCCAATTAGCCTCTTCCATATTGTCTTCTTTCCACACTGGACATATACTGTGGAGTAACCAAACTTTGTTCACACACTTCTTATGGGGCTTCCACATGATGTCATGATCAAAATATGCTGCTCCCTTTTTTTTCCTTGTTCCATTCCCTTTTTCTTTCTTCTGAGAGATCAGAAAATCTATCTTTGGACCAGCTGTGCCATTTCCCCAGGTACAAATGGGCTGATGTGCATCTTAGGGGTTGGACTTATGTGAAAGAAGGGATGCTATTATACTTGACTGAAAGTTGTGAAATTACCCACATTGGGAAGCACCTTTGGTTTTCAAAGAGGCTTTGAAGAGTTATTGGTGCCAAGTGTATTTTTAATTCATAAGATTTTATTGGCTACACAGCTGATTTACTGCTTCACTGTTGTGGTTTGTTTTTTGCTGGCAGTTCTTTATTTTTAAATGTGGTTGGTTGTCTGTGAATTTTGCAAGCATTTAAAAGTGAATTTTGCAAGCATTTAAAAGTGTTTTGCCATTTATTTACCATGTACTCAGGTAACCTCTTGGTTAAACTACTGCAGTGCGCTTTACATAGATCTGCTGCTGAAGACTTTCCAGAAGCTAAGCTGATATAGAATGCAGCAACTAGTTTATTTACTGATTCCACCAAGTGGGATCCTGTTTCATTGACCCTTAAGGCTCTGCAATTACTGCCTGATTCCACCAGCCACAATTTCAGATGCTCACTTTGCTCTATAAAGCCTTCTACAGCTTGATATCCAAGTAGCTGAAGGAGTGCCACACCCATTACCTGCCAGCATGTGTGAGAGGAGAGGCTCTGTTTGTAGCTCCATCCACAGCTGTAATTTCCTGTGCGACAGCAGGGGCTTATCGGTCATGGCACCTTGGCTGTGGAACACCCTCCCACTGGAGACGCAGGTATCCCTACATTATTGGTTTCAGATATCAAGTTAAGACCTAGTTTGCCTTTCCAGCTTATGGAGATGGTTGCTTGTTCCTTCTTGATTTGTTGTTTTAGGTTTATGATGTTCATCAGGTTTTTATGGGATATGTTGCATTTTAATGAATTGTTTGTGAACCTCCCCACTGAAGCGTGGGTTGGAAATATAAATACCAACAATTTGCTGTCGTCTGCTGCCTTGAAAGGACCTAAAGTGCTTAAAGTTAACAAATAAGAAATGTGGCACGTGTTTCTTCGCAAAGAAACTGTATTTCATACAAGCCAGTGGTTGTTTTCTACACAAAGAACGTAAGAGAAAAATGCAGCAGCTGAAGTAGTCCCAAGAGCAACAGCTCAGGTTTAATTTGAACTGGTGACTGTCAAGAAAAAGGTTCTGGAATCTATTAGCAAGCCCTGAGTGCCCACTCCCTCCCACCTAGGGGGCATTGACATATATAATACAAATCAAATGTTGAGAGTAAATCATTTTCTTCACTTCAATCAAAACCATAAGTTGCAGACCTTTAGGGGAAACTACATTACAATTTACACTTTTTTTAAAAAAAACCCAACAACAACATAAAGGATTTATTTTTTTTAGAGAAAAGTTGCAGATGTACTGCTGTCACACTGCAGATCAAGTTACTAGGAGTCAGTGCAAAAATTGTGTCAGGTCCCTCAGTACTGAAAATGAGGGTTTCTGTGGGCTGAATCCTGTTGTTGGTCCCATCTTCCTCATCACCCTGAAGATACCTGGGGATCAAATCTCCACAGATCAGAGTTTCTAGAGGAGGAGTTTGCAACTGGATGCCTCTGGGCCAAGGCTGACCCATGGAGAATTACCAGCTAGCCTTTCACTTACTTACGCAAGGGCAAAACAGGAACTCACAGGTGGCATAAGGAGCCACTGTTTTCTGTTCTGTCCTGTACTGGTTGTACACAGCATCGTTTCCATTCCTCTACAGTGTGTCTTCTGCAAAAAAAAAAAAAAAAAAAAAAAAAGACATTATTGACGTCACTGTCTGCTAAGGCAAACTTGCCCAACTTACATTATTAATTACATTATCCCACCCAACTCGAGGAAGGCAATGCAAATGGAGTTGGGGGGAATAATCACTTATGCATGGTTTGCAAGCTGAAAGCAACAACAACAGAGAACGCCAATCATATTCACATGTTGGATTTCCCTTCCAGACATTGAATGGATAAGAAAACACTGGAAATTTCTGCCCCTGTTTCCATTTTCATCATAATTCTCTGACCTCACTACTTGCAGGGAAAGGGGTGGCATCTTGCTAAAGATGTGGCCAAAAACTTTTGAAGGTGGAGGATACGTCCTTGGCCCTCTATCACTAGTTCTGTTCTCAAGACTTAACTGGATTGGACAAGGGACTCACTCATCTCTTGGTGGGGCAAGCAGCAATTTGAATTGGGACAATAAGTCTAGAATCATAGAGTTGGAAGAGACCCTGAGGGTCACTTAGTCCAACCCCCTGCAATTCAGGAATCTCAACATGTGGGCTCCCATCCAATTTGAAACCATAGCAGACCCTTCTTAGCTTTGCAAATGTGCTAGCAGTTTAAATGCTGCACCAGTAGGAGAAGCATATCCCTTTTCACCTATGCCCTTTTCTTATGAAAATCATCTTCCTCCATCCCCTTGCTATGTTTGTACATGTACAGTGGTACCTTGGTTATCAAACTTAATCCGTTCCAGAAGTCTGTTCCAAAACAAAAGCATTCCAAAACCAAGTCGCACTTTCCCAAAGAAAGTAATGCAAAATGGATTAATCTGTTCCAGACTTTTAAAAACAACCCCTAAAACAGCAAATTAACATGAATTTTACTATCTGAGACCATTGATCTGTAAAATGAAAGCAATAAACAATGTACAGCAGTCACACAATCAGTAGCTGAACTGGGTTTTACACAGTCAGCGTAACAATCAAAACAGAACTGTGGCACTCAAATCGGAAGCGTAACACTCAAAATGGAAGTGTGGCACTCAAAACGGAACACGTGTAGCTTTCAAAAAACATTCGCAAACCAGAACACTTCTGGGTTTGCAGTGTTTAGGTTCCAAGTTGTTTGAGTACCAAGGTAACACTGTATTGGCTATTGTTATGAATTGTCTATCAAGGTTGTAGTCCATAACATCTTGATGGCACCATATTAGGTACCCATCTATCTATAGCTATCTATCTATCTATCTGTATCTGTTTGAACATAAAAATGCACATTTTTTTCTGTAATTGCAGCTTTCCCCCTTATTAATCTTTATAGCGGGATTGCAGCAATAGGGCTCTTGGTATTGCAGTAAAAAACAATCTACCACATGAATATTTCAGTGCATTTGTCAGGGAACTGCCATCGGAAGGAAGGGAAGTGAAAGGGCTCACACAGGTTGGGAGAGACTCAGCAGCTGAAGAGGGAACCAGTAGGGGGAGAGGAGCTGAGCTGAGGGAAAGTGAGCTGGAGGGATGGCTCAGAGACACTTCCAGCGAAAACAGTGGGGAGGTTTCAGGACCTCCTGTAGGGACACCCACTCCTCGCCGGAAACTGTCACGCAGAGAGTCCAGAAGACGTGTTTCCGTTAAGGAGCTTTTATGTTGGAAGCGATTCCGAAAGCAACCACTGTCGGAATCTGCCAGCGACTGACGGAGCCATGTTTAAGGGGCTCCGTTACAGACAGAGGTTTGCAAACTTGACCAAACTCTGAGGGACTTGGATTTTACACACAAGCAGCTCATCGTCCCATCACAGCATTCCGACAGTCTCCGTGAGCAGCTTGTGCAGGAGAAGGCATCATGAGCAACCCAGCCGGAACCGGAGAAGCAGGAGCTGGGGCGGGTCCAAGCCTGGAAGAAAGGTACCGGGTGTTGGAGGTCCAGCTAGCGCTGCAGACGGCGAGGCTTGAGGAGAGGAGGGCTCAGGATGCAGACAAAAAGGGGAAAGACACCCAGCTCGCCAGAAAGGTACCAGGATTGGTGCAGAAGTTTGGGGGGGAGCCCAAAGACTATCATGGCTTTCGGACAGAGATGCAATATGCCCTCAATCTGCAGTTTGATGAATTCCCTGACGAGGAATCACGAGTGGCTTTCGTGATTGGGCATCTTGAAAAGGGGGCGAGAGACTGGGTTAGACCCCTGATGGCAGCGAATAGTGACGTCCTAAAGGACACGATGAAGTTCTTTCGCGCCATGGATCTGATGTTTTCCAGCGATATTGAACAGGGAGTGGTGCGCAGACAGTTAATGGCTTGCAAACAGGGGAGCCGATCTGTCCGTGAGTACTGGACTGAGTTCACCATGTTGATCCATAAATTGGGGTGGGATCTATCGGCGGAACCCATTCAAATGCTCTTTGAAGAAGGGCTTTCTTCGGCTGTGAAAGACGAACTTTCCCGGGCGCCCAGGGCGGAGTCTATGGACCAGCTGACCAAATCAGCGCTGACCATAGGAGCGCGCCAGGAGGCGAGAGCATTGGAGAGGCGGGAAGGGAAGGGGGAACGTTGGAAGGAGTTCCGCATTCCAGACATTCCAGAGCCAACTTTCCCGCCGGCAGAGCCGATGGAAATCGGAACAGCGCGCGCGCGCGCAGTTTCAAAGCCCAGTGAGGGGGGAAAGAAGGAGGGAAAAGGCGCCCGGAAATGCTATCTCTGCCAACAGCCAGGTCACTTTGCCAGAGTCTGCCCCCAGAGGAAGGAATGGCAAGGGATGGTAGGAGCTGTGGAGGGAAGAGAGGAAGAAATACCGGAGCAAGTAAAAGCCAACGCCTGGCTGCCACCGTCGGGGCACAGCAGCCAGGCCAAAGAGCAGTGAAAGTGCCCACGCCAGAACCTCCTAAACCCGCCCTAGTGATAGAAGTGGCGCTAGAGCTGCCAAACGGACACCCTCTAAAGATAAAGGCGCTGTTGGACTCAGGCAGCTCCTGCAATTTCATGAGCAAAGAGTTTGCAGCTGAACACCAGATACAGACGATCCCTTTAAGCAACCCCCTGCAGGTGACCACGATCGATGGCAGGGAGCTGTTGGGAGGAGAAGTCAGCTTGCAGACCGTCCCAATGATAATGAAGGTGGCAAGGCACACCGAACTGATAGCGTTTAATGTGGCCACCTTGGGAGGAGCTCCCATTATATTGGGGATGAGCTGGCTAGCGTTACATGATCCGCTGGTGGGCTGGCATCAGAGAGTGGTTTCTTTTGGTTCAGCACATTGCTTAGAACACTGCAAAGAGGGAAAGGGTTTGGCAGGGGCCCAAGCCACCCTAGCAGGGACTGAAGTAACGGAGAACGTGAAGGTACCACGACAATACGCAGATCTCCGCGACGTCTTCAGCGAAAGGGAAGCTGACCAACTACCTCCGCATAGACCCTTTGACTGTCAAATCAATTTACTCCCTGGGGCACAGCTCCCTGTAGGCAAGCTGTACGCCATGTCAGACAGAGAGATGCAGGAGCTAAGAGAGTTCATTGACAAGAACCTGAAGAGAGGGTTCATCAGAGAGTCCAGGGCGGTGGGGGGCAGCCCAGTGTTTTTTGTGGATAAAAAAAACACGAGCAAGCCGAGGCTGGTGTGTGACTTCAGGGGCTTAAATGCAGTGTCAGAACCAGTGGCTTTCCCTATGCCCAGGATTGACGACATTTTGACAAGGGTGCGGAAGGGAAAGATTTTCACAAAGCTGGACCTAAGGGGGGCGTACAACCTGATACGAATAAGGAAGGGGGATGAATGGAAAACCACCATGTTCACCCCTTTAGGGGCATTTGAATATTTAGTTATGCCCTTCGGCCTACAAGGAGGCTCCGCATGCTTTCAATCGTTTATGAACCACGTCCTGGGGCCTTTGCTTTACAAGAATTGTGTGGCCTTCTTAGACGACGTGTTGGTGTATTCTGAGAATGAGGAGCAGCATGTGAGAGACGTCAGAGAAGTGTTGAGCAGGCTGCAAGCCAACCAGCTGTGGGTGAAACTGGAGAAGTGTCAGTTTCATACCAAGGAGGTGGAATTCCTGGGGTATCGCCTGTCAGACAAGGGATTGGCCATGGATCCCGGCAAGGTCCAGGCGGTGCTGGAATGGAAAACACCCAAAACAAGGAAGGATGTGCAGAGGTTCCTAGGATTTGGGAACTTCTATCGTAAGTTCATCCGAAACTTTGCCCACCTGACGGCGCCCATTACGGACTGTCTCAGCAGTAAGAAGAAGTTCGTTTGGACTGAGGAGGCGGAGCGAGCATTTGAGGAACTAAAAAGGGCCTTCGCCTCGGAACAACAACTCCTGCATGTGGATTTACAAAAACCGATGAGAGTGGAAACTGACGCATCAGACAGAGCGATTGGGGCGGTGCTTCTGCAGCCAGGGAAGGAGGAGTCAGAGTGGAGACCGTGTGCCTTTTTTTCGCGAAAGCTGAACAAATCCGAGAGGAACTACACGGTGTATGACCGAGAACTACTAGCCATTCATGAGGCGTTCCGGAGATGGAGGCACCTGCTAATTGGCGCACAACATAAGGTGCAAGTGTGCACTGACCACAAGAACCTAGAGTATTGGAGGACGGCACGAGTGCTCAACCAACGGCAAGTGAGATGGGCCCAGGAGTTCTCCAAATTTAACTTTGAGATTTGTTACGTGCCAGGCCCAGAGAACATTAGGGCGGACGCTCTCTCACGCAAACCTGAATATTTGGAGGGGGAGGGAGCACCCGAAGAGAGACATGTCATTCCAGAGGACTGCTGGGTGTGTGGGGCGGCATTGGTGGGACAAAGAGAACTGGTAGAGGAAACAGAGAATGATGAATACGCCCAGAATAAGCTCAGAGGTCTTAGGGGTGAGGGAGAGGAACCAGGGGGTTTCGAGGAAAGAAATGGAGCTTTGTATTACAAAGGGGCACTGTATATCCCTGAAGGAGACTTAAGGGGGAGGGTACTCAAGCAGTTGCACGACAACCCCACGGCGGGGCATTTTGGACAACACAAAACCATGTGGTTGGTCACCAGGGAATTTTGGTGGCCTAAGGTGAGGGAAGATGTACGGGAGTATGTAAGAGGGTGTGAGCAATGCCAGCGAGCCAAAGGGGAGAGGCGGGCACCGGCGGGGCTATTAGAACCCTTACCAACCCCAAAACGACCTTGGGAGGCAGTGTCGATAGATTTTATGACTGATTTGCCGAAGTCCAAGGGGAAAACAGCCATCATGGTGGTGGTAGACCTACTAACAAAGATGTGCCACTTTGTAGCCTGCTCGCATGCAGTCACGGCGGAAGAGACAGCGAAGTTATTTGTAGAACACATTTTTAGGTTGCACGGGGTGCCATTGAGGGTGGTCTCAGACCGAGGAAAACAATTTACTTCCAGGTTCTGGAGGAAGCTCATGAGCTTACTGCAGGTGGAGGTCAACTTTTCGACTGCCCGGCACCCTGAAACCAACGGGCAGGCGGAAAGAGCAAACGGTGTCCTCCAGCAATACCTGAGGTGTTATGTCAATGACAGAGAGAATGACTGGGTAGAAAAGTTGGCGCTGGCGGAATTTGCCTACAACAATGCCGAGAATGTGTCCACAGGGATGAGCCCCTTCTTGGCTAATTATGGGTGTCATCCCAGGGCTTTCCCAGGGGGAGAAGGGGAGAGATGGAGCGTCCCGGCAGCCGAGCATTTTGTAGAAGAAATGGAAGCAATCCATCGTCAGCTCCAACTCAACTTAGAAAGGGCGAAGGAAGAATACAAGAGGCAGGCAGACAAGAACCGAAGGGAAGGTGAAACCATAAGGGTGGGAGATAGGGTGTGGCTGTCAACCCAAGGGTTGCCGTTCAAAGGAGGTTGTAAGAAATTAAGACCCAGGAGATTGGGTCCCTTTGAGGTCATTCAACAGGTCAACCCAGTGGCTTTCAGGCTCCGGTTACCCAACCACATGAAACTGCACCCAGTATTTCACAGGTCGTTACTGTCACCGTATGAGGGGGGACGAGAAGGGATGGCCACTCGGGGACCGGTCATAGAAGAAAGGGAATGCAGTAGCCATGTGGCAGAAATCCTCGACGCCAGGTGGAAGGGGGATCAGGTGGAGTATTTGGTAGCGTGGGAAGGAGAACCGGAGTCAGAAAACACTTGGGTAATGGCAGAAGATATCAATGACGAGGTATTGATAGAAACGTTCCATCAAAGGTTCCCAAGGAAACCTCAGCCTGTGGAGAGGTTCCGGAGGGAATACTTTGGGACCACCGATGAGGAGGAGGAGTTGGAAGGATTCTCGGACTCGGAAGGGGAAGGGGAGATGGACTCTGAGGAGGAGGAGTACTTCGAGACCAGGAACCGCAACAGGTGGAGAGAAGTGTTCGAGACATCGGAAGATGAAGGAAGTTCATTCCGGGGTTTTGCCTCCTCACCGCCCGTAGAGGAGGGGGCGAGAGGGGATGAAGGGGGCCCTGGAGGGGAGGTGGATGTCAGGGAACTGCCATCGGAAGGAAGGGAAGTGAAAGGGCTCACACAGGTTGGGAGAGACTCAGCAGCTGAAGAGGGAACCAGTAGGGGGAGAGGAGCTGAGCTGAGGGAAAGTGAGCTGGAGGGATGGCTCAGAGACACTTCCAGCGAAAACAGTGGGGAGGTTTCAGGACCTCCTGTAGGGACACCCACTCCTCGCCGGAAACTGTCACGCAGAGAGTCCAGAAGACGTGTTTCCGTTAAGGAGCTTTTATGTTGGAAGCGATTCCGAAAGCAACCACTGTCGGAATCTGCCAGCGACTGACGGAGCCATGTTTAAGGGGCTCCATTACAGACAGAGGTTTGCAAACTTGACCAAACTCTGAGGGACTTGGATTTTACACACAAGCAGCTCATCGTCCCATCACAGCATTAGTCCAGATTGAGAAAGCATTAATTGCTGCCTAATGAACACTTTCAATGGACCGATCCCTGCATCTTCACACTAAAACAGAACAAAAGTTAAGTTGTGAATTTGTCTTTATGTGTATCTTGGACCATGCTGGGGGAGTGAGAATCCACGAGAGACAGGAGGAGCACACAGACAGCATGAAACCATCCAACCCCTGTTTCGGTGAAACATTATCCCTTTATTATAGAGGCCACATCCCAGCAGCATGCTTTCGTAAGGGGGAAAAGTGTTCTGGTTTCCATCAAAAGCAACCTTAACCCATATTTCCACTTCCCTCTCTAGAAAAGGGGTAAAATAGCAAAATAAGAGAACACACAGAGCAGACCTGATGCATCCAACACCAAAGCGTGTTTCCACTGGACAGGAAGACAAAGTTATCCATGGCTTTTCTCAAGCATCTGCCGAAATTTGCTTGAACACTTCAAAACATGTTGCCAGATGTGCTCAAATAATAACTGAAAGAGCTGGGCTTTGTCTCTTCAACAGCAAAATGTCACCCCGTTACCGCTCACGTTCATCTGCATCAACGGAGGCGGTAACAGCATTAATTTTTCTCATTTCTTTCTGTTGTTCCCCTACTTTAGGAAACCAGCACGGCTTCTAACATTTTAATGATAAGGCGTTGACTGGGTGGGCGCAATCTGAGCAGGAATTGCACTTTTGAATCCTGTGCCCTGAAGGATCAGATTCACAATCTGGGGTTGCAGCGCTGTTCTTGACCTCAGTAGCACCCAAATTTTTTTTTGCCTTTCCTTGACCAAGATAGCCTGGCCACCGTAAGTCATGCTCTGGTGATACTGCATTTGGATTTCTGGTGCTGGGGCTGCCTTTTATAACTGCTCTGAAAGTGTAGCTCAGGGGTCAGCAACCTTTTTCAGCCATGGGCCGGTCCGCCATCCCTCAGACCATGTGGTGGGCCAGACTATATTTTTTTTTGGGGGGGGGGGAATGAACGAATTCCCATGCCCACAAATAACCCAGAGGTGCATTTTAAATAAAAGGACACATTCTACACATGTAAAAACATGCTGATTCCTGGACCGTCCACGGGCCGGATTGAGAAGCCGATTGGGCCGCATCCGGCCCACAGGCCTCAGATTGCCTACCCCTGGTGTAGCTAGTATGAAGTACAGAACATGGACTGTGAACTACGATTGGGTCTGTGGACCACATCTTGCCAGCCTTAAGCAAACTTCACTGCCTGGTGCCTGATCTGCTACTGGGCTCAATACAAGATGCTGGTTTCAATCAAGGATGCAGGATCTCAGGCCCAGGGAGACCCCTCCTTCCCTCTCTAGGCCCAGCCCACACTCCTTCTCCCCAGGGTACACCCTCATTGGCCTCCCTTTGTACCCAATTTGAGAGTTATTTGCCTGGCTGGAAGGTGCCCTTGAGCTCTGATAATGCTTCTTGCCTGCCTGGATGAAGAGGGGGGTGTGGAGAAAGAAAGAAGGCTGCTGTACAAAGGTAAAATTAGCATTCTTTGTTCCACCTGCTTTTGCTTCTGACCCTCAGGATGGAGCAGGTTCCCCAACCCTGCTTTTGAAGCTTTGAATGGATTCGAAGCAAGGTCCTTGAGGCCTGCTTCCTCTCACAAGGCTGGCTGGCAAAACCTTCCATGGAGACCCTCTTTTGCATGTGTGGAAGTGACATCTGCGATTGGGCCTTTTCATTTGGAGATGCAGGAGCCAAGAAGGCGGGCCTGGCACTTAGCCCATGCCTTTTTGGCATGGGTTAAAGATATTTTATATACACAGACTCTTTAGTTTTTAGTCCAGGGTGTTTCCAGCGTTATTTAAATCTGGTTTTTTATTGCTTTCTGCTGCTCCTGTTTTTTGCGACTGGCTACTGTTTTGTTGTCACTTCCTCGTTTTAAAGTGCATGTTAAGATGCTCCGAGGGACTGCTGTCTGAAGCGTGGTGCATATGTTTTCTTAATAAAATTGTTTGCTGCACAATCAAACACAATACGGCTTAGGTCCAGACTATCTGAAAGACCGTATTCTCTCATATGAACTGCCTGGGTTTTGAGATCCTATGGGAATGTCCTGCCACACTTGCAGGCATGCTTCGTGTGGAAGAGAGTCCCTAAGATAAGGTTACCAGATTTTTTTCAATGAATCCAGGGACACATTAATTAATTAATTACAACACGTTTGGGACATTGATGCTGCAGCGATGGCGATGGCAGAGGGGAGGCTGCCGCCTTGACCTTAACCGCTGCGTTTCCCCTTCCTTTGAGGCTTCTATCTCCTTTCTCCATGAGCCTGGGCAGCCCCTGAGTTGTTGGTTCTTCAGTGGTGGTGATGGGGAAGCAGTGCGCGGTTGGTCAGACATGGAAGGCGGAGAAGGAGGGTTGAGAGCGGCGGGGGCAGCAAGGCTCGGGCAGCGCGATGCCTCCCTTCCCATCGGAGCAGCCCCAATCCCATTCCTACTTGCATGCAAGCAGGAGGGCGAGGAGATCCCTCAGCTGGGAAATGAGGCTTCACACTGCCTTTCAGAGCAGCCCCATCCCAACTTCTACTTGCGTGCAAGCAGGAGGGGGCAGGGATCTCTCAGGCAGCGTGATGCCTCCCTTCCAATCGGAGCAGCCCCAATCACATTCCTACTTGCATGCAAGCAGGAGCGGGCGTAGATCCCTCAGCTGGGAAGGGAGGCTTCCCATTGCCTAACTGCCCTGCCCCCTCTTGCTTGCATGCAAGCTCTGATAGGCAGCATGAAGCCTCCCTTCACATCTGAGAGATCTCCACCCCGCTCCTGCTTGCCCCAAAGTAGGAGTTGGGAGGCTGCTCCGATGGACAGCATAAAGCCTCCCTTCACAGCTTAGTTGCTGGGTCAGGGAAGGTGAAGGCAGACCGGAAGCTGCAACTTAGAGCCCCTGCACCACCATCATATGGGGACTTCCGAGCAGCTCCTGAAGCCAGCCAGAGCCAACTGCTCCGGGCTGCTGAGACTGCCGCTGCTGCGTTTCCCAGGGACATTAGATGAAATCCGGGGACATTCCAGGGATGGAATTTGTCCGGGGACTTAATTCGCGAATCTGGGAACTGTCCCCGGCAAACGGGGACATCTGGTAACCCTACCCTAAGATGGTTGGATGGTGCCTTGTAAGCCTCCTTCCGCAGCCAAGCTCGTAACCAACGTATTGCTCTGCTTCCCTTTGGACCACATCAACAAGGCTGAGAAGTGAGTCTTGTCGTCTGGGCAGCCCAGGACCTCCATAAACACTGCCAAGATTTGTGAACGCAGCAGTTTGACTTCACCCGCAGAGGTGCACTCCATTGTCTCTTGAGACAGATGGATGCCAGCAACATGCAGGAGGAGCCTTCAGGCGCTCTCTGAAGTGTGCCCAGATTTTCTTGCTCAGTAATTAAGGACAGCAAAAGGGAATCCTAAGTATTCTGATACTGATCACTGAATTCTATAAACCAGAATCTGCTATTAATTTATGGCTAAGACGTGGGAGGTGTTGAAGATGTTGTCATTGTCATATTCACTTTATGTAGGTGAAATTGAAAGTGATTGATTTTTAGTTAAGGGGAGGATCCTTGGTTATATTTGTGCACACATGCAGAGAGAGAGAGAGAGACTTTTTCTTATCTTTTAAGGGCTTTAGATATTCAAACCAGTAGCCTGAATTGTGCTCAGAAGCTAATTGGCAATTGCTCTTACTAGATATAAGACAGTATAATTTCAAAATGGGGTTCTTTGTCTTCTGAATTAGATGTTAATGGCAGGATCGTGTGTTGAGACAGCATTCTGGTTATTGAATACAAGACAGCCAGTGATATATGGCTATGGTGTCAGACTTCAGAGTAGGAAATCCAAGTTTAGCTCCCTCATTCATCCAGAAAGCTCACTTTATGATTGCAGACAAGTCCCTCTTAGTTTCACCTGCATTGCAGGATTTTAGTTGCTCTCGGACACCTGGAGGAAGAGCAGGCTATTCTAATGAATGACTATCTCTGTACCACAGTGAACATATAACATTTAGGCTGCAGTCCTAATCCCACTTACCTTGGAGTAAACCCCTATTAATTCAGCAGGACTTCTGAGTCAACAGGGTTAGAGTTACATTGTCAATGACTATCAGCATGCACTTGTGAATATTGCAATCGAAAGCAAATTGTGTGATTATCTGAAGAGGGTGCTGACCATCAGGTAAATGCAATGATCACTGTTGTGTGCCCATTGGTGGTGGGGATGTGTCTCTTTTCAGACACTCCTGAAATCCACCTGATTGTCAGCATTTGTGCATGGATTTGTGCAAAATTTTGACAATTCATGACTTTATAATATAATAATACAATACAATACAATATACTAATGTGGCATTTTTCAATGCCTATGTATTTTAAATGAAATCTCTGTGAGCAAGCTCAAGTGAAGCGATTGCACATCTGGGTAGCATGTGTAGGCCACAAATATGCCAGTAGAAAGCATCTAGGAAACCAATGAACATACCGCTGGCAAAATGTTCTAGAGTTATACAATAGCTAAAGAGGGAGGGTATTTTTTACCACTAGTATAGAAAGCTAAGAAACAACCTAAACCAAGTTTGATCACAAATGAATTGATAGGCCATATATATAGCCTCTGGCAGAGGGAAGGGGTCCAAGGGAATGAAAAGAACATTAAATTTACTCTTGATCTATCAACCCTGTCAGGTAAGCAGTCCTTTAATTATTATTGATTTTCACAATGGTGTTTTATTAGACTTGACTGAACTTAAGTTATAGCCACACACACACACACACACACACACACACACAGAGAGAGAGAGAGAGAGTATATACAGTATACACACACAAACATATACGCAGACCAGTGCAGTCAACAATGTCCATACCCGCTATTCACATTATGCAAACCCTTGTCTGACTATTAAATACTGAGTATTTAATGTGCCATTATCGAACACACACACAATAACACAAATGGCTGGCTGCATTATCATTTCAAATAGAGGGTTTTTTTGTTTTTACAAATAAATATTTTGAGGCTTTGGCTTGGATCATACATTCTTTCACTTTGGTCGTTAGAGCCCTTTACATTCGATGATTGACAGCAGCATGTGTGAACTGAATGCACTCAAAGGCATTGTGATTGAGACGGTTTGAAGGTTTTAATGCAGCATTTTGGGGAGGGCCCTTTCGTTTGTGCGTCAGTCATCATCACACGTTTTTTGCAACCATCAAACGACAGGCATGCATGTGTGAATTAGCCCGTGATAAGGGATGTGGGTGGCGCTGTAGTCTAAACCACAGAGCCTAGGGCTTGCTGATCAGAAGGTCGGCGATTAGAATCCCCGCGACGGGGTGAGCTCCCCTTGCTCGGTCCCTGCTCCTGCCAACCTAGCAGTTCAAAAGCACGCCAGTGCAAGTAGATAAATAGCTACTGCTCTGGTGGGAAGGTAAACGACATTTCCGTGCGCTGCTCTGGTTTCGCTGGCCACATGACCCGGAAAAACTGTCTGCGGACAAACGTCGGCTCCCTCAGCCAGTAAAGCAAGATGAGCGCCGCAACCCCAGAGTCGTTCGGGCCTGGACTTAACTGTCAGGGGTCCTTTACCTTTACCTTTACCTTAAGCATTGACTGAACTGGCTTGCCAACTTTAGACAAATATCCTTTCCTTGTTCTGAACTAGAGCTATCCTGTTTGCCACAAGCCTTCTGTGGCTTTTTAATAGATATGCAATTGAGCCAAGTTACTGTGTCCGCCCCTGCGTGTAGTAATTAGCTCTGACCTGGCGGTCACATGCCTTGCACGGAATGATAAATCAAGTGGGTAAATTAATGGCTCTGTAATGCTGCTAAGGCTTTAAATGTCTCTTTTTGGCCGTGCGGAAGGAGCATCCTAGTGAACCATGTAAAATATGTACTTAAGCTATCTAAGGTAATGGTCCCGTCAGTCATTGTTTATTTATGACGGCATGAGGTTCCTTGTACAGCCTCACTCTGGTTGCTTCAAGGCTAGCAGAAGTGGCAATGAAGAGACACACTTGTAGTGTTTCAAACAAAGCTATTAAAAGAAAATTATTTCAAGTGTAATTCTTCTGTTGTGGTGAACTGGCTGAGTCTACATTATAGCAAAGAAATTGCAGGTGAGGCTGGGTACTCATATTGTATTATGACAGTCACATTGTAACACACAAACATATTTTAAGCCTTCTTTTTTAAAAAAGGAAATATAGCATTCGTATTAACATGGATACAGTCAGTGCTATTTTTCTAGAAAAAGAGGTGTTGGAACTCACCATGAACTCACCCTTTCTCTCTTTTACAGTGGTACCTCGGGTTACATATGCTTCAGGTTACAGACTCCACTAACCCAGAAATAGTGCTTCAGGTTAAGAACTTTGCTTCAGGATGAGAACAGAAATCGTGCTCCGGCGGCGCAGCAGCAGCAGGAGGCCCCATTAGCTAAAGTGGTGCTTCAGGTTAAGAACAGTTTCAGGTTAAGTACGGACCTCTGGAACGAATTAAGTACCATATTTTTTGCTCTATAAGACTCACTTTTTCCCTCCTAAAAAGTAAGGGAAAATGTGTGTGCGTCTTATGGAGTGAATGCAGGCTGCGCAGCTATCCCAGAAGCCAGAACAGCAAAAGGGATCGCTGCTTTCGCTGCGCAGCGATCCTCTTGTTCTAGCTTCTGAGATTCAGAATATTTTTTTCCTTGTTTTCCTCCTCCAAAAACTAGGTGTGTCTTATGGTCTGGTGCGTCTTATAGAGCGAAAAATACGGCACTTAACCCGAGGTACCACTGTACAGGCAATGGCAACGGCTCCTACCTAAGTCTTGCCAGCAGGTCAATAAGCAGACACTCGAGTCAGTATGCTTCCAGCATTTGGCATTACTATTCATATTTGTTATGTGTCAACAGTGTCATGTTTTGTTTTGTTTTGTTTAAAACATTGGTACATTTTAAAAGCATGTTGCAGAATACTATGGGAGTTTTGTTCATTTCTGTTTCAGGGTTACAGCCATTTCCCAGTGTCTTATTTTAAATCACTTGTTGGCTTATTTTCTCCAGGGCAGCTACTGATTTTAAAGTTGTTGAAAATTGTTCTGCTCGGTCAAGATGCAATGCAAACACGTATTATGAATATTTGAATTGTTGTTTGCGAATGGTGACTTTTATAAAGTAGCCACTGAAGGCATTTTCAGTATTCTGTAGAATTGAGAGCAACGGCAACATTTGTATCCAAAGGGGCTTTTTCAGATGACTTCTTTATTGAGCATTGATTCTGATTTGCTCACACAAAGCATGCACCGAGGTTAGACTATGGTCAGTTTTTACTGAGCCCTCATTCTGAGTTATTTGCAGAGTGGTTATGCAGCAACACACATTCATCCTGATTTGCTTGCAGTGTTCATACATTTTCTCAATCATCATTTGTTCACCCCACATTTTTCAGTACATTTCTGCTTTCCTTTAATCCACCTTAATTGTGCAAGCCTAAATTTCTAATATGCACTTGAATCCCTGATAGTCTAGAGGTGAGCTCGGATTTGTTTTTAAAATAATGTGGAATAAGGGTATGTGCAGTATTTTGCTTCTGTGCTATGTGGACTAATTTACTTGGAGAGCTTACACATGGATAATGGGGTGTTGTGGGCCTTAGGAAGCCATGTGACCCTACCTAGTTAAAGCCATTGGTCCATTGTCCAAGCTTCTGCAAGCATAAACAAAACAGTTTGCCTGGTAGAGCTCAAAACAGATTAAAGAGAAGGAGCAGAGCCACATGTGCCCAAAAGCGTATTTTAAGCAAGCAAGAAGTTGTGTCATTTCAGATGAGCAGAATCACTTCAACTTGAGCATTGTACTGATTGGGATGAGGTGAGATAGTGTCCTAGTTTCAAGGCCAGACCCAGCTCCTGTCATGCTGTGGAGAAAGAGGGAGGCCTTGGTGAAGATGATATCTGAAGCTCTGTTAGAATGCTAGCTGTGACAAATATATGTAGTGAGAAGGGCCTGCCCAAGAGTTTTTGCTGCCTGAGGCAAAGGACAGACCTAGTGGTCTGCCATGACATGCACAGAAGCCAGCAGGAATGGCAGGTGACAATATCTTCCATGCTGGTAATGGGGCAGCAGCATCCATCACTATAACTAGGAGCAGGAGGCTAGCTTCGGCAGGGTGCTTGTGTCAGGGAACTGCCATCAGTGCCGGAGGCAGAGAGCAAAAGCCAGAGGGATTCCAGAGAGCGTCCAGGGATCGGGAGAAGCAGCCCATCTTCTGGGGAAGAGAATCAGCGTAGCACCAGTGGAGAAGGGGGGCAGATGGGGGAAGCGGCGAGGCGGTCCCATGATTCCTTGCCTGGGACCAGCGGGGAGAGTAGGGGTCCTCCGTTGCCCACGCCCTCCTTGCGCAGAAGGCTTTCGTGCAGAGAGAGTAGGAGGAGACTAGGCGTCAAAGAGCTTCTTTGCTGGAAGAAGTTCAAGAAACGCCCACTCACGGATTCTGCCAGCGACTGAGTCAGCCACGGGCGAGTGGCGTCCGGACAGATAAAGTTTACTTTGGCAACCCAGCCAGGTGTTTGCACCCAGCCAGGGAAATAGTTGCCTGCTTGCGCACGAGCAACCCCTTAGAAACCATAACAGCTTGGAAAACACAGCTCTGTCCTGCAACAAAAGTCACCACACTTCTCCAACATTTTGCTCCCCATACTCAGCATCTGCCAAATGAGGCTGCTGCTTCACTCTGCCTAATGGTAGGGCTGGTCCTGGTGCTAAGCCTGGGAGTTAAGAAGATTGGGGTGGTGGTTCTATCTTTTATTATGGGAAGCTTGCAGCAATCCATGGAACTCCAGGGTTCAACTAGTACAGTGGTACCTTGGGTTAAGTACTTAATTTGTTCCAGAGGTCCGTTCTTAACCTGAAACGGTTCTTAGTCTGAAGCACCACCTTAGCTAATGGGGCCTCCCGCTGCCGCCGCGCAACTGGAGCACGATTTCTGTTCTCATCCTGAAGCAAAGTTCTTAACCCGAGGCACTATTTCTGGGTTAGCGGAGTCTGTAACCTGAAGCGTATGTGTCAGGGGTTCAGGAGCAGAGGCAAGGGCAAGGGAGGAAACAGAGAGCGAGGGAGAGGAGGCAGAAGAAAAGATGAGTGATGACGACGACCCGAGATCTCCGAGTCTTTCCAGTGAATCAGAAGATTCACAGAAAGGAGCACCAGTGGCCAGGGCAAGGGGGGAGCCTAGGGGGACACCCCAGGAAGATAGAGCCAGAGGGGACTCAGAGGGGAGCAGTTGGAAATCAGGACCAGCGTCACCGCCAGAGAGCAGGGAAGAGGAAGGGCGCCAGGGATCAAGCGCTGGCAGCTCACAACAGGGGGGAGGGCACGAGTCAGGAGTGGCCACACCTCCATCGGGGAGCGAAGAAACGGTCAGACGGAAGGTGGAAGGTTGGGCGCGCGTGCCAAGTTCAAATGCACAGGAAGGTGGCGCAGTAGGCAGCCCGGAAAGGGAGCCAGGTCCTAAAGCCCGCCGAAAGGAGGGAGAAGAGTCAGGGGGGTCAGCGTCAGCGTCAGAGGAATCCAGGAAGGAAGAGACCCCGGGGGGCAGAGGGACCCAGAGAAGAACAGTCAGGCGGAAAAGGTGGAGCAAGGCTAGGATATTAAGTTGGTGTACAAGGGGCGGAGACTCAGATGGGGCTTCGCCGATCTAACCATGAGACGTAGAGTTGCACGCAGCAGCTTGAGAATGGAAACTGTAACTCAATAAAGACTTTTATTTAATGATCGCTGGCTAGCGTGATCCTCTGTGAGCTAGGATCTGGAAGCAGCTCTGACAGTATGTAACCTTAAGCATATGTAACCCGAGGTACCACTGTACTTTATATACAACTGCCTGGAAAATCTGAAGCAAACTTAGGTGCAACAGAACAAGAAATGCACCTAAGCTTGTCTTTTTAGCTGAACTACTTCTTAGATCAGGGATGGGGAACCTATGAACCTACAGGTGTTTTTAGATTCTGGCTCCCATCATCCCCAGACAGAAGGGCCAGTAGTCAAGAAGGATGGTAGTTGGGGAGTCCACAGGGTTCCCTATCCTTGCCTTAGATGATACTGCAGCAAGTAACTGCTACAGCCTGAAAGCCGCATGTCTGTTATGCAATCAGCTGCTGTAAAAGTGGTTGAACTCAGTACTGCTGGCATAAAATATTCTGCCACAAAGCGCTGCTGTAGGGGCAGGAATACACAACAGCCGGAGCAGAAGGAATAGTAGGAGGAAAACAAAGGAAAGAAAAGGGGGAAAGTGTTTTGTTTTTAAAGGAAGGATTTTGACTGAAATAGATGTTGGTGAACTAAAGAGGCACTCTACACACACCCAACAGCTTTTGAACAACCAATGAGAGGTTGAAGAGGAAAAGTGTTATATGTTGCGAATTGGTTTTCTAATAAATAAATTGATTCAGTACCACATATTCCAAGGAATGCAAAGTAGACCAGTCAAGGGCATTCATCTTATAAAAGCTGTCTCTGACAAATACTGATACAGGAAGGAAGAGAACTTCTTAAGTTGGGAAATGATTAAAATAACAACTGCTGAGAAATTATTTCAGCGTCGTGCCTTAGGATCTTGGCAGTAAACATGTAAAATCTCACCTGATTCTTACACTTTGGAAAACCACAGAGAAACTACAGTGGTACCTCTGGTTACGTACTTACGGTAATTCGTTCCGGAGGTCCGTTCTTAACCTGAAACTGTTCTTAACCTGAAGCACCACTTTAGCTAATGGGGCCTCCCGCTGCTGCCGCACCACCGCCATGCGATTTCTGTTCTCATCCTGAAGCAAAGTTCTTAACCCAAGGTACTATTTCTGGGTTAGCGGAGTCTGTAACCTGAAGCGTGTGTAACCTGAAGCGTATGTAACCTGAGGTACCACTGTACTTCACTAAATATTCACTGGAGCACCATGCTGGCAACCCAGTCAGATGGGTGAGGTACAAATAAATAAATTAATCATCATCATCACTAAGACTGATTTGCCTTCTCCAAGTGATTTATCCTTTATACTATTCATTCTCTGAATGTTGATCAAAACAGCTCCATCCAGACTCAAAGAGGGACATATCAGCAGACTTGAAGGAACATCAAGGTTTGCATAAGTGCAATAAATACAAGAAGGAAGTGGGGGAGTGGTCCAGAAAGGGGGAAGGAATGGAATATCCTGTTAAAAATAAATAAATGCATGACTAACTGAAATCCTGAAGGGGAGTACTCCACCTTGCAACATTTTGTTGCAGATCCTACTTGTTACATCCAACGCCATACCCTGCTAGTAGCTGTATTCCTGGACAGGACTTGGACCTTTCCTACTGCACATATCACCCCTGTGAGCCATAGCACAGTCCCCTTGTTATTTAGGTTGGTGTGCATGCTAGGTCTGACAACTGGTGAGCCCTCTTTATTGTAGCTAAGAGGTTTCCTTGCAGGTCTGGCTGTTTCTTTCTTTCATTGGCCACTATAATCTGAATCCTTCTTTGACATCACTGAAGCTCATCTAGGACCTGCTGTGGACCAAGTTGTAGTATCAATGCCCGCTTCACATACTCTTGGACAGCTGAGTCCACATAGCTGAGACCACAGAGTGCCTCTGTGACAAATCACCCTGTCACCCTTCCAAGCAGGGTTGGGGAAAGGCTGGTGGGCTTTACCTCCCATCATCCCTGACCACTGGTCATGCTGGCTGAGGCTGATGGGAGTTGTAGTCCAACAAAAACCAGGAAGGCAATAGGTTCCCCGTTGCTGAGCTGAGGCATCTGCTGGTGGATCGATTAAATTAAAAGTGAATTAAAAGTTCCCAAGTTAGAAAGGCGTTATTTATTTCCACTTTGCCTTGCTGCAAAAAAACCAGATTGGTGTGTGGGTGATGTTAAAACTGGACTCATAAATCAAGTGGTATTATCAAGCCTGTGTTGATGTTGTTCGCAAGCCCCTTTCCTTCCTATTGATTACTTTTACAGCAGTTTGTTTCGTATGCTGCCCACATCTGAGCAAACCTTGTTACTGTTACCAGCCTATCTTTTTATTCTTGTAGAGCTGTACTCGATGCTTAGCTGCAGCAAGGTTGACAGTCAATAGTGTATGTATATATATAAAAAAGGCTACAAGAGAAAGGAGGGTTGGGGTGGGGGAAGGAAAGACTATCAAGATAGGATTTCAGATGCATGTGCGTTGGTACCTTGGAAGCAAACATCACTCCTCCGTCGCCACCTCTAAAGAGATTTGGCACCACACAGGTTGCCTTACGCAACTTCTTGTCCAGTTTTGGCATCAGGAGTGGATGTAGACTGGCCAAATGCAAATGATAGAACCTGCAACTTTAATCATTGTGTAGCTGTACCTGCTAGAACTCACTGTTTTGCACATCGGCTAAAGCCGTAGGAGCCCTGTCTGCTTGTTTATCTGGATACAGCGAATGTGGTGTTCTCCATATGTGCAGGGCTACAACTCTCAACACCTCTGATGCTGGCTGGGGTTAATGGGAACTGTAGACCCAACAATCTGGAGGGCAGTGTATTGGCTAACAGTTGCCCAGAATAGATGTGGTGGCGAGTGAGCCACCTACTTAAACTTAGAACCGCCTCAGTTAGAAGAAGAGTTGGATTTGATATCCTGCTTTATCACTACCTTAAGGAGTCTCAAAGTGGCTAACAATCTCCTTTTCCCTTCCTCCCCCACTACAAACACTCTGTGAGGTGAGTGAGGCTGAGAGACTTCAGAGAAGTGTGACTAGCCCAAGGTCACCCAGCAGCTGCATGTGGAGGAGCGGAGATGCGAACCCGGTTCACCAGATTACGAGTCTACCGCTCTTAACCACTACACCACACTGGCTCTAATAGAAAGGAGGAGGTTCTGGAGTCCAGTTTTAACAGCAAAATAATTACACGTGAGATGGTGGTTGGACTCTCTCCATCCTTGGTGCTGATGTTTCTGCAGTCCATCACATTGGATGCTTTTCATCAAGCCATGGTCCTTTGCAGTGTTGGAACCTAGTTTTCTCCAAGTGTCAGAACAGAGAAACTGCACAGAGCCCTAGGGAGTGGGTGGGAATAGTCTGCTGTTGAAACCAGACTTCCCACTTCCCTTTTTTCTACATTAGGGGTAGAAAACCTCAGACATAATGGCATCCCTCTAGACCTCTCTATCAAGCCTTTGAAGTGGTCCTTAGACCATGCCCTGTCTCTCAAGGCCACACACCGCACCAGACCTCCTCTGTTCTCTCCCCTCAAGCGCTTTTGCCTGTCTGGAATCTGTCCTTCGGTTATGTTCATTCCTCTTCCTTGCCTGAATAGAGCTAGGGATATGTGTGTTTGTACAAATGTAAAAAAAAAGCTTTTGCGTTGCTGGCGTGCAGCCTCCTATTTGATCCGTTGCCCCGCCCACTTTTGCCTCTGGCTCTGCCCATCAAGGCATATGGCCCTTAATGGTTGCTCACGAGGGAATGTGGCCTTTGGGCAAAACATGGGTGTCCTAGTCCTGTTCTGCACCATTGACAGCAGTTCCGTTTTCAAACACAGAGAACTTTAGCAGAAGGAAGACATTTGTATTGTAGAAAAGGATTACAGTGGTACCTCTGGTTAAGAACTTAATTCGTTCCGGAGGTCCGTTCTTAACCTGAAACTGTTCTTAACCTGAAGCACCACTTTAGCTAATGGGGCCTCCCACTGTTGCCGTGCCGCTGCCGCACGATTTCTGTTCTCATTCTGAAGCAAAGTTCTTAACTCGAGGTAATATTTCTGAGTTAGCGGAGTCTGTAACCCGAGGTACCACTGTATAACTGTTGAGTGACAAAGTGTTACTTTCAATATTGAAATAAAATAAAATATTAAAAGGAGAGAGAGAGAGAACTTCAGCAGTCCTTTGGGGATCTATACAAATCTTAGGTATACTTGGCAATGTGTGTGGTGTAGTGGTTAAGAGCGGTAGTCTCGTAATCTGGGGAACCGGGTTCGCGTCTCCGCTCCTCCACATTCAGCTGCTGGGTGACCTTGGGCCAGTCACACTTCCTTGAAGTCTCTCAGCCCCACTCACCTCACAGAGTGTTTGTTGTGGGGGAGGAAGGGAAAGGAGATTGTTAGCCGCTTTGAGACTCCTTAAAGGGAGTGAAAGGTGGGATATCAAATCCAAACTCTTCTTCTTCTTCTTCAAATGCACAAATTCCTTTGCTTGCAAGCATGATCAAAATTCTTGTTTGTCCTATGCAGATATAGCTATATGTTGTTGTTGATGTTGTTGTTGTTGTTGTTTGTTGTTTTAATGCAGTACTGTATTTTTAAAAAGACCCCCAGAAATGTCTTGCTTTTTCTCTCTCTTCCATGACTATATTCAAGAACAGGGTTTTTTGGGGGGAACAGCTGTTCTCCCAGAAACTGCACAATAGGACTCACACACATACTATGGTACAGGAAAGGAATCGGGGAGGGCTGGACTCTGCAGCTCATTACTGACATCCGCACTTGGAGGGGTGGAAACACTCCGTTACTATCTTACATTAGCAGAGGTAATGATAGCAATAGCCCCTTATCATCTGCCTGCTCGCAAATGGATTACTTAAAGAGAATGGGTGGTAATGAGCAATTTCTGTGAGGGATTATTGCTTTATGCTCTCCTCGAATGTGACATTTCAGTTTGCAGAGCCTAAGCCAGACAGCCTTGGGAAACGACACATCTCCTAGAAGGGTAAGGCTGCTAAGACTCTAATAGAAATGCTATGCTATACATCACGGGCTAATTCTGAGCAAGGGACGTGGCAGGGTCACTACGGCTTGCCCTTGGAGCTCCCCAAGGCACTGTTGATACTGAGAGCCAAATGAGGCAATGGGCAATGGGAAATAAGGGGAGGGGAAACTGGCCAAGTGGACAGAGAGGGGCTTTTTTTTAAGAATAGAAAAGAAAAGAAATTCAAAGAGCAAAGTGAACGGCAATGCCTTACCCTCTACGTCCCCCAGTTGATCACAGTGGTGGCACACTATGACAGGTCCCCCGTGGACCAGAAGAACGACTTCTGTCCATGAGAGCTAAGTCTTGTAGGCCCAACTCTATGGAACTCCTTCCCACAAGGTCAGCCAGGCACTGTTCCTGCTGAGTTTCAGGTGCCCTTCCTACAACCATTTTGTTTCAAGGGGCCTTTGCATCATGAATGCTTCTCTGGTGTTTTCTGGTGTTTTTATTCCAAATTCCTGAGGTTTTAAATTTTTTGAGGTTTGCTTTATGTTTTAAATTGTGTATATCTTGTGCTTGAGCTGCCAAGGAAGGGGATGTATATGACCTAAGATTACAATCCCAGCTAGAGAAAACTTCAGGAGATGGAACTTGTCTCTCAATTTGCATTTTGGAGCAGGCAATAATGAACTTTTGTGACATCACTACTTCCCTTCCAGTGTATTTAACATGATATGATGTCTCTTATACCCTGGGTTGCTATAGCATCCTATTATATATATATTTTATATTGTTGCACGCCCCCCCCCCCAATTTTTTTGAGTGGTGTGAGATTCCAGGAGCTCCAGGCACTTAACCCAGAGTTCAGTTTCCTTGGACTGAGGGACAGCAGAGACTGTGGTATTTATGGATATCTGGTTTATTTGCACATATATACACCCTGAATCTAAGGTGGAGGTGCTCACAGCATTAACACCCCAAGAACGTCTTGCTTCTCCCATAGCCACAACCCTGGATTCTAGCAGAAATCAGGCATGACTCTGTCTCTCAGCTGCCCAGCCTGCTTCTAGCTCTCACCCACAACTCTCTGGGCGTTGTCCTTCTCAACAACAGTCAGGTGAGGAAGGGGAGTCCCATCCACTGGTTCTCTAGCACAGAGCCATTTTCTTTGTTTCCTTAATGGCCCATACTTAGGGGGCTTTTATGCCCCTTAACTGGCTGATTCAGCAATCAAATCCTTTTCGGATCCAAGAATTAGAAGAGTATCACCCTAACTCCCGCCCCCTGCAAACTCAGAACAATATGCATTTCCCGCTCTCTAGCCCGTCACTGTGACATCTTTATCATGCCATGCCCTTTTGTGTTATCTTGCTCTTATCTTTCTTAAAGAGGACAGCCCTAGATGTGGTCTCTTGTAAGGCTTTAGCAAGGACAGAGTTAGCACACCACATCCCAAACCCTAAATCAGCAGCCAATGCCTCTCTTTATCAATGCCTCTTTTTTTACTGGTTGTGTGCAGGGTATGTGTGCGTTTTATCCCGTACACAATCTTCCAAAACATTCCCGAGGATCTTTCCACACCTTAGAAGGCACAGGCACTAGCAAGTTACTTTCCTAATAAAAGAGAACGTAATGTTTCGCGCCAGCCCAATCTCCAAGCGGCGCAAGATTCCAGGGCGTTCCGGGCGCTTACCTGGGGTTCGTGTTTCCTTCACAATGAGGCACAATGAGACTGCGGTGTCTTTAGGATATATGGTTTATTTACACACATATACAGCCTGAGCCTATGGTGGGGGGGTTTGCAGCGTTAACACACCAAGAGGGCTCTTGCTTCCTCCATACCCGCAAGTCTTGGATTCAAACAGAAATCAAACACTGCTATGTCTCCCACAGTCCCCAGCTTTCTGCTCCCCCCCCGCCTCACTCACATTACTCCATTCGCTGCCCTCTGTTACGATATGAATGCAACGCAGCTGCAAACCAGCTCAATGTTTACATCACATGATGTGACTAGTTGTGGGAAAGAATCTTCCCGGAAGTTCACAGGCTTCTCAGAGCTTTGTGAAGAGTGTAATATGAAACCTTCCTGTTGCGTATGTAAAGGAAGTTTGAGTCACTTGCTTGAAGAAGTCTGAACTGATCGGACATGTTTTCTGTAGTGCTGTAAAGTCAGAAATAAAGAGATGTAAATAGACTTCTGACTATCTCCTTTTCCCTTGCTGGGATGCAAGAAGGGAGGGGGTGTACATTTTCCACGCTGGGAAATGTCGCCTATCAAGATCTACCCTGGACTAGCGGGGATGGCAGCCACGAAGATCACCGGTAAACAAGCTCCAGGAACCTGCGAGGGGGGCCAGCCTCTCCCAAGGGGGCTTGTTTTCCAACACCCTCAACTCGGTAGGGACAGGGACCCTACCCATTTCTCATCTCGCACAGTGCCTCTTCCTTTGTTCCCTATCACCAGGAGGCTAGCTTGGCTATTCCAGGAATTAGAAAGGAATCCAGGCATTCACCCTAACCCCCCCACCCCAAACTCATAACAGTAATTAAAGCATGTGTCAGATTGAATTCATTATGGCCGTTTCCCTCTCTCGACCATGTATGGGTATTGATTTCACCAGTGGCTTGGGAGTCGTGTAGTTTGATACCTTCTTTTTCATATTAACCAGACCTCTGCATACATACTGTTCAAAAAAGGACCCCGGGAGTATACTTTCAATCATCTTTGATTCCACAAGGCTGAGTTCCTATGACATTGGGTCAGAATACAAACTTACAGCAAATTGAGACAGTGCTTGCATGAGGAAGGTGGTTTTAGAACATGATTTGCAAAGAGCATGACAGGGGCATCTTCCTCAAGTATAATTTTGGATAAAGCAGAAACACAGTCCACAAATCCCATTGCTCGGAAGATAGTGTGGCATCATTTATGTAGATGGATGGCTGCGTTTGTGTGTGCTTTAGGTTTAATCACTGTGTGTATTTGCACTGCCCATTTGAGATACATTAACCATTCCCCTGTGAAGTGCAGTTTCAGCTATGGCATTATTCAAGTGGGGGCCCTCCAGCAAAATATGAAGTTTCTGTTCAGGGTTTCAGCCTCTCTATTCCACACACACATCCCAACAATCAGTCAGCATTCTGTGCCCACTGAGCATGCTCAGTCCTCAATGGGCTCTGCAGTCAGTCAGCATTCTGTGCCCACTGAGCATGCTCAGTCCTCATTGGGCTCTGCAGTCAGTCAGCATTCTGTGCCCACTGAGCATGCTCAGTCCTCAATGGGCTCTGCAGTCAGTCAGCATTCTGTGCCCACTGAGCATGCTCAGTCCTCATTGGGCTCTGTAACCAGTCAACATTCTGTGCCCACTGAGCATGCTCAGTCCTCAATGGGCTCTGCAATTAGTCAGCATTCTGTGCCCACTGAGCATGCTCAGTCCTCAATGGGCTCTGCAACCAGTCAGCATTCTGTGCCCACTGAGCATGCTCAGTCCTCAATGGGCTCTGCAACCAGTCAGCATTCTGTGCCCACTGAGCATGCTCAGTCCTCAATGGGCTCTGTAACCAGTCAACATTCTGTGTCCACTGAGCATGCTCAGTCCTCAATGGTCTCTATAATCAGTCAGCATTCTGAGCCCACTGAGCATGCTCAGTCCTCAGTGGACTGGTTTTTGTCTCTCCATGTGGGGACCTTTACTGTGTAGGATGGATGCAATTGTCCCCAATGCCAGCTACATTAAATGTCTTCATTGGCCAGCTCTCTGCCACGCCAGGGGATACTTATCAATATGAAACAGGAAGTTACCAACCCAATGAGATGGGTACTTTCTACCTAAATATATTATTATACAGTAGGTTGGGGGGGTTAGTCTTGAAGTCATCTTTGGGGATGTCCCCCTCCACTGGCCAAACAGCCTGTGGTTTTATACCAATAAGATTGGATTCTGTAGAGGAAGAGATAGATTTGAATGGTCAAGCCACTAAAGAGAACAGCTGGAGATGCTTCTAGAAGGCAGGTCTCCTCACTGACTGGATGTGATGTAATTGAGGAGTGTAAAAGGTAGCTTAGAGCAAGGGCCATGGCTTTGTGTTGGAGTTACCCAGAGGCTTGACTCCGGAGCTAAGGCCTTGGGTACCCACCTAGAAACCAAATGGAGGAACAGGATCTGCTAGGCTGGCAATGCTGTGAGTCCTCCCAACTTATGCTCATCATATATCAATCCCTCTTCACAGAGAACTCTGGGAATCGTGGCTCTGTGAGGCGAAACGGGGCCTCGTAACAACTCTCAGCACCCTTAACAAATGATAGTTCCCAGGATTCTTTGCAGGGAGCCATAACTGTTTAAAGTGGTGTCATAGTGCTTTGAATGCATGGTACGGATGGGGTCGCAGCCCCAGGCAGCAGCATCTCCTGTAGTTTCAACTGCAATAGAAGCAGTGCTGGTCAGCTTGTCTCAAGCCAGCCCTGGAAGGACCCTTGCAAACTCCCTTAATCTTTAAGAAGCAATGCTTGCCTATCTCTCTGGGGAGCTTTGCTTTAAAAATTCAGTAGAAACCTGGAGCTATTTTTTTTTCTTTTTTAAAAAAGCACGTCTACTGTTTCGGCTTCTAAACTAACAAACTGCGGGCTTTAATTACAAATGGAAATGTTAGCTGTTCTCTGAACACACAGGCAGGCATCGGGTTCTGCAAGGCCAAAGCCGGCTGTAATTCCTCGTTAGAGGATTGCCGATGCAGCTGAGAAAGGAGACCAGCGTTTTACCTGCAGTGCTTACCAATGAAATGAGCAATAATTTATACAGATTATGCAGACGATTCATCCCATGGGATGAACTGGTGCATAGGTGGTTTGTTAGCTGCATGCAAACTGTCCTCAATGGATCAAGAACTTTGGTTATATATCCTGTTGTGCTGATGAGTCATGCTAATAATCAAGGTATATTAAGCTTTCTTTAAAAAAAAAAAAATCTAGCACAGCCTAAGGCTAAAAGATGCTGAATGCCTTTTAGTCTAGACTGCGTCACTTGCGAATTTCATTACTGCAGCAGAAATCACAGGAGCCCTATCCTTAAATCAAAGTTAAGTTCTAGCCAGTGCTTTTGTCTAGCTAGGAGGCAGGTGTGCAGGGAAGCAGCTGTCTTCACTAGATGAGGAACAGCCTGCACAAACAGGCACTGCACACACAGGTCCTCCTCTGGTTCACCTGACAGCCCAGGGAGTGCATAGTCTGAGCCAGCAGAGTGGATTGCAATCCTTATAAAACTACCTGTGTGATTGTGCAGCATCTACGCTTTGCCTGTGTGGCCCCAGCCAGGAAATCTGCAACTCTGTCAATCAGCTGTTCTTCAGGGGACATGACAGGAACAATTATTTCCTGCCCACAGCTGCTTTTTCTGACAGGGCCGCACAGGTACATCTCAGGATGCTCTGCTTCCACCCAGTTGGATCAGAGGGAAGGTAAGCAAGCCATTTGTTTTACCAACATGGAAAATGCAGAATCTGGTTTTAAAAGTCCAGCCAAGACCAGAGAGGCTTCACACATTATCTGGATCCAGAGTGAGCAGCTGCGCAAAGGTGTCCCTACTTTTTACATGCACATTACATAGCACATACCCCGCAAGTGTCCCAGAAAAAACAGGTCACTCCGTTTTTCTCATGCAAGGGCACAGCGGCCATTTTGGATGCTGTGATCTTGCAAGCACGGCCCTGAAGAAAGCGCTTCTTTTTGGGCTCTGTGAACTCGAGCGGGCGACATGACTCACACTGGAGCACGGGCGTGAAAATGCACACCCCTGTTTTGGGACTCAAAAGGTTGGAGGGTGCATAGCATTAGAATAAAGGAGCACAGCAGGGGGAGACAGGTTTCGAACTCGCACCCCGTGTCAGTTCCTTTTCAAACAGGAAGTACAAATCACATGCGCTTTCCTCCCCCATCCAATCAAAACCCAATTTTGAAAAGAATAAGGTGACAGGGCACATCGCTAAAAACACATGCCTTGTTTT
This sequence comes from Podarcis pityusensis, assembly GCF_964106645.2. Lineage (NCBI taxonomy): Eukaryota > Metazoa > Chordata > Lepidosauria > Squamata > Lacertidae > Podarcis > Podarcis pityusensis. Next base: position 100,876,127 of record NC_138029.1, read on the forward strand.
GCCAGGTATCAGCAGGTGGCGCTGTTGCACATCATCTCCAAAATTCTTAATCTTCATTCAACAACAGAAAGGAGGGAGGGGAGAAGGAATACTATGCTGGCTGCAATTCTAACTTCAACAGGGTATTTATTTGTTTTTTTGAAAAAGAGGGACAGAGGAAGTAGTGCATCAGGAGTGTTTGCCTTCTTCCACTCCTTTGGAGGCTGCAGTACTGAAATGAGAAATCCCCAGTGCTGCTGGGTATGTAAATCTTTATGAAAATCAGAGTAACACACCCGGCTGAATAAGCTATTGTGAATATATTGCCTGTCTTGTTATATCATACTCGACTCCCAATCTGCAAAGCCTAGGAAACAAATGTTTTACTTATCCACATGCATAGAGAAGCCAAATACAGAATATACCCTATAGCCTTAACTCTAATGCTTTCCCCTTATATAGCTAATGTAAATGTAACCCCCCCCCTCCCATTCTTTTGCAGAAGAGCCTTCCAGCTCTACAGCAGCACCGCTGTGGAAAAGTGTGCAGCCAGCATAGCACAGTGGCCTCCCAGCATCGATTTGTGATGTGGGTAAATTCAGACTCAAAAGTTCATTGCGGGGCATTGGTGCACAGAATAGCTGTGAGGCTAAATTATTGCTCTGACCTCCTTGGAAGAGAGGGCAAGGTGCTAATATGGAACGCTGCTCTGATAGAGGTTCAGTTGGCGTTTTCTATATTCACCTTAAACGTTTGCTGAAAATTTCTCTTTGCCGCCAGGCCTATGCAAACATTTCGGGGGGGGGGGACACATATTCTGCAATACGTGGTGATTTGCTTGTTTGCATTTTGTTTTTGTTTTTTAAGGTAAGTTTTGTGGCATATAGAATTGTGCATATATAATTTTTGTGCATATATAATTGTGGTAAACTTTTGTATTTTTTAAAATGAAATTGCAATATGTAATTATTTTATAAATTGAATGTTTGGCGGTTTTATTTTGCAAACCGCCCTGTGATCCTCAGATGAAGGGTGTTGTAGAAATTTAATAAATAAATAAAATGAATGAATGAAAATATAGCAAACCTCCACATGCTCAGCTGCTTACAACATTGTAGTTTTGCAATCTGTGTTGTTCTGCTGAGTATTTAATATGCCTTTAATGACACAGCAGTGTGCTTACATGCATGCTTTACTCTGGATGATGTTTCTCTGCATGCTTCATACCGTCTATCGATACTGAACATGTTCAGAGGTATAAGCAGGCCTCCGTTGTCTCCAATGACCACGGAGGGAAGCATTTATCCTGCTGCCTGTGATGTGGCAACCTGATAAAAGACAGGTGGGAGCTACTCACAGATGCTGTGCAGTTTGTGGATACCTGATGCACTGAATGTAATGATCCGCCTGAGTCTTGTGTGGTCATATCAACTAAACGCAGCCTACTATGTTGTAAACAGGTGAAGGGAAGGACATAAATACTACAAATGAATTAATTAACGGTGCAATGCAATCCTGTACATATCTACCCAGAAGTAAGTCCAACTGAGTGCCGTGGGACTTAGAAAGTTAAAAACAGCATCCTCTCATATTTACAGTTGTTTCTATATAGTGCACGTAAATAAACAGTAACATCCTTTTTTGCTTTTATTGTGGTTTCATAGTATTTTAATTAGGCAACTGAATTTTATTTTACATTTTTATTTGTGAAGTGTCCCAGGATATTTTTTTTGTAAAAAAAAGTAGCATTTTAAATAAACTAAAACTAATAAACAAAAATTGAGATGGTCTGTGACCCTCAGTTGTGTTTTCCAAAATTTACCCTTCATTTTCATAGTCTGGATCTGCTGTTTTCATTTTTATTTAGAGCGTATGTACATTTCTAAAGTGTATGAGGAATGCCGAGAGAGAGAGGGGGAGAGAAGTTTGAAAGATAACTCTGAATAGCGGGTGTAATCGATTCCAGGAAAACAACTGTTTTGCTATTGCTTATGTCCTACAATTTCAAACAAGGTACAATGCTTTGGGGACCCCTAGGATTCAACCACATAGTGGCTTTAGAAAGGGGTATAAGAGTAAAAACCAAGTGACAAAACTTTGTGCAAAGTATTGAGAGAAATCCGTCAGCTGTTAAATTTGCCGTGTGTGTATGTGTGTGCCAACAGTCTTAATTTTAGCAACTTCAAAGCAATAAGCCTTTCAAAGGCATAAGTGATGTTAACGAAAGTCTTTCTCAATTTGCCTCAATCAAAGCAGCAATCAGTAAACTGCTAATCACTTATGTGTCAGGGCGACAGATACTATGGCAATCAGAACTTGCAGGCACCGAGAGACAAAGGTGTGTGAAGGACATGGAAGCGATTGGCCTCTGGGAGACGGGATGTGGATAAGCTACCATTGACCTCAAGGACAGATGCTGCAGCAACTAGAATAGCAGAGCTAAGGGTAGTGATCCTCAGGGATGGTGAGGCTTTTCCTGTGAGTTAGGGACTACAGTAGCACTCTGTGGATGTGGTAGCAACTTCTTCTGCACGGTGCATCTGGGCTTTGATCCTGCAAAGTAAAGTATTTGGGCTACAGTTGCAATGGATGGGGTGGAGGAATGCCTGGCTTTTGCCAACAAAACGCTTACCTACAAGTGAGGATGAGTGACTGCCCTGAGAAAACCTTGTGAGGACATTTAAAAGTAAACAAGTGAGGTATATCTCTGCTGCCCCCATCTCAAACAATTGAAACCTTCTAATAAGGGAAAGAAGATCACCAGTTGTCAGGAGTGCGTGCAGGAGCCAGGCCCTGTGACCGGTAGGGCTTCGCAGGACTGGGGCCTTCCTAAGTTTGTTCTGGAGAGGCAAGGCGCGGCCACACAGGTGAGGCCGCTTGGTAACTCACTGCACCTGGTGGCAAGAGCCAGGAAGGGATATAAGGTCAGCATTTCCCTTCGGCTCTTTGCCACAGCAACTCATTTCCTGCCTTGCTGCTTTTGGCTTCTTGCTTCCTGATCCTCGGCCCTCAGCTTCTTGACTCCTTGCTTCTCAACCCTCGGACCTGTGACTTTGACTCCTTGCTTCTCGACCTTCGGACCCTTGACTTTGTGACTCCTTGCTTCTCGACCTTCAGACCCTTGACTTCGTGACTCCTTGCTTCCTGACCCTCGGACCCCTGGCTTCTGGACTCTCGTTCCTGCTCCCACCTTGCCATCTTGTCCCCGGTCCCAACGTCCTCAGCCGGGACTCCGATCGCCCGTAGACTGGACCGTGACACCAGTGATGGGAAGAGCTTCCAAGGGAGAGGGGAGTCACACTTTTCCAGAACAGGGAGTGCTGCGGAGAAGGTGCCCCAAAAGAAAAGGCCTCGGAACTAGTTTGTGCTTACATGAATGAGCAGGGGACTACCTCTGGCCTTACTTCAATTCAGAAAGCATTTGGGAAGAGAGGTTCCTTTTAATACAGTGGACCCAGCCCCAGTCCACCCATCAGGCAAGGTGAGGCAATGGCCTCAGATGGCAGGATCCACAGCAGTTCCAGCCTCCAAGGAATGCATCGCCCACTGCTGCTTCCAAGATGGCAGCAACAGCTCCTTGGAGGTTGGATCTGCCTCTTACAGTGGCCTCTCAGCGAATAGGAAGCACCGCTGGTCTTCACCCACCCTTGTTCCCAATGTAGGTCTCTATTCCTTCCTTATTCCTGATGTAGATCTTCCCTGGTAGGGAGAGCATTTTGTGGTTCCCCTCGGGTGCCAAAATGTATTGGACCAGCCCTGCCAAGGCCTTTCTGTGCTATATACACTATAGGACCAGGGCAATAGTATGTTTCAGGTTGAGCGTTTTCAGGTTACACTCCGCGGCGACCCAGAAGTAACGGAATGCATTACTTCCGGGTTTCACACATGCGCAGACGCTCAAAATGACGTCACGCGCAGAAGCTGCGAATCGCGACACACGCAGATGCGGGTTGCGTTCGATACAGGGTTCCGGAACCGATCCCATTCGCATCCAGAGGTACCACTGTATTATAAAACTATGTTGACTTTTTGTTTCTCGTCCTTCAATATTTTAAATTGTAGTGCTGAAGGCTCTCCCCACCCCACCCCTGGTCCGTGAGACTTTAGGCACAACAAGTTTTGTTTGTGTATAATTCTCAGCACGCTAGCTTGAGCTAGTTAGCAAGAGCTGCTAGGAGCTATATGCTCACATGTTGTGATGATAGATGCATTAGGGTATGTTCACATAGCTCTGACCCCTGTCTGGGTTGGAGATGTCTTGCCATGTAAGCAAGAGCCTTGGGCCATGTTAGGAGACTGAGACACCCACCCACCCACCCCAGCATTACGGGTGAAGCCTTTGCTATGCCAGAGGCCTCTGATTCTTTCTGGAATGGCTCCAGAACTGCTGGCCCGGCATTCATTCTGAAAAGGCTCCCTCCCCAGCTTGGCATCCAGCATTCTGGTCTGGCAACAACATCCTTTGTTTAAGCAGCTGTCCGCCTCCATCAGCATCTTGTAGAAGAACTGAAAGCCAGTTCTCCAAATGGACCTGACATGTCTGATGAAAATGGGAATCTCCTGTTTAATAATAATAATAATAATAATAATAATAATAATAATAATTTTACTGTTTATACCTCACCCATCTGACTGGGTTGCCCCAGCCATTCTGGGCAGCTTCCAACATATATGAAAACATAATAAAACACTCTACATTTTAAAAACTTCCCTTTACACACAGCTGCCTTCAGATGACTCAGGGGTCGGATAACTGACATGAAGGCTGCACTTGTAACCTCGCTTACCTGGGAGTAAAGCCTGTTTCATTCATTAGGATTTATTTCTGAGTAGACCGCAGTTGGGCTTGGCTGTAAGTTTATATATGTGGTGACCTATTTGTGTGCTCTCTGTCATTGCATGTAGAACATTGAATGTGAACCAGAGTACAGTGGTACCTGTTTACAAACTATTCAGTATAAGAACTCCGCAAAACTGGAAGTAGTGTTCCAGTTAAGCGAACTTTACCTCGGTCTACAAACGGAATCCGAACGGTGGAAGGGCACCGATGGCAGGAGGCCTCATTAGGGAAAGCATGCCTCGGTTTAAGAACGGCTTTGGTTTAAGAACAGACTTCCAGAACGAATTAAGTTCGCAAACCAAGGTACCACTATATGTGTCCTTAACTTCCTACAGGAAGATGCCCAAATCACCTGATCAGCCTGTTGGAGAAACCAAGGAAGTCCTTTCCCATGTTGCCATATATAGGGCTGCATCTTACTCAGAGTAGACCCATTGAAATTAATGGCTGTGGTTCATTAATTTCAGTGGGTCTACTCGGAGTAGAATTGGCGCAAGATGCAACCCGCTGTCAGAACCCTAGGTCCCCATAAAGTGGTGTTTGGTTTTTTTTTAATGTAAGTCAAATTGAGACACTTGTGCAAAGCAACCAATAAGCTTATTAAATAAATATCAGCAGTTTTCTTGGGCTGGTTTTTTAAATACATGGGCACAAAATGTGTTATTCTACTATAAATGTGAGTTACAGATGTTTCTCATCCTAGACATTCTCCGTCAATTAATCAAACATGGGTATCGGGCTTCATTCAAGCCCATGGGTTTACGGCATGCATTTTTCATCTAGGGGAAAAAAATGTCCTGAATGCCTTTAATTCCCTCCTTTATTAACTGATAGTTTCCACATCAAGGTAAAGGCGTCTCTCATACAAGCATGGGCTCCATCTGGATGCAATGCCTCTGATATGCTTCAGGGAGTCTGTCTGACAATATTCCTTTTGAAGGTGAGGACGGAACTGGAGGGGAATGTAGGACTCCTGTTCATGAATCCTGAAACGTTTCCTTTATCCTGCTCGGTTGTGATTTTAAAATGCATTAGCTCTTACCCAAAAATAAATTTGAATGTGGAATTAATCAGAGTTCTCCTGGTATTGCCCAGCCAGATGCATCCCTTTTGCATCTGTGAGAACCTATAGCTTTACAGGGAAAATGGCGCACCCCACAACCCAGTCTCCAAGTAACGAGGGGTGTTAGCGCATAGGTTGGGTTTCCTTAGAACTGTGGTGGGAGACCTCAGCCCTGCAGGCCATTTCCCCAAAGCCCTGCCCATCAGGTGTGGGGCAGGTATGGCTGCAAAGGAACATCAGGGGCCTCAGGCTGTGTTCACATTACCGACTACACATGCAACAAGGTCATTCTTCTCAAATCAGACTGAAGCTGTTTTGGGGAGGTAGGAACACATCAAGCACAGTGCAGGCACCCCCCCCACTGACACGCATTCTACGACCATGTTTATGCACATCACTGTGAAATAAATAAAGGATTTGAACGCGGAAAGGGTGCCAAAACAGCACAAAAAGAGTGGGAGAGAGCTGGAGGAGGGATGGGACAGCTTGCACTGTCGCTCTGATTGTCCCGTTGCCCCCATTCACCCGCCTTTGCTTTCTTCTTCCTGGCCAGCAGGGGGTGCTCAGCCCCTCTGTCCACCTGCCTGTCATTTGCTTGTCAATTTTGTCCCCTTGGGCAGGATCCAAGAGTCTCTCTGCCCTCCGATCACCATTGCCTTCTCCCTTGCCACCCAACAAGCAGGCAGCAACATTCTTTCTTGGGGGGTTGGGATAAAAAAAGAAGCCAACCCCAGCAGCTTCCAAGACTAACAGGTCCTGCAGTGGTGCAGGGGGCACTGGGAGCTACCCAGCCACTGACCCTCCAGCTCAACTTTTTTGGTCACTGGAGGCCATAGCTGTCAACTTTTAGATTTGAAAATAAGGGATCAGCAGCCTCACCTGTCCCATGACAGTCTACGGGATATCTAACAATCCGGGATAGCAGCGGTAAACGGCGCTGGAATAAGGGAATTTCCCACAAAAAAGGGAAGGTTGACAGCTATGCTGGAGGCAAGCAGGATGCATCCCTCTCTGGGAAGGCTGGTGGGATAGACAGGATCTACTGAGAGAGATCTCTCTCGACAGCGGCTTCCCTACTTGACGTGATTTCACGTACATGCGTAGAGGCCAGGAACATAACCCTGTGTAAGTGGGACGGGGACACACACACACACACCTGTATTTCATATGAAAAAATAGGATAGATATGAATTGTTGCTAATGTCATGTGCACCCTGCTTCCCAAACCAGCAATGGGAGCACGTCGGATGCAGAGTAAATGGGAGTGCACACACAGCCTTAAAAGTGTGTTCCCAACTGTTCATTGGCAATTGGGGCTTATATTCGATTTTTTAAAAAATGGTGCCAAATGCAAGCTCTGATGGGGTTGCTATTACACAGGAACTCTCAACTGGAACTCTTGTGTGGAGATGACTCCTAATGGAAGCAAGGCTTCCAGCCACCGTCAATCAGCAAATCGGCACAGGGCGCAAACCCTGCTTACTTTGGCTGTGTGCTTCCCCTGACATCGTGGCAAGATCAGGGGATTAATAGCTGGGCAATGCCTGTGATCCTCCAAATAACCCCATTGTCTCTGCCCACCAGCCACGCTGGCTGGGGCTTATGGGAGTTGGAGTCCAGCAACATCTGGAAAGCCATAGGTTCCTCACCCCTTAATCTTGCCCTGGATAAAGAGGGGTGGTTTTTGAGCAGGCAGGAATGAGATGCCCTTGCTGAGATGACTCTCTCATTCTTTGCTAAGGAAATAAATAGCTTAAAGTGTCCAGCGCCTGCCTCTGACTTCATTTGACAGCATGAAGGGGAGCAAGGAAGCACAGATTGCCATCCATATGTTGTGTGTAACTAATTTGTACTGCGTTGTCACTCGAGGCACAAAAGGCCAAAGCTGCTCACTGGCGTAGATCAGCCCAAGACCAGTGAAATCAAAGGCAAGGCTCCCATTTTCACCAAGGAAAGATTTGGCCCCATGTCAAAGGCAGACCCTGCCTTCCTTGACTCTCCCCCCCCTCCCCAAGTTTCCAGTTACTGCAAACAAAACCCAGCTCCAGCCCAAATTACAAAACTGTGTTTGGGCGATACGAGCAGCGCACATTTTATGCCAGCTCTTTCTCTGAGAGGGTTCCCCCCCCCCCATGCAGGATGGCAAGACGATATGAATCTCTTCCAAGAGCAGAGTCCATTAGAACAAAACTGAAGGTGGAGCAGTCAACAGCTAAAGCAGCGCAGCCTGATGAAATAAACAGCCCGCCGTACCATTCCTTCCGCATAACACTCAAAGCAGTATTAAAAGCTTTATCTCAGGAAGGAACTGCAGGCACCAAATGAAAATCAGATGCAGTATTTTGTAGGCTGAAGGGCAGATCCCTGTCCAGATGCACTGAGAATTATGTACACAAACAGAGTAAAAAAAAATCAGTTCTATAGTGCACTTTTCACAGTCAAGCTATATTCCCCAGGAGGTTTGCAAAGAAATGTGTTAGTTACTGGCTGCACAGCGGACGGAAACGTACTCAAGATATGTACAGAGAAGGTTTGGGGCTCTGCAGAGGAGGGACGTCAGCTGCTTATTCACTGTTCCTGCCGATGAGTGCTATGGGCAACTTTCAGCGGGAGAGATACTAGAGGAAAGGCAACAGTTTTCATGAGTCCACAACCCCCCTACTGCCTTATCTGCTTGCACATTGTTGTAGAAATGTTGGTGATTCACAGATGTGATTCCCCCCCCCCCCCAGCAGAAGCAGAGATGGTGTGTGCATGTACATGTGTGCTAAAGAGCTCCTCGGAAATTTGTTGCATACAGTTAAATTACATTAACCAAATTGGATGGGATCTCAAATGGTTCGGATAATACTTTCTGACAGAACCAGTTGTGTTGGTGTGCTGCAGCTCAAGACAGCTGCTACCCGCCCACCCCCTCAAGACAGCTGGCGCAAGAAAATGGCCTCTCTGCATCTTCCCATATCTGCCCACATCCCTCACCCTTGCGCCAACACAGGAAGCACAGTAATGGGAGAAACAGATAGATGGATGATAGACAGATCAGATTTATACAGTGCAGAGGTCTCTGTCTGAATGGTGAGAACAGGTATACAGTGATGTCCAAGCCGAAGGGGGCATGGAAACCAACTGCATCCACATCTGCACTGTACAGTGGTACCTCAGGTTAAGTACTTAATTCGTTCCGGAGGTCTGTACTTAACCTGAAACTGTTCTTAACCTGAAGCACCACTTTAGCTAATGGGGCCTCCTGCTGCTGCCGCTGCGCCGCCGGAGCCCAATTTCTGTTCTCATCCTGAAGCAAAGTTCTTAAGCTGAAGCACTATTTCTGGGTTAGCGGAGTCTGTAACCTGAAGCGTATGTAACCTGAAGCGTATGTAACCCGAGGTACCACTGTATACCTTCCAGTTCCACTTGAACGGGAATGTTTTTAACCATTCCCAAGGTGATCTAACAATCCTTCCTCCCGGTGAATTCTGGGAATTATAGCCCTGTGAGGGGAACAGGGGTCCCCTAAGAACTCTCAGCCCCCTTAACAAATGGCAGCTCCCAGGATTCTTTGGGGGAAGCCATGACCTTTTAAAGCGGTATGATACTGCTTTAAATCTATAGTACAGATGAGGCTTCAGATCTATTAATTTTCCCCCACAGAGTAGATGCTCTTCCTTATCTTCTGCTCTCCACCTCTTGACCTCTACCCAGGGTGAAGAACGAGTTCCTCTGTCCCCTCTCCATTTTTCACCCAAATATGGACTGCAAGCTTCCCCTTCCTTAAAAAGACTTCCATGTCAAGACAAGATTCTGGTGGTCTACAAACAGTGGCAGCAAGCTGTGCAGGAAAGGCAGGAGAGGGCAGGCAGGCACACACACCATTCCTTTAAATCACACACCCAATAATGCTGGGCACTGTAGTTCGCCCCTCACAGAGCTGCAATCCCCAGCACTCTCAACAAACTACAGTTCCCAGCATTCTTTGGGGGCAACGTGTTTTGAATGTGCTTTAAAGCTTTGTGCAACCAAATCCGTATGGATGCTGGATAGAGAGGTCATCTGGAGGAGGTCTGCAGAAGTCCAGCTCAGTAACGGTTTAGCTGAAGGAAGAGAGCTCCTCCTCCTCTTCCTCCTCCTCTTTCTACCCTCTCAAAAGATCCCAACGTGCTCTCTTTAAGAGCCTGACAAGTGAAAATAGAGCTATCAGAAAGGCAATGAAGAGAGTGAAACCCCAATGCAATAAGCTGCAAATTGATCGGCTGTAGTTATGGAAACCAAGCCATGAAGTTATAATCCTATCAGACAATGGGGGAGCGTTTTCAGCTTCCACCATGGGCTAGGCAAGAGTACATTTTCTTGAAAGCACTGGTTTCGGCAATGACTCTTGCTCCCAGCTATTTTGCGAGATACTGATATCCCAGTCGATACTGTAATCAGAGAAATCCCCATTCCAAGCACTTTTCAAAAGTGCATTCAGAAGGTGTAAGGCGTGATGGAGACAAATGGTACGGGCAAACCTTTGCCTTGCTTCTCCATCATTTACAAAAATGGAAAGCACCGAAAATATTACAGGGTGGCATCCATTTGTGTCTGTCTGTGAATGCAACAGATTTGCGCAGTGGGGCTTCCCATTCCTCTTTCCCCCGCTCTGTCCCCCCACCGATCTAGAGGAATGCAAGACCAGAAACAGATTTTGGGTAGGGGTGGGGAAAAGCACAAGGAATTGGAGGAGAAAGACCTGCTGCAGGTGGAAGCCCGTTTGTGCAATGCTGGGTGTCACACTGTACCTTTTCTCTTGAACATTTGGGATAATGACACAGCTCAATGATAAAGCATAAGCTTCGAAAGCTAAAGGTTTGAGGTTCCACCTGCAGCATCACTAGGTAGGGTGAAGAAATACTATTGTCTGAACACCCTGGACAGTTGTTGTTGTTTAGTCATTTAGTCGTGTCCGAGTCTTCGTGACCCCATGGACCAGAGCACGCCAGGCACTCCTGTCTTCCACTGCCTCCCGCAGTTTGGTCAGGCTCATGTTTGTAGCTTCAAGAACACTGTCCAACCATCTCGTCCTCTGTCGTCCCCTTCTCCTTGTGCCCTCCATCTTTCCCAACATCAGGGTCTTTTCCAGGGAGTCTTCTCTTCTCATGAGGTGGCCAAAGTACTGGAGTCTCAGCTTCATGATCTGTCCTTCCAGTGAGCACTCAGGGCTGATTTCCTTAAGAATGGATATGTTTGATCTTCTTGCAGTCCATGGGACAGTAGCCACTGCCAGTTAGTGTAATTGTAATAATAATATTAATAATAACAATAACCCAGCCAGATGGGTGGGGTATAAATAATAAATTGTTGTTGTTGTTGTTGTTACAGTGGTACTTCGGGTTACAGACGCTTCAGGTTACATATGCTTCAGGTTACAAACTCTGCTAACCCAGAAATAGTATCTCGGGTTAAGAACTTTGCTTCAGGATGAGAACATAAATCGTGAGGCGCTGGCGGCGCAGCGGCAATGGTAGGTCCCATTAGCTAAAGTGGTACCTCAGGTTAAGAAAAGTTTCAGGTTAAGAACGGATCTCCAGAACGAATTAAGTTCTTAACCCGAAGTAGCACTGTATTATTATTATTACCCCACCCATCTGGCTGGGTTTCAACTGTAGACACAACTGAGCTAAGTGTGACTTCAAACAAATCAGCCTCCCCTGATCGATTGGGTTTCAATAAATCAAAAGAAGTAAATAACCGGTGTGCGAAGGACGTCTCTCCGTTCAGCCTCAACTACATATGTTGTGAAGTTGCGACATGCAGCAGCAGCTTCCCAACATGTGCAGTTGTGGCAAAACAGACACTTGCTTTTATTACACTGTACGTTATTACAGCCATGCTGTTTCCATTATAGCGGCTCTGTCTTCCAAGGTTTCGTATGATCTGAGGAAGATGGGGGTGGGTGGTGGGTGGGAGCTTTGCTATTCCAAGTATGTAGAATGAAAGTTGCATCCTCCTGCCGAAATGCAGGCAGTTGCGTCTGAGTGTGCAGAGTGCATCAAGGAAAGCAGAGAGCAAAGTTTGATGGCCAGTATTGCTAAGATCCAGCATCTTAAAAAGCAGAGACATCACCTTGCCAACAAATGTCCGTATAGTTAAAGCTAAGGTTTTCCCAGTAGTGGTGTATGGAAGTGAGAGCTGGACCATAAAGAAGGCTGATCTCTTCTGAATTGATGCTTTTGAATTATGGTGCTGGAGGAGACACTTGAGAGTCCCATGGACTGCAAGAAGATCAAACCTCTCCATTCTGAAGGAAATCAGCCCTGAGTGCTCACTGGAAGGACAGATCATGAAGCTGAGACTCCAATACTCTGGCCACCTGATGAGAAGAGAAGACTCCCTGGAAAAGACCCTGGTGTTGGGAAAGATGGAGGGCACAAGGAGAAGGGGACGACAGAGGACAAGATGGTTGGACAGTGTTCTCAAAGCTACCAGCATGAGTTTGACCAAACTGCGGGAGGCAGTGGAAGACAGGAGTGCCTGGCATGCTCTGGTCCATGGGGTCACGAAGAGTCGGACACGACTAAACGACTGAACAACAACAACAACACCGTCAGGTGCTGGTGTTTCTCCTCCTTTGTTTGTATAAGGAGCTTTGGGGAGCAGAACAGCCAGGTATATATTAGCAAAAACAAATCAGTGATAAATGCATCCAGATGTTTCCAGGACCTTCTCTCTCCACCTCAAGCATGGTTAGGGCACCTTTCTCAGTTGGAGGGCATCACTCCCTTCTGCACAGTCCTCTGCAAGGCACATCGTACTGGTGGTGGGTGAGGCCAAAGCGGGCAGAACAATGACTGAAGTTTCACCTTTGTATAGGAGGCGGGTTTCTACAGGAGGCTGCATCTAGGAAAGAAAGAGTCTTTATTAGAGTTCAAAGAAACATTCCAGTTTGGCAGAAAGCGGTTACAAAGCAGGGCTTTGTCAATTTGATTTGAACTAATTTTAGAATGAATGATTTTAGAATTTTGTACTATCTTATTGTTGTTAGCCGCCCTGAGCCCAGCTTCGGCTAGGGAGGGCGGGATATAAATAAAATTTATTATCATTATTATTATTATTATTATGAGGAGGAGGAGGAGGAGGAATGTGGCATAGCTGTAGGCGGAGCGGCCTAGACAGAGTCCCAAGGGCCAGACAAAGAGGTCCCAAGGGCCACAGTCAGGCCCCAGGCATGAGATTCTCCATCCCTGTCTTAAAGGGAGCTCAGCCCTGATAGGATTTCCTGAATTTTTCATGGCTTTTCCACTTCATTTTATTTAACAAAAATTATATACAACTTGGTTTTTTGGCGGGGGCGCTGCTACTTAAAAACCTCTAACAGCAACATAAAATAAAAGATTAAAATTATCAACAAAAACAGGTTAAAAACATTCAAAAGACCATTAAAATAAACAGTAGCTCAAAAGAGATAAAGCACATGTTTAGGGAAGTTTTTAATGTTCAATTTTTTATTGTGTTTTTAATATTCTGTTAGCAGCCGCCTAGAGTAGCTGGGGAAACCCAGCCAGATGGGCAGGGTATGTATAAATAAATGAATAAATAACTTTTCATGTCTGGACATCCTTGCCTAAACAGAAATGTTTTAAGCAGATGCCAAAAAGAAAGAAAAAAGTGACAGTACCTGCCTCATGTCAACAGGCAGGCAGTTCCAAACTTTAGGTGCTGCCACACTAAAATATTGATTCCTTATATACCATATTTTTCGCTCTATAAGATGCACCAGACCACAAGACACACCTAGTTTTTGGAGGAGGAAAACAAGAAAAAAAATATTCTGAATCTCAGAAGCCAGAACAGCAAGAGGGATCGCTGCGCAGTGAAAGCAGCAATCCCTCTTGCTGTTCTGGCTTCCGGGATAGCTGCGCAGCCTGCATTCGCTCCATAAGACGCACACACATTTCCCCTTAGTTTTTAGGAGAGAAAAAGTGAGTCTTATAGAGCAAAAAATACGGTATGTAAGATGTATCAAGACAGGAAGCTGTCCAAAACTAAGGCAGACCATTGGTCCATCTAGCTCACTGTTGTCAATGCTGACTGGTCTCTGCTCTCCAGGGCTTCAGACAGGAGCCTCTCCCAACCCTGTTGCCACACGCCAGCAGATGTCCTCAAATAACTCAAGAAAGAAAACAGGGGCAATGATACAGCAACATCCAAAACAACTAATGTCAGGGAATCCATCCAGGTCCAAAACATAATCCAGAGGCCATGTCAGGCAGCAGCCCAAAAGCAACAGCAGGAATCCCATTGCAGTGTAGGCAGCTAGGCTCCCAGGAACCAAAAGCCTGTGTTGTCTCCAACAACTGGAAAGCTCAAGAAGGACACCTAATATACTCAGCCTCCCAGGCTACACCCCAGCCATAGCTGACAATGGTGAAGGTGTTTCAGAGATTCCCTGCTCTCAAGAAGACCCATGATCTCAAGCAGTCACACAGCTCTGGATCTGTAAATGCGCCCTGCATCATAGCTCCACAACCCAGTCCAAATGACCACGAAATGCAATACGTAGAGTCTGCAGCAATCCCATTAAAGCTTAAATATATTTAAAGTAAGGACATGCAACACACACAGGAGAAGTAACTGGCGATTTCACAGGTATCCAAGCTTTGCTATGTTAGTTAGCACCTGTAGTGAGACGAGAACCACACCTCTGTCCAAGCCAACTTTTAAAAACAAATGGATCTCCACCAACCGGCGAAAACTGATTAATGTTGTGGCCTGAGGGGAGGGAGTTGCATAACTGGGGGGCCACCACCGAGAAGGCCCTTTTCCAAGCGCATGCACAACAAGCAACACTCATTGGAGGAACCATGAGTAGAGGCATAACGCCCCGCTATGAAGTTATTTGCAAGGGCTGTGTACACACCATATATTTAAAGCACATGGCTTCTCCCAAAGAATCATGGAAAACATAGTTTATTAAGAGTGCTAGCAGCTGTAGCTCTGTGAAGTACAGTTGCCAGTATTCTCTGTGGGGAGGTGTCACAGGCTTTATATGTACAGCATATACACAGCTGTTTTAATATGTTGGAAGCTACTTATTATTATTATTATTATTATTATTATTATTATTATTATTTACAACACAGTGACAACCGAGGTCTAGACAAAGCCTCTGATTATTTAGTGGCTCTTACTGCATGCTTCCCCTATGGAGTTAATTCTTGTTTATGACAATATTTAAAAAAAAAAAAAATCCCAAAAGGATGGAACAAACTCTGAGGCCAATATCTCATAAAACGTAAGGCATAAACAAACCCCAGGAAGACAGAGCACAGCACTTGGTTTTGCTTCAGCACAGCAACGTTTCCTATAAAGTAGCGGGGATGAAAATACATTATGAAAGAACTGCTGTCACTCAGGAAGAACGCAGGCGCAAGAGGCGCCCGAGAAGTTGAGCCGAGGGTGCTGAAAGCACCCCCAGGGGATATTTAATGAGCAAACACACTCACAATCTGCCTCGTAAAAGACTTTCAATTCTGGCATCACCAAAGAGCTAGACTTGATAATTGGAAGTTTAATGTGATGTGAACTAAACTTCAGAATTGGGGAGAGAGATAGTTATTGCTCTTCTAACAACATCAACAAAATAAAGGAAATTGTCTGTGCTTTCGCTCGCTGATTTATACTGTCACATGCTAGAAGAGGGGAGCTCACAGGCCAGGTAAAAATCCTATGCATGTGTCAGACATATCAGTGTTATCGATGGCCATGGCCAATATTTGCTTTAAATTGGGGTGTGAAATCCAAATGCGGTCCTCCAGGTATTTGGCCCTCAAGACTTAGGCACTCAGTTGTGCTGAAGCAAAAGCAATTGGGCATCACAATTGGGGAGAATGCTCTTGTTCTGGCGTCTTGCTTGTGGGCTTTCCATTGGGATCTGGTTGCTGGCTGAGAGAGCAGAATGCAGGACTAGGTGGGCCTGATCCAGTAGGGATCTTCTGATGTCCTTATCAAGATCATGCTCAGCTGCTCCTCATCCTAACTGAGAAGGTGGGTGCAGTAAAAAAGAAAGGTTACAGTCGTCATTATTGTTGGGTTACACTCTGAAAGTGAGAGGAGCAGGGTCTGAGCCTTGGGGCATGTGAGGACTTGTTAGGGCTGAGCTGTCAGAGGTCAGCCAGGAATTGTGCCTCTATTCCAAACCTGCTGCACCTTGCAACCAATCTGATTTACGCATTAAAGTCTTTGGCAGAAACCGATCTGGGAGTCTGAATTCTGTCCGGCAATGGGGGTGAGAGTGCCACCACCCTCCCTGTCCTTTTGCCCCTCTCCTTCCCCGTCCTGGTAAATAACAGCAACTCAGTCCCCTAGAAGCCGTCCCAGCCGGTGACGCATCTCTTAATAATGGCAGAATGCAAACGTAGTTAAGAAAAACACATACTCCTTCCTCCAGCAATCAGTCAACAAAGCGAAAAGCAAAATGACTGATGCATTTATATATACACACACACAAGTAGACCAAAGAACTATCTCAACAATCGCTTGTTGTTAACATATTCTGAATAATGAAGCTACCTGCGAGTTTGATTCATTACCCAGAGATTTCTAAAGTGAGAAAGCAGCGTGCAGCAGCAGTACCACCACGCTGTTTACAAAACAAATATCATCAGAGAGGCTGGTGCTGCTCGGTGGTTAAAACGGGCTATACATTAAAGACTATCTACAGAAATATTGTAAAATTAATGAATGTTAGAATGATGTTAGAATGAAGTTAAGTGGTTTAAGCAGCAATGCTATAAAGACGTATGTAAAAATGGACAGTTAACAGGTGAAAATCCAAAGTTATAGTATATTAAGTTAAAGGACTAAGAGAAAATAAAGAAAAGAAATTGCTGAATTAACTAATTGAATTGGAATACAAAAAAGGGAGGTATGAGGAGGTCAGGGAAGTAAGGAAATGAACGTAAGGCATAGAAGACTGATGTATTTTAAAGTGTTTTTTATTCTTTTTTTTCTGTATTTTGTATTTTTCTTGTATTTTTACTTTGGTTTTTTGTTTTTGTTTTCTTTTTGTTTTTTCTCCTTTTCTTTACTTATGTAATTCTTCTTTTTGAAATCTTAATAAATATCATTAAAAAAAAACCAAAAAACGGTCTATAAGTACCACTCATCAAACTATTCAGAAAATGTACCTGGCCCCTTCCGGACTTTACCACTTCGCAGTGCGGGGGTGTTAATATGCATCTTTCTCCCTTGTTAGTGGAAAGTTAGCATGTTACCCTACCTGTCTCCTTATCACTGGTGTTCTCTACAGGGTGTACTGTAGAACCAAATTGACGAAGAACCAAATTTGTGCCTCCCATAAGCATTTTCAAGTGGTAAAGGCCATAGTCAATCTGCCCTGAGTTGCCAGGGAATTTCAACAATAGATTCCATCTTGACTGTGAGCCCTGGAAGACCTGCTTCCTGCCTTGCAGGACTTTTTCCACCTGGCCTGGGAGGGGAGGGCCCGGACTGACTCCAGCTACAAAAACTAAGGTTGATGAACAGACTCTTGTGCTGCAATGTTGTTTGGGTTGTTGTTGTTGTTGTTGTTGCAGGGTAGGTGTTGTTATTGCTGTTATTGGTATTGCTTTTTATATATTTCTTTTTAGATCTTATTATGATTTATGCAGAAGTTATTAAGTTTGTTAGTGTACTTTCTCGTGGGTTTTCTTTATTGTTTATGACTACTTTTGCTATGTTTGTAATTATGAAAATATTTTCATGCAGCAAGTAAGTCCCAATGAGAATAGAGGGATTTGTTTGAGTCAATTTCTATGGATCTGTACTGTTATATTAGTCATTATTGGATATAGAAATGTTCTGCTATTAAAATACACACATATATCACAATTACTCATTAAACAGTGCCCTTGCTTAATTTGATCCAGGTCTGTTTTTAATTACCATTACTTCCCTTCTGGAACCTGGCAAGCAAACTGCAAGCTCTCACTACTCAGCAACCTCCCTGAAGTGCCTCCCTATATAGTGGTACCTTGGGTTACGAACTTAATTCATTCCGGAGGTCCATTCTTAACCCAAAACTATTCTTAACCTGAGGCATACTTTCGCTAATGGGGCCTCCCGCTGCCGCCGCACGATTTCCATTCTCATCCTGGGGCAAAGTTCTCAACCCAAAGTACTACTTCCAGGTTAGCGGAGTTTGTTACCCGAATCGTTTGTAACCTGAGGTACCACTGTATTTTGGACAGGTGACAGTGCTTCTTTGTCAAATACAGTGGTACCTCAGTTTACAGACGCTTCAGGTTACAGACGCTTCAGGTTACGGAATCCGCTAACCCAGAAATAGTACCTCGGGTTAAGAACTTTGCTTCAGGATGAGAACAGAAATCGTGTGGTGGCGGCAGGAGGCCCCATTAGCTAAAGTGGTACCTCAGGTTAAGAACAGTTTCAGGTTAAGAACAGACATCCGGAACGAATTAAGTTCTTAACCCGAGGTACCACTGTATTTTGTTTCAAATGCGCATAGAGTACCTTTCGACCCACACAAAACGTACGAGCAAAATCACATCCTAGGACAATTAGAATCCAACACCGTAACTTAAATGTTCAGCAAACGATTTCAATTCATTAACATCAATTCAATAACCCATTGCAGCAAGGAAATATCAGCAAACGATCAAATAATCACTGCTGGCAATTATAATACAGTGGTATCTCGGGTTAAGTACTTAATTCTTTCCTGAGGTCCGTTCTAACCTGAAACTGTTCTTAACCTGAAGCACCACTTTAGCTAATGGGGCCACCTGCTGCCACTGCGCCGCAGAAGCACGATTTCTGTTCTCATCCTGAAGCAAAGTTCTTAACCCAAGGTAATATTTCTGGGTTAGCGGAGTCTGTAACCTGAAGCGTATGTAACCTGAAGCATATGTAACCCGAGGTACCACTGTAACACATTAATTAGGAACAGCCAGAACAGTCACAGCAAAGAGATACAATTTATAGAATGCCTTAGTAGACCATTGTTTAGGAACATAGGAAGGTGCATTATATTGAGCCAGACCATTAATATTGCCCCCACTGACTGGCAGCAGCTCTCCAGGATTTCAGGCAGGGTTCTCTCCTCGCCTACCTGCCGATGTCAGGGATTGAACCTGGGACCTTCTGCATGCAAAGCAGATGCTCTGCCAATGAGCTACTACAGTCCTTAGAGGCGACCATCTTCTCACCCATGAATTGGTCCACCTTCCTGGTTGTTTCCAAAGTAACACTTGGAAGTGAGCTGAAAAATCATGAGCCGAAAAAGAGGACATCTGGAGCACTGCTATAGAAGTGGATGTTGTTGGACACTGAGGATGGACTGGCAGAAATGGGGAGCATGCCATCCCATTAAAAATGTTTCCACAGGCCCAAGTATACCTCCAGCCATAATACTTGCTGTCATTTGCAGTCACTGCAACGCTTTCTGGATCATTCGGGAATTTCGTTCCAGGCCTTCCTTGTACTGGGCATCCTTCCTTTGAAAAAGAAAATCCATTCAGAAAAGCATTTATTACCCTACGGGAATGTCGACTTGTCTGGCTCAACTTGCACAGAAGAAAGCGAGTGTGATGTTGAAGCCAATGTTTAGACTAATGAATTATAGGAGGTCAGGATACGTGAAGATGAAGCGGATAGATCATCCTCCGGCTGCTGAACCCTTTCAGATCTAATTCATTTTGGGAGAGTTTCACAGCATTTATATTTTAGTGGCTAGTTTTCCTTTGATGGGCCCTTAGTTCTGAGGCAGTAGCAAGATCGGTGCAGGTACAGACCCGCTCTCAAAGGCAGCCTAGATAGCATTATAGGGGCAAGGATACCGGGGGGAGGGGGGAGTGTGTGCAACAACAGAGAAATGGGAAAGTTGCTATTTTTGTTATTAATCCATTTATATTCCCCCTCTTTCCTTTCCTCTCCTCAAGATGGCGTTCTTGGGTCTCCCTGTTTCTCTTTTGTCCTCATGACCACCATGTTAGGAAGGTTAGTATGAGAGACAAAGGTCAGCCAGCGAGCCTCACAGCTGAGGGGGAATTTGAACCCTGGCCTCAAAGCTCTGGGTCCAACACTCTAAAAACTATGCCACAGTAGCTTCTCCATATTTCCAAGTTGACAATGGACTGAGCCAGTGTTCTACCCAATGGAATACACTCGTGCTAATCCAGTGGGAGAAACTGGTCAACCAGTGAAATGTGTGCATTTCTCAGGGCTGCAAAGTCTGAGCTTATCTGGCCCAGGCCTGCCGGCTCTTATCTCGAAATTGCTGCAACTGCTTGTTTCAGTCCCACTACCACACAGAGAGATTATTGATTTGAACCCAGATCCTACACTGACACTCTGACCACCATACCACATAGACTTGTCCATGGGAAGGGGTCTAGACAGAGGCGACAGAGGCCAAATCTATCACAAACCTTTCCATGTATTGCCTTGACCGCCTATGGTAAGGTTCCTCTATAATTATTTTGTCCAGCTCACCTTCCCAACCCTACCTGCGGTGTTCATTATCCTTTCCATTTTGCAGATGGGAAGCTGAGACGGAGGGGTAGCAATTCACACAATGGATTCACCCAAGGGGTAGTCTTTGAATCCATGGCGCCATCGCACTGAATTTCAATGGAGCGGTTTCTGAAAGTCATTTTGCTGTGTAGCATTTGAAATTAACTGCCCGGCGTACTGTCAGTTTGTGTGTTATTTAAGTCAAAAGGAATAACTTACGGGTCATATTTTATGGAACCATTAATTCATACCATGCTTGACTTCCGCCACCCAAGCGGTGTATTAATGGAGCCATAAAACACACCCTGGAGTATCTCAACATGATGATGAGATTGATCTTCAGCTTTATATTTCACTGTTTCAAACATGACCAAACTTAATTACGGAAGAAGACAACACTACAACTTCTCCCAGGGAGAAAAGTATAAGGTTTGCACCTCTGATTAAAGTGCACCTAGATGGACACATTTTTTTCTCTCTCCCTCCATTTCATTTCAGTTTTGTCCTTCATAGTCCTCCATAGTCTCAGCACGCTTTTCATACATTGATGCTATTCTTGAATTTGGCCAATTGTACCCATCCATCTTGCCTTAAAATAAATATGATGCAATATGACAAGCTGCAGAGGACTTGAATCCTGAGATAACGAACCAGACTCTGCAAAATGAAACCAGAAGAAGAAATTAGAGGGTTTTTTATTTTTGTTCCAGGCATTTAGATACCACCATCCTTCTCTAGTCCAGATGCACCACTCAGGGACAACGTTTTTTAAAATACAGTTTCATGAAACTATAGCATAAAACAGCTGATGCAAGAGAAAGGGTATAATATGGAACAAATTCAGCATGAATAGGATAGCATTGCTGTCTTTGAGCACAGGTTCCAGGTCAGATTGATGGAGTTTAATTGAAGTATGCATAAACTGTATGCCTTTGCCCCTATATATAGCAAACAAATAAGTGCATACATCCATGTTTGAAGTGTTGGGATGGAGCCCCATCACTTTCCAGCAACATTTTGGGGCAGAACTGGGTATTACAGCAGGTATCCAGGTGAAAAGGACACATTTTATTTTATTTTTTTTAAAGATATTTATTAAGATTTTCAGAGTATTACAAAACAAAAAGAAAAAGAAAAAAGAAAAAATACAAAGTAAAAATAGTTAAAAACAATTCATTCCTTCCATTGCTTAGCCTTCATTTGCTTATTTCCAGGACCTCCTCACACCTCCCTTTTTTGTATTCCAGTTCAGTTATTAGTTCAACAAATCCCTCCCCTCTTTATGTATCCTAATCATTAATCATAAAATATTGTAATTTTAGATTTTTACCTATTAATAAACCATTTTTTCATATTCCCTTATAACATTGATGGGCCCTTAGTTCTGAGGCAGTAGGCTAAAGACCACTTAGTTTCTATCCAACATCATTCTAACATTCATTAATTTTGCAATATTTCTGTAAATAGTCTTTAAACTTTTTCCAATCTTCTTCCATCAACTCTTCTCCCTGGTCTCGGATTCTGCCAGTCATTTCCGCCAATTCCATATAGTCCATCACCTTCATCTGCCATTCATCACCTTCTCTAACTTGTCCAATCCCAAAGGTAGTGATACTATGTCCTGTGTTCCTGGTTTTAAAGCTCTTGGCTCTTTTTCAGTTTCTTTTTGCAAATCTTCTTCGTGATCTTTCAGAAATTTTTCTTTGTCTTCCACTGATCTTATTTTAAACTTTTTCCCTTTAAAAGTAAAGGATAGGCCTTGAGGGAATTCCCACCTAAAAATGGTTCTATTTGCTCTTAGCAGGGCCACCAAGTCTCTGTAGTTGGACCTGAGATCCAAAAGATGTTTAGGGATATCCTTGAATATCTCCACTCTCGATTCCTTTATTTCCAAGGTCTTCTGGAAGTGCAGGCTCAATATTCTGTCTCTCTCCTCTCTTGATCGGAGGGTAATCAAACAGTCTCTCACCCTGTTCTTTCTCCCCCCTCTTCCAAGTCTGAAAGCACTTACTATCTTGAAGTCTAACTTGTCTGGGTCTAAGTCCCAAAAGTCTGTAAATTCCTGCGTAAGAAAGTCACTCAAGTTGTCTTTCTCAAGTTCAGGTACAGCCCTGATCCTTAGATTTATCTGTTTTTCTTTTAATTCGATCATAGACAGCAATGACTTGTGATCCTCCAACTGCCTACATATCGGTGGTATCTTTTCTTCTATCTTTTCCTCCACAGCCAATGCTTTTTGCTTAGCTTCTTCAGCTGTTTTTCGATTCGAAGTAGATTCCTGCAGCAGTTTCTCAATAGATTCTGTATTTGAGTTCACCTTCTGCCCCAAGTTATTGATGCTTGTAGTGTTTTGATCAATTTTAGTTATCGCTTCAGCCACTTGTTTGCTCAACTTTTCCAAAGATTCAAAAATTTTATCTAAAGCTGAGGCTAAGCCCCCTTCAGCTGCCATTCCTTTAGACGCCACCTGGGCTGAATCTTCCCCTGGTGGGGCAGGGAGGCCGGGTGCTGACGGTCTACGCTGCTGCAGTCTAATTTTACCAGATCTTGTTGTTTTTTCCTGAGCCAAGTCTGCCATACCACTTTATCTAAAGATCAAGGTCAGTCCCACGATTACTTGTTTGTGGTGGAAAATTCCCCTTTTAGTATGGCCAGTTTAGAGTGGAAAATTCCCTGACCAATTGTAGCAATTTCCAAGTTCCTCTAGGGGGACACAATAGCAGTTCCAATTTGTAACAATAAGATAGCTATTCCAACTTTCAAAAATCCCCCCTTTAATTAAGGCTTTCTGGGAAATGATATATAATGAATTAAAAAAGGTATTTAAATATACCTTCCTGAAGAAACCAGAGGCCTTTCTCCTGGGCATAGTCGGCCAAACGGTGTTAAAAAAGGATAGAACTTTCTTTATGTACGCAACAACAGCAGCAAGAATACTCATTGCAAAGTATTGGAAGACACAAGAGCTCCCCACACTGGAGGAATGGCAGATGAAACTGATGGACTATATGGAACTGGCGGAAATGACTGGCAGAATCTGTGACCAGGGAGAAGAGTCAGTGGAAGAAGATTGGAAGAAATTCAAAGATTATTTACAGAAATACTGCAAAATTATTGAATGTTAGAGTGATGTTGGATTGAAATTAAATGGTTTCTAGCTATACAGGCTTTAAAGTTATATATAGATTAAGATTAAGGATTAGGAATAAAAAGGTTAAAAGAATGGAAAATTGGCTATTAATAGATAAAAATTTAATGTTATATTATATTAAGATTAAGGATTGGGATTAAAAAAGAGGGAAAGGAATTGCTGGACAAATAAACTAAATTGGAATACAAAAGAGGGAGGTATGAGGAGGTCCAGAAAATAAGTAAATTCAAAAGTAGTAATGAAAAGATAGAATTGTTTTTAACTGTTTTTTTCCTCTTTTTATTTTTTTTAAATTTTGTATTTTGTATTGTGTATTTTTCTTTTTACTGTTAAATTCTCTTTTATTGATGTGTTTCTTTTTATCTGAAACTTTAATAAATATCATTTAAAAAAATAAAATTAAATGAAAAAATCCCCCCTTTAGCCAAAAATGCAACAGTTTCAAGTCAAGTGAGACTTTTCAAAATCAAAGTATCCCTCTTACAGAGCTAGCTGTCAAAAAGTTGCATTATCCTTTGACAGCGTGTTTCCCAATACGGCAGTTTCAATGTCCCTTGACAGTCCGTTCCCAGGCATTAAGTGATGGTCTTAGTTCCCTTTCTCTCTTCTTTTGCGGGCAAAAGATACTTCCCCTTCTCCCTCCCCTCTCCGGCACCACAGGGACGGAGTTCTCTTTTTGTTGATGTAGGATTTGAGTCTTTTTCAACGCAATTTTCAGGCTCTTTGCTTTGACAGTCTTTGCTTTGATCTATTTACATAAAAGGAAGGCGGACTTCCTGTTTACACCTTCCCGCTTCAGTGCCGAATTAATCCTTTTTTTACCTTAAGTTCCCCAATCTTCAGACTTAACCTACTCACGGGTAGTTGTTTCTTAGCCGAATTGTCACAGGAAAAAGGTCGGCGCTCTCCGGCAACAGCTGCGCGGCTTCATTCCACGGAAGAAGCAGTTGACTCTCAGCACCGCGCCAGACTCCCCGCTTCACTCCGGAACTCTTTCCAGGCTTCCCTCGCAGATGGGGGGGGCGCTAAGGGTGCCCGCCGAGTCCCACGGTCACAAGCTTCACCCACCTGTGATTTTCGAAGGGGTCCCCGCTTCGCTGTAGCGGCAAGACCCGATTTCCGCGCAGCTACTCCCTCAAGACTAGAGGGAATCCGCCATTGCCGATGGCGCCGCCTCCGGAAGGCCGAAAAGGACACATTTTAAAAGCAAAACGTAAACACCAACTCTTGAAATTCTGCCAAATTCTGAAGGTGCACAAAAATTAATTTTCATTCCACGGTGGACCCCCCATTACAAGGTGCAAGGGTGACAGAATTCTTAAAAAAAAACAACCTCAGCAATTCCTCTTGAGAAGAGAAAGTGCTGAACTTCTTATGGCCTTAATGATTCCATTTCACTATCCCCTATGTGTTCTGGAGCTTCATTAATTAATGTTTGCAAAGAGCCCTGTTGCCCCTTTGCGAGAAGAAAGTGCTATTATTAGTGCAGCGATGGTTAGCAGTGGAAATGGCCTGTAAGATTATTGCTTCCACACCACCCAGCTAAAAGCAAACTGTAGCCTACCAACCCAGACAGACTCTGAATGTACTGGATGTTAAGAGCATCTTGCTTGACTCTTGAATGCCTCAAACCGTATCCTTGTTTGGCATATGTAGGTAAAGGGAAAAGACCCCTGGGCAGTTAAGTCCAGTCAAAGGTGACTCATCTTGCTTCAGGACGAGGGAGCCGTCTTTTGTCCACAGACAGCTTTCTGGCCAGCATGACTAAACCACTTCTGGCACAATGGAACACCATGACGGAAGCCAGAACACACGGAAACGCCATTTACCTTCCCTCTACTTGCACTGGTATGCTTTCGAACTGCTAGGTTGGCAGGAGCTGGGACAGAGCAATGGTGGCTCACCACCACCATTGAGTGGATTTGAACCGCCAACGTAATGCTAATGATTAATTTGTATTGCACAAAGAGGACCAGCTTTACTACTTTCCCCATAGCTGTCAATGGAAGGGAGCTGCCAGCAATTCTTCCATACTCTTTGTGGTTCCTGGATATTGGGGGTAAGGAGGAGACAAGGGAGGGATATCAAAGTTTCAAGGGGGCCTGAAGAAAAATACCCTTGGTAGGTGTCATTGGCAACTTCCCTGGAAACCAAGGAAACAAATTTGCTTTGTAAATGTCCGAATGGGAACTACAATTAGTTCCCTTTCGGACATAATGAACTTGAACTAGAACTGGTTTTTTTTTTTAAGTTCTGGAAGTTCTGGGGAGAACAAGCAAACCTAGCTGGAATTCTCACTGACTGTGGGAGGAGGGGGGGGAATAAAATAGGAATGGGTGTGGGACAGAGTGGGTAGAAGGTGGAACAGAAGCACTTCACACTGCAACATTTTGTTGTGGTGTAATAATCAGTAGCTACTAGTGGAGAAGAAGAAGAAGAAGAAGAAGAAGAAGAAGAAGAAGAAGAAGAAGAAGAAGAAGAAGAAGAATAGGAAGAGGATTAGATTTGCTAAAGCAGTCAAAGAACGGGCCTGTGAAATATGGGTCAGCTTTAAGGTTTGTTTATCCTTTATTCCACTGCAAATTAGCAATGCTCCTAATGAACACTTAATATGTAACCCAGAGGGGCTTCAAAGAAGTCACACCACTTGACCTAGAAACACTGACATCTAATGCTAGATGGGTGGATCTGGATATGGTTACTCAGTGGCCATAGAAGTGCACTCTGCACATTCTCAGAGACACTCTCTCCTTTACCACACAGACCTCAGCCCTGAGCTGTTTGACAGCAGAACGGACTCCTTTGGAAAGTGGGGCGCTTTTCCATTTTTAAAGCAGAGGTTGGATGGCCATCTGTCCTGGAAACCTTAGTTGAGATTCCTGCATTGAAAGGGGTCAGACTAGATGACCCTCGGGATCCCTTCCAACTCTGCACTTCTGTTATTCTGTGTTCCCCCCATTTGTCAGGGATTTGGTTGATAGGAAAGAAAACACACTGGAGATAGCCCAGCCTTTCCCGCTGTGACTTGGCAGGAGTATCCTGATGTTGAGTGTCTCCCCTGGCTGCTTTCTTGCGAGGAGCAGCAGCTCTTTCCAGCACGCAAGGCAGGGCATGTGACATTCACATGCAGCCCAAACGAGCTTTGCGGACCCAGCAGAGGCTGTCACAAAGCAAATCACAGGAACTGATAAATGAAAGGGCTGTTCTCCAAGCAGGAAAAGCAGCCCGGCTCTCTTTGCTTCTCCTCCAGCCTGTTGCTTAGCTCTTTTCCTTCTAATTTGGATCACTTGCTGCAGGAACAGACGGGGATCTACATTTCTCTCTCTCTCTCTCTCCCCACCAAACCACGCTCCTGTCACTCTTGCTTGTTTATTGCCTCGTGTTCCCTGGCAAAGGGAGTTGGCTAGGTCTGCAGATTTCCACAGGCCTAGGGCTTGCTGATCAGAAGGTCGGCGGTTCGAATCCCCACGACGGGGTGAGCTCCCGTTGCTCGGTCCCTGCTCCTGCCAACCTAGCAGTTCGAAAGCACGTCAAAGTGTAAGTAGATAAATAGGTACTGCTCCTGCGGGAAGGTAAACGGCATTTCCGTGCGCTGCTCTGGTTCACCAGAAGCGGCTTAGTCCTGCTGGCCACATGACCCGGAAGCTGTACGCCGGCTCCCTCGGCCTATAGAGCGAGATGAGCGTGCAACCCCAGAGTCGTTCGCGACTGGACCTAATGGTCAGGGGTCCCTTTACCTTTACAGGTTCACTGTACTGTTTATCTTTGAAGCACACTGCTCCCCTCGAAGAATCCTGGGAACCACAGTTTACCCTCTCACAGAATTGTGGTTCCCGGCAGCCTCGGCAAACTACAGTTCCCAGGATTCTCTGGGGGAAGCCACGTGCTTTAAATGTGCGGTATGTACGCAGCCTATGGCAGGTCTGGGATGGAGCAGAGATCCACTGAGGCCACACAGCAGCTGCCATATAGCATGTGCCTAGAGGAGGGAGAGGTCACTGTCTCCTGGTGTTCAGATCAAACCAGGGCAGCAGGGCGGCTTTGTAATTAAGGATTAAAACAAAGCACAAAGCAAAACAAAACCCCATAAACGGGGTGGGGGTGGATAGCAGGAGAAGCTTAAGCTGGGAGAGAAATAAACAAGGATTTGCCCTGTGGGACTTCAGGGTTCTTTCTGCTTTCAGATTTAGAGCATCCTCAAAATGCTTGTCTTATCTTCTTTGTTATCCCCGCTCTTGCTGTATTTCTGGCTTACTTCCCCATCTTCACATACTGAGAATTGACGGTGAAGTACGCCATTTGAAGCCACTGTGTGAGATGGGCAGATTGAACCTGAGATCATGTTTGCATATTCATAACCAGGCAGTCCTTCTGCTTTACAATTGCAACGCGATTGGCAGTTCAGGTGTATGAGTTATGATCCAAAGGGCTGAGGATCTGTTTCTTTATCATTGCCCGCCCTTCACCTTAATTAAGGTCCTGGGACGGGTTACACGATCTCGCACGATTTCATGCCATGATTCGTCCCCGAAAAGAAGCGTGGTGCAAAATTGCACGAGATTGCGACGCCCAAAATGACTGCCATCCTCTCACGAGAAAAAACAAGAAGATGGCGTTGTAGTTTTTGCCTTCAAGGCGTTGGAGTGCCTGTTAGTTACTTCGGTCCCTAGCCATTTTGCTTTGTATTCTGGTGTTAAATTGGGCTTGGTAATGTGCAGACAGCCAGGACAGAGCTTTCTGGACCAGTGAGAGAAGGTCACTTCAGGTTGCCCACTCAGTGACCTAGCAGCCGCATCCTACGCCAGCTGCAGCCTAAACTGAACAACCACCACAACATAATGATCAGATGACCACAAAGCCATATTTATATCAGTCTTCTTGCCAGATGAGTGAGGTGATGACCTTAGCCTCTCTCAGCTATTTGCCTCTCCCTCTTCTACTTGAATCTGAATTTCATTCCCAACCAATTATCTCCTGGCCCAGCATAAGATGACCAAATTTGGGGGACAGGGCCTGAGAATCTACACTTAGGCTGTATTCAGATGAGGGGTTTATTGTGATACTTTTCATGATGATAATGCTAGTGCTTCCATCCCAATTCCTCAATGTTCCTTTTACTCTACAGTACTAGTTGTGTTTTGAGGGATGCGGGTGGCGCTGTGGGTTAAACCACAGAGCCTAGGGCTTGCCGATCAGAAGGTCAGCGGTTCGAATCCCCGCAACGGGGTGAGCTCCCTTTGCTTGGTCCCTGCTCCTGCCAACCTAGCAGTTTGAAAGCACATCAAAGTGCAAGTAGATAAATAGGTACCGCTCCATGCTGGCCACATGACCCGGAAGCTGTACGCCGGCTCCCTCGGCCAATAAAGCGAAATGAGCACTGCAACCCCAGAGTCAGTCACGACTGGACCTAATGGTCAGAGGTCCCTTTACCTTACTTGTTGTGTTCCGGATCAGTATACTGCCATGTCATGCTAAATTTAAAATGGCAGGAGAGATGCTGGGATGGCACCCCAAATGAAATTACAACGCAAAAGGCCTGCATTTCCCCCTGATTGAACTGCATTTTTTTCCCTACAAATGGATTCCGTACGCTCACCCTCCCGGAAACATGTCAATGAGTGCTACTTTTACATCATATGAAAGATCTCATAAAATGTAGAAATTAACAGGTAAGGAAATGTCAGGAAGGTGGAAGAAAGTGTTGTCTGGATGCAGCCCACTCGGAATGTTCTCTTCTATGCAAATTATTGGGCAAGCCCTCTGTTTTTCTCTTGACTTGGCTACCCTAGTAGAGATGCCAGCAATTGAACAGGGGGCCCTTTGCATGCAGAAGTGCTCTGCCATTTAGCTATAGCTTTTCTGAAAGCCATTCTAAGGGGTGATTTGTACTTAAGGTAAACTCTTGTGGTCCTTTGGCCTGGGACATAGAACTTTGGGTTTCTTCTGCTCCCATCCTAATTCAGGCCTGCACATTCTTGAATTTTAAGAGGAGTTTGGCTCATGGTATCGTCAAGTCTCTGAATGTTTTGCTGTGCAGTCTAGTTTTACATATGCATATATATATGTGCACACACACATATAGGTGTGCACATGCCCCAAGCCATATTTGATGCTGGGGGGGGGGGGAGATCAGTGGCTACTACGCAGATTTTTGTTAAAGAACCATTTGTTAAACCTTGTCTCAGGGGGCCATCATTTCATAATCTTATTAACCACCACTTGGCCTCCAAACAATAAATCAATAAATAATGAACAGGCGGATCTGTGCCAATTACAGCTCAAATGCAGTTTTAAAAGGGAAGAAGCTGGGCAGGATGTGGACAAAAGCCAATGGTTGTGATGGTGTGTGTGTGTGTGTGTGTGTGTGTGTGTTTGTGTGTGTTTAACAGGGGTTGTTCCCTGCCTGTTTTTGAACCTCAAGTGCTTCTGAGAATGGGAGAGAGAGAGAAAGAGAAAGAGAGAGGGGAGAGGGGCGGGGGCAGGCTGCAGTATCAAAGTCAGGAAAGTGGATTGTTTGCGTTTCATTTTTTATTTTATTTTTTGCAAAACTCCAGAGATCCCAGGATTTTAAAAGCAACTGTCTTCTCCAATTCCTGCAATGAAACTTCAGAAAAGCTTGGAATCATGTAGTAATTGTAGCCAGCTGCCAGGATGATCACATGGCACCTTTAGAACGCCCCCCCCCTTACAATGTAATTTGCTCCGTTAGGCTTGAGGAGAGAAAATGGAACTGCATAGAGCACCAATGCCTCAACTTCCACCCTGCCCCCCACCCCCAGATAACTTGATATTGGTTTCTGTGAATACTGATTTTATATATATATATATATATATATATATATGGGTTTGCCGATCAGAAGGTCGGCGGTTCGAATCCCCACGACGGGGTGAGCTCCCGTTGTTCGGTCCCTGCTCCTGCCTACTTAGCAGTTCGAAAGCACGTCAAGTGCAAGTAGATAAATAGGTACCATTCTGGCGGGAACCAAGCACTGCTTTGGTTCACCTGGTTAGTCTGGTTAGTCATGCGGGCCACATGACCTGGAAGCTGTCTGCGGACAAACGCCGGCTCCCTCGGCCTATAGAGCGAGATGAGTGCGCAACTCCAGAGTCATCTGCGACTGGACCTAACGGTCAAGGGTACCTTTACCTTTAAGCTGCCCTGAGCCATGCAGGGAGAATTGTTTTTAACAACATAGGGAACTGCTTTTTATGCACACCGCTTGCCCGCCAGGCCTCCTCATTTGACCCCAACCCATGCCACCCTGAATCACACCAGACATCATTTGTGGTGTTTGGGTACTGTGCAGGAAAGGTGTGGCTGGATCCTACTGCTGGAAAAAGCACAATTTATATTGTTCTATCCTGCTTGGTTTGGGTGTGTGAGCTAATTCCTCGGGGGTGGAGCGTGTCATGGTAGTGGTGGGCTAAATTCAGCTTGACCACAGGGTCCACTGGGACAAAAGCTTTCCTTTCTTTCCCGCAGTCATCGCCACTTGGGCTCCCTGGCAGCACTGCTGTTGCAGCTGCCAGTTGCCCCCTAATGTACACCCATGGGGCATCTGGTGCTGTGGTGGTGGGGGGGGGGAAGGACTGCTCCATAAGGGGAATATCAAAGCAGTCTTCTCAAGGTCCAAAATCTGGTGCTGGTCCTGAACTTGGGACCTTCTGCACGAGCTGTGGTCCCACAAACAATCTGGAAGTCCTGATTAGCTCCTTTCTAGCCTTAGTATTCAAAAGGTACTACCTAGAGGTGTCTGTGTTTATCCCTGCTGTTGCAATGGATAAGAAACTGGCTTAGTGTGTGTCTGCAGTACACACACCATGAGATTCTCAGGATGCTAATGATGAATTTCATGCTTGCAAGACGCAACAGGGGGTGCCGAGAATAAACGCAGAACTGACAATTACTCCCCACTGCTCCGGTGCTGCCAAAATAGATAAAGTTGACACGCACGTTTCTTCAAGTATTTCTGTTTATATATGTATTTGGATAATAATACCACCTATACATTAGATAAGTATATGTAGCATTGTAAATATAGTGATATAGGAAACCTTTTCTCCCCCACTTTTTATTTTCATTTTCTGATGTTCAGTTGAGCTGTTCTTAAAATAAAAAAGTATGCTTTACAGTATAAGCTTTCATAAATAATACAAGGTCATATTCATGTGAAGTAAGACTTTCCCTCATGAACTGCCTTCTTTGTCTACGAGTTTTGTTCATGACACTGGTGCGATTCCTGGCTCAGGACTATGCATGTAGCACCAATCACCAATAATGTGTGGCTCAACCAAGGCTCTCCCTCCCCCCCAAGTGGTAGTTGCCGTCCCAGTTTATGGCACTGATAATCTGCTTTGGCAAGTGACTGTAGATGTGCACCAATATTTCTGGAAGTTGGATTGTGGGTTGTAAATTCTGTGAATTCAAATTAATCAGAATTTCACCCTCAAACAGGAACAAAATTGCTTCCATAATTGTTTAATGCCACATCACAACTAGTATTTAATTACATATAATTTTGCTGCATTTGGTAGGCTTGCCATACATCAGGAAAATTCCTGTCTTGTCCTGGTTTCCGGCTGTAAAACTGGCGTATGGGGGGGATTTGCCAAATTGGCAAAATGTCTGGGGTGTATGGCAACATGATGGAAAAAAGGCAGGAACAGCTCAAAAAGCTTAAAATCACTATTTTGGGGTTAGGTTTGCCCAACGAAGCTCAACAATTTGGGTTTGTTCTAAAAATAAATAAATAAAAGCTCAGCAATTTGAGGGTCAGGAATTTTACTTTTTGAAATATGGCATCCCTAGTATTTGGTTACATCTTTCAAGATGCTAATATTCCAAGACAGAGAAGGTAGGTAAAAAAATTCACTAATTAATAAATTTCCTCCAAGTAAAAACAATGAAAATCTCACTGTGTGCTCTTTTTTTAAAGCAACTCCTTAGGATGTATGCTTCCATGTACTTCTTACTAAACTCCCTTAGGATTACGGTGTAGCTAAGTAACAGCACAATCCTGAACGTGCTTGCTCAAAAGTAGGTCCAACTGAATTCAATGGTAAATAAAGCGTTAGCATCTTCGCAGCACGATTGTCTGCTAGTTTTCGAAGCAACTCCGTTTTGTTTTTTTAATGAGTGAGCTTAACTCTCGAGTTAAGTGCAGCCTTAACATTTCGTCTCAGGTGGTGCACCTTCCGGCTCAATAAAGCAACAGAAAGGGTGTATAGATAGATAGGCATTCACTTTTTTAAAAAGTACACACGTGCTGCAACTCTGGAACTCAAGCGCCGACCTTTATGCCGATCGTCTGGGCCAGCCTCGGAAAACAAAGGGGACAAATAAGAAACATCTGGCCAGCCTAGATTCTGGTCTGGGTTGCTGCTTATGGGCAATTCAGCCTTAAGGGCAACGGCTTCACTCCCCGCCGGCGCTTCTGTGCGCGCTCACATGCCGGGGAGAGGCGCGCTTTCTCCAAGGGGAGGCGGCCAGGGAGGAGGAGAGGGAGGAGCTTGTGCCGGGCGCCTGCGCCGGCGGTGCCTATCGCTGCTCGCTCGCTCTCTCTCTCTGGCTCTGCTTTGGTCTTGCCAAGAAGCGACCCGAGTGAAATGTAACAAAACAAGCGGCGCCTTCGCCCGCGCTTAAAGGAGCCGCGCTCGCTCGGAGGCGAAACTGAGGGAGGGGGGAGAAGTCGCGGGGAAAGTGGCCCGGAGGAAAGGGGACGAGGACCCTGTTGTTGGTTTGCTTCCTCCACGTTCTCAGGTGGGACGCGGAGCCGCACGGAGGGGAAACTGCGCCGGGGAAGGAGGCTTGCCTACCAAGAAGGAAAGGGGAAGCAGGAAAGCGGCAGGACGAGGGGGACGCGCGCCGGACTCTTGCTGAGGGACCAGGGCCGGCTCGATGGCAGCGGCGCCGTCGGAAGAGGCGCTCGCTGCTGCCGCCGCCGCTGCTGTTGCCGCCGCCGCCGCTTCGGGCAGGACCTGCGCGAAGTTTGCTCGGTGATGGCTTGAAAGTTGCCGGCAGCGCCCGGGGAAGGCTGGCTCGACGGCCCCAGCGCGCCTGCCTGCCTGCCTCGCCTTTCTCCCTCTTTCTGCTGCTGCTGCTGGTGTTTGTTTCGGACTCGGCGAGCAGCGCCATGTCGAAAGTGATCCAGAAGAAGAACCACTGGACGACCAAGGTGCACCAGTGCGCGGTGAGCCGCGGGGCTCAGGGCCAGCTGGGGGTCACCATCCTGGGGGGAGCGGAATATGGAGAGTTTCCTTACGTCGGGGCGACGGCCGAGGAGGACAGCGGCGGAGGCGACGGGAAACTGGGCGAAGGGGAGCTCTTGCTGGAGGTGCAGGGCATCCGGGTGTCGGGCTTGCCCCGCTACGACGTGCTGGGAGTTATCCGCAGCTGCAAGGACCCCGTCCTTTTCAAAGCCGTCAGACAAGGTAAAAGGAAAGGGGCGGGGGGGGAGACTGGTTGGTTTGCAATAGTGCGGGGTTGGGGGGCGAAGACGACGCGGGGATTGCACTTGCGGGAGTTTGGCGCGGAGGCGAGGGGCGCCTCGCCGCTGCGGGACTTGAATCCCTCCACTTTTTTCTTGGTTTGGTGCGAGGAGGACGCTTGGAGATCTGTCTCCTCGACTGCCGGCTTTCTTGGGGTGCTGCTGGAGACTTCGGGGGAAGTTTGCGGGGCTGCGAACGAACTTCAGCCGCCTCCTGAGACGGAGCGACGACGGCGAGGCTGCCGCTGGTCCTGGAAGGGGTTTTGGGGGGGAAGGGGGGGAGCCTCTCTTTCTCCTCCGCAGTGCACCGAGTCTGCGGACAAGGGAACGGGGCTAGTGGCGCAGGAGAAGCTGCGCTCTTTCTCGGACTGGCTCGGGGGCTTCTGGTCTCGGTGTGGAGCCCGTGTGCCTGGTTTGTTAAAAAGTCAAGAGACGACGCACTAGGGTGGGACCTCTGGCTTGACCCGTCTCGAAGGGATGTGTGATGGGTTGATGGAGCTGGCGTAGCTCAGGCAGTAGAGGCTCTCAAAATCTCAGGGTCGTGGGTTCGAGCCCTGCCTTGGGCCAAAAAATTCCTGCATTGCAGGGGGTTGGACTAGATGACCATGTGGGTCCCTTCCAATTCTACGATTCTATGAAGGGAAAGGCACTCTTGAGACGTGAGTTGGAGTGGTGCCTAGCTTTAGCCAGGACAGAAATATGTGCTGGGAATTCTTAAGGTGACCTCTGGGATTTGGGGACCCCTAGCAATGGAAGCAGGATTTTACCCTGCTCAAGATTTCATTTATTTATTTATTTTCGTAAAATAGCTCTCTGCTAGGTCAGGGTCAAGGTCACATCTGCCCGATGTGAACTTCA
This sequence comes from Podarcis pityusensis, assembly GCF_964106645.2. Classification (NCBI taxonomy): domain Eukaryota; kingdom Metazoa; phylum Chordata; class Lepidosauria; order Squamata; family Lacertidae; genus Podarcis; species Podarcis pityusensis. Next base: position 100,911,013 of record NC_138029.1, read on the forward strand.
TCATGCTCTGTTTCAAGTGATTTTTTATTTTTTTTTGGACAGGTGTGAAAGTCCTGATTTAGTCCACCCATCAGGGTTGGGTAAACTCTGTTGCATTCTAGAGCCTTGTAACTGACTGGTGCTGGAGGGAGTGATAGGAAGGTGCAGGAAGCTGCCTTATACCTCGAGGCATATCATTGGTCCATCCCACTCAGCAATCTTCTCTACTTATGATCCAATGACTCTCCAGGGTTTCAGACAAGCTTTGTTGTCAGCCTCTCTGGAGATGCCAGGGATCTAACCTGGGATCTTCTGTGTGCAAGGCAGAAACTCTGCCACTGACCTATAATCCACCCCCAAATTAAATGGTTCAAAATTTCTAATCTGCCCCATCCGTAGGGTGAGGTTGGGTTTGCTTCTTAAAACCCTGATGGCAACAGATATCCCTTAAAAAAACCAGGCAGAAAACTGAATACATCTTGGAATCTCAGACCTGTACAAGCAATATTAAAAAAAACCTAGCTAAAGTTTGCTCTTGCTTCAAAGGAAGACTGGGACTTTTTCTGTTTGGAACGGTGGATTCCAATCCTAGTTCCTGAGATACGAGGTGGCCCTATAAAAGAGCGTGCCAAGCCTTCAGAAAGAGGAACTCCATAGGTTCCGTTCCTCCTTTTTTTGTACTGTGCCAGGAGTAAGTCCTGTCTCATGCCTTCCATCACAGGAAGAAGATGCTGCTGCTTCCCAGTCCCATTCCTGGACGAGGCTTGGTTTCCACTTGTTGGACGCTGTTTGAGCTATAAAAGTTGCCTTGGGAGTGGACAAACCCAACAAACTCTTGTTTTGCATTGAGCAGCGTGGGAGGTGTGCCTCCTCCCAGGTCAGCTACTTGGCTGGTCCTTGGGAAGCGAATGAGGGTGGTAGCTGGTGTGTTTAGAAAAGGGGAGGGCTTGGTTTCTATGGGAAGGAAATTGCTGGGTAATGCAGGGTGTGAGTGCGCCTCAGATGCTTATCGGGTCTAAGTAGAGTTTTATTACTCTCCTAAAAGATCACACACAGAAAGATAAGTAATGGGGAACCCTTAATATGTTTTTAAAAAAGAAAGGCTGGAGAACCACAAAGTGTTTTTTTTTAAGTCTCCCAAAATAATGTGCTCTTCAAGTGTTTTTGTCCTGCCCCCCTTACCAAAAAAAAAAGATTACAGTGTTACCTCGGGTTAAGTACTTAATTTGTTCCTGAAGTCCGTTCTTAACCTGAAACTGTTCTTAACCTGAAGCACCACTTTAGCTAATGGGGCCTCCTGCTGCCACCGCACAATTTCTGTTCTTATCCTGAGGTAAAGTTCTTAACCCGAGGTACTATTTCTGGGTTAGCGGAGTCTGTAACCTGAAGCATATGTAACCTGAGGTACCACTGTATTTGTGTGTGTGTGTGTGTGTGTGATCATTCTGTTGGCTTCTTTGCTTTTCTTCTTTGCAGTCTTTGACTGCAAAAGTTGCGATGGGCAAAGCCACCTTCAGGGAGCTTTTTACTGCTGCCATTTTCTTTTTTTAAAAAAGCAGCCACAAATCAAGTCTGCCTTTTTTCTCTCTCCTCGCCCTCTCTCCCTCCCTCTGCCAGTTTGAAAATAACGGAGTCACCCTAGGAGAGAGAGACAGAGGGGAGCATCTTTGCTTTGTTTTGATGCCAAGGCAGTAATTATTTGGGAATGGTGCTCTGATTCTCCTGGGTAAGCCGAACTGCATTCTTCTCCGCTGCCACCCTCCACACATCTCCCTTGGGGACTCGGCTCTAAGTTTTACGGCTTGTGCTGGCTCCTTCAGCCCTGCAGCTCCCGTTCAATTGGAGATGTTCTTTTTAAGAACTGCACCAGCGCCCCTGGCCACAGACGGTTCCGGGAAGGGCTTCTGCAGTTTGTCAAGTGGTGAGTCCCTGGGTCTGGTGGCAAACTCTATTAGGGAGCCAAACAAATATTTCACTTGACTGGACCTAGAGGAATTTCCGGAGAGACCGACTCCTCCCTTCGAATTGGAACATTCGGCTGCTTTGCTGGAGGATGACTCCTTGCCTGTGTGTTTCTTAAGTGTAGGCATGTGATTGCCAGCTGCCTCCCTTGCTTTATGTCAAAAGATTGGCATGGATTTCTACATGGGAAATGGATTATTTCTCTCTCTCTCTCTCTCCACCCCGCCTTCTTCCCCCCTTGCCTGCCAGGAATGGTTTATTTTCTGCTTTGCTGAAATCCCAAACATTTCTTCCTTCAGACTTCCCTAGCAACAGGACGCTTCTGGATCCCTCATAGCCTATGCAGAGACGCTTGTCATTCACTTCTGGCCTGTTCAAGAGCCTGTTCTGGTAGGTGTCATAGCCAGGGATAGTTCTTGTCCCTGTGATTAAGCAAGCCAAGCCACCTTACCCTACCCAGAGCAATGAAAAGATGTGGGTGGGTGTCCATCCCCCTCTGTGGCTTAGAGGCCATTGCCTGGGGATTGGCTGAAAAGCTCTTGACTTCTGCAAGTGTCCTGGACACCAACAAGCTCCTGAATTAACAAGTGGAATTTTTGTCCACAGCCTACCACAGATTCATCGTGCCAGCTGATTAGTTAACAGCTATTAGCTGGGATAGCTAAGTGGAACTTCAATTTCCAGAGGCAGTAAACCTGTGAGAGATTTCACCTGTTTGTGGTGCTTCACAGACACCTGTCTAGAGCAGGGGAAGGGGGCGGGGAGGAGAACCTTTGAGGCTGATCCAGCAGGGCAGTTCTTCTACTCTCGACTGCAAAATGAAAGATGCAAAGAAGCTGCTTTCTCATTCCTCCTCGGAGGCTGTTGGTGGGGTCTTGCAGCCCTGCTTGCTTCCCTTTTCTCCCTGTGTTTTGCTGTTGTGAACTTGAGTAAAGCTCAACAAAAACATAAGGGAAACAGAACAGAGTTAACAGAGAACATTCAACATTGCATAGCCACTCTGTATTCTTTGCATTTAACCATAAGGAGTACCAAAGGGCATCCAGGTATCTTCTTGCTCAGAGACATGAACGTAGATGTCTCCCATGCTTAAATGAGAGATGCACCAGATGTGATAAGCAGTGGTTCTGTTAGAACACTTATTGATGCATCTCATGGTAAAGTTTTATTTAGCCTAGGGCTTGGAGGCAGGAATTAGTCTCTGAGAGGCATCATAGTGTACAGACACATTTCTTCTGTTCCAATCTGCTGGTCAAACAGGTCTTACAGGAAAACTTGCGGAACTTGCTGGCCAGATATAGAAGCAGGAAGAGTGTGTACATGCTACTGAGCAGTGATCCTGTCTTCCATTCTGCTTCTGCCTCTTCTTAATACACAGAGACTGCAAGTCACACTGGAAATATTCTTACCAAAAATTGTGAACTCTTAAATCTTGATTCATGTTTTGACGGGCACGAACTAATACTTAGCAGACCCTTCTTGATTGCCTGGGTTCCCACAAAATAACATTGGGGCGGGTACAGAAAATAAGTTTGGATGTCCGCCTCTCCCCCTTATTTTGTAAAAGGACCGGCCCTACTGTTGGGCAGAGTTTTCAGGTGACTCCTTCCCACGCAGGTGCAGAAGCAAGGTTTAGGATGTGAGCTAGCGGGAAGAGTGCTGTTGCACTCAGGTCCTGTTTGCAGGCTTCCCCTAGGCCTCTGGTTGACCACTTTGAGAACAGAATGCTGGTCTAGGTGGGCCGTTGGCCTGAGCCAGTAGAGCTCTTGTGCCCAAGAGACTTCTAAGCTAGCCTGTTGCCCTGGGATGCACTGGAAGATGTTGTCTCATTGTCAGTGATAAGTAAGGCTGTATTGCATGTCAGCTTTTGTATGTAGAATGGAAAGGAAGGTGCTATCTTGTCGCTGGTCTCGGGCAACAAGATGTCTTTGGTTGGCCAGTCTTGTAAAAGCAGTGTTGGATTGCCTTCTAGTTGCTTGGAGATCCCCACTGCACAGCATTCAAACTCTTGTTTGTTATTAAACATAATGCCACTCGTTCCCTCAAGCAGGATCCTGTTATGCTTGTTAAGTACATTGAGTTGCCCCTGAAATAAATGCCTGTTTCCACTTTTGAAGGCCTAGTGCCAAGCCCATCCTTGGCCCCAACTCCAAATGTGCTTCCCCGTAAGAAGAGGTTTCCAAATCGATGGAACGCTTCGGATGCCAGTAGGTATTCTCCTTGCTTTTGCAATGTGGAGGTTGAGACCTACAAAAACCCTGTGGTGAAACTGACAGGAGACGAAATAAAACCGGTGTTTCCTTACATGTGGGTAAAAAAGGCCAAAGCCTGGCAATGTGATTAAAACTTGCATTTCCTTGCATGGCTTTGTGTCTGTTTTGAGTTGTAGGCTGTTGGCTACAGAGATTATGAAAATAAAGTATGAACTGCTTGTCACTTAAAAATTGAATGTCTAGGTGCATAGGATGCTGCCTTATCCCAAATTGGATCCCTGGTCCCATTTAGCTCACTGTTGTCCGCACTCCAGGTTTTCAGACAGGATGGATTTTTAATCCCTCCCCATTTTTCCTTTTCTTTTTTTAAAAAAGAAATTGCTCTTGCGTTTTCTAATTCGCTGCATGAATCAATCCTTCTAAAGTTACAGCCCGTGAAGATCAGTTTACTTCAGTGATATATTTAGATTATTTTTGGTTGATTTAATTTTTTTTTTAAGGAAACAAAAGAAATTAAACCCAGCATGCCAGCGAAGCAAGACAGTGGTCCTATTTTCTGCTTGCTGTCACATGTGCTGCTTTGACAACATTAATTTGACCCTGAGATGTATGTGAAAGCAGAAGGATGTAATGGTAGATTTCTGTGCAAGGGCTGGCATTAATTACCCAGGCCAGCTGTGGAATGTTAGGCTCAATTACATTTACCAATGCGAATGAAACAGGCTCTTTAAAAGTTATTTGCCTGAGCACTTATTCTGACATGCTTCCCCTGAGGGTGTCTGGGAGGGATGTGATGTCTTCAATAGTCTGAATTTCTCCTCTTGTGTCCCTCCAACACCCTGCCAAAAAAAGAAAGAAAAAGAAACATATATATATATTGGAAGGGTTGGTTAAGGAAGGAAGGGTGGGTCATAATGATCAGTGCTTCAGTGAAAGTTTTGTACCCCTTCAGCAGCTTCATGTATGCAGGGAAGCAAACTGCCAACTTTTGTTAACAGATAACTCAAAACCTCTGGCCACATGTATATTCTAACCATCTGCAGCCAAAGTGTAGAAATAGTTGCAATAGTTCTTTGTGTTTTGATTTCCAAATTCCTGTGCTGGGTAAATGCATAACAGGTTAACCTCCCCACACCCCTTTTTTATATAAATTTTTTTGAAAAAAGTTTCTCGCTGTGGAGGATTTTGATGTGTCTCTTCTTACTGACATTTGTATATGTAAACATGACACATACAGGATTTGGGAAGATGCTTTGGCTTGCAAGTTCTTGGCTGAAGTTCCTTTTAAAAAGGCATGGCTCCCTGGTTTATATTACTGCAGTGATTAGTTACATTATCTAGTGTTCAAACTACAAAACTTGCAGATTAAAACAGATGTACATGGCTTTTTTATAATTATGCCAGAATGCTCTGAACAGCTGACAATCAGTAGTTTATGAATTATGTTTTTCTTTCTTTCTTTCTTTTGACCAGTTAAGAAGAAGGTTTAAATCAATATTGCAGTGTGTAGTTTAAAATTTCCTTTTTTTTCTCCTATGAATTTTACCTTGCTGCTGTTGAGCCGATTTTCTTTTTCAAGATCGTTTATTGCAATAATTGTGTCTTGCAGGATCACTGTGCCACCTGTTGTATAAGTTCCCATTATATAGTACCATATGGCACACAATAAGGGGAAAATACAGCAATTTTATGGAAGCACGTGCTCAAAGAGCAGTGGTGGAAGCTGCAGAGATTAGAGCATCTTCGAATGAGAGGCAGGTACTGGATGGCCGGACATCCAGGTAGATTCTTATTTCAGATTATCCAGCTCTTGCACAAAGCTGTATGTGCAAATCTTAGTGTATACCAGGGGCCAGCAAACTCTTTCAGCAGGGGGCCGGTCCACTGTCCCTCAGACCTTGTGGAGGGCTGGACTATATTTTGAAGGGGGATAAAGAACGAATTCCTATGCCCCACAAATAACCCAGAGATGCATTTTAAATAAAAGGACACATTCTACTCATGTAAAAACAAGCTGATTCCCGGACCGTCCGCGGGCCGGATTTAGAAGGCGATTGGGCCGGATCCGGCCCCCAGGCCTTAGTTTGCCTACCCATGGTGTATACTATTCAGAAGACAACCTTTTGAGTGTAATGTATGACAGCCTACTCCAGAGTAGAGTCTCCCTAGTTTTATTCCAAGGAAACCTCCAGTTTCTGCTCTTGACTTGTGGTGGTGCTCTGAAAAATTGGTAGTCCACTTGCATATGGCTCCCTTTCTCACTTGCTCATGGTTCATAACTTGCCAGTTGGCAACTGCTATTCTGCAGCAAGTACAGATTTATAACAATGCAATCGCCAACCATGCTTTCCATGGGAAAGGCAGCATTGATTAAAGATGACACATTTTGTTCCAAAAACCTAAGCATTGTGTTAACAGCAGCCGTTTAATTGTTGAATGCTTGTGTGACGCACCCATTGAGCTAAGTGCTGGCATACCCTTGCACATGGTATGAAATTTAACACAAGACATCTGTGTACTGGGTGCTTAAAATCTCAGAGAGAATGCTCCCTGTAAGCATTTAAGAAGAGTTTGGATTTGATATCCCGCCTTTTACTCCCTTTAAGGAGTCTCAAAGCGGCTAACATTCTCCTTTCCCTTCCTCCCCCACAACAAACACTCTGTGAGGTGAGTGGGGCTGAGAGACTTCAAGGAAGTGTGACTGGCCCAAGGTCACCCAGCAGCTGCATGTGGAGGAGCGGAGACGCGAACCCGGTTCCCCAGATTACAAGACTACCGCTCTCAACCACTACACCACACTGGCTCTTTACCAGGGTTTGGAATGTAAAAAGGGATCCTCTTTAGCAGCGAACTGATGTGCACGGTTCTTGCCATTCGCCTTTACAAAGAGCAAGTTAACACTTTATATTTTTTTGCCTTGTGTTCTTCGGTGTTGGCTTCAATTGCTTTCTGTTTACAATTTTTCAAGAATTAATATGATCCTTTAACGGGATAAAATTGGATTATGTTTTCCACAATAAGGTTAAATCTTTCAGCCTCATTATTAAATAATACTGCAGGCTTTCATTTTTAGGGGCTGCCAGATCATAGTGCAATTATCCTTCAAATTACAGTGTTAATTGCAACCGATGTTTGAAAATTATTGCCATGTAGGGTATTAAATAATTTAACTACTCTTGGTGGTTGTGCAGTGTGTGTGTTTAAAGCTGTTTACAAACTTGAAATTTAAATGTGCTTTTGGTCTCCCAAAGAACAAGAGCCTGAATTTAGAATTCAGCCTTTCTAGCTTGTTTCACAAGCTGCCACTGCACACTTCTCCCCCCCCCTTTAATTAAAATTGGAGACACCTTCTTCCCCCACTGCTTATGCATCTGAAAAGGATATATTGTAAACAAGTTGATACTTCTGTGACCTCACAGAAGTCACCTTTCTTGATTGGAAGGAGACAGGCCTTACAGCACTCAGCCACACAGAGATCCATTGGGAGAGTGTCACAGGAGCATGTCAGTCAGTAATCACACAGTTCAAAGTTGGAGCTAACTATTTATTAGCGAAAACACAATCCCCACAGACTTGGCTGAGGATCGGGCCTAATGAGCACAGCAGCTCATTCCCAGTGGTCTTATTCAATGAGAATTAGTTACCAAGACTGAAAGTCCCTGCCTCCTCACAGCCGTCATAAGTCCCCTCCTCTCCAGGACTTCCCCCAAGCAATCGGAGACTGCGTCTGCATGCGGCCAACCTCTCCTCTGCCCTTTTCATTCCTCTCCTGGTTCTGGGAGACAGTGGGAAGGGGAACTTGTTGCAGCAGGAGTGAGGGGGCGGGGAGACCCCTGTGACTCTTCACCACCCCGATTCATCTCTGCCTCTTGGCCTCCCTCCTCTCCTGCTTCAGCTTCTGCCTCTGGTTCTAGACTTCTCTCTGCCACAGACTCTCCCTGCTCACTAAGTCCTCTTACTTCTTCAGCTTCCGACACCTCCTTCCAGCCTCCGACACCTCCTTCAGCTTCCGACACCTCCCGGTCTTCTCTCTCTTCCTGTGACCACTCATTGTAGTCCCACCACCACATCCTTGTCCTGGGATGTTCTTCATTTGTAGGCTGCAGTGCCCAAACAGAAGGGTTGAGGTGTGGGTATTAAAATTCAGCCTGCAGGACCAGTTTGTGGGGAAATAAAGCATAATTTGTTGTTGTTGTTGTTGTTGTTGTTTAGTCGTGTCCGACTCTTCGTGACCCCATGGACCAGAGCATGCCAGGCACACCTGTCTTCCACTGCCTCCCGCGATTTGGTCAAACTCCTGTTTGTAGTTTCGAGAACACTGTCCAACTGTCTCATCCTCTGTTTTCCCCTTCTCCTTGTGCCCTCAATCTTTCCAAATGCCCGTGGCAGTGTGTATAGTGCTGAGTGTGGTTCAAATCTCTGTAAAGTCTTGAAATTTGCTTTGGAACACTTCTGCCAGATTATATCCTCTATGTTTAGACACGCATGCACTGTGATGTGGTAGACATCACTGGCTCATTTTGTTTTCGTACATTTATATCTCCTCCTTTCATCCAAGGCAGCATACACGATTCTCTGTCTCCCTACACCCATTTTATCCTGCTAACAGTCCTGCAAGGTAGGTTGGCTTCACAGCTGGGTGGAGATTTGAACCCAGGTTCCCCACTTTCCTAGCTCACCCACTTTTAACCACTTTACTGGCTCACTTTTTGCTGCATTGCGTGTGTTTAAAATTATAGACATACCTTCACGCGTACCCCTTTTTTGCATCTTTATATTACATGAAATAAAATCCTTCCAACTCTTACCACTCTGTGATTCTATGAAATAACCAAGGGAAGAAATAATTAGCTGGAATTCCCGTCCCGCTTTTTGACTGTGGAGTCCTCAAGTCTTGGGTCTGAAGACAGCCTCGTGTCACCTTGAACAACGCAACTATACTGCAGTGTTTGTGCAGCTATAAAAGGGAGAGGATGATTCCCCCCCACCTGTCCTAAGCCCTTGGAATAACACAAAGATAGAAATGTGAATTAAATTGGTGTACAAATCTGTGAATACATCATTATTTAATACTGCCCTAAAGATACAGCTATATATGTTCAGTTGTAAGGTCTTGTTTTGTTTTTAGAAAGAGAAGAGAAGGCCACATTTGCCTGCTGCTTTTTCAGCTTAAAATGGTCATGCATCCAAACATCTGTCTGAGCTCCCAAATCCTACAGGGGCAGCAGAGAGATCATACAGGGAAAGCAAAAATAAGTCTGTCTTGGGATGGAGCTGTTTTAAGAATGCAAGTCCTTTTAAGTATTTAAGAGCTAGTAACATCTCAGCGCTAAAGACTTTATTCTCATTACTTATACATCTTCTGCTTCATTTTAGGAGTAAAGGGTGCCCATCTATTATTTAGGAGGCCTGTTGGGTTGGTGGGAAAAAAAAAGGCCAAAAGCAATTCTTGTGCTGCCTCCTCCTCTCAGAAGCTCCTCTTAACTTTCAAGCAACTATTTGACAACCTGCATTTAAACTCCACCGTTGGATAAAAATATGGACTGAGTGCATTTTGTGAGGCAAGCAGAGAAAGGCCACGGTTTTTCTGTTTGATGAGAACGCCTGTCTGTTCCATCCCTCCTGCCTCGTCCCATAAAGTGGTACTGGAGGAGTCGGGAACCTGTGGCCATCCAGACTCCAGCTCCCATTATCCCCAGGCAGCATGGCCAGCGTTGTAGTGGTCAGTCCAGCAACATCTGGAGGGTACAGGTTCTTTACCTCTGTGGTACAGGCTGGTGCTGGTGAAGGCAAAGTCACACCTCTGTGGCTTTTGTCAGGGGACTGTCCAAAGTGTAGCCAGGAAGCCATTTTACAGTGTTACCCTCTTAAGGAATATTAGTAGTTAGCAAGGCAGGGCACCACCTTAACCTTTGTTCCACTCCTACCTGCAGGGCCATGGCCAGAAAGTAGTGATGCAGGAGTTCTTCTCAGATCCTTGGTTCTTAGGCTGTGGGGTCTCCTGCAGGATTCTGTTCTGTCCCCCATCTTGTTTAACATCTACATGAAGCTGTGGGGAGATGTTGTCACTAAAATTGCTGATCACACCCAGTTGTGTTTGTCTGACTCTGCTGGGTTGGGTGGAGTAGCGCAGTTCTTGGAGGGCCAGGATGAGGACCAGCAAGTTGAAGCTGGCACCTCTAGGTGGCTAAGGCTTACCTAGTGGTACCATGGGTTAAATACGCTTCAGGTTACATACGCTTCAGGTTACAGACTCCACTAACCCAGAAATATTACCTCGGGTTAAGAACTTTGCTTCAGGATGAGAACAGAAATCGTGCTCTGGCGGCACGGCGGCAGCAGGAGGCCCCATTAGCTAAAGTGGTGCTTCAGGTTAAGAACAGTTTCAGGTTAAGAACGGACCTCCAGAACAAATTAAGTACTTAACCCGAGGTACCACTGTACAGGCAAAGATTAGAACAGGGGTTTGATTGCAGAATTGGAAGGGTCTTCTAGGAATCCTTTTGCTCAACGTGGGGCTCAAACCCACGACCCTGAAATTATGGTGTCTCATGCTCCACCGGCTGAGCTAACTTGTTGGTTTATAAGTTACCACTCTAGCTGCCATTTTGATCTCAATAGCAGTTTGTTTTAGAAGCCTGCCAAGCATCCCCTTTGCATCCTGGATAGCTGCACAGCAGTCCGGTGCCTTACAGATGTTGTTGGACCACAGTTCCCACCAACATCTTCTGAATAACACATTCGCTGCTCCTGAATTAGGGTCTCTGTCTTCCTTGCCCCCTTCTTTTCATGGTTTTAGCAAATGCTTCTTAAAATATGCATTATTCATCTATAGCATCTGGATTCTGGCATCTTCTGGTTGGGCCTCTCACAGCTTTTTCTCAGAGTTTATTTCCTTAATGCAATTGAGTGACTTAATTAGTTCTGGGGCTAATCTAGCATTAGCAAAATGCGTTTGTCAATACTTCTTTGTCCCAGTCACATAGGACTGTCTAATGTGGTTTGTCATATATTCTTCAGAATAGCTTTGCATTGCAGTTCTTAGCTACTACTAGAAATATATTCTGCAAGATCAAAATTTTGTGACCAGAAGGGACACATTCAGTGACTGGTTCGTTTTATGCAAATTATAGCACAAACTTCTTGGCTTGCAAACATTGGCCTTATGCATGTTTCCCTCAAGAACTGGTACTCATAGAAGAGGCATGGTACATTGATGGGCAATAGCCATCCAGCAAACCCTCTTAAATAACATATCGTACAAACTGAAATGGAAGGGTTGAGCATGCAAAATATGTCTGTCCATGGTATTATTGTTCAACTTGCATGCTGATCATAACTACGTCAATACCATTATTTTTCGCTCTATAAGACGCACCAGACCACAAGACGCACTTAGTTTTTGGAGGAGGAAAATAAGAAAAAAAATATTCTGAATCTCAGAAGCCAGAACAGCAAGAGGGATTGCTGCGCAGTGAAAGCAGCAATCTCTCTTGCTGTTCTGGCTTCTGGGATAGCTGCGTAGCCTGCATTCGCTCCATAAGACGCACACACATTTCCCCTTACTTTTTAGGAGGGAAAAAGTGAGTCTTATAGAGCAAAAAATACGGTAAGTCTTCCTTGTAAGATTGTAGGCTAAAGAGTGTTTTATTCTTGCCGCGGGCAGGGGGACACCAGTAATAAGACTCTGGTTTTATACCTGGAGTTCAAACAAGGATCTTTGAAATGAGATGCACTGAAACTTTAAGACTATGCTATGGCTTTGTTTGCATGTAATGCTAAACTGTGGTTTAGCGTTTCAAGGACACGTTGCAGTGAGCCTTGAGCTTGCACACTATGCATTCTCTCTCTGTTCTCCCCAGCCCAGCTTTGAGGATGACTTTGGAAGCTTCATCTTTCACTTTAAACTAACCACAGCTTGTCATGATGTCTGAATACAAGCAAACTGTGATCTCAGCTATGATTAGTGGACACAAGCCAACTTCAATCTACGAAACTGGCTTATTTTCATTAACCGTACTTAATTAGCCACAGTTTAGGTTTTGGAGGGAGCTCTAAACTGTGGTTAATCTAAAACGAAAGCAGAAACTTCTGATCTCTGCCTCGTGGCCATGCCAGAGAGGGAGAGGAGAGAAGGTTACTGCAGTTCAGCCTCATAAAGCTAAACCGTTGTTTAGCATCTTGTGAAAACTGGGCATGTGTGACCCTGGACCCAAACACTTTCTCTTAGCCTGACCTACCTCATAGGGCAAAACCTTAAGGTCTTTGGGGAAGGGCAGGAAAAAGTGTGTAGAAACCTCATCTACCACCAGGAACAATACCATGAAGGGGAGAGAGGCAGGCAAAGGCTAGGCTCCTGCTCCAGCTAGGCCAGTTTTCTTCAAGTGTGAGGGTCTTTAATTTGTTCATTGCAATTTGTCCAAGTTCTAAGCAACTTTGGGACATAGATATACCATAGCTGTTAACTTTCAGATTTGAAAATAAGAAATCAGCAGCCTCACCTGTCCCAGAGACAGTCTACAGGATACAGCGGTGCCTCGCAAGACGAAATTAATCCGTTCCGCGAGTCTCTTCGTCTTGCGGTTTTTTCGTCTTGCGAAGCACGGCTCTTAGCGGCTTAGCGGCTATTAACGGCTTAGCGGCTTTAAGAAAAAGGAAACAAACTTGCAAGAACTCGCAAGATGTTTCGTCTTGCGAAGCAAGCCCATAGGGAAATTCGTCTTGCGAAACGACTCAAAAAACGCAAAACCCTTTCGTCTAGCGAGTTTTTCGTCTTGCGAGGCATTCGTCTTGCGGGGCACCACTGTATCTAACAATCTGGGATAGTAGCGGGAAGCAGCGGGAAATGGCGCTGGAATAAGGGAATTTCCCGCAAAAAATGGAAGGTTGACAGCTATGGATATACTAAATAGGCTGCACTCGATTTCGAAGCCAAGAACTGCATGGGCCTCATTTTGCGCAGTGTGTAATGTACCCGCTGGGATGCATGTGGGCAGTTGCTCTCAGAGAGCATGGGCAATTCCAGCTTCCCTTGGATTCTGCCTATTTTTTTTCTATCCAGCTCTTGGGATCCAAACTGAGGTACATGGGGGTAAATACACTTTAAAATTGTGACATTTGCTTCCTTATCCTTAAGCATGTTTGCTTGGAGATAAGTCTCTTTTTGTTCAGTGGGACTTGGGCAACCATACATTTAAAGTTATACCACCTTAAACAGTCATGGCTTCACCCAAAGAATATTGGGAACTGTAGTTTGTGCTGAGAATTATTAGGACACCTCTATCTCCCCTTCCCAGAGTGGTTTAACAATCAGTCCCTCTTTGTGAGGAGAATAGAGACAACTCTCAGCACTTTTAACAAACTACAACTCCCAGAATTCTTTGGGGGAAGCTGTGACTGTTTAAAGTGGTGTCGTAGCACTTTAAGTGTATGTATTGAATGTTGCCTTGGTTCCAAGCAGATGTGCTTAGTATTGCAGCCTTGAGTGCATGAGCCGGCCCACCTATTAGGCGACCACCTCAGGTAGCAGATCCCAATGTAGATATTAGTTCCTGCCCCCCTTGCTCCTGATGTAGATCTTCACTCATCCCCTCTTCCCTGGTGAGGAGGGAGTGCCATTTTGTGGTTCGCCTCAGGTGCCAAAATGTCTTGGGCTGCCCTGGCTCTCTCACACACAAACAACGTTCTGGATTAGTGTTTTTTTTTTTTAAAAAAAGAAAAGGTGAAGGACCCCTGACAGTTAAGTCCAGTCGCAGACGTCTCTGGGGTTGCGGTGCTCATCTCGCTTTACAAGCCGAGGGAGCCAGCGTTTGTCTGCAGACAGTTTTTCTGCATCATGTGGCCAGCATGACTGAGGCGCTTCTGGCGCAACGCAACACTGAAACCAGAACAGCGCAATGAAACGCTGTTTACCTTCCCTCTGGAGCGGTACCTATTTATCTACTTGCACTTTTGGGCATGCTTTTGAACTGCTAGGTTGGCAGGAGCTGGGACACAGCAACGGGAGCTCATTCCCATCGCGGGGATTCGAACCGCTGATCAGCAAGCCCAAGAGGCTCAGTGGTTTAGACCACAGCGCCGCCCGCGTCCCATTGGATTAGATTACTGCAGTACAATTGTGAGCGGGGAAGTAACTCCAGCTGTGCTCCATAGGGTTTACTCTCAAGAAAGGCCTGCCTAGATTAGCAGTCTCCATGGCTGAAGGAGCTGGCTTCTTAGAAGCACTAAGCCAAATAGATACAAGCCTCCTGGCTGCCAAACATTTAAGACTGTGGCAAAGCAAGTGATTGCTCTTGAAGGGAAGTGTCTCCTCTCCTTGCTCTCAACTTTGTGAGCGAAGACGCTTGCCGGACTTTACAAGGCGGCTGTGCTTGGCACCCAGCTTCTAAGCAGAAGACATTTCAGAGCAGGGTGAGCTTAATTTAATTGAAACGGATGACTTTGCAATAGCCGAGCTGCCCGTGAAATGGGGAATGGTGCGTACGCTTGTTATCTTTGCTGCATAAGCTTGTGGCGGCGCATAAAAAGAGAACTGTGGCGCTTTGATCTGGGGATAGAGCTCTCTGTGAAGTTTGCTGCTGAGACAGAGGACGGTCTCTTGTGGCGGCAATTCTTGTTTGGTAGAATTCAGGTAGTCGATGACGGGTGGGTATGTTAAGTGCGGGGAATGAGAGAGAGAGAGAGAGATTTCATTGTTAGGTGCAAGTGAATTGCGCATGTACGTCAAGGAAGGCTGGATCCTGCAGGTAGAAAACTATGTGAATTCTGACTCAGTGTTTACTTGTGTATAATCATTCCGGCAAAGTGGCAGAGAGAGGTTGTGCTACTAATCAGGAAGTACTTTGTTCGAATCTCACCTGTGCCATGGAACTTACAAGGTGGCCTCAGGCAAATCACTTTTCCTCGCACACGCACCAATCTGCAATATGGGGATAATAAAATTAGCATTACAGCATTATTATAAGGATTGCACCAAAGTAATATAGGCAGCTTCAAAGCACTTTAGAAATGCTAAGTATTATTGCTCTGACAGTAAGAGCTTTTCAACATTGGAACCGTCTCTCTTGGGAGGTGGTGGATTCTCCTTCCTTGGACGTTTTTAAGCAAAAGTTGGAATGGCCACCTGCCATGGATGCTTTAGTTGAGATTCTTGCATTGCAGCGGGTTGGACTAGATGACCCTCGGCGTCCCTTCCATCTCTCCAATTCTATGATTCTGTGATTCAGTATGATTGCAGATCTACGTTTCTTGGGAATGCAACATGGTGGGCAGCAGGGGTTACTAGCAAGAAAGGGGCAGTGAGCAGTGCTTCAGTAGCTTGAAAAGTGCTCCTGCCCCAGGGTTATTTCTAGATCCTATCTATTCAGCTTGGAGACTGAATAATCACAGAGTCAGAGTCGTTGGAGGGACACAAGAGGAGAAATTCAGACTACTGTATTGAAGACATCACATCCCTCCCAGACACCCTCAGGGGAAGCATGTCAGAATAAGTGCTCAGGCAGGAATATGCAGGTGGAACCATATGGGGATTGAACCAGCAACCTTGGCGTTATTAGCACCATGCTCTGACCAACTGAGCTGACTGGCATTTTAGTGTTTGCAAATCCTTGAGGCTTCACAAATCCTCTACAGTGGTACCTCGGGATGCGAATGGGATCCGTTCCAGAGCCCCGTTCGCATCCTGAAGTGAACGCACCCCACGTCTGCACGTGCGCGGGTCGCATTTTGCCGCTTCCGCACATGCGCCTGACGTCATTTTGACCATTTGTGCATGCACGCGTGCCGAAACCTGAAAGTAACGCACTCCGTTACTTCTGGGTCGCCGTGGAGCACAACCCGAAAATACTTAACTTGAAGCACATTTATCCCGAGGTATGACTGTACTGCAGTTGGAAAAGAACCTGAACTTAGAGCAATACAATTCCAACCACCAAAACACTATTTGCAGATTGCTAGGCATTTCTCCAGATTAGCCATTGCGTTACAGTGGCTAAAACCCCTGCTCAGCCATTTAGTGACCTACCTCGTAGGCTGGTTGCGAAGATCAAGCGGTGGTGGTGGGTATCGCGTACGTCGCCCTTGAGTTGGTGAGAGGGCAGTATAAAATGAGGGGCGTGCGAGAGGAAGCCGTGAATGTTGCGTTTGTCATGCAATGATTCGCAGTGGACGCTGGATCATTAATAATGGCTTTCCACATCGAGACGGCCGTGTAGTTCCCTGTTCCGCTTTGCCAGGTGAGCAAGCCCCTTGCTCTCAGTTGCTCTGCTGTGTCTTTCTCCAATCCCCTTGCTTGGCTCAGATGCTGCAGCCTGGTGCAGTTTCACCAGGAATTGGAGCTTGGAGACAGCATCAAGGCAAGTAGTCTGGAACCAAGCTGTTCACACAGTGGCCAGATGGAAGCGGGTGGAAAAGCCTTCAAGGGTTGGCTCAGGTCATTTCCTGTCCCTGTGACACTGGCCAGTTTTTTTGGGGTGTTTTTTTTTGGCAGTTTCAGTGCAGAGGTGAGGAAGTGGTGACCTGCTAGCATCGCTGGGCCCATCATTCCTAACCGCTGGCTGGGTTTTGATGGAGTTGGATCCCAGCAACATCTGGAGGGAGCCAAGTTCCCCACCCTTTCTCTAATGGAAAGACGGACGCCTGGCTTCTTTGCAAGCGTGAGGGTAAATTGTGTTTGGCGTTTGGGGGTCTGCTCAACCTCACCGCAGCTTCCTTGAACCCTGGAAAGATGCATAGAACGCCCTCATAATTTGAACTGGTGGCTCCGCAGCTGGACAGAATAACATTTGGTTGTCTGCAAGACTAATTCTAAAGAGATGGCAGAACAAAGGCTACCAAATGCTGTTGTTTTGCTATTTTTACTTTGGGAAAGGAGGCTGATCGCTCCTAACATACTTGGCTGGTTTAGCAAATATGTCTCAAATGCTGCCAGCACTGGAGTTATGTGCTACTTACTAGAACGCAAACACTTTATGTTGTATAGTTAGGTTTTCCTCCCTTCCTGCTTACCAGATGCTAAGATATTGCATATTGCAAGCTGGATTTGCACAGATAACTGAATGTAGAGGTTGAGGCATGAATAAAAGTGTGGGGGGGGGGGGAATACAATTTCTGAGTTCTCTTGTATGTTAGGGGTTGACTGTGGAACTAGCAGTTTAGGAAGGCAGTTTGAAAATATGCTTTCCCTTGCTATGCTAGGTTTCTGCCTGCAGGGACTAGCTTAAAAAACATGGTCTTGGGTTCGAGCCTCACGTTGGGCAAAATATTCCTGCATTGTAGGGGGTTGGATCACATGACCTTTGTGGCCCCTTCTAACTCTACAATTCCATGATTCCATTGTGGTGTAGTGGTAAAGAGCGGTTGACTTGTAATCTGGTGAACCGGGTTCGCTTCCCCGCTCCTCCACATGCAGCTGCTGGGTGACCTTGGGCCAGTCACATTTCTCTGAAGTCTCTCAGCCTCACTCACCTCACAGAGTCTTTGTTGTGGGGGAGGAAGGGAAAGAAGATTGTTAGCCGCTTTGAAACTCCTTCGGGTAGTGATCAAGCGGGATATCAAATCCAGACTCCTCCTCCTCCTCCTCCTCCTCCTCCTCCTCTTCTTCTTCTTCTTCTTCTTCCATGAAACCTGAAGAAATGGTACTTTCTCACCTGCAATAATACAGTTCAGTGTTCAAAACTCCCAGTGTTCTAGGGATTTCATTAGCTTGAGCAGTTTCTGAGCTCTGGGTGCAGTACTGTGCCTAAGATTTCATAATAAAACTGCACAGTAGAAGGAAAGGAGGACCTTTTTCTGCCTCCCCGCTTCCATCCACTCTCTGAAGACTGGAGAAGAGACCCTCTTAAGAATATTAGGGTGGGCGGGCAGGGGAAGGACTAGAGCATGTGAAAAATGAACATAATAGTTTGGCAGCAGTTCATTCATTTTCAGCTTTGTGTTCTTCTTATAAAAAAGCATGCCTAGACATTCTGTTGTTGCGCCTATAACCTAGGTTTAAGTTGCTATTTAGCTCCTGGCTTTCATATCTCACTTTCTAACACTGAT
This sequence comes from Podarcis pityusensis, assembly GCF_964106645.2. Taxonomy (NCBI): domain Eukaryota; kingdom Metazoa; phylum Chordata; class Lepidosauria; order Squamata; family Lacertidae; genus Podarcis; species Podarcis pityusensis. Next base: position 100,929,207 of record NC_138029.1, read on the forward strand.
GCGGCACCATACAGCTCTGCTGCCTGTATAAGCCCAGCTTCCTTTCCCCTCCCTAGAAAGCAAGTTGGAATATGGCTTGTACCATCTTCGTCGCTGGCTTTCTTTCTCTTTTTCTTGCATGTGCTCTAGACCAGTTAATGCAGATTGACCATTGCCCCAGCACACTTCAACCATCCTCTTCTGCCTGCAGTTAAAGATGGAGAGCTGCCACCTTTTTTTTGCACCGGATGCTTGGGAGCGGTTTCTAATCCATGTTTGTATACAGTATGAGGCACTTTCACAAATGCTCGGCACTGCTAATTGCGCTGATCCTAATAATAGCTCCAATAAATCCTAGGCACTCTATCTTCTTACATAAGAAGCTGAATCTGAGATCCAGTGTTTTCCTTAAAGCTGACCAGCAAGCCTATGGTTTATCTCTGGGGATCTCAGACCTGTGACCTTGCATATGTTGTTGGACTCCAACCCCTATCAGCTCTAGCCAGTGGGGCCAGTGGCAGTGGATGATGGAAAATCTATTCCAACAACTTATTTCTCAACCGTTGCTTATACATTATAATAAATGCATTATTGTCAATTTAAGCAGGATTCCAGCTAAGGTCGCTTAAGGTGTTGCTTGCTTTCTCTCCTGCACAGTATTGTTTAGTTTTCTGCATTGCTTCAGATCTTGCTCTTCTTCCAGAGAGTTTGGGGGCAATGTATCCAACACTATGGATCCGTTCGAACTTCGCAGCTTGGATTCCAAGCTGGTATGTGCTATAGCTTTAAGGCATCGGAACCCGGGTCCCTCTGTTCCAAGTCAAGCAATCTAACCTTTAATGCAAGCTGTGGATGCAAACAAATAGATAACACTAATGTTTGCTATACAGCCCTGGTCCGCAATTGGATTTTGAGAGGGTTGCCTCCAGGAAGGAATGGAGAGTGGTGGAAAAAGATATCAATTCAATAGTTGTGAAGCAGTGTGTGTGTGTGTGTGTGTGTGTGTGTGTGTGTGTGTGTAACCCAAACTCTTGGAACTTCTTCCTGTTTCATAGCTCCGAAAGGCACACTGATCCCTTTTTGGTTACAGAATAAAAGCTTTGTGATTGGCCGGAGCAATGACAAAAGTATAAATGGAGGGTGGTTCAGCCAGTCACAGCCCGGGTTTTGCGAGCTGATATCCAGGCAAATATTGTGGTATGTGAGACCTTGGGAGGCTGGGCAGGAGAGAGGCTGGAGGTTTAAGTTGAGGAATTTTTAGAGCTCACAAATATTTAGCAGTTCTGAACAACTGTCATTCCTGAAATGTTTGCTGCTCTGTATAAGAAGCTGGGGGACATGCTCTGAGCGAGTGCTAGAGACAAAAGCATAAGTAGCAAAAATTTTGCTGGGCCGCTGAGCTTTGCGTACCGGTAATGGGAGGCAAACTTAATGCTTATTTTCAGCAAAGGGGATTTGGCAAACCTATTCTGTCCCTCTGCCCTGATGCATATTCTGCTTGCAATGCCCAGGTAGCACAAACATGTGTTTTGGGTCATTGGTGCACTAATCCATACACTCAATAATGAAATCTGTTTCTCCATCCCGTCTCTCTTTTAGAAAGAACCCAGATACTGTTCCAACACAATTTTCATTCTGCTCTCTTATCTCTCTGTTTTTCTTTTTAACCTGCTGCTTATTGCTCTACTAATTGTCATTTTAAAGATGGGCTTGTCGTTTTTATTCTTGTGGCCAGTATTTTAAACGAACCACTTTTCTCATAACAAGGTGGGGTAAAAAAACCATGATAATCCTTTAAAGAGGGGTTTTTTTTTTAATTAAAAAATTGCATAACTATAGAAGCTCACCACAATCAAATTGTTATCTGTATTTGTTCTTAATCACTTTTTACCACACCTTTCCACCCACAAAGAGGCCCTTAAGGTGGCTTACATTGAAATTGCAGGCTTTAATGCAATGCAAATTAAAATCCAACAATGTTGTATAATAAATACCAATCTAGTCATTGAAACAGAGGCAAGGAGAAAAGTGAGCCAGTTTTAGCAGTGCTTTGTGAAGGGCTACTGGACCAAACTGTCTTCCAAAGGCAGGTTGAGAGACTGTCAAGATTCTAGCGAGCAAGATGCCACTACTAAGAAAGCCCTTCTCCTTGTGGATGTCACCTTGCAGTGCAGGAACGACAGATGTATGCCTGGGAGAAGGCCTTGCAAATGTGTAGTTTTGCGCTCGATGTGAAAGTCTGTAGCAGAAATGGGAACTCTACAAGTCATGTGCATTTCTGACTTGTCTTCATAGCCATCCCTTCCATCTCTGTGTTATGTGCAAAGGACTGAGGGTTGTATCCAACGAAGTTATACCTGGAGTAGCACCACTGCTATGAACAGAACCAAGTTAGTCATGTGCATTATTTTCAGTGGGCCTACTCTGCATAGGGCTAATGCTGGATACAATCCTCAGCTGTCTTGGTAGTGAGATCAACAAGTTGCTTTTTCCATGATATCAGCGGAAGCACGGCTTGTTGTTTGTTATGTGCAAATTCTTCTGAGATAATCTGGTATATAATTTAGCTGTTCTTAGGGATAATATAGACAGTAGTCATTTTTTTTTCACTTCTAAAACAGCATTATGCTGCAGTGATACTGTTTGGTATTTGCGTGGTGTTAATCCTCACTCCCCACCATATTTGGTTGTGTTTCCAGATGATTATCTCCACTTTTCAAACATCCTTCTGAGAATGGAATAGAAAGCTGGCAATCAACTTTCTGTCTAGAAAGGCAAACCAGCCGTTCTACAGCAAGCACAAGACTTCTGTGTATCAGAGCGCACAATGTTCAATAAGACCCTGAACTTTCAAGTTCACAAAAGTTAATATTAACTGCATCCTGCACAACTGGCTGTTAAAATGAAAAAACAAATTGTGTGCTTGCTTCATTCAGTTCTTTGTGCTGGACACGTTCTTAGAAAAGAGTTTAGCATAGTGTTTAATTTTTTTAAATCAAAACCCATTTATTTTTAATTATTAAAGTTGAATGACGTTTCTTACAAATCAGGACAGAGAGAACTTGTGCAAATGCCATCTTTTCTGTCAGGAGCATGCAGAGTGCTATCTAACTGGGGATCCTCGGATTAGGTAGCTCATGGTGGATAAAGCCATTGGTGGCTACTAGTCATTATGGCTATATGTTGCATTGAGAGCCAGTGTGGTGTAGTGGTTAAGAGCGGAAGATCCGTAATCTGGGGAACCGGGTTCGCGTCTCCGCTCCTCCACATGCAGCTGCTGGGTGACCTTGGGCTAGTCACACTTCTTTGAAGTCTCTCAGCCCCACTCACCTCACAGAGTGTTTGTTGTGGGGGAGGAAGGGAAAGGAGATTGTTAGACACTTTGAGACTCCTTCGGGTAGTGATAAAGCGGGATATCAAATCCAAAATCATCTTCTTCTTCTTCTTCTTCTTCTTCTTCTTCTTCTTCGGGGTCAGAGATGTGTTGCCTCTGAATCCTGGTTGCTTGGGGGCATAAGTGGGGAGAGAGTGCTCTTGTGCTAATGTCCTGATCGTGGGCTTCCCATCTGCAGCTGGGTGGCCACTGTAAGAACCAGCTGTTGGACTAGATGGAGCTTTGATCAGATCCAGCAGGGATCTTCTTATGGAGGAGATAATGAATGCAAATCATGACACTAAATGATTCGTCACAAACAATATAAAGCTGTAGTAGAGCAAAACCAAAGCTGCCTAATGGTGAAGGCTGGATGTGTGTGCATTCTCATGATGCATCACAAGATGCATCACTGTGAAGGAGCCTGACTTGTATGTTGGGCAGAACTGCAGTTTATGCTTAATTGCAGCTCTTGTGGTATGTGATAAATGGTGCTGGTGGCCCTTGTGCCTCCTTTGCAGCCACCCTCAACAAGTAAGAAGAGCCAGGCTGGTTCATCCTGAGCATAGGTCTCATTTGGGAACATAGAGATGTAGCTCTGGTCAGGAAAGCAGATTAAGATAAAGAAGCATTCTTTTCTCTCCTCGAATGAAGATTGATGAGATAATTTGCTGCTGTTAGATCTAATTGGAACCAAGTCTATAAAACCAGGCGTCTGTAAGAGTTGAGTTATTGCCGTGTTTCAATGCTTGAACCAGAAATGTGCTTTAATACCTATTGGTTGACATTGTTATTGGGTGAGCTCATCTATTCCTGGCTGAAATCACTGCTGGGAGGTTTGTAAGCCATCCTAGCAGCTGGGCTATTGCTTGCACCTGCTGTTGACTGTGGCTGTGGAGACCAGAAGCCAAATTTCTGAAGCCACTTGCTAGTCGGAGTGCAAAGTCGCTTCTGCCTCTGGAGGGATGAAGTCCTTGCAACATGCCCAAACTCCCTGCCACCGCATGCCGGAGTATTTATATTGCAACACTCTCAGCTTATTGCATCTTCTTGGACTATGCAGTGGGCCCTACCTCACAGAGTGCATCCTTGAATAAGTCCAAAATACACAGACCTTGGAAGAAGGTGGACTTGGTGGATAAATGCAGTGTTGCCCATCTCATATTGATGCTGCTGCTGTTTGTTGACTTGAACAGATACAATTGTTCAGATACCTATGTAAAACCCATAAGAAGGGCCTGAGTTCAGCAGCACCTCTGCCGAAGAGATTTTTTATTTATTTCTATTTTCATAGAATAATAGAATTGGAGGGACACCAAGGGCCATCTAGTCCAACCCCCTTCAATGCTGGAATCTCAACTAAAACTTCCATGACAGATGGCCACCCAACTTTTGCTTAAAAACCTCCAAGGAAGGAGAGACCACAACCTCCAGAGGGAGTCCGTTCGACTGTCGAACAGCTCTTACTGTCAGAAAGATTAAAAAAAAGTATCAAGGCAGTGTACAAAATTCTGATTAAAACCCAAACAACCACAATGAAGTAAAAGGAAAACACATTACAGAAACAGAAGTATGGAATGGACAATCTGAAAAGAAAGTTAAAATAAAAAACTGCACGAAGGGGCTGTGTAGATAAATCAATGGCCCTGCCGTTGGAAAGAATGGACATTTGTACAGAGCACTTCTGCATGAACAGGTGAATCTGCGTTGACAATCCGTGTGACAGCTGTGTTTCCCATGGCCTCCTCTTGCTTCCCCAAGAAGTTGTTGGCTTCTTCAGCAATAGTTTGCCTCCTTGAGCGTAAGTTGGCTCTCTGGGCTATTCTGTCCCTCTCCCCCGCAATTGCTTTTATACTGCTGCCAATTCCTTGACTCTCTAGTCTTGGAATGCAGCTTTTAAGATGATTTTTTGGGGGGCCTCTTCCTTTCTCTTCCTGCATTCCGCTTCCTCCAAATTGCCTATATTAAACTTTAAACAACATGTGAAAGCCTTGTAGTTGAGAACTATAAACAAACCTGATAGGTAGCCGCAATTTGAGCCGTTGAACTTGCTTAAAGTCTCTCTCCTTTGCCTCGCCGTTTCATTCTAAAATGACAAATTGCTCAGAGCGGTTTCCATGTTGGGTTTTTTTTTTCCTTTTAAAGCTTAGCTCCTCTTTCTCTGCCCACCCCCACCCCCTTTGGGGGCATGTGGAAGGCATTTGTGCACTTGACTTACCATGGCTCAGGCCTAAGGTTTGTGGTTTCTACATGACTGTGTCGAACATTCACACATAGCTGTTCATGTTCGCTTCAATTAATGTTCCGCTGGGTCAGTGTGAGAGAAGCCAACTCCTTTTCTCTTTTGGTTGAGTGCAGCTCGCGTTGCAGGGATTCAGGGTTTTACAGGTTCATTTTTTAAAAATGCAGCACGAAAGCTTTTTAAATGCTTTTAAAAAGGAGGTGGTGGGGAAGAGAGTAGTCCAGTGGATATACAGTGGTACCTCGGGTTACAGACGCTTCAGGTTACAGACGCTTTAGGTTACAGACTCCACTAACCCAGAAATAGTACCTCGGGTTAAGAACTTTGCTTCAGGATGAGAATAGCGGCGGCGCGGCGGCAGCGGGAGGCCCCATTAGCTAAAGTGGTACATCAGGTTAAGAACAGTTTCAGGTTAAGAACGGACCTCCAGAACGAATTAAGTTCTTAACCCGAGGTACCACTGTACTGTTCAGCAGCCTGTGCCAATCTGGTGCCCTCCAGATGTTTTGGCCTTCAGCTGCAGTCTGGCTGGCTGGGACTGATGGCAATCGTAGTCCAAAACATCTAGAGGGCATCAGGTTGGCCAAAACTGTCGCACACTGTGCCTGTTAATAGAGGAAGCAATGGTGTCTTTAAGGATTCATTGTCTTCCCACTGAAAGCAGTGAGGCAAACCTGCATGCAGAAAAAGGCTGAAGGAATAAAGGTGTGCTTTGCATATCAGACAACCGCAAATGTCTTCCATTGGGTTTATAGTGGTTTCCTGACCACGTCGCTCGCTTGCGGCTTTCCCAGCCCTACCTGGAGACACGGTTGATCAAACCAGGGACTTTCTGCATACAAAGCAGGTGCTTTTCTACTGAGCTATGATGTGTGGGAGACCAGGGTTCAAATCCCTGCATAGCCATGAAGCACTCTGGGCAGCCTTGGGCCTAGTCACTGTCTCTCAGGCTAACTTACCTCACATGGCAGTTTCAGGGATTAAATGAGGAGCAGGGAGAACCATGTATGCTGTCACTTTGAGCTCCTCAGAGAAAAAGCTGGGACAGAAATGCAATCAGTCAATCAATCAATCTACAGAAAAGCTGGGGGGGGGGGCAGTAGTTGTTGCCATCTGGCCCTGGCCCTCTATATATAGGACCAGTTCCCCAAAAATGGTGTTTTAAAAGGGTTGCTGGAGTCAGTCTGGACCCCAGTGTTTGCTTCATATTAGTAAGTGCTATAAGACCAGCTTTTGACCTTTTTTCTTTTTGTAGTACAGGAATTACTTCAAACAGTGAGTTGCACAGACACTTGCCCCCACGCATATATGTACTAGGCCTGTGGAGGAAGGGGGAAGATTTGCAGTTAAGCCTCATGGATTTTTGCAGGTCTTCCCTAAGCACATCTAAGTCTGGATCAGACCCATTGTGCTGGAGGATTTGGGGTTGGTGTTCTGAACACTGACCTTTTTTATTGTGGAGTCATACTTGGGAGTTCGCTCTGCTGAATGCAAGTGGAAAACAGTGTTTTTGCAATAATAACCTTTTTAAAAACAAAAAATCCCTACTACTCAGGCAGTAGACAAGCCCGTGAGGCTCAGTGCCCCACGTGGCCTAAGCTGGCAGGAACTGGGTCTTGCCCTGTTGCTCCGCTTGAGGAAATGTCTCCGCATAAACAGGCACACGGTGGTAGGCAGAGCCAAGGGGATCTGAGGACATTCCAGATGCCTTTGCTATAACTTGGAGGCATGTTGTAGCTTGGCATGTCTATTTTTACCCATTTCTCTTTTCCCTCCACCACCCACTTTCTTGTCAGCTTCGTTTCTCCGTGGGCAGTCGGTATGTAGGCTTTGCTTACATTTATGCAGGCAGTCAACATACGTGTGCTTTTAGTGTGCAGTTTTGAACTGTCTTGAACGCACCAGACGTGTTGCTCTTCAGTGTAATAATAATTCTCTTCGGGAGACTTGCTGATGCTCTCAGGTCCTCCTTGTGGTGTTTCCATAGGTATCTGGTTAGCCGCTGTGACGATGGCCTGCATGGGCCTTTGGCCAGCTCTGGTAGGGCGCTTCTTATGCTATTGGCTGCTTGAATTCTTCCCTAATGTCCACATTTCCCAGTTCTTCTTCACAGAGAGAAGGAACTCGCCTACATTGCTCCCTAATGTGCTCGAAGTTGCGGTGGGGAGCCTCAGGCCTGAGACCCCAGTTGTGACTCTCCAGCCCTCTTGATATGGTCCTCAGGACTCTCCCCAGGGAACAGCCAGACTGCTCCATGCCTTTCTCATGTGCGTGTGATGTGATCATGCTTTGTGCTGCCCTAGGTGAGGTGTGTAGGAACCTCTGACTTCTGTGTGACTTGGATGTGGCCTCCTTTTGCTCAGCCCCTTTTGCTCCTCATCCTGCGCTCCACTAGCACATGTCCCCTGAGGCAATGAGGCCTTCAAACCAAAAAAAAAGTGTCTGCACACCTGCTGTAGATTTATGGGGCGACATCCAAACATGGCTGCCAAAGGGAGTTCCACTCCTTATAGCTCTGCACCAGAACTTTTTTTTTTTTTTTTGGGTGGCCGGCACCCCAGAATAAGTACAACACCTCTGCTCAAAGTTGACTCGGCCTCAATGGCTTTTTCCTAAAGCGGTTGATGCAAAATGGTAGTGGCCAAGTTAAGTCATCATGGTCCTCCCAGCGCGTGAGACTGCTAGGAGTCGCGAGGCCTTGGGGTAAATATTTCATTACTGCCTCAAATGTTAAGAACATTATTCTTTCCTCAAGAAGTGCCTGGTTCCTGCCCGCCCCCCGGTCTGCAATGTATTCTTGTACATAATTCAGAATGCCTCTTTGTCTATCAGCCTGTCTAATCCTTTCGCAAATTCTCTTAAGCCAAGTAGAATTGGACGTTGTATATAATATTTATTTATTTAATGAATATAAAGCCCCGTCTTTGGGCTGGTTGTTTATCTCTGGCTATTAAAATTGAATACTCCGAAGCCGGCAATTATGAAACCTCTTTCCTCTTTACGTAACAGCTTGGAAATTGCTTTCTTCTCCTCCAATATTTCTGTGTCACTCTCTTTTCTGGCTCTTAATTCTCCGTAATGTATGACCTAAGCTGATCTTTATTCTTCGTCGTAGGACCGACAGATTTGGAGATGCGTGTGTTTTTATAGTAGTGTTTTCTTTTCTTTTCTACTTCTTCTTTTTATAACGTTTTAATCACATTCCCAGGCCAAATAACTATTATGCTCGGTTCCTGAGGGGAAATGTCATTAATGCTTGCTTTAAAAAGAAAAGAAAAAGAAAACTAATAAAATTGCTTTTGCTCTGATTATGAAGGCACACAGTGCTATGCATATGGTTTGAATTTTTCCTTCACTCGGCTGAAGGCACTGAATTGTGGAAATAGGGATTTTGATGGCAGCAAGCTGTATTCAATACCAAAACCAGTGCAGGTATGGGGGACCCTGCAGCCCTCCAGCTAGGAAGCTGCCTTATGGTGAGTCAGACCATTAGTCCATCTAGCGCCATATTGACTACACTGACTGGCAGTAGCTCCCTGGATTTCAGGCAGGGTGTCTTCCAGCCACACCTGGAGATGCCATGGTCTCCAGCCTGGGACCAATGACATGCAAGGCAGATGCTCTGCAACTGAGCCATGGCTCTTCCCCCAGTTGTTGTTGGACTGCAGATCCCATCATCCATTTCAGAGAATGAATTGATTTTCTGTTATAGTATTTGGACTTTTTCTGGAGGGTTTGGACATTTGGAAAGGTGGTTTTGCCCGCAGTAATACCTACAAACAGCCCAGTCCTTTTAACATTATGTTTACCCATTTATATACCTCCTTTCCTGAAAGCAATAGCGTACATAGCATAGGTACCTCTGCATTTTATCCTCACAACAATGCTGGTTGAGCATCATGACTGAGTGGGGACTTGAACCTTGGTCTCCCAGGTCTTAGTCTAGCTCTCTAGCCACTGCACCACGCTGGCTCCATATTGCAAAAAGGGTGGGACTGATTCAGAGAGAAAAGGGACTTGCTGTAGCCACTTGCTGAGTTCGAGACTGTCATGCAACAGCAAGCTATCACTTTGCACTGGAACACATTTTAAAAAGAAAATCCCGACTAGCTTTTCAGATACCTTTTAATTGAATAACTTTCTAAAGAAATGCCTGAAGTAACTGATATTTTAGTTTGAAGTCTTGTTTCTTCTGTTATATTTTACTCCAAGAAGACCCATTTATCCTAAATAGAACCCAATAAGGCAGACATGTATGTACTATATACATATATATGCGTGTGTGTGTGTGTGTGTGTGTGTGTGTGATCCCGTTGAGATCCCAAGATGAAATTTTGCAGGTAGTACTTAGAAATATTAAATAATACATTTTTTGGAATTTTGAATCATGTTGATTTTTTAAAATCACTTTTTTTATTTCTAAATTTTTAATTTTGTAACTTAACTTTAAAATTTAAAGTAAGTCTATCATGTGACACATCATATTCAAGCCCATGATGTTCTGGAGAGATCGGTGTTTTTAGTTTTGAAATACCTCAATTCTGGGCTGAGCTTTTAAGGTTTTTGTGAAGTCTGGCAAGGCCAAAATTGTCTTCTTTTTTAATTTCAAACCCTCATAACTCAAAAATTTAGATTTAAACTTAGTTTTGATCATTCAGCAAGTATACAAAATATAAGAAAATTGGATGACATGAGGTAAAAAATTGGATCATTTGATATGGAGTGACCCTGAGGCACGTTTGGGTGAGAGATGGTGCCTGGCTCAAGGTCAACCATTGAGCTTCATGGCTGAGTGGGAGGTTACGGGAACAGGGACATGAGTCTCACCAGACTGGCTCTTTCTGCTACACCAGCTCTTCCAGGATGCCATGAGGCTGACTTGGAGGCCCAGGACATTTAGAACAAAACTTAGTTCCGTTGGATTCCTACCACATGATGTCAATGAATAATCTGACGCCACATTCCCACCATACATTTAAAGCACTATGATCTGATGGCTTCCCCCCAAGAATTCTCGGAGCTATGGTTTGTTAATGGGCGCTGAGATTTGTTAGGAAACCCCAGTTCCTACAATTCACAGAGTGGCTTAACAATCCATCTTCTTGGGGAACTCTGAGAATTGATCTCTGATGGGGATAATGGTGGTCGAACAACTTTGGCACATGGATGAAGATCAGGGGAGCAAGCTCTTATCAGGATTGTTAAGATGTGCCCAAACTGGTTTTCATGGGAGGACATTGGGTTCCCATGCTGCCATCCCATCAGTTTGTGTTAATTAGTTACACCATCTGGTCTATTAGTATGCCCCGTACAGCCGATTTTAATTCTGCTCTTTGCTGTTAACGATAAGCTACATAAATATTTGAGAGTGTTTTAGTTTTGGTGACTAAGAGGGAATTTCCAATTGATTTAGGAAGACTGTGTTCGAAGGTTAAAATTGACATGTACCTGACTCCTTCAGAATAACAAACAGCCTTTATTTGGGGCCACTTCAGGCTGTCCTTCTGAACTGAAAAGTGCATATAAAATTTATGATGGATGTGGATTTTTCCTTTTTGTTACACGTTTCTTTGCTCATGAACAAGATGTCTGTAAGTACAAGTGTATTAGTGAACTGTAAAAGTTCCATTACTCGCATCTGATAATGGAAATGCACCAGCAGCAACCCCGTGAAAACAGCACATCTTTTAAAGTTTACTACCGCGGTTTTACGAGCTTCCGAGCTTTTTGCACAGAACAAAATGAGTTACTGCTTTTAAAAAGCTTCTTGCCTGCCTTGACTAGGGTTTACATTTAATATTTTTGTGTGTTATTTTTTCTTTTTTACACTAGTGAAGAGGCATCTCATATCTTCAGGGTGTAGCTCAAAACTTGAGAGGTGTGTATGGAAATATCAACATGTATACATTGACCTCATTCAGGGGATCCACTATTCAATATATTATATTACTTGGGAGTAAGCAGCACTGAACTGAAGGGGACTTGTTTCAGAGGAAACGCAGGATCGGGCTGGGATCCCAGAACACACGTTAGCTGTGCTAGGAATCAGTCACCCTGGTATATGTTGTGACCCGCCTTGAGATCGGCAGATGAAGGGTGGTATACTACTACTACTACTAAAGGTAAAGGTAAAGGGACCCCTGACCATTAGGTCCAGTCGTGGCCGACTCTGGGGTTGCGGCGCTCATCTCGCTTTATTGGCCGACAGAGCCGGTGTACAGCTTCTGGGTCATGTGGCCAGCATGACTAAGCTGCTTTTGGCAAACCAGAGCAGCGCACGGAAACGCCGTTTACCTTCCCACCAGAGCAGTACCTATTTATCTACTAGCACTTTGACGTGCTTTCGAACTGCTAGGTTGGCAGGAGCAGGGACCGAGCAATGGGAGCTCACCCTTTCATGGGGATTTGAACCGCCGACCTTCTGATCAGCAAGTCCTAGGCTCCGTGGTTTAACCCACAGTGCCACCCACGTCCCTACTAGTATTACTACTAAAAGGTACCCCTGCCCGTACGGGCCAGTCGTGTCCGACTCTAGGGTTGTGCGCTCATCTCACTTAAGAGGCCGGGAGCCACCGCTGTCTGAAGACACTTCCGGGTCACGTGGCCAGCGTGACGAAGCTGCTCTGGTGAGCCAGCACCAGCGCAGCACACGGAAACGCCGTTTACCTTCCCGCTATAAAGCGGTACCTATTTATCTACTTGCACTTAGGGGTGCTTTTGAACTGCTAGGTGGGCAGGAGCTGGGACCGAAAGACGGGAGCTCACCCCGTCACGGGGATTCGAACCGCCGACCATACGATCGGCAAGTCCTAGGCACTGAGGTTTTACCCACAGCGCCACCCGCGTTCCTGTAGTAGTATTACTGCTACTAATGGCTTAATAAGCAGAAATATGATTGAGCCTTGTGCCTCCCAAACCACCCTTGGCTCTCCTCTTGGCAAACTCTAGTTGTCCCCAGAAGTCTCAAGTTAACCATAATTTCTTCTTGCGCTTGAATTGGGAAAGTACTGCTATTAGGCTTGGAACAAGCCAGTACATGTATCTTAAACCATAGCATAAAGTTCTTTTAACATCTTGGTTTGCTCTCAGATTGGTAACCATAGATTCCCAATTTTAAAAGTAATAGGAAATATGGCTAATTGGAGATTTCTCCCTTTAGGTGGTGGTCGTGAGGAGGAGGGCAAGGGGCATTGATACCCTTCCTTTGGTGAAGGGCCTTCGTTCAGTGGTAGAGCATCTTCTTTGCATTCAGCAGCGCCCAGGTTCAGTCCTCAGCATCTTCAGAATAGTGCTAGGAGACATCCGTTTTTGAAGTCCCGGATTGCTGCTTCCAGTCAGTGTAGGCAGCACTGAAAAGGACCGATGAACTGACAGCTTCATATATCCCAGATATTTTCCTGGGAACACAAATCTCTTCGTATTTGCGATATATTGAAAGGTGACAATGCCTTTCAAGTACACTTAGCAATTTAGTATTGAATGTATTCAAGAGCAGACCTGTGAACTTGGCCTCTCAACTTCCCCACCCTCCACCAGTAAAATAGGAACCCAGGAAAGGGCTTGTCATATTGCTCTGCGGCAAACAGGCTAGTTTCATCTGGTACAAAATATTACGTTTCTCTCATATTTGGGAATGTGCCTTGGTTTAGGAAAATCTCAGAATCCGTCTTGGTGAGCAGATAACCTGAAAAGCACATAACCCCTTTGGTGGCCACTAAACCATTCTCGAAACTGCAGTTTCTAGCTCTCCCTAAAACAACTTGTGGTGTCGCCTTTCTAGAAGGCCTCTAGAGAGTTGACTTGGCGGCGGTGGCAAAGTAGAAGGCAGAAAAGCCCATCGCCTCTGCTGCGCACACTTTTATGCGGTGTTGCATAAATCTTTTCCCGAAGTGGGCTTTCAGGTAGAGAGAGAAATGTGTTTTTCTTTTCTGATTTAAATTCAAAGCTGCTATTAAAAGTTACGTGGCTCTCTTAGAAAGAATACTTTACTTAGCCTGCTTTTCTCATAGCATCAGTTTATACGCACTTACTTAACCCAGGACCAAGTCTTGGCAATTTGAAGTGAGCCCTGCTGCCAAAATCTCTGCCCACCCCATTCCCTAAACCAAACAGCATTAAAGGGTTTGCGGTCTGAGGGGCTTACATTTTACAACTTCAGCAAATGTCTCGCGTACGACTCCTCCCTGTTATTTCTATGCTCAGCACATTTTCTGTAATCTTGCCCCTATCTAGTGCCTCTGTGTTCCATCATCTCCATGGATGATCCCACCTTCTTGTCCTGTTTTAGCATCGTGCTGAATCCTTGTTTGGCATGGAAATGGCAATGTCCTTGCTGAAAGCGTGTACAGTAGTTAAGAGGGGAAGCCAGAAAAGCAGGAAAGGTGACTAGAGCAGTTAAACATCTGTCTGTCTGTCTATAAAAGAAATGGATTTTGATAAGTTGCTTAAAAGAAGGTTGAACTGTTTTGATGTAATGTGTTATTCTTGCACTTTGAGTCTACCTTTGCTCCAAGTAGCTCAAGGTAGTGACATAGGGGACACACCCAGTTTTGTCCTGACAACAACCCTGTCAAGTAGGGTAGGTTAGATGGCGACTGTCCCGAGGTCACCCAATGAGCTTCATGGCTGAGTGAGGATTAGAACCCTGGCCTATCAGGTCCTGGTCTTGACATACTAACCACTATACCACACTGGCAATCTAATAGAACAGGTACATAAGAAGCTACTGTATACCCAGTCAAACCCTTGGTCCCTTTATCTCAGTAGTGTCTTCTCTGACTGGCAGTAGCTTTCCAGGGTCTCAGGGTGGGATGGTGGTCTCTTCCCAGGCTTGCCTGGAATTCCAGGGATTGAACCTGGGACATTCTGCATGCAGACAGAGACTGGAAAAGAGTGATAATAGACCATGAGATTGTGTAGCACACACAGGGCAAGATGGAATCTAAGAGGAGTCAAAAGGAGTGGCTGTAGTTCTGGCTCAAAATGAGGTTGTGGTTGGAATGAACTCAAAATTCCTTTCCATGCATTAGGAAATTCCTGCAGAGAGACTCTTGCATACTTCTCACAAATGCAAGTGTCTACAACAGGGTAGGGTAGGAACCGGTGGTTCTCCAGGTGTTGCTAGACTACAGTTCCCATGATCCTTGACTATTCACCATGCTGGCTGGGGTTGATGGGAGTTGGGGTCCAACAACATCTGGGAGCCCACAGCTGCACAACCCCTTGGGACTAGAAGCCTGAAATTGCTCTGGAACATGAACTCTTGCAGTTAGGGAAGATGGTACCAAAAGGCCACATTATGGGATCTACTAACAGTCTTGCCAGTTCAAAACTGTGTAAAAGTTTGTGATGTTGGATCCAATGGTGATCAACATGGAGCTGAGGATTTTTTCTTGCCATAAATTGAAGTCTTTAAGTAAAAGCTAATTAAACAGTGAAGAATTATTTAGGGTGAGCTGGACTCCAGTTTCAAGGTACTCTCAAAATGACAAGTGATGCTGCAAGTGCTATAAACATGTCCACTTTCTTAACCCCCCAGAAGCTGCCAAATTACTACGGAGACTTGTTCAAGTGACTGAGTATTCTGAGATGGCAATTAACACCTTGTCCCAGCAGCTTGTGCAACAATAAAATGTTGATTTTTAAATAACATATTTATTTTTATAACACAAGTGGTTTGCTTCGAATGTTCCTGAGCCACAGTCATGCATTCTGCTTGAACACAGCAATGGGAGAGCAAATTTTGCTGCATCTTATATCCGCTAAGCCAAACAATGCTGCACTGCACACCTTTCTTCTTCCTGTAGAACAGCGGTTGTCAACCCTTTTTAAGCCCATGGACACATTTGGATTTTTGGTTGACTGCCATAAGCATAATCCCCTCTGGTCACTTATCTCCCCCCACCTGCCACCCCCTGGATCAGCACCCCAGACAGACAGACAGACAGTGTGTGCACATTCACTTTGTTTTACTAAGGAATCTCGTTAGAAGGCAGATTCAGTAGAATAAATCAGAGCCTTGAAAAACACATAGAGATGAAAGAGGAAGTGGGAAAGAGAGTCACTCTTCTGATTTCATTTTTCAGCTGTATGTACTTGTCAAGGTGACCCTTCTCACCACCTCTTGTCCAAGGGGGGAGGGAGTACTCGGAGGCTCTGTGGGGCCCATTAAGAAACACCAAGGTCATTATGGCACCCGTGGGCCATGTAGCAGAAGAATCTGGTGTGTTCCTGGTTGTCATAGTCATTTCTCTCCCTTTGTTTTGATTAGCTGGGCCTGCAAAATGCCAATGACATTTTGTCATTTGTCATTTGTAGAAGGGAAAAACACAGCATGACACAGGACTTTGGGTGCAGGCACACAACTCCTTAAGCGAAGCATCTTCTGCACAGGTTCATGCTGCTGTGAAGAGGCCCAGGTGTGCCTTGGGGGAACTGAGGTGTGGCAGAGAATGAAGCAGCTAAATGGTCACTGTCAATACTACAGTTGACTGTGGGTCTCATTAAAGCGCTTAATGATTATTGGTAGATGAGCAGTTCCAGAGTGCTAAATAACTTCCAGGTACCGTGTCCAGCTAACTTAATTACCAGGTTTAGGTTCCAAGAGTAAGAAGCGGAATCTTAAGTAGGCCAGTTAACATACAGAAGTTGGAGTGTGAAGACAATTATAACTTTTATTCTGGCATAGTCCCATTAGAAATCCATTAGGTTTTATTTATTTAGTATACAAGTAAATTCTTTTGGTGCCACACAGATAGCAAGAGAATAAAAACCGGGAGAAATTCAGCGTTGTGATAAGGTCATTGTTCCACCAGGGCAGGCATTTTGACTTGCCGGATGGCACAATTCCCTTGCACGCTGTCCTGGGGTTTCTCCCACCCCCCCCCCGCCATTCCTTTTTGGGGAAGCAAGTGAAATCCTTGCATAGGGCTTCCATTGATGGGACTCATTAGTTTCACCCCACCCAATAAACCCACTAAAAACTTGACGCCCACCTCTCTAGGAAATTGGAAACTTCTTTCGGAGCTGGAACAAACTAATTTGCCTCCCCCTTCCCTATGGAGAACACACTCTTGGTCCTTTACTTGAGGCCCTCCAGATAGATGTTGCTGGGCTACAAGTCCCATCTGGGCCATTGATTAGGCTGGCTGGGCTGATGGAGCTGTGACACCAACATTTGTAGGGCCATGCATTTCCCACCCCTCCTTGGGCAAACTACTGTTCTCTGAACCTTGGCTTTCCATCTATATTTCCATCTATTACCCTTGAAGTTACTGAGATAATGTATGTGTGTTGATTTGAGTGCTCGGTGCTATATAAATGCTTCATATCTGTCAATACCACTCATTGAAGGGCTTTTGGACTGGGTGAGATGTGAAATTGCCTAACTGTTGTTGAGGTAGAAACCCTTTAAAGAATTAGTTTGCTTGAAAGATGTGAAATTGCCTAACTGTTGTTGAGGTAGAAACCCTTTAAAGAATTAGTTTGCTTGAAAGTAAATCACAGCAGCCATTTTATGTTCTATCAAATATCGTCTGCAATCTTTCGGGTTATTACAGTTACACGGTTTTTGAAAATGTTCATAGCAACAGGGTCCTGATGGCCACAAATTCTATAGTGGAATATACCTAAGATGATTTTGACCAAACAAGGCTCTTGCTATGTGCTGAAGTACTCAACTGATCAGGTTTTGACGTCCATGATGGATGAACATTTTCTGACAACAGCATATAGCAGTGGTGTCCAAACTTTTTTCAAAGAGGGCCAGATTTGATGAAGTGAAGCGCCAAAGGGCCGGCCAAAGTTGTTGACCTTTTATTAGGGTTGAAGTTGTTGAGGTTTTTTAAGGATTTTACCCCAGGAAATAAACTGCCATGGGGGCCAGATTAAACCAACCAGTGGTCTACATTAGGCCCCGGAAACGGACTTTGGACACGCCTGGCATATAGAACCACTATGCATGGTTGACTTCAGATATGGGACTCTATCTAGAAACAAGAAATGTTTGGGATTCCCATGTTCTGATTACAAGAGAGGAGTTCCATCTTCTTGATCTCTTTAGGCCAGTGGTGGCCAAACTTGGTCCTCCAGCTGTTTTTGGCCTACAACTCCCACCAGCCCTAGCTAACAGGACCAGTGGTCAGGGATGATGAGAACTGTAGTCCCAAAACAGCTGGAGGGCCAAGTTTGGCCACCACTGCTTTAGGCTGACCTAAAGCATTCCAGATGAAACACAAAGTCTAGGAGTCTTCTCTGTACACCTCCTAGATGTGACTCTTCGGAAAGACATAACCTTCTGACATGGCATGTTTTAGGAAGCAAGAATTAGGAGTGTTGGCATCAAAGGCATTTTCTACTTAAGTGGATTTGGAAATGGTAGCACAGAGGAAGCACACAGGGCTTTTTGTTTGCTTCGTTTCCTCGTTCCTCTCCCTGAAACTGTTAGTAATGCAGTTTCGAGTTCCTGTCATTCCTCTACTTTGGTTTGCAGAGGTGGGCAGAGCAGGACGGTGTCACGTCACGCGGGCAGAGTGGATGTGGGGAGAGAAGAGGTGACGGGAGCTATACTGCACAGTTCCTGCCATGATTTTGTCCATAAGGAAGGAAGTGCTGCATGTAATGTATTTGAGATATGTACTCAGTGCTTCAAACAAGACTGTCTGTTCTCTCTTGATGGGTGGTGAATAACCTTCTGCCAAGTATGGATAAACTGAGGCTACGCAGCGTAACCTTTTGGCGGGCAACCAGGGTCAACACTGATCGGCTTATTTATAATGGAGAATCCTTGGACAAAAGCAACCGGGCAAAAGTAGTGAATACTTTTATGTAAGGCATCCATTGTTTAGTGGAACGACTTCCACTAAGCAATGCTGACATGCTACTGCATTTAAAATGCATTGAAACAGGTCATATGAGGAGGAGTTCCATAGCTCTCCAAAGAGCCTGTTTCCCCCCATTATCCCTCTGACATGAGGACTGTGCATGTCACCTGGCTGGGCTTACTGGAGTAACGTGGGAATCTCCTCTGCCTTGCAATGCTCCCTCTTGCTTCCTGTGAGTGCAAAGCAAAATTCCATTGAGCCTTGTTTGACTCAAATGTGGGGCTGTAGTCTTAGGGCTCATCGGCATTTGTTTTTGTGCTGTGTCTCTAGGTACAAGTCTGGGCTTTCCAGGTCTGTGCCCCAGTGCTTCTCCTAGGAAAACCCACATTTTACTGCTGAATTAGAGTGAACACCAATCTGGTTTGCTGTTTGCTCAGATTCTGTGATAAAACACAGGTTTTCCCAGGGAAAGCGTTGGGACAAACAAACAAGCATGCTGCTCTGACACAGACCTGGAAAACCTGAATCTGCACCTAGAAAGTGCAGACCAAAGGTAAGTGTGCCAGAGCCCCAAGTCTAAGGGATTATCCACAATTACCTTTTGCCCTGCTGTTCTCAGACACACAGGTCAGCACTTTGAAGCTCCACATATGAATGCTCAGACTTGGAGCTTTAAAGCGCGGAGCATGCCTGGAAACGGCAGAGGAATGGTAAGTGTGGATTAGCCCTAGCACACAAACGCACACACTCTCTGTAAAGTTTAACTGTTTAATGGGATGCAGCTACTAAAAGCCCATGTAAATTTCTTTTGATACCTTCGGATCTTGGGTTTGAGGATGATAGCATAGAGACGAGATAATTCACAAGACGGCCTTTTTTTGTTCTGATTCATGCAGCAAATATTCCTTAAAGCCCTCTACTGTAATGTAGGCCTTCATAGCTCTGCAAGCTAAACAAAAGCTAAACAGTTTACATCTAGCATTGGAGGGATTTTTAAAAAACCCACTTTCGTGTAGAAAAGTAATAGATGTGGCAAAAGAGAGAATCTTTTGTTTTGGAAAGGGTGTCCCACTCTTGAGATTGCAGTGTATGATTTAGTATTAAAGTTAAAGGCTACTTCAAGAATCCTGGTGGTTTAAATATATCTCTATCTGTGCATATCTAGATGTATATGCCTTGCCTTTCACACTTTGATGTGGTTTAGCCCATGTTTGCACTGCAACAAGTAGAGAGTGATAAAAATCAACTGCTAGCTGCATTGGAGGGGACTTGCGACTGAAAATATCTGGAGGTTGGAAAAGGATGTCCCCAAACTGGTACAGATCCCTACTTGTAGCTTTTAGATTAGTGGAAGGCTAATAAAGGAAGCGGGGCTGCCTCAACTATATGTGTCTTGGACCATTAAGGGCTTTAAAGGAAAAACACAAATGCCTTCGATGAAGGCTCATCATGAGCAATGTGATAAAATGCTTACAGGACCCAAACTTTTCCAATTTTCTCAGTGCGTTTTCAAGGGTGTCAGTCTTGCACTCTGCTCAGTCTCTTGATAGCAGCAAGGGGCTGGCATGGGATGGCAGAGAACTCGTAACTGCTCGAACTGTGCAGCGGCAGATGCTAATTAAAATATATATAATACTCGCATGATTAGTTTGTAATGATCGTAATCCCCTTCTATTTGCTTATTACCGCAGCGTGACAGACCTTAAACCACCCTGCGCTTCATCTGAAGCCTTGTAAGTAACAAACCAGCCATTAGCTGCTGATAACCCATTCCTAAAGGATTGTTTCCCAAATAGAAAAACATGGCTGAATAAAGGCATCAGTTTTCCCATTTGCTATTGAACTCAGAGGGGTTGTTGGAGTTTTTTTCCCCTTCTTGTTTGTTCTTCTGCCCAGCTGGCTCCTTTTGCTGGAGTACAATAGTGCCTTGTTACTCCGTTGCGCTGCGTCTCATTCAGACACAACAGCTTCTCATGGAGGGGAAGGGAGAAGCACAAATGGTGATGAAGACGTTCCCCTCCTGTTAAAATATTTAGATGCACCAGCCAAAATGGAATAGTTCAACTGTGTGTCAGGTTTCTCTGGAATTTATTCCACTGTTGTCGTTGTTCCCCTCTCTCTCAGCAGCTTCTTCTAGTGTGATGCTTGCAAAATTCAATGGGTTTTTCAGTCGGGTTCTTAGTAAAGATGGGGTAGGCTTCTGCTGGATTCAGTGGTCCTGAATCTTGCCCATTTGAACCATGGGGTGGGAATTTGCTAAGCAAGTGCTGAATCAGAGAGAAAGAGAGGGAGAGACTGTCCAATTTATTTGTTCGTTCCATTGTTTATTTCATAAAATGTATATGCTGTTCCATTGTAATAAAACCTCAAAGCCATTTACAAAAAGAATTAAACGATAAGATTATCAGTATAAAAAAGTTATATGCAACTATTTAAAATGTTCAAAAAAAACAACAACAATTGAAACCAACAATAAACTAAAAACTGTCAGCATTCTGCATGTGCTCACCTAAACAAACATGTTTTTAGCAGGGGCTGAAAAGAGCACAGCAAAGACTCCTGCCAACGTCAATAGGCAGGAAGTTCCAGAGTTCCAAAGAGCTGGAGCTACATACAGGATAGCAAATTACAGCATCAAACCATCTTGAGACTCCATCATGCAAAGCTGTGATTTTAGGCAGAGGAGATTTGAAGAGGGAGGATGAATGGAAAGACGCTGATGCCCATGCAACTGTATTTTTGTCCTCCCCTATTCAACCTTCATCCAGGTCTTAAAAAGCATCTTTACTGGCAGAGGTGTTGCTAGGTACTTTAAAGGACTTGGGGCAAAGGCTTATGGTGTCTATTTGCATAAAATTTGCATATGCTAATTTTTATATACAGATGCCTCTGGGTAAATTAAGAATGCATGGTGCCAGTGTCTCACCAGCAGAGTACTTTTGAAGTGTGCTTGGCTGCTCTGCAGACAAGTTTTCTTTTTTAAAAAAAGTTGAAAGAAAACGGGAGGGAAAGGGACACGAAGTCTGGAGCACAGTACAAAAAACTCATAGCGAGGGGCTTCTTGGGCCACCTTATAACTATGCTCCTCTGCTGGTTAAGGGATGTAAAGCAGCTTATGGGATATAACCTGCGTTACTGAAGTGTTTGGGCTGAGTTCCTTCTTATTCTAGCGCACTACGTGATATGTTGCAAGCAATGTGATAGTTTGTGCCTGAACCTCTGAAGTGGAAGACGAGTTTCTTTTCAGGGTATCTCTTATCTCAAAATGCCTCTTGCAGCCACTTGCACAACCTAAAATTAGGTTTCCGGCTTTGCACTGTATCTCAGGTGTGCTGGCAATCATATCTTGGCATTCCTCTGGGAGAAGCTTCCTGTAAATTTCAGGACTCTGCGGAGCGAGAAGAGCGTTGCGTGGCGACAAAAGTACAGCTGTGCTGGATCTGGTTTCCTTGTATGTTGCTGATGCACGATGAGGGAAATGGACTGGTTTTATTGAGATAACATAGCAGGGATGGGGAGCTCGTTGCTCTTCAGGTGTCATTGGATTCCAAGCCCCAGCCGGAATGACCAATTGTCCGGGATGCTGAGAGTTGTAGTCTAGCCACATCTGGAAGGTCACAGCTTTCTCATCTCAGGAATATAAGGTAAAGGTAAAGGTAAAGGTACCCCTGCCCGTACGGGCCAGTCGTGTCTGACTCTAGGGTTGTGCGCCCATCTCACTTAAGAGGCCAGGAGCCAGCGCTGTCCGGAGACACTTCCGCGTCACGTGACCAATGTGACGAAGCTGCTCTGGCGAGCCAGCACCAGCGCAGCACACGGAAACGCCGTTTACCTTCCTGCTATAAAACGGTACCTATTTATCTACTTGCACTTAGGGGTGCTTTTGAACTGCTAGGTGGGCAGGAGCTGGGACCGAAAGACGGGAGCTCACCCCGCCGCGGGGATTCGGACCGCCGACCATGCGATCGGCAAGCCCTAGGCGCTGAGGTTTTACCCACAGCGCCACCCGCGTCCCCCTCTCAGGAATATAGACTCCTATTATATGAAGTTGAAGTCCACTGGGGCTGCATTGCTTCTTGATTGGGGTATGGAAGACCCATAACTTATGTGGGGGTTATGTTCTGGGGATAGCACCTAAAGCCCAAATCACGTATCATTGAGGCACATTGGGTGCAATTGAGGGTGGGATTGCCAAAGTCCCCCCCCCCGGTCGCCTGCCCCCTTTCCACCCCCTTTTTCATTCTGTACTTGGTTTTGGGGGACTTTTCTGGAGGAATCTCTCAAAGTAACTTCCCAAATGGCTTGTGATTGGCTTCTATGATCTGAATCTGTTCCTGGGGCTTGGTAGTTTTCGTTTGGAGCCCTTTCCGGTGCTTTGAGAATCTGTGCAATAAAGACAATCCGATAGAGATTTAACTGTCTTCAGGGAAGGGGTTGGCTTGCCTTGCTTCGCTGTCCCTGCTGTCAAAAAAAGTTAATCGCAGCCTCTCCTGGGTTGCCGGGTTACGTTGCTTTAGAGGAAATGTGCAGAGCTGCTGCGAGTAATGAGAACAGCCAAAGAAAAGCGCTCTCTCTCTCTCTCTCTGAAAATAAAAAATGCCACAAGACCCATAGAGATAATAGCCAGTTGCTCCTGAAGGGAAAGAGAGAATCCACCCACCAGCAGATTATTGATTTGTGGTTTGGCCAAACAAAACACTCCTTTTTCTTATTTGTAAAAGCGGAATGCTTTTGTTTTGTCTACAGTGGAGGATATGTGATATTTGTTTAGTATAAGCAAAGTGTTTTGCGGTGAGGCAAGAGGAACTTTATTTGGCGGAAAGACGGTGATCTGTGCTGGATGAGGACTTGGAAGGCTGAGGTGACATCACTCTCGCTTCCTGCAAGGCAGTTTGTCATGTCTCTTTCCATGCATGCTGTCCTTCAGAAACCAGAGAATGGGGCTGCACATGTTGGCCCTTGTGGTTCCTACCAGATCTCCATGCATTGGGGGAAAGGTCTAAAGGGAGAACCTGCATATTTTTAACTGGATGTGGATCGGTTCCTCCCTATGATCAGGAGCTCTGATTGTACGCATCTCCCAAAGGCACAAACAAGCCTGTGTGCATTCATCTGAACATGTGTTGATTCCTCCTTCAGAGTGTTTCTCCAACCTTTTACCCATATCTGAAGGCTGACTTTGTCAGTCTGGTGCCTTCCAGATTTTTGAATTGCAGCCAGGATGCACTGAAAGTGGCTGATGGGAGTTGTAGTCCAGGACATCTGTAGGACGCCAGGTTGCTGAAGACTGGCCTAGAGCAGAGCTTTCCAAACTTTCATGTTGATGATGCACTTTTTAGACATGCATCATTTCATGACACAGTAACTCAGTTTTACTTATCAAACCAGAGGTTAAACTAACCCCCTTTCCAGCCTCTGGAGGAACACAGGGAGCATTTGCATGACACACCTACATGCTGCAGCCAACACACTAACGTGTCGCGACACATAGTTTGGAAAGCTCTGGTCTAGAGAGTAGCGTGGAGGGTCTTCCATTAATAGTTTCATTTAAATAAACACATGGTGAGTTGCCATTTGCAGCCCAAATCACAGGACATTCATATTGGTGGTGGTGGTGGAATGGAAAAATAAGGTTTATACACCATATTTTTATTTCAGTTACATGACTGTAAATTCTGTTGGTGATTTTATCTGCTGTATCACTTTTGTTCTTAATGATTGAGCTCCCTTTCCCCCTTTCCGCCTTTGTGATGTATTTGGTGCCTGGATGAGTTGGAGATGTTGTTGAGTTGGTCCTTAAGTACCCTGATTCTGCTTTAATGTGTCAACTGGCCAGGTGACTGCTAGTTGCAGAATCCAAGAACCCTTAAGTTTCTCACTCTGGAGGTGTTCCTAAAACCATCATCTGGTGTCCATGTGGATGAAACTACAGGACCCCTTTCTCTATCCTCCTCCTCCTCCTCCTTTTGGTGACTCTGACTAGTCTTGAAAAATTCTAGCGCTACAGTCTCCTGCAAGGCATACGCAAGAAGGTGAAAAAACACTCCAGAAGGATCTGAATTCTTCTAGGTGATCCCTGCACTTCAAAGAGAATGCAGTCTAATTAAAACCATCCATCATGAAAAAAGTGTGCATGCTTCCAAGTTTTATTCCGCAAGAGGGAATGGTGTGAACTGCTAATCTAAAAGTTAGCTTTAAGTTGCCAGGGAAATTAATATAGGTGTAATTAAAAATGTGCAAATGGGTTTAAAATGCATGGTTTTGGGAGAGGGAGCGGAGACTCTGCGCAGCAGTTTTAAAGTAATGTGAAGATGGTTTTAATAGCCAAATAGTCATGAAGGACTTCCAAAGAACAACACAGTCGTGTGACGACGGAGTTTGGGGGTTTGGGGTGCATTTGCTCTTGTGGCATTCTGTTTTCATGCTGTCAGAATGAAACCAGTTCTGCTGGTGGTAAGGAAAATCCTAAACCTCTCCTGTATAAGCTTTACTGGATCAGATCAGAGGCCAATCTAGTACCCTGTTTCTTCCTCTGCAAAACCAGAAGTCTTTGGGAATCCCACAAACAGAATGTGAGGGCCATAGGCATTCTTTCTTTGATCATGGGGGATCGCATCATGATTAAGAATGTACCCCATGAATTTGTCTAAGCCCCTTTTAAAAAAAAACTATCGTGAATCAATGGTTATTGCTATATCTTGTAGCAGATTCCGTAGCTTAACTAACTGCTGTCGGGAAGTACTTCATTTTGTCTGTCCTGAATCTCTCACCCTTCAGCTGCTTTGATTGGCCCATGATTTCAGCATTATGAAAGACTGAGTAATATCTTCCCCCTATACTTTCTCAACACCATGCATTCCCCTATATCCTAACCATATCCCCCTTTGTTTTCTTTTTTTCTGAACTTAAAAAGGCTCCAAGTGTAACCTTTTCTTGTAGGGAAGTTGCTCCAGATCCCTGATCGCTTTGGTTGCTTTTTTTTTTTTTTTTGGCAGCTTTTCTATCTCTACGGCACCCTTGCTGAGGTGCAGTGATTAGAGCTGGGTAGAGTTTTCCAAGTGTACCTGCCACAGTGCCAGGTATGCTATGACTTACAGTTGGAATGACGCTGGTTTACTTTTCTTGAGATGCTGAAATCTCAAGTGCAAAGCTGTCTAGCTGATTTGCCACCTGATTGCAGTGGGTCTAGAAAATTGTTCTACAACCTCCTGTGCACGGCAAGGTTTAGGGACAAGGCAGCTGCTGAAATTGGGCAAAAAAGTGGTTGGAAGAGGAAGAAATGCACTGTGTAAAAAGGAATGCTGTAGCACACATGTTTGTACAGTGGTACCTCGGGTTACATACGCTTCAGGTTACATACGCTTCAGGTCACAGACTCCGCTAACCCAGAAATAGTACCTCGGGTTAAGAACTTTGCTTCAGGATGAGAACAGAAATCGTGCTCCAGCGGCGTGGCGGAGGCAGGAGGCCCCATTAGCTAAAGTGGTGCTTCAGGTTAAGAACAGTTTCAGGTTAAGAACGGACCTCCGGAACGAATAAAGTACTTAACCCGAGGTACCACTGTAATGGAAATGCTAACTGTCTTTATGTAAATAAAGCACTCCACGACAGGACAAGAAATGCTATTTAATTCCATGAGCAATGGGTTTTATCAAGTGTCTAAAAAGCCTGTTCCATGAAACAGACTATAAACTGGATTTTGTCCGGAGACTGAGCACCCATCTTAAGGCTCGGCTGCTGTGATGTCATGGAATGTTAGTACAAAGTTCTGTCTGTTAAAGTTGAAGGCATGTCACTTTCCATGACCAGTCAGGACGGATGAAAGTTGCACGGTAAGTTAGGAATGGGGACTGTATGCCAAGGGAGCACAATCAAGGCACAGCCTGAGCACTGCCTTGTTCTATGTGTATTCTCATGCTTGGTCATAAACACATTGGTGCCACTCAGGCTGGGCCCCACAATATTTCCCTTCTCTCATTTGTGCCTGGCTTGTGTCCTGGAAACAGGTACGCCAGGTTGATCCTTCTGCTGCTGATCTCTGACTCAGGACAAAACTCGCCCTCTGGGTACGCCACCCTGTCAGGAAAAGGAGAAGGAAGAGTTCACACACTATATCCTGTGAAGCTGACAGTTGGATCACTTTTTTTGTTACAGCAAACAAAGTCTCTTTCTGGTTTGACTTCAATTTGTTTAACAAATGGCTGTGCTGGCACCAACATTCATGGGGATCAAAACTGATGGATGGGTGAAGAAACAAGAGAATGGTTGAAGAAGATGACGCAAGTCGCCCTTAACTTTTAATAAGTGCAATAAGTGAATACAGACATTGTGGATCAGAAAGTGCAATCATATACCGTATTTTTTGCCCTATAGGACGCACTTTTTCCCCTCCAAAAATGAAGGGGAAATCTGGGTGCATCCTATGGGGCGAATGCAGGCTTTCGTTGAAGCTTGGAGAGCGAGAGGGGTCGGTGCTCACCGACCCCTCTTGCTCTCCAGGCTTCAGGAAGACATCCGCAGCCTAGGCAACCCTGCGGGAGTTCCCGCAGGGCTGTCTAGGCTGCGGATAGTAGCCTGTTTCCTGGAGCGCCGGGCGCGCTGAAAGCGGAGGGCCAGGCGCGCTGAGAGCAGAGCGCCCGGCGCTTCGGGAACACATCCGCAGCCTAGGCAGCCCTGCGGGAGTTCCTGCAGGGATGTCTAGGCTGCGGATAGCAGCCTGCTGCCCGGCGCGAGGGGCGCCCTGAAGCACGGACTGGATGGGGAGTGGAAAAAAGGAACACCCTACCTCCAGTTCACACATGCATTTGATGGAAGTACAGTAGTACCTCAAGTTAAGTACTTAATTCGTTCCGGAGGTCCGTACTTAACCTGAAACTGTTCTTAACCTGAAGCACCACTTTAGCTAATGGGGCCTCCCACTGCTGCTGCGCTGCTGGAGCACGATTTCTGTTCTCGTCCTGAAGCAAAGTTCTTAACCCGAGGTACTATTTCTGGGTTAGCGGAGTCTGTAACCTGAAGCGTATGTAACCTGAAGCGTATGTAACCCGAGGTACCACTGTAACAACTTCTCTGGGTTAGTTGAGCTGTTGGGAAAGCAGGCACCACAAGTTGGATGTTCATATTCTCTTGAATGCAGTGGTTTCTAATGAGGGCAGTTTACATGTTTAGCTGAGAATCAAGTGTCATTTATGTATTTGCGAACCAGCCAGGACGTTTGCATTTGCAGGTCTACTTATACAGTGGTACCTCGGGTTAAGTACTTAATTCGTTCCGGAGGTCCGTTCTTAACCTGAAACTGTTCTTAACCTGAAGCACCACTTTAGCTAATGGGGCCTCCTGTTGCCGCCACTCTGCCGGAGCACAATTTCTGTTCTCATCCTGAAGCAAAGTTCTTAACCCGAGGTACTATTTCTGGGTTAACGGAGTTTGTAACCTGAAGCATATGTAACCCGAGGTACCACTGTTCTTGCATGGATCTGTGCATGCAAGTATAAGTAGAAAAAGGCTTTTGAAGGTGGGCGACTTTAAGATATGGGCCAGGATAAGGTCCCTGAAGATGGGCACATAGATAGAAACAACAGTAACTTGACAAGGCTTTGGGAAACATGCCACTTTGACCGAGGGAGGTTGCTTAGTGACAGGGTGGCTGCAGAGAATACTGTCCTCTCCTGTGAACAGAGAGAGCAAACAGTCAAATGGGGTTGGGGGAAAGAGCAAGTGCCAGTGATTAGGAAAGGAGCTTTCTAATCTTGTACCCCATATCTGATTGACTGCTGCTTTTTGTGAAACTGCTCCATTTGTGTGTGTGTGTATGTGTGTGTTGCTAATTTTGCCAATATTATAATATAATAGCATTTCAGGAAATGTCAGGCTACACTTATTTGCATCAATAAAGAAATGTCAAGAGTCTAGCGTGTGCATTTCAAGCCTGCTACCATCCTTCGGGATGCAAATATGTTTTTTTTTAATAAAAAAGTTCAAATTAAGGTAACGAGGACCAATTTGATTTGTTCCAATGATCCGCCACATAACATAAACTGAGAATATAAGAGCACTGCTGGATCACACCAAGTCCTGTTTTCCTATAGTGGCCATTAAGAAGTTTATGGAAGGACCACAAGCAAGGCATGAATATAATAGCACTCTCCTGGTTTAGTTTCCCAGTGGCTAGTATCTGGAGGCATGCTGCCCCAATCCTGGAGGTAATTCTGCAATTGATGGTAAAACCTACGTCTGTGTATTTCTGCCTTCCGCAGAATGTTTGGCAGTGCATATATTAATCAGTTCACATACATGATTCCAAGCATTTATCACCAATGGCCACGGTTATTCATGGAAACTGAGCAAAAGTAACCTCCGGTTTGACAATACCTAGAATACAGATGGTCTAAGTTCCCGGCATGCACTCTGGTTGATTGCTATAATGGCGCAGCAAAGGAAAATGTGGCACTTCCTAGTATTTCCTGTCATGTACCTTTCCCTCTTTTCACTGCTAAAATCTGGGAGGATTTTAAAATTTTGCAGCAAAATCTTATGCATCTGTAAATCCCACAGTGTTCAGTTCAGTTTACTCTCAGTTTATGGTGGCAGGTTCAGTCTTGTTATCATTTCAGATTAGGAATCCCGGATGGCCAAAGAAAAGCTTGCCTATTTTAATATGGTGATATAAACAGCCTTGCATTTGGGCCATTAGTGTTCTATTGGCCTTAAAACGACTCTTTGGCTGAAGAAGATATTTGGACTGGTTTGCACATTATGCTAAGGCCAATCCTGACTTAACTCCAACATGCAGGCTCTCAGAGAGGAGATCATGACCACTTTGCTCCTTCCCAGTTGCTCTGCCGCTGCACTGTTTGCCTTAGCTTGTCCTCCACACCTTGTTGAACTCATGGTTTAACACTCTCTAAATTAACCATGAGCTGTGACCAAGGTTGGTTCCGTGTTATGGCTTGTGTCTTAGTTCATTGCAGCACCAGAAAGACTAGGGGCCACAAACTCCTCTCCTGGAGCCTGCAGGGTTATGCATTTGCACTAAGCCATGGCTTCTCTTAGCACAGTGTGCAAACTAGGCCAGTACAGTCGTACTGCGGCTCCCGAACACCTGGGGAGTCAAATGTTCTGGCTCCCGAAGTGATTGTTTCGGTTTTCGAACGTTCTTTCAGAAGCCAAACGTCCGACGGGCTTCCGTGGCTTCCGATTGGCTGTAGGAGCTTGGAAGTCGAACGGACTTCCGCAATGGATTCTGTTTGACTTCTGAGGTACAACTTTGTTTACAATTTGCCAGGGGGCAGGGGATGTTCATGCAACACTTTGGCCTTGGGGCAGCCAAGCATTTATTTAGCCTTTTTTGACCTTTGATCATACGCCAACCCCAGTGCGCGGAGTTTGGCCTGGGTCTGTTTTGATACCCAAATGCAACCACATATTTGAGAGCAATTAGTCAAAGACCCCCAAACTAGTCTTGATTAGAGTTCATGGGATGCATAGGTTCAGCCTGTGGTGACCTGCTGGAAGTTAGCTAAATGATGATTGTGGCTGGCATGGGTTTCAGTGCCTTTGGTTGCTGTTAACAATTTTGCAGTTCATAGATGGTTTTTGTCTGCATGTTGTAGTTGTGAACCCAGCCAGGAGTTTATTAGATCATTTTAGCCAACCGTGTGTGTGTGTGTGTGTTTGCCCTGGATTAGAGTAGGTGAACATTCAAATGTCCTTGGAGACTCTGCAAGGAAAGCAATCCTTCTTAATCTTATGGATTTCCATGGTTCCTTTTGATGAAACAGCCCAATGAAAATGAAGGTGTGAACTCACCGCAGTATAATTTATTTGTAAATGGTTTCTTACCTCAGTCCTAAAACATATTTACTTAGAAGTGAATCCTGCTGATTTCATGAGAACGTAATTCCCAAATGAGTGTGCTTAGAGCCTGTATTCTGCGCATAATAAGCTTCTCATTTTCTTGTTCTCTCTTCCACTTTTGCAGCCTGTTCAAGGTTGGCAGAATAAAATTATAATGTGGCACAAGGGGATTAAGAATAGTTAAAAGAATGATTTGAGAGAAGAACCCAAATAGTGAATGGGTTTTCTTAATAGCTTGCAATGATGTCAACTACCTTTTTCATAAATGTGACAGGCCCTTTTGTGGAAGAGTTGTAAATGGCCTGTGAATTGCAACTGCATCTTCGTGTAGGGAATTTTTGTTTAAAGTAGATCATCAGTGAAAACCAAGCTTCTTGTGATCTGATTGTTCTTTGGAGCTTGAGAAGGTCATTACAGTAGAAAACTATATACAGTATATATATATATATATATATATATATATATATATATATATATAACTTATTCAGATTGTAGAGCTATTATTGTTGGCACCATACCAGCTGTTTTATGGTATTTGCTAATACATTTATTTAAAAATGGCATACTTGACCCTCACCACATTTATATTACAATGATGATGAAGTGGCAGTGTTCAGTAGCAATATACTTCTTGTCTTTCTATGTAAGGACAAACAGTGTTTGTTTGTGTGTGCATTTTCTTCTCTTCTTTGGAAGCGTTCTGCTGGACTCTATTGGAAATATAGCAGTGGGAGCTGTAATCTACTCTTGATTCATAGAATTGCAGAGTTGGAAGGGATCCCTAGAGTGGTCTAGTTCAACCCCCTGCAATGCAGGACTATGCAGGTTGATTGAACCAACAACCCTGGCGTTGTCAGCAACACGCTCTAACCACATGGAACTAACTGAGTCCATGGAACTTGGAACCTTATATCTGGATGTTCCTGTTCCCCTCTTACTATTGCAATCATAATGTTGCCTGGTGAGCACAGTGGCTGAGCCAGGATTTAAAGCCCAGGTCACCCTCATATTTCACATGGCACTGGTTCTGACATGGACTCCCTACAATCCAGTATTGCAGTTACATATGCAAGCCTGCTGTTTCGGACATTTTTTTTGGGGGGGGGTGTATTTCCTTAATTTTATTACATTTTAATCCCACCCTTTTCCCAAAGAGCTTGAGATAACCTGTTGTAAGAGTTTGGTAAATATATTTGCAGCAGTGTGCAGGGGGAAAAACAATAATCTGGTAAGACTTCTGGTTGAAGGGATAGAGGAAAACTTTAAGTTAATTACTCATGGCAAACAAAGCCATTCTGAGTATATAGGCTTTACATGTGGAGACACTTGCTCATACTAACTGGCTCAAACTAACTTGGAGAAGTAGTAAATAAAGCATGAAGAAAGAGTGAGGAGAAAGAACAGGTTGACTTTCTGTGTGTTACACACCCACTCAGCCTGGTTCAGCTGGCTTATGGCCAGTGTAGTTACTCCTAACAGATAGTTAGGCCCAGTTGAGGCCATCACCTAAGACATGCCTTAGTTCAGGGATGGGGGTGGCTCTCCCAGATGTTCCTGGACTAGCCAGCATGGGTAGTCAATGTGGTACCCTCCAGATGTGGTTGGCCTGCATCTCCCATTAGCCCCAGGCAGCATGGATGGGCCAGGTATCATGGGAGTTGTTATCCAATAACATTTGGAGATCCAGAGGTTCCCTCTTTCTGTCTTAGGTGACTAGGGAGGAGTTTGGCAAGCCCTCAGGTTCACAAACTGACCCTCTCCTCCTTTTTTTGTACGTGTGAGAGAGTGAAATGCTTCTACCCTAGGACAGACCACAGTTGTGTGTTGGGAAACTGGTCTAGGATAGAGGTAGGCGATTGTGGAACCTGCAATATGTTGTTAAACTTCCACTGTCCCTGATCATGGGTGATACTGACTGTGGCTGATGGGAGTTGTAGTTCAACAACATTGGCTTCCCCTGGTTTAGGTGATCTTTGGAATCAGGCCATGGTCTGTACCCTTTTTACCCTCAGAGCAAGTGAGTGACTAGCCCAAGTTCATTTCTAAACTTTTTGGCTGCCTGGGGACTTGAACCCAGGGCTCCCACCTTGGGACTGGGGTATCAGAATGAGTAGAAGCTGGTAGTGCAGTCATGACTCATTCTATTAAAACACTTCATTGGTTGGTCGACTGTAACAAACCCTTGATCATTATGCTCCATTTTAGGTTGGGATGTGTAAATTGGTTGGAATTAACAGTGTGTGGAAATCAAACTGAAGGCTATGACAGAATTTCACAGGTACAATGGCTTTGGTTGTGGAGGTGCAGCACTCAGTTCTGTGGGCAGCTAGAAAGCAAACTTCTATAGTGTGTGGGTGTGTGGGAGAGAGCCAGTGTGGTGTCTTGGTTAAGAGCGGTGGACCGGGTTCGCTTCCCCGCTCCTCCACATGCAGCTGCTGGGTGACCTTGGGCTAGTCACACTTCTCTGAAGTCTCTCAGCCCCACTCACCTCACACACTGTTTGTTGTGGGGGAGGAAGGGAAAAGGAGAACGTTAGCCGCTTTGAGACTCCTTAGGGTAGTGATAAAGCGGGATATCAAATCCAAACTCTTCTTCTTCTTCTTCTTCTTCTGCTGCTGCTGCTTCTTCTTCTTCTTCTTCTTCTTCTTCTTCTTCTTCTTCTTCTTCTTCTTCTTCTTCTTTCTTTCTCTCTTTCTTTCTTTCTTTCTTTCTCTCCCTTTTCAAGCAGAATTTTTGGAAGTGCCACTTTTTTTTTTAACGGGAAACCTGAGCAAGTGGTACATTCCGCCAAGGTTAATGCAAATCTCAGTTCTAAGGAAAGTATGCAGAGTGTGGCACACTTGGCGTATGTATTCTGTATATTTAATTTCAGCCACATATCCTGTCTTGAGTGATTGTTAACATACCCTGCTGTGCTTAGACTTTGTGCAAAAGGTTTCCAGACATTGGGTGGTCTTATGGCTGAAATGTTAAAGGATGGAGGGGCCTTGGGTAACTGGAGCTTCAGAGTTAATTTTGAGTTAATTCTGAGCTTCCTTATGTTTGAAAACCTGAGGCCAGAAGTACTCTCTTTTTGATCAGATTTGTGGTTCAGCTTTTGAAGGGAAAAGAAATAGACCAACGTTGAGTTCTGCTTTGCTCTTTCTGCCTCTTCCTTCCCCCAGCGTAGTTTTGCATTTTGAATTGCTGCTAGGGATTTGTTTGCGGGGAAGGCATGTTGAGAAAATTGCCTTTGAAATTATAGGGATCTTTTGTATCCTGCCTGTGCATTTGGGTGCTTTTTCCTTTCTCAATTAAGGAAAAAACAAAGGCCACAGTTGGGGAAACAGAGACAAATGGGGGGGGGGGAATGAGCTTGAGCTTTTATTACTAGATAAGTAGGGGGATACAAATAGCTTTTGTGCCCTGAGATTCCAGTGACACCAATCATTCCAGACTTCACTTGCAATCATTTTTACAGCCAGTCAAGAGCGCAAAAAAAAAAAAAAAAGCGCAGAGAAACATAACAAATTTTGCTTTCTTTTGTAGAGCTCTTGCTCTGATCTTTGGTGTTCTTGGAAGCCAGCCATAAAATGGATTTGTATGATTTAAGGTGCAGGGGTTTCTTGCAAATTTACATTAGGGAAAAAGAGCTATGGAAAACTCTCCAGAAGTAAGTCTGTGCCGGGAATAAATATGCAGTGATTCCCGAGAGAGGCTGGAGGGTGATTTCCCCCACTTTTTTTTTTTTAATACTTTTTAAAAAAATACTATTCTCTCCCCTCCCCCCCTCATTTTTTAAAAAAAGAATAGTTTTGCCCTTGAATTCATTTTTGTGCAAGCAAGGCCCGCACTAGTGCACAAGGATGCATATGTTTCATGGCCTGGTGGGAATTGAGATGAAAAATACTTTTCATGTTACAAAATGCAATACGATTGCCCAGAACCTTAAGAGATGTGATTATTAAAATGAATCCAGGGCTACAGCTGCTGTCTGGACTTGGTGGTGGCGGTGGCTGTAGAGGCAAGGGCAACTATAGCTGCCAAAGACCACTCATTCTTCTACCAAAGTCCTGCGTCTCGCTTGTGGTGAGCACTGCCAATGTATTATTTGCCAACTCCTCTGGCAGGGCAACCAGAGAACCTTTCTTCCAGTTAGCAAAGTGGACTCAAAAAGTTAGCTTCTTCCCAAGAGGTGATAGTGCTTCCAAGTTGTAGGGTGGGATCGTGAACCTGTGGCCCTCTAGATGATGGTATGTGTGTGATGAATGCCCTCAGTGCCAGCCAACATGGCCCAGTGGTCAGGGATGAAGGGGCTTGTTGCCCAACAGCATCTCGAGATGCCACAGCTTTACTATCCCTGTTGTAGAGGGAGAGAAGGCCATCTTCCCACCCTGTCATCCCCTGGGACACCTGAACAAAATCTATGTAATTGTATGTTGCCCAGCATCAAACTCTGCTCGTTCTCAGTTTTGTAGGGATGCCAGCTCCCTCACCCCATGCCTTGCAGTACAACAAAACTCCTGCAGAGCTTCTGTGGAAGGTGACATTTGAACAGATTAGCAGCTCCTAATTCAATACCAGCAAGTTGAGTTTTATCACCCATCTCCTATAGGATCAGTGAAGTTTAGGGGAGAAGAAACAAATAACCAAACGATTGATCTGCACTGTGGGGTGGATAGGGGATGAATGTGAGCATTTTAAATGAGGAATGATTAGGTCTCTCCCCCCCCCTCTCTCTTCTCCCCTTTGACTTGAAAAGTTATTGGTTTGCTATGAAATAGCTTTTAATTGCCCTTGGCTAGCCTGCCTTAAGTTGCACTCATGTTCCTCTCCCTTCCACTTTTTAAAGCTGCTCTCAGTTCGAATATTGGACTTGATTTTAACTGAAATACGAGCAGTTTAAGGAAGTTGAGTGATCTAAATCATTGAGAGGTAAGACAGCAATAGCTCTGCTAAAGCAGGTACTTAATTAGGCTTCCATTTGTCCTAATAAGCCTCCAGCCACTGAGTAATTGATGCAGTGAACATTCTCGATCTGGGAGTTGGTTTTAATGTGAAATCTTCACTTCTTCATCATGTAAACTCCTTAATGAGACAACAGGAGCGTTAGAAACACAAAGCGCCAACTTTTAATGAAAGTTGTGCTCTGCCAATGAAAGCATAGTTGAGGGTTGTTGGGTTTTTTTGCTCCTCTGTTGGAGTGATTTCCTGCAGGTTGTTTAAACTGGGCAAAATCCAAATAGTTACTTTTGACCTTTTTTTTTTGGAAACGTGAATATTTGGATAATGCGACCGAAGAGTCAAATGAATGCAAAGTTCAGGACAAAAGTATCATTGCATGTCACTTAGCAATTGGCATTGTCTCTGTGTTGCCTGCTTTTGTCTATGCTTAACAATGCGTTTTTGTCTTCATAATTGAATGTTTAACTTTTCTATTTGTATTCAGTTCCACCTGGGCTTTAGATGGATATTGACCATTTGACTGTAACACCTTCATTGTCATTCGTTGTCACACCCTCCTAACTTCATAGGGGTCAAGCCATAGCCCATGGTGAAGGCACTGGTAGAATTTGCCTCCATCATGTTATTATTACAATTTTTTAAAATGCCAGACTTTTTTTTACAGTGTTGCGGAACAAAAGGACTGTCCTACTCTGGAACATGACAGGTTTCTCTCCCCCTCCCTACAAAGCCTGACATGTCAGATCTGTATCATTCTATTTTTGATCTGAATCATTGTTTCCTGTAAGTCTGTCAAGGATGTGAAATACAGAACGAATTCAAACATTGCATTGTTGCGGTTGTGGTAGTTTATCCTTCTTGATATCCTTATGGCCAGAAACAGCAACACCACAGTTCTCTTCAAACAATAACCTTCTCTGGATAGAGCTACGTCTTCGGTGCCCTTTTGAACAACAAAGTCTTTGATCCTCCTGTCTCATTGCAGGGGTCTGTCAGATTCTTTTTTTAATGAAGAGCCTTGGGCTTTGGTGGGACTGTGGGACTGATATCCTTGATTTTCGGCATTAGCCTTGTTTTGGTGTTGATTGAACCTGTGGAAGGGTGACTTTTTGCCCACAAGCAACACACATTCAGGGGCCCTTTATACATAGAGCCTGTGTCCCTTGAAGGATGTTCCCAGAGGTAACCTGGATCCAAGTTGTTCAGGGCATTTTACGTGCCAATTGAAATGTCTTATATTTGGCTCAGTAGCGTGTTGGCAGCCCTTTCATTGAAGGCAACCTTGCTCTGGCATTCCTCATGAGCTTTAGCTCAAGGCTCAGCCTTAAAGGAAGCCCCACATAGAGAGCATTGCAGCACAACAATCGCCAATGCCTGTTTTATGGATGAGACCAGTGAAACATTGGTGGTGCAGTGGGAAGTTGAATTATGGTCCAGGAAGCTGAGAGGACACTTAAAATTCATGTCATTCAAGTTGATCTTTGAAGTCCACAGAAAATGCCTTGGGGAACCCTGGAGTAAGCTAGAACTCTGTTGTGTGGACTGCCTGGATGATGGAGCTGTTCCCCATCCATTCTCCTGGACCAAGAGGTCCCCCACTTAGCCTGGGTCAGTCCCCAAGCTGAGGTTGCAAAGCTGGAAAAAGGCTTCTTGTCGTTTGTTGTCAGGACATTCTTGTTCAGGCTCCAAGTCCCGGCTCTCATCTCTCTTTTTCGCTGGGCCACACGGATTTCGATTGCCGTAGCCATTTGTATCTGGTGTGTGTGGCACTTTAAAAAGGAGAGAAAACACCCTCCTTTCCCAGTGCTGCTCTTGTAGCGCAGTGCACCTGATCCCCTGGATTTGGACCGGTTTGACTAGTTTCACCTGTGCTGGGGGAGCGCTCCCTCTGAGCTGCTTTAAAAATAAGTGTTGCGAAACCTCTCAGCCTTGGCAACAGCATGTAAACAGTCTGTGCGCCAGAGTGTGTGGCCGCCTAGAAACCTCCCAGCCTTGGGTGTTGCCCTTCTTTTGATATGTACAGCAGGTCTGCTGCCTCGACAGACGGGATCTTATTTCTTCTGAGACAACTTTGGGATCTTGGAACTTGCCAAGCAGAGGCATTGCTGCCAAGAATGAGTGCAAGGATTAAAATCAAGAGAACCCAGGGGGGAAAGGGATGTGTGTGTCTCTTCCATGTCTCTTCCCAATGCATCCTTCTGTGCCACAACACTTTGCTTTGTGAAAGCAACCAGCTTTTTTTAAAAAAAAAAAGCGCTACCAGAATAGAGAAGAGCCCTTTCTTTCCCTACCTGTGTGCCTCCTGCTTGATTCCCAAATGGGATTCCTAATAAAACCAGAACTGATGCTTTAGTATCTTCTAGTTGTTCAGACACGGGTGGCGCTGTGGGTAAAACCTCAGCGCCTAGGACTTGCCGATCGTCAGGTCGGCGGTTCGAATCCCCGCGGCGGGGTGCGCTCCCATCGTTCGGTCCCAGCGCCTGCCAACCAAGCAGTTCGAAAGCACCCCCGGATGCAAGTAGATAAATAGGGACCGCTTACCAGCGGGAAGGTAAACGGCGTTCTGTGTGCCGCGCTGGCTCGCCAGATGCAGCTTGTCACGCTGGCCACGTGTCCCGGAAGTGTCTGAGGACAGCGCTGGCTCCCAGCCTATAGAGTGAGATGAGCACACAACCCTAGAGTCTGTCAAGACTGGCCCGTACGGGCAGGGGTACCTTTACCTTTACTAGTTGTTCAGATTATATATTGAGCATCTGCACCACAAGCAAGCCCATTAAGATGTTTCGTAATGACCATGTTTTGGGACTAAGCAGTAGACTTTACAAACACCTGGATGAAAGCATGCCAAAATAAAAATCCATTGTGCATGTATCCACCAACCTTTATTTTTGTATGATTACACCGCTTCTTGACTGCCCATTGGCCAGAATCCCCTAGGCACTTTGCAAAAATCAAGAAAATGAACAAATGCAGCATGCACAATCTGTGAAATAAAAATGAACAAGAAAATTAAATCCGTGAGAAAAGGACATACAACACAATATTACTAAAATGTCTATCCTGCCAAAGGATACTAGGGCAGCAGACACCAAAGTGGCAAAATGAAACTATTAAAAACAAAAAAATTCAAAATAATTCAAAATCTTTTAGAACTTGTTAAAGCATGGAAAACATCTAAAAACATGCTTCAACTTTCTCTTACTTCTCTTCCCCTATCTTCTCTCCATCCCTCCTCCTCCTTTTGGCTTTCTGGTTCACAGAGCGATTTTGTGCATGCACGACTGGAACTTTATTTGTGCATATGCAAAAATCATTAACAGTGCATCCTTTTGCATACATTAATGCAAATGAGGAAGTGTGAATTTTTAAATGGCTCAAAACCAAACATACCCCAACAATGAAACCATTCTTCCCTTCCTGGAAATAATTTGCTGTTCCATTATATTTATGCAGTGTACCCAGTCAATGATATCAGGTTAAGCCAAGTTTATCTGTAACTGAGCAACTCTTTGGTGCTAGAACATTGTAGTCAAAGTGAAATGTTTCCAGCCTTCAACGCCCTGATCAGCTATTGGTCCAGCTTTAGGGCATTTTCCCCTTACCTCTTCCCCTCCCCTGCAAAATCTGTATGTTATTTAACAAACTTTTAACATCATTATGTGGGATTCTGCATTTCAAGACAGCATGGAGCTTGAGTTCTGAACGGGTGGCAATGAGACTGCATTTCCTTAATGAATAAATTTCATTTAGTCAACCACCAGAAAGAAACTTTGTGCCTGTTTTGTTTTTCTTGCTTTCCAGTCACCGCTCTCATACTATGGAATGCTGTTCCAGCAGGGATTCGGCAGGCATCCCTGCTTTTGAATTTCGGGCATCTCTTGAAGACTGTTTGTGCTGAGAAGCATTTGCAGCTGTTTTGTTAGTCGGTTGCCAGACTTGATCTCCTGTATTTTCTTTTACATTGTATGATGTACAGCCATTTAATGTATATTATGATATGACGGTATAGAAACACCTTTTGTAAATAAATAAAAATAACCATTGCTGACCACTGTTTATGATGAATGTGGATGGTGGGAATTGTAGTCCAACAGCATCTGGAGAGAACCAGGGTTGGCTAACCTCTGATTTTAATTTGTCTGTCTCATCTCCCTACCCTTGTTTTTCACTGTTAGATCCTGAAATTCCAAGCTGGTAGCTAAAATAAGGAAAACAAGAAGTGCAAATGATAGCAGCTGGGCTTAAACTGATCATTTCCTAGATGGGAAACCCCCGCTCCCAAGCTAGCAGTGTATGAGGTTGTAAAACCTGTTTGCTTGCTTGCCAACAAGAGTTCAGCATCTGTGCAGGCCTGCTGGAACATGTGTACAGCTGTGCATTCTAGTGGGAACTCTGTATTCCTCTCTGTGTTTTTATTTTTTGATATTCTGAATTAAGACACAGTTTTTACAAGGTTTT
Source organism: Podarcis pityusensis (assembly GCF_964106645.2). Taxonomy (NCBI): domain Eukaryota; kingdom Metazoa; phylum Chordata; class Lepidosauria; order Squamata; family Lacertidae; genus Podarcis; species Podarcis pityusensis. Next base: position 100,968,880 of record NC_138029.1, read on the forward strand.
TTATTTTTAAAATTCCCAAGAGCTCTTGAGATATAACAATTCCTGTTACCCTTCATCCCACGTGAACACGAGGAACACATGTTTGGATCTTGTAAGAGTCACTATATGCTGCCGGCACCCAGGTGGGGTGTAGTGCAGAGTCGATAGATGGGGATAGGGTGCTTGAGCCATGCAGTTTATTACAGAAGTGGGAAGAATGGTTACAGAAACAGCATTCAAGTGGGGCCTGTTAATTCTATAGAGGGCGTTAGGGATGGATGGAGTCTGAGATTGAGCGAACTTTTAAGTGTTCCCTCTGCTCTTGTGAACTTCATACTGAAGGTGGGTTTTTTAAAATCACTGATTTGAAATCTGACTGAAGCAGCATATGAGTATGATCTCAAACCTCTGCGTGTCTTAATAGTTCCCATAATGACAAAATCCTTTTTCCCGTCTTCATTTTTTTTTGTAAACACATGTGCACACTCGCTTGCATATTTATTTAAACAGTTCACATCTGCATATGTGTTGTCTTTGAAACGGTTTTTTGCTGTTGTTGGTTTTAATTGTTTGTATAGATGGAGTTGTGTTTCGTTATTCTGCTGTTGCAGTTTTCACTGCAAAATTGCTTTGAGATATTTTATGGGAAGCGGTTCATAAATGCAGTCAGTTGAAAAATAAATAAAACGTGTGTTCTTCCATGTCGGCCTAGATCATTTTCACTTTGTTTATTTTATAGCGTTTGCCCCCCTCTTCAGCCCAAATGCCTCTCAGAATGGCTTACACACAATCAGTCAAAGCAAGACAGATTCTTGCCCACAGGCGTACCATTGCAAAAGCAAATAAACAAGACACACAAGGGAAAAGTGACAGGAAGGGAAGAGGAGAAAAACAAACTCAGGCACCAATTCTTCAATAGTTGGTTCTTATATTAATAGGAAGTGAACCTACACGATCCTATCCATACCTTGCAGTTGGCGTGAGAAGGCATCCCTGGCCTGTCATTAGCAAAATCAGATTGCAGGTTAAGAAGACAGGGCTTTCTCAGCAGTGGCACTGTAGTTATGTCATTTGGTTCCCCAGGGAAATGTACCGAGCCTCTTTCCCTACCTGATTGAAAATATTTCTGCTCCACAAGACTTTTCATGACTTTTTAATGCTAGGTTGTTTGTGCTACGTCTTACATATTTTGTTTACGGGGTGATGTGCTTTTAACTGTTGGATATTGTTCTTCTTTTTCCTTGATAACTTGGGGGAGATTTTATTTTTGAAGGCGGGATAGAAGTCCAAAAAACAAAGTGCCATGTTTCTACTTGGTAGTACTCCAGCATTTGCAGGCATGCCATTCCCTGCAAGTATCAGTGTTCTGCAGTCTTCAGGAAAGTACATTGTTTGAGCATCTCCTGACCTGAATGTGGAACTTGGTGTTTGAACTTAGGGTTTTTTTAATGTGTGCAACAGCTTTTGTTCCCCACTTGAAAAAAGTTGCATGAGGCAAGCAGGTGTTTAAAATGTAAGCTGATAAATATGAGTTGTATCCATTGCAACTCTTCCATTAGCACATGGATTTTTGCTTGTGCAACAGGACTTTCCTCCCCTCCTTTCTCTGTTCTCCTGCAAATCTGTGCCGGGGTTTTCCCCAGTCCTCTGGAGCAAATTTTGGAGAAGGTTCAGGGTGCACAGAGGGAGGAAGTACAGTTGTGCAAGTGGAAATCCTTGCATAGATGGGATGCTTGCTTAGCCTTGCATTGGATACACACCTATGTATTTATGATGTAGCCTTTGTTCAATGATAGAGTGTGTGCTTTGCATGCAGACAGTCGCAGTTTGAACCCACGGCTTCTCCAGGTAGACCTGTGAAAGAAGCTTGTCTGAAACCTCAGAAAACTGCTGCCAGTCAAGGTAAACAAGACTGAGCTAGGTGGACCCAGGTCTGACTTCGTATAAGGTGGTGCTGTGTCAGACACCATGTTTCACAATCAATCTATTCAACCTCGTTTCAGATATTACATACCCTCCAACATGTTCAGTCCCAAAACTGGGATGCTCATCTTTCTGTCTGCACTCCCACAAAATCATGGAGCCCCAAAGATGTTCTATTTTCAGGGCTGTGCTCTTGCGGCACCCCAAAACACGTGTTTTGGGGTGCTGTGCAAAAAGGTTTTTTTGGGGGGGGGGCGAGATCTTGGTGCAAAATTGCATGAGATCATGGTGACCAAAATGGCCGCCATTCTCTCACAGGAAAAAAACAAGATGTTCAGGTTTTTCCAGGGCACTTGCAGGATATGATATATTACACCATGGGCTTGGTTGCATTTTCCCAGATTCCCTTGAAAATAGGGCAAGGCCTGAGTTTGGGTTTTGAACTTGTACCACATAACAGGGTCCTGAATGAATGTACCAAATTCTTCTCAGAAACATAGCCTTCAGTGGAGCTACCCAGCTACAGGCAAACCGACAAGCGGGCTTTGCTTGGCCAGTTTTAGTTTCCTAGCAGAATCTTTTGTTCAGCTTTTGTTCCACAGTGTGTGCTGCTTCCTGCTTTTCCTGTTGTCTTCATATAGGGAAACCATATATGAAAGAAGGGCAAGCGTGTCCCTGCAATGTTGGTGTGGCTGTTTCGAAAACAGGAATTGAGTCATAGCCTCCAAATGAGGTGGTCTCCTGGAAAAGGATAAAACAACACAAGGCCACCCCCCTTAGAGACAGGAAGACTGCTGGTATTGAGCTCAAAGCTCCCAAGGCCACCGTTGTTAATATGCAACAGCATTTCCTTTATAAACATGCCTCTCCGGTCAGCCTTGTAAGCACACCTGGGCTCACTGTTTCCAAAATGTAATTGACCAGGCCTCGCCTGGGAATGATTTTAAAAGCCAATCAGGCCATTTGGCCAAATTAGTTCTTAATTTGAAGGACACTTCAGACTTTTAAATGGTGACCACAATCAACCTGCGGTGAGAGGTTTATGTGGATTTTAATTCTTTGTTTTTTAATATATATTTTTTAAAGCAAATGCTTGTTAGCTTAGCTTCACACATATGCAGCAGTAAAGAGGAAGATATTTGGGTTCCTTTCTCAGAGCCGGTCTTGAATACAAGTTGGCGCAAATCACAGGTGGAGAGAGTCCTGTTGCACTCAAGTTCTGCTTGTTTCCTCCCATGAGTATTTGGCAGGCCCAGTGCTCCATAGTTGATGGGTCATTGTTCATCTCATCAGCTAGCCTTCTCCTCTAGAAACACCACTGTGGCAGAAGAGGCTGTAAAAGAAATCTGTCCTTTCCATAGGCGTAACGACAACTGTTGTAGTGCAGCAGTTTACTTGATCATAGCCCCATTGCATCTAAGGCGTCTCAGTGTGTATTTATTGTGTTATATAAACACAAGAATGTTGACCTCTCTGTGGCACCACCAGCTCCACACCTTTGTGAGACGTACAATTCATAGCTATTAAATCCATGCCTCGGTTTCACTGTGAGTTGGTGTTTTCCTGTGTTTTCTAGTGCCAGGCTGTAATTTGGTTCTGATAATGGGCTGGACTGTGTAAACTAAATATAGGGTGTGTTGTTTGGGGTGTGGTAGATTATAAGGCCACCCTTGGGAGGTGGTGGACTCTCCTTCTGTGATGGACAGCAGAGCCAGACTAGAGTCTGGTTGGCTACAGAGTCAGCTGACCACAGAGCAGTGGGGTACAGCACTTTTTTGGGGGTGGGGGGAAAATAAAAGGAGCAGTTTTTGAAGGAGAGAGTTATATAGGGCTGGGTTTAAGATGAGATATAGTGCTGGATTTGAGAAGAGGGATAGGATTTCATTAGAGATGCTAGACAGGTTTCAGTTTGGGAGATAGGGAGTGAGATAAGGAGAACTGGTTCTGAGTGAAGTGAAACATACACATTGAAGAGACTATCCATAGTGAGAGGACAGAGCCTCACAGCTTGGATAGGGAGACCGGGTTGAGGGTCTGGGAAAGGTATACAGACAGGAGTGTCCTGGGAGGGCTGAGTCTGAACTGGGAGAGGTAGATCCTGTGGGAATTCAGGCTACCTGGGTCTCAGTGTTGTTGTTGTTAGAATTTATATACCACCCTATACCCGGGGGTCTCAGGGCGGTTCACAGAATAACAGCCAGGAGGGGAGAGTTCTTCTAGGTAGAGAAGACTCCCAACCCAGTAACAAGGGGTGAGGGGATCCTCTGGGTCTGTTATACCATTTAGAAAATCTCAGATGTGGGATTCTTAAGAGAGTGGGTACCTGAGGAGAAGTGCCCCTCGCTCATGAACCACAGTAATAATCTGTGAAGGAAACTGTATGGTGTTGAAAATATTTAACTGTAATATCTAAGTAACAGAAGCTGAGTTGAGCATTTTGCCATCTATCCTAAAAACCTTAACATCCACCATCTGATTTTTAGTAACTGAACTTTAAGAAGAGCTGTGCCAATTGTGTTGTGTTTGAGCCTGAGACATCTTAGAGTTAGTTAAAGCAAACAAGTTAACTTCTACCTGAAAGAACGCTTTTCCTGACCCACTTTGTTTCATAAACCTCTTTCGTTTAATAAAACTTTTCTAGTTTGTTTAATCAACTCTTGCCTGAGACTCTAAATCATTAAGTTTCCCCTCACACAAGTCCCCCACTAGATAATCTGTGGTAAATTGTAGGAATTCATGTAATTGGTGTACCTTGAAGTGGGTGCCCTGTATTTCATAGGGAGTGGATCCGCCCCATTATTAATTTGTGGTATTAAGTGGTGGTTCCACTACACCTTCCTTGGAGGTTTTAAGCAGAGGTTGGATGGCTGCCTGTTATGGATGCTTTAGTGGAGATTCCTGCATTTCAGGGGGTTGGTCCTCACGGTCCCTTCCAATTCTATGATTCAGGGATCTTGGTCGAAGCTAAATGGCAGTCTGATGAGCAAAATGTGCTAGCAGCTCTTTACGTGTATGTTTGTAGCAGATGCTGTTGACTAAATGTGAATTTCACAAAGCAGTTTTGATTGAAACCGTTGGCTACAGCAAGACCCGTAGAAGTGAGTCAGTAGAAATCCCCACTTTTTAAATTCCCTGGCATATTCCCAGTTGATCTTCATGGTCTTAGCTGTTTTCAGTGAAACCCATTTTAGTCATAATTTTATTTTTGTAAATCAGGTTATCCACATGCAGTTGCATTGTAATTAAATTTCTCCCTTCCCTACAGCACAGCCTATCTTCTGCAGGCAGAAACAGGGTAAGGGTGTATCATGCAATTACTTTCCCAGCCAGGTTACTTTCCCATCGAGGAAGTGGGCATTTGAATAGCCCGAATGCTTGGTATTTGAATGCCTTGAACACGTTCAGGGAAAGCAAATGAGGTGACATACTGGAGATGATGGATTGGAAAGCAAAAAAGCCTTGAATTTTTCTTTTTCTTTTTTACCTTCTAAAATGACTGCAGTTTGCATTGCATGGAAATGTTACGGATCATGGAGATAAAGGCAAAGCTTCCAAATATTCTTTTGGAGTTCCCAAACACTGGTCCATGGACTGCAAAGGGATGTGGGTGACGCTGTGGTCTAAACCACTGAGCCTCTTAGGCTTCCCAGCTGGAAGGTCAGCAGTTTGAATCCGTGCGATGGGGCGAGCTCGCGTTGCTCTGTCCCAGTTTCTTCCAACCTAGCAGCTTGAAAGCATACCAGTGCAAGTAGATAAATAGGTACCGCTGTGACAGGAAGGTAAACAGTGTTTACATGAGCGCCGCACCCCATAGTCGCCTTGGACTGGATATCCCGTGGTCCTTTACCTTTACTTTTTACCATGGACTGCAAGTGGTCTGTGAGGTTCATTCAGGTTGGTCTGTGGTGTGTGTCTGTAGAACAGCGGGATCATTGGCTATGAATGGCAGGCTCAGTGCATTAAACATTCATACTGATTTTTAATTTTAACTTTATTGCTTCTTATATTGCATTATGGATCATTTCATGTTACACTGAATTCTATGGAGTTCAAATTGCAGTACACACTGAAATACAATATAATAAACAAAAAAAAAGCACTAAAATGCAACTAAAAGTCTCACAGTGTCTAGCAATATAGTACTGAACAACATAGTACTGAAATACAATATAATAAATAAAAGAAGCACTAAAATGCAAATAAAAATCACACAGTGCCTAGCACGGTGAGTTACAATTGTTACAATGGGCCGAAAAATCCTCAAGTGACCTGCCAGTTTTCAAGTGGTCACTGTGGGGACAGAAAGAGAAAGTCTGAGGTACTAAAGCACGTGTGAAGAAAGTGGATAGAGAAAATGTTTTCTCCCTCATAACACCAGAACTCATGGACATCCAATGAAGCCAAATGTTGGAAGATTCTTGCAGCACATAGTTGAACTATAGAACTCACTCCTGCTGGAGGCAATAATGGCCACCAATTGGATGGCTTTGAAAAGAGGATTAGAAGGATTCACGAAGGCGAAGGGTATCAACAGTTACTAAGCCTGATGGATATGCACTGCCTTCATTATCAGAGGCCTTCCCATTGCCAGAGGCTGATTCAGGGGAGGGTGACCTGTTCGGTCACACTGGGTGCAGAGCCGTCCTAGGGGGTGCTTCAACTACAATTTAGAATGGAGTGTGAGAGGCAGAGGTTGCCGAATTTGGGCATCACAGAGACCGCAGGTCCTCTGTTGCCATTGGCCATTTTCCCTGACAGGACTCAATTTATACCCAAGATTCTCTTTGGTAGGCTGATATTCCCATTTTACATATTGGAAACTCAGAGTCCAGACTTTGCTGTGGGTATCCTGCAAGGATTTTGCTGCCTGTATCCCAGTGGCTCATCAAAGCATATATATTTTTGGAGGATATACAGTGGGGAATCAAATGTGTTAATCTCTTCTGTGTTCCTGCAGAGCTTGGGAATGCTAATCAGAGCTTTTGTTCTTTTAGTTCATAATTCACTCGTTGGCATCTTCGGGATATTGGATTAAGGGAAAGCAAAACCAATGGGTACAAGACAGACTTAATTTAACAAGCTCTGTTTTCAAGTTTCCATTGCATTTCAAATCTAATTGCTTCTCATGGGAACTACTCAACACTGAATCCAACCAGAATATAGATTTTGACTTCTTCCAGCTTACTTACTAAAGAGTAAATGGACTTATTAACAGTTGTACGATTCCAGAGGCGCCCCCCTTCTGTGCCCAGGCATGAATTGAACGCTGCTGCATTTTCATTTTGTGTGTTGCGTGAACTGCTTCCTGGCCATTGTTGAGGGCACTGCCTGCTGTTGCTTTCATTGTCCTTTGGGGATGAATGTGCGAGACTAGCAACCACTTACTAGCACAGAAGATTGCTGTTTGTTTAAGGAAGAAGGAACACTGCACTCATGATGTCACCCAGAAGGGTATTACTACTGAATGGGAAAATTGGAGAAAGTATTGTGAAATCATTTACTTATTTGTTTTCTATGCATCTCTCTGCCCACAAGCCTGGAAGAAAAGTATGGAATAGGTCTGTGAAGCGGCTGGCTAGAAGGCTACTGAGAATTCCCCTTTTACGATACTTGTTGTACCTTAAGAGCCCTGTTGTCCTTAAAAAGCCATACCAGTCTCTCTGCACATGGCGTCCCTTTTTTATAAGCACATTCTGGGTCTGGCGCCACCCGTGAACTTCATTAAATAGGCCATCGGTCCTGTTAAATAATCAAAACTTACTTTTGTGTAGCAATAGAATTAAGTGCTGGGATGCTTTTGCATATGCTACATGCAAAGCAAACAAAAACGGTGCAGAAAAGCGGTATGTATAAGATATGCTCAGGAGCCAATTACAAGAAGCATAGGCTTTGGAGACCTAGAGCTCCTGGCAACTTGGCTTTGCTGATTCATACAGCAGAGTAATGAGTGTTTTCTTTGGCTGACAGGACATTGCCACAGTTCCCCAGAAGTGACCTTTCCCCCTCCCCTCCCCAAAACCTGCAGAGCCTCCTATGTAGTGTTGCCAGCTTAGGAAACAGCTGCTTTTCTAGGCAGTGTCCAAGGAAAGAGATGACTCATCCAGCTGAATCCAGCCTAGACATGAAAGTTTTGCCTAGCCTACGGGTTCAGCAAATCCCATCTTTAGCAGACAGGGTCCCAGCAATGAGGAGAGCAAGAGAATTTTGAAAGAAAGCATATAACAGTCTCTACTTATTGCAGTCAGATACCATTGAAATGCAGTGCTCAGAAAATCGCCACGCTTGGGAACAAGTGAGCCAAAAACTTCCCTTAATGTGATTATATTTTCCTTTCATAGTCAGTGTGTCGTATCAGACAGAATGTTGCCTGCTCATGTTCTGGAAGAACTTGCCTATGTTTTTGTAACCAGATTTTCAGGCTGCAGAGGGGTATCTGTCTCTGCCCCCACCCCACCCCGCTAGATTATAATTTTGTTTTGAAGACACTTGCATTTCATGCTGTTGTCACCTCAATTCTAATAGTCAGTTTGAATGGATAGAGAAGATCAGACTAGGATCCTCCACTCGCTTTTGTTGCATTGGACCATAACTGGGATCTTGGCAGCCTTCCAAATGACTGGCCGTTTTTGCAAAAATGTTTCATACGCTGAATAAACTTCCTTTGGGTGTGCAACTAGTCACTGTGAGTTGCCCTCCTTGAAGCCAATCGTTATCCGTTAACAATAACAATTTTATAGCACTTTGAAAGTGTTTTAGGATGTATTTAATTAAAACAACATTTTCTAATGCCTCTTGCATAGGTAACAATTCTCCTCCTCGGCTATCCTATGATGAAGGTTTATTTATGTATAAAACAATTTCTGTACTGTTTTATGGCCCTTGCAAGGACCCTTAAAACTTTTTACGCAAAGCAGGGATGGAGAACCTGTGGATTACTTTGCTGAGCACGTTGTTGGATTCCCATTTGCATCATTCCTGGTCACTGGTCATGCTGGCAGTGGATGATGGAGTTGACGTCCAGCAACACCTGGAGGTCTACAAGTTCCACATTCCTGACACAAATGAATAAAAAAAACCCAAACCCAAACAACATCAAATAATAAAAAAAGATAACAAAGTCAAAAACTTCCACCACGTGGAATAGTATTTTCACTGCTTGTCTAGCTACCATCAGAGTTGGGCAGCGTTAGTTCCAGGTTTTACAGGGCCTTTAGGCAAGACACCTGCCTCCTCCATCATTAAGTCCATCTCCTCACTGCCCTTATCACCAGCTGCTCCTCCTGTTCTTTTCACATCAGTGCTACCACCTGCTTGCTTGCCAGGCAGAACGCCAGTGAGCAAGCAGGCAGGAACATCTACTCTTCCTTCTTGCCACCACTGGTGTCTGCAACAGAGTGAGAAGCTGACAAACAAATAGAAGAAGAGGAGCAGGCCCAAGGCTCTTTTGTCAGTGGAGATCTTGCCGGGGTCTCTGCCTGCCTGCCTGCCTGGGCCTACTCTTGATGCCAGCTTCTGAGGATGAAGCTGGTCGTCTCACCTCCTTTAGAAGGTTCAGTTATGCAAGGCAGGTTCTGGAAGTGCCCTCATTGTGAGAAGTGAGGTTACAGGAAATCAGGCAGAGGGTATTCTTGGTAATCGCACCCACCCTGTGGAACGCCCTCATGTCAGATGTCAAGGAAATAAACATCTATCTGACTTTTAGAAGACATCTGAAGGAAACCCTGTATAGGGACGTTTTAAATGTTAGATGTTTTACTGTGGTTTTATAATTTGTTGAAAGCTACGCAGAATGGCTGGGGCAACCCAGTTAGATGGGCAGCATATAAATGTGTTCTTCTTCTTCTTCTTGTTGTTGTTATTGTTATCCTGCTTTCTTCTGTGGCAAGCAGCTTTGACTTCCTAGACATAGTGGGATATGATACGACAGTGACAGCTTGATACCCTCTTTCTCATGCAGAGGGAAGGCTTTTGAGAACAGATTTCACTATATTAAGTACAATATTCAAGAATGGTTAATCACTGGATTAGATGGTCAAATACTCACAAGGTTTTCTCTGTTTGTGGTTATACATGTACATACGTTTCTCTCTCTCTTTCTCTGTCTCTCTCGGCAAATTCATGCTAAATTTGTATTAAAATCAGTTCAGTGTTCTATGAGCCTTGTTGGAGGTCTGGTAACTCCAGTTACTTCTGGGTGAAACTGACTCGAGCCATTTCAGCTGGATTTCAGACCTTGTTTGGGGGGCAGAAGCAACCTTGGTTGCCTTGTCCGATGACCTTCACGTAGAAAAAGACAGAAGGGACGTACAAACAGATGTATGTTCCTGCACTTCTCAGCAGCTTTTTGATATTGTGAGCCATGCTATCCTTTTGCACAGGTTGTCCCCGTTAGGCCCTGCTACAGAGACACCTCTTGGCAATGGTTCCCCTCTTCCTTGGATGGCCATTTCCAAAAATTAACAACCTCAGCCTTTCTTGTTGTTTTGCTTATCTTCCAGCTTGAATAATTGGAAACCGGCTCGTTACTTTCCGACATTTTAGTGGATCGTAATAATAAAAGGAAACAGATGGGAGTCTGAGAATTTGGGGTTAGTTTGCCATCAGGCTAGCCTGGGTTTTTCCTGTAGCCTAGGACTGGGAAACCCCAGGTGATTGGATCATCTAAGCACTTGGACATCCTTCCATCCCTGTGATGGGCTCATGTTCCTTGAAACTTCTGGCACCTCCGGACTGATTAAAAACGAAAGGACTCCAAACTCTGTGAACCAAGTCCAGAATTGTTGGTACTTCAGTGTTAACATTTTAAAAGAAATCCCCAAATGGGTGACCTCATTATTTATGTTCATGATGGACGGTGGTTGTGGAAATATCTGTTGTTAGTTGTGGCTCTCTTTCCCACACCACTCCCAGCAGCTCTCAGATGTGCCAAGGAGACACACAGAGAATGCTTGAGAAATTGGCCGTGAGCTCAGTACAGGAATGTGTTGGTCTTAGTCTTGCTTCACAATGGGAAAACATGCTGTTTGTGCTATGTCATTCTGTTTCTGAAACGGTAGAGAGTCTGCTTAACAAAAACGCCTCGGACAAAGTCTGGTTAAACAGTAATGGATCTTTATCGCTACATTAGTAGGTGCGCTGTAAATATGGCAAGCAGAAAATATGTGCTCATGTGACTGGCCGCCCATCAAGGTTAAAGTATGAAATACTGCTACAGTTACTCATGGAAGTCAAAGGTTGTATTTGTCGTGTGGGAATCGATCTACCACACTTATCTTCTCCTTCTCCCCCACCCCTCGGGGCTGTTAATCCCAGCATGTTTTAAGACTTGGCAAATTCCTGGAACCTGGTGCGCTATAAAGCAATTCTCCATTAGGCCTGCATTAGGAAATGCCAAAGGTTCTCTCTTTCGCCCTCCCCCCAAAAAGCAACTAATAATGAAAATTAATATATGCATAGCCGTTCATGTGAAAATTGCACTTGAATGAAAGCTTGTTCTCATAAAATGTTAAACCGCAGCATAATCTTGCCTTCTGATTCTCAAGCCAAGTTGGGGCAGAAGACATGATGCTTGTGTCTGTTGGTGCTTAGAGCAACAGAAATCCAAAGTAGGCCATTTGCTCAGGCCCTGTGTCCATAAAACCAGTTTTGTTTGGTTCCTAAGTCCTTTCCCTAACTGGGTCTTGAAAGTGAGATATACTCTCTGGAAAAATAAATGTGAACATAGTCACCATTTGTAGGTTTGGGGAAGGATATCAGGTTGTAGCTCTCGCCAGCATGGCCAGGGGTCGGGAGCGATGTGGGATGTGCTTGGGCAACAGATTCCCAACTACTGGGAAATACTTTTTCTTTCAGGAGTGATCAGAATGTCCTTTTGTTGTTGTTTAGTCGTTTAGTCGTGTCCGACTCTTCGTGACCCCATGGACCAGAGCATGCCAGACACTCCTGTCTTCCACTGCCTCCCGCAGTTTAGTCAAACTCATGCTGGTAGCTTCGAGAACACTATCCAACCATCTCGTCCAAAGTATTGGAGCCTCAGCTTCAGGATCTGTCCTTCCAGTGAGCACTCAGGGCTGATTTTCTTAAGAATGGATCGGTTTGATCTTCTTGCAGTCCAGGGGACTCTCAAGAGTCTCCTCCAGCACCAGAATTCAAAAGCATCAATTCTTTGGCGATCAGCCTTTTTCCTTGGAGTTTTCTTGGCAGGGATACTGGAGTGGCTTGCCGGTTCCTGCTCCAGGTGGATCACGTTTGGTCAAAACTCTTCACTATGACCTGCCCATCTTGGGTGGCCCTGCACGGCATAGCTCATAGCTTCTCCGAATTACTCAAGCCCCTTCGTCACGGCAAATAACAGTAGGCAGCTTTCCTACATTGTGGAAGGTGGGGAAGAAGGTCCATAGCTCTGGTGTAGAGCATCTCCTTTGCCTACAGAAGTCCCCAGACTCAATCTTCAGGCAGGGGCAGGACAGAACCCTGTCTGAGGCCCTGGAGAGCTGCTGCCAATCAGTGTAGACAATACTGAGCTAGATGGGCCAATGATCTGACTCACCATAAGGTCTCTGTTTATTGTTCAAGTTATATGGCTGGGGGAAGATTACTTTTCTCTTCCTCACTGCTCATCCTTCCATCACCTTGTAGCCCAAGCTGGCAGGAATCTTTCAGAGTCAGCCAAGTGTGAGCTGTCACTGAGGTGAGCCAGCCACATGGCTGTTAAATGACATGTGATGCATGTTGGGCAACAGGGCAATTGGGAGATTTCGGGTACAAAAAGAGCCTACGCTAACTCTGTTTTAGCTGTACCGACTACTTGCCCAGACTGCATAGTTTTTAAAAACCCAGGTCTGTGGAAGGAGGAACGAGTATAAATATGGTACAAAGTGTCTGAAAACGATGGTGTTTTTTAAGTAAAGCATTTCATTTTGTCACACTTTATTGCATGCTGGGTTTTAAAAACTGGCTGTGGTCTCCTGTTACTTCATAAATGCAACGGCTTGAGACGGCAACATGATGAAGTTAATATGGCTGCAGCTAAAATATTTATTGCAGTTTTAAGGGAGAGATTAGAGCGTACAAAAGTTCTGCATAGTTTATTAAAACCGCCATGCAGTGTTTTAAAAGTTCAAATGTTCACGGCTGGTTGTTGTCTTATTTAAAGGGACAATAAAGCTCGCTATACTGCACTTGACAGTTCTCAAAGCCTTGTTTGGCACAATTAAAGGCTTAGGCATGCTTGCTCTTAGAGACACGTGCCTTCAGAGCTGTTTTCTGAAGGGAAACCGCTATGAAGTTTCCCGGTGATTCTCAGTGAAACTCGTGGCTCTGGAAATATCTTCCCCTTGAAGCCACTCTGCTGCAAATATTTGTCTTCACCTTCAGCAATGTGCTGAGAATTGTATACGAAAGAGAAGGATAATCTATTTCCTCTTTTGTGCCCTCTTTGTCCCATGATCTAAGATTATGCTCCGCAAGCAATAAGAATAAAGTTGTAGGCTTCGTTGCATTGTTGAACAAACATCTTGTGGCACGGGTGGGGAAGGCTGAATCGTGCTAAGGGCCGTGTTCCCTCCCGAACAGCCTTTTAAGGTCCACATGCCTAGAGATGTGAAGGACTGAGGGGGGGGGGGGACCCTGAAGAAATTCAGGGGGGATGGCAAGATTTTTTTCCATTTCCCCCAAAGCCTTTTTCGGATCCCTGTATCTTCTGCAGGTGAAATAAACTTGTATGTGTTCGGGAATACTTCATTCCAAATAAAAACTGCTAGCACATTTGCAAAGCTGAGCAGTGTGGGGTATGGTTTCGAACTGGATGGGGGATCTTGTGTTGAGTTTCCTGCATTGCAGGGGGTTGGACTAGATGACCGTCAGGGTCCCTTCCAACTCTACAGTTCTATGAAGAAAGAAATTGACGTGTGAAAGGCTTGAAGCTTATTTCAATCTAGGCAAACCTTCTGTTTTTAGAGGTCCATGATAAATATGATGACAAATATGAAGAAAGTGAATCTGATAGCGATAGCTTAGAAAAAAGAGACTGATTCAATTTCATGAATGTTCATTTAGATTTGTTCCTCCTCCCTGCTTTTTCTCAGCTCTTTTTATTTCTGCTTGACACTGTGGAAAATGGGAGAAGACATAATAATTTCCAGAGTAAATAATAATTTGTTTTACAATTATGCTGATGGTTTCTGTGTTGTTGTTGTTTTTTGCATTCTGGTTTTTTGTGTGTTTTTTGCATGCTTGGTTCCTTACCATTCAGCAGATTATAGCTACATTTGTAACAACAACAACAACTTTTTAAAAATAAAATCCTTCTCATTCACTTTCTCATTAATTGATGGAGAATGGTTGGAGGAAATGTAGGGTTACGTTTTTCTTACAGCACATAATTCTGCTCTGCACAGATATATGCATCCCTGCGCATGGATCTGCAAACATATAGCCATATTACAGACAGAGTGAGAAACATCCACATTCCCAGATGATCCCTGTGCTGTACCTTAAACCTATCAGCTTCCTTCTCTATCTTCTTGTTCAGACAGATACATTTTAGGCTTTGTCCTGTTTACAGCTTCCTCCTCCTCACACTGCTCTCTCAGACCTCAAGATGAGAGGTCATCTTTAACTCTCCTCTGAGGGACAAAGGAGAAAACACGGCTGCCTTGTTTTTTCTCTAGACTAGTTAGGTAAAGGTAAAGGGACCTCTGACCGCTAGGTCCAGTCGCAGATGACTCATTGGGACGCAGGTGGCGCTGTGGGTTAAACCACAGAGCCCTAAGGCTAGCCGATCAGAAGGTCGGCGGTTTGAATCCCCGCGACGGGTGAACTAGTTAGGTTAGGTTGCAACTAGAAATTTTTCTATACAAGTTATGTGTTTCCTACAATAAACAATTTTATTATTTCCTTGCTTACAAGCATCTCTCTGTGTCTGATTGCAACAAGTAAAGTCCACTCTCTTAAGACCTACCGGCGAAACGCTGCTCACTCTGCAGATGTTTCAGTAGATAATTGACCTGATTATCCCAACAGTTTCTGCAGTGAGTGTTCTCTTTGCTGGTCTACTCTTTGAGCCCCGGATAACCTGATGGCTAGTGACAAGTTGTTTGTAGTAGATGGCTCTGGTGCTGCTGTAACTTCTAAGTGGGGAGAAAAAGAGTCTGGGACCAGTGTGTTTGCAAAATTATGATTCCTGCAGCATTTCAGAGAAGGTCATGCTACATGGTTGAATGCTTGCTTGTTCTTTTTATACAAACACACACAGAGAGACAGAGAGACAAACAGACAGAGAGAGGGATAAATTGGCATTGGTAAAAAAAGAGCAACTCCTGAGAGCCTTGTCTAGCGTGCGCATGAAAAGACTTTGTCATTTATTTTAAAGCTGGCCAAACTGAACAGAAGTGAGCGCCTAAATTCAATTAATACTGAAGATAACCCTGGCATCATTCTTGTAATAGTTAAGAATTTATGCCCTCCTTTGTGAATTCAAGCTTTAATTTATCGCTTCAGCCTTCCAAAGGTGTAAATACTTTTATTCCTGGAACCGTAACCATGGAAAACAGATGAGTTTTTATCTCAATTAAAAATATCCAGCTTCAAATTCAGATGGGAATACAGCACGCAAGTTACCTTGTTCTTACAAAAATGCAAAATGAATTTGGAAACATACTTAAGAGGATATTTGGTGTGGCTTCTCTCTTGTTCCCCTCCTTACTGTTCTTCAGGTAGTTGTGAGCAGTGCAGACAATGTACCCGAACCGCAGGATATTACTGAACTTTGACCGCTATACATTTTACTTACCAGATATTATTGGTTGATCTTAATCTTGGCATTCCGGGAAGGGGGAATGTCCTTTGGAGGTTGCTATGATCCTAAAGCTGAGGCTCCAATACTTTGGCCACCTCATGAGAAGAGAAGACTCCCTGGAAAAGACCCTGATGTTGGGAAAGATGGAGGGCACAAGGAGAAGGGGACGACAGAGGACGAGATGGCTGGACAGTGTTCTCGAAGCTACCAGCATGAGTTTGACCAAACTGCGGGAGGCAGTGGAAGACAGGAGTGCCTGGCATGCTCTGGTCCATGGGGTCACGAAGAGTTGGACACGACTAAGCAACAACATGATCTGGTTGAGGGACCTTGAATAGATTCTTGGTTCTAGATAAAAGATTTGAGTGCCAGTAATAATGGGCCTAATGACACTGGATGAAATTTCTCTTACAACATTTGCTGTGCCCTCTGCCCTTAGAAGTGTTGCACCTCTTTGAGCGCCTATTAAGGTATTTTTTATAAGGCCACTCAGTGCCACTGAAGCAGTTGTAACTTGGTAGTTCACAATGCATACTGTCATCACCATCACAACGGAGATCCTTCGTGGCTGTCATTGCTGGTAATGTGCAAAGGAACGTGTTTAAAGTAGTTCCTTGCCATTTATTCCAGTTTTTATGGAGCCTATCTATATCAGATGCTGTATGAAAAGCATCCACTAGCCCTTGTGGCACACACAAATGCATCTTAACTATGCACTGACCCCACAACATATAGCATGTGCGATGATCTGTTGCCCAGTGATATATCTCCACTGGCGTACAAACACAGGTGTTTAAGCCTCTCACAACATGGTGGTCACTTACGTATCGCCAGAGAAGAGGGCGCAGTTTTGCAGGAAATGTGCATATGAAAACATTTCACATATGGAAATTTGTAAACAAGTACAGTAAGTTAAAATAGAAATGCGCTACGTTTCACTATAGTGGGAAAGACTTTTACTTCCGAGGTTCTCTTCTGTAAAGCAGAACACATGGCTGCTCTACATCTCTGTTGACACCAGACTGGTTTGGTGTTTTTTGGGGGGCACCAAACACCTTGGTGAAATCTAGGAGGAAAAAATGGGTTGCCCACACCCTCACAACCTTGTCTTGGGTATCTGTATGTTTGCTGGACAGTGTTCTTTTTCACAAGCTCCCCCCCACCCCTGTGTGGATACAGGTGCTGCTCACAGACAGACATATGTTCCAGCAGGTAAAGATAGCTAATCTCTCACCTCCTTTTGAAATCAGCTCAGTTTGCTTCAATTTAAGCCAAGGCTGTAGGCAGCCAACGCCCACCCATCCCGAACTACTACTGCTTTCATTGGGGGCCATACAGTTCTTCTTCAAGAACAGCAGGACATTTGAACCCACCGCAAGGTTGTAGAAAATGGTCCCACGAATTACCTAAGCTATGGTGCTGAGACTGCAACTGCTCCAGGATTCGGATTTCCAACAATATGGCTACAGTGCAAGGGAAGGAAGCTTTTTTTCCTTTTATGCAGGATGCACCTGTAATGTTTTCTCCTCTTTGCTTTGTATGAATATTTATGTGCAGATATGCACGTGCTCTCTTCTAAGATCATATACCGTTACATGCAGTGACAAACTCCAGAGGCAGGGCTAAAGGATCTAGTTTCCTTCTGGATGAGTGTGCGCCAGAAACTTGCGGCACTTCCGTGATATCTGTTTATTTACAAATGCGCACGTTGAGCACGGCGGAGCAGTCATGCACAGAGGCAGTTGAAATCTGTAAGGCCTTGGTTCCTTAGAAGAAGAAGAAGAGGAGGAGGAGGAGGAAGAGGAGGAGGAGGAGTTTGGACTTGATACCCTGCCTTTCACTCCCCTTAAGGAGTCTCAAAGCGGCTAACAATCTCCTTTTCCCTTCCTCCCCCACAACAAACACTGTGAGGTGAATGAGGCTGAGAGACTTCAGAGAAGTGTGACTAGCTGCATGTGGAGGAGCGGAGAATCGAACCTGGTTCACCAGATTATGAGCTGATAGACCACTGCTCCTAACCACTACACCACACTGGCTCTCACACGCCAGTATGCCTTCGTCATCTCCCAGTAACACTGTTCCTTTTCCAAGCTAGCTCAAAGCTGATGCTGCCAGGTACCTAACTACAAACTGCTGACAGAACTCTCTTGCTGCCACCATCCTGCAGAGTTTAATTTAGTTTAGGTGCAGGTTATGCAAAACGAGAATTCATGTTGAGTTAACATTATTGATAGAATCTGTGTATAAAAACTGTATGTGCCAACTTGAGGTTTAATAATATTTACCAACTTGGTGTTTAACTGCTGCCAGTTGGAGTATATCAGTGTTTCTTAAACTTGGGTCTCCAACTAGACTACAACTCCCACCATCCCTGACCACTAGTCATGATGGGAGTTGTAGTCCAACAACAGTCAGGGAACCAAGTTTGAGAAAAACACCGGACTGTATGAAGTACTGAGCTAGATGGAGCAGTGGTCTGACTCAGCATGTGACAGCTTCCTATGTTCCTAAACTTTTAAGCAACCAATACCAACACACATGACAGAATATATAGGTGCCTTCTGAGATTTAAGCAGCATTTTGTGTTCCTGGGAAATCTGAATTGATGGCTGGTCAGCCCCCACCCTCCCGCCCCGCCGGCTGGCTGGCTAGTGTCATTGCTCATTCAACTATAAGCATTATTTATTAACCTCATAACTATTTCTTTCCAACAGAGTTCTGTCTGCACCCCCTAGTGGTATGGGGGGGAAACGTATCCATGGGACAGATGAGAGCTTACCTGTGTTGCCAAAGGGCTTGGCGTAACACGGGTCTGAAAAGTGAACATTAATTTGGAGATGGTCTGGCTAAAATATAGCAGCGTGTCAGCAGCGCTGCAAAGCACATGATTGATCTGAGTTTTGCTAAATGGCTCTGGACCTGAAAAATAAATAAATAAATAAACAGAACATTAGCATATAGAGAGGGTTCGCTGCATGTGACAGAACCTGCTTGGCTGTAAACTTCCAGTCGCGATGAAATATAATGGCGGGCTTAAAGGTTTTCCTGTAGCTATATTTTGATGGCGTCTCTACTTCCTAATTTGTTGGACAGGTGAGCTCTGATTTCTTTAGGCACACTTTGCGCAAGTTAATATATTCTGGCTTGACTATTCAAACCAGCAATAAAGAAAGGGACCCCCTATGATGACTTTGTACATAATCCTCTTATGTAGCTGCAGGGCTGTCTCGTTTTTTTTCTGCTAAGTTATTCTGTTCCAGCTTGTTCCCTTTAGCATGTATATCATTTCCCCTCCTTCTCTTTGTGCTGTGCTGGGTATTCAAAACACTGCTTTCCCAGACTTTTAAGATAATGAGCCCTCCTTAAGATGTTTGAGGAGATGCTGGGGAAGGAGATAACCGTGCTTTTAAATCCTCCCCCCCCCAAACCCCTTTGCGAAGCCTGATTTTTCTCAGCATGTTGACAGGTGAGAATGGGAATCTTGCAATGCCGGCAGTGCAAGAACGTGATAACAGCAGAAAAAGCTTTTCATGCTTAAAGCAGTTTGGTTCCAGGTGCTTCCTCCTTTCGTGTGGACCCACAGCATGTGGAGATCCACAGATGAGGTCCCAATCCCTGTTCCACCATTGTCTGAACGGGGGCATATGTGAATTTGCAAGAGGAGGCCTTTTGGGTAGTGGCACCCAGGCTTCAAAATTAGTTGTTCCCTAGGAATCACCACAGCTCTCTGCCTGCCTCCTTTGAGCTGCCAGGTCAAAACACATTGCTTCAGCAAATGAATGACATGAGTAGTTCAGGTGACTTTCCTTTCTTCTTATACAGCTTTCCCAGAAACTTTAATTCTGAAGGCATCTCTACCGGCTGACCATAATGGGGACCCTTTTTTGAAACACAGATGTTGGAATCAGGACCTGAGCACAAGAGCACTCTCTCCCCTCCTGCAGTGTTCACCAACTGGTTCTCAGAAACATTATTCCCTCTGTCTGTGGAGACAGAGCACAGCCATTATGGCTAGTAGCCATAGATAGCCTTCTCCCCCATGAATTTGTCTAATCCTCTTTTAAAGCCCTCCAAGTTGGTGGCCATCACTGCCTCCCGAAGTTTAACTGTGTGCTGCATGGAATAGCTGCTTTCTTTTACCTTTCCTGAATCTTTCAACATTCAGCTTCCTTGGGATTCTGGAGAGAAGGAGGAAAACCTTTTCTTTATCCATTGTCTCAGTGTCATGCATCATTTTATAGACTCTGTCATTCTACCTCTTACTCTGCACAGTATTCAAAATACAGTTGCATTTGTTTGTAGTTTGTATTGGGCTCAGGACCACAATACCTCAAGGACAACCTCTTTCCATATGAACCTACCTGGACCCTGAGATCATCTTCTGAGGCCCTCCTTCGTGTGCCCCCTCAAGAGGTTCAGAGGATGGCAACACGAGAACGAACCTTCTCTGCAGTGGCTCCCCGTGTGTGGAATGCTTTCCCCAGGGAAGTTTGCCTGGCACCTTCATTATACACCTTTAGGCACCAGGCAAAAAAGTTCCTTTTTAACCAGGCTTTTGGTTGATTTGATTGACATCCTATGCCCTTTTAAAATGTTTTTTTTTTTTTGTGGGTGGGTATTGGGTTGCTGCTTTTGTTTTTATTAGGTATTTTGTCGTTTTATATCTTGATTTTATTCTGTGAACCGCCCTGAGAACCCTGGGTATAGGTGGTATATAAATTCAATAAATAATAACAACAATAGTTTTGTAGTTTCTCCTACTGCAGTTTATTCACTTTTTGCACAATGTAGATCAGTTAACAGAAACAGAAGTGAATAAACTGCAGTGGGAGTAACTACAAAACTACACACACACACACACACACACACACACATCATAACACTTTGTATATGGAAAATCTGATCTTTCCATGATGAATTTACGCTGTGATCTGTATTTAACCTAGGAACTGCTAGTTTAAAAATCTAATTAGTCCTTCTTGGTGACTTGTCTACAGAAGTGAGTGTAGGCCAGAATTGTTAACTACCCCTAGGAAGATGAAACAGACTAGCTTTGAAGACAGAACTGTGAAGGAATGAAAGGAGGGAGGGCGACAGAGTAGGGGTGGGGGTGGGAAATTAAATCCTACCGCAAAATTCCCCTTGAGGTTTTTTCCCTTGCCCCTGGACATTTTCTCTTAATTAGTCTTGTCCTTAGATCAGTATAGTCAATACTTCATTATCTGATTTGCAGTGTCCAGAGAAGAGAGTGAGACAGAAAGCCCCCTTGTTTGTTTCATCTGGCTATACTGATATTGGCTGGTGTAATCCATGTGCACATACGTATATCGACTTCAAGCAGAATATTCTTCTTAAGCCTTCTATGGGTGCCTCTAAATGGAGATTGTAAGGCCGCGCTTCAGCAACACTGAACAATTTTTATTATCGTATACACGTTACCAGAGAACCCTAATTTCTGTGCGAAGGTAAGCTAAATTTGGTGCCAATAGCAGCTGAAGCCTGTGATTGCCATGATGTGGGGAAATTTTCACGTTTCTGAAATTTCTGAAATTCCATTAATCACTGGGAAAGACCAGACTCTATATAACAGTTCTGCTGGAAGTCTTTTATTTCCTAGTGATCCCTGGTTGTCTTAGGAATATGCATTCTAACCCAGCCACCTTTTTTTTTTAAAGAAAAGTTAAGATGTTTTAGATGCTGAATTTGTAGCTGGTACCATATTTTGGATTTGCGTAGCACAGTCATGGAAATGGAGAAACATTGTTTTCTCCCAGTAGTGTCAAAAGGCATTAATGCTTTTTAAATTTTATTTTACGAGCAGTGGGGAGATAACTCCCACATAGAGCAAGAGGTTGATTAGCAGAGTAGGATATGCGAGGAATCCATGCATGTTTGTGTATGAATGAGCATGCATACACATACACTGGGGACCAGACCCCAGGCATCGCACCAAAATAACCAACCAGGGCTCTGTTTTCCTGTTTTTGTTGGAAGTTGCTGCTGGAGGTTGAAAGAGGGCTTCCAGTCCACCAGATGCAAGAAACTGAGCTGCCATCTTTGCTATGAGCTTTTGGGATTTTGCTGTGTGAAGAGGAGTTGAATTCGTGTTTTTTTGAGCATTGCTGATTGGTCTGGAAGGGAGGTGGAGGAGATGATTTTGAGCTCTAACTGCAGATTGGGAACCTGGCTCGATACGCGGCACGGTCAATTTCTTTTATATAAGTGTCCTCCCCTTCTATGTTGACGTTTAAAGCTGAGCTGGGCTTGGATATGATGCCTTACTTTTTATCAAGGGCAATGACAGTGATAAATATTCAACTTTCAGTCCTGAAGACAGGTAGCATGTTATACACTTCAAGTTGTAAACAGAAAGATATATCACAAGCAAGACCTACAAAAAAGCTTTGTTGAGCAATGAAAGCTGTGTTTGGAGCAATGCTTGGGGTTGTTTGCCTGGAAACTGCTTTCTCCCCCGAGAACATGCACTCCTTAACAACTGTTCAATTAACTATGGTACGTATACTTGCTATGTAGTTTGCAGCTTCCTTCCCCTTGAAATTTGATTATTTAAAGCAAAGCTGTATGTGTAATTCAAAAGTTTGCATATTTTTTGCACTGACTATACCAGGCACAGGCAAACTCAGCCCTCCAGATGTTTTGGGACTACAGTTCCCATCATCCCTGACCACTGTTAGCTAGGGATCATGGGAGTTGTAGTCCCAAAACATCTGGAGGGCCGAGTTTGCCTATGCCTGGACTATACAGTGCAAAAAAAAAAGCAAACTTTTTTTAGTGACGCAGAGAACTGTGTTTCAGAAAAGGAAAAGGAGCTGGAAGTTGGCTGTGTTCCTGCTCAGCCGGCAAAAAGTCTTCTCACTTGAATTTGCATATACAGATATTGTTGGCTTCAAGACGCCATCAGCCTCAGCCAGCATGGCCCATGAATAGGGCAAATAGGAGTGATAGCCCTGCAACATCTGGAGCACATCCCTGTGACCAACTCCGGGCTCCCACTTGTCGTCTCTCTGCAATTTCGTGTAGCTGCAAGACAGGAAATTGGTTGGCTCTCCACATCTAGAGATCATCCCCAACAACAAGGTCTGTGACCATGCAGATAGCAGTCCTGAGTTTCCACACTGATCACCTGCTGTAACCCACTGATGTCAGCCAGGCTGTAAAGAAAAATAATCTGACTGGAAGCTTGCTTCTGGCCACTGGTTGAAGGTGTCTGTGTGGAGTGGCATTTCATACATATAAATGCAACTTGATGGGAGCCTCATGGGGGAAGTGAGGACAGGAACAAAATGCAGAAAGAGAGAGTGTGTAGCAGCAAGCGGGAAAATACGGTGACTTTGATCCTGGATCCGTTGAGCCTGCCGGCGTAGCAGCCTGTGTTTCCTGCAAAGGAAATAGGTAATACTTATTGTGCCTGGCAGCCAAATTACATAATCTTGAATCAGGGAGCTGTCGGATCATTTAGAACGAGATCGGCTTCAGTTTGCTTTCCTCTGGATGCAGGCATCCATGCCTGCCTGTCGCCAGGCATTAAGCCTTCACCAGATTGGCAGGGAGACTATTAGACGTCTTCTGTGGTTGAAGAGCAACGGTGCAAAGGAACATCTTAATGAGATTTGGGCGCCGGTGGCAGAGGGAGGGGGGGTGAGAGTTGACATGAGGACATGTTGCCAGCTTCAAACTATATTATGATGTAGAATAGAGCAGAATTATTTCTTGCCGTGTATAATACAGGACACGAGCCTGTGCTATTGACACAAATCAGAATTTTGATGGCTGGCAGAACATTGCCACTGTTGTCACACCTCTGCCCAGTTAATTTTCGTGACCTGTCAGGCAGAACATCCTTGCTGTCCTTTTTTCCTTTTTCTCAACAAGGCTCAGAGTACATCCTCCTTGGCAGGATTTATTTATTATATTGATACCAAAATGTCCTTCTGTATTGACTACAGTCAAACTGGCTTTACAGCAGTGACAGCGACTAAAAGTCTAAAATAATATAAATCCAGCAGCAGCAAGTCAGCAGAAGACTTTCAGGAAGTGTGCAGGCTGAAAATGTCTGATGAAATAAAACAACGTCCACTGTGTAATAGCAAGCAATGAAAGGGCCAACAAATCTCTCTTGAGGACCACTGAATATTCTGAGAGTTTCTTGAGCACCCTCCTCCCCCGGGTACCTCTGAGGGAGGGAGAAGGGATGGCTTAGAAACAGAATGCAATTATTTGGTGCTCCTTAAGCCGGGAAAAGGGACGCGGGTGGCGCTGTGGGTAAAACCTCAGCGCCTAGGACTTGCCGATCACATGGTCGGCGGTTCGAATCCCCGTGGCGGGGTGCGCTCCCGTCGTTCGGTCCCAGCACCTGCCAACCTAGCAGTTCGAAAGCACCCCTGGGTGCAAGTAGATAAATAGGGACCGCTTACCAGTGGGAAGGTAAACGCTGTTCCGTGTGCTGCGCTGGCTCGCCAGATGCAGCTTGTCACGCTGGGCATGTGACCCGGAAGTGTCTGCGGACCGTGCTGGCTCCCGGCCTATAGAGTGAGATGAGCGCACAACCCTAGAGTCTGTCAAGACTGGCCCGTACGGGCAGGGGTACCTTTACCTTTACCTAAGCCGGGAAAAGGCGAGCCTGGAAACAAATTGGTAGCCAATGAAACTGGTAAGGGGTCAGAATAATAGGTGGTTAACTGGTAGCAACAGTGGGCGTTTCTGAAATGACTTTAAGGGCAATCCCTCACATAGGTTGGATGATGCTGATGCTTATTTATTAAATTTGTATATTGCTCTTCATTTGTAAATCCCAGGGCGGTTGAGAACACAAAAATACAAGTTAAAAAAACACAAAATACATAGTAAGAGCAAGAATAAACCAATAACCCCTCCCCAACACATCAAAAAGGGTATCTGATGTTAATCAGCCAAAGGCCTGGTTGAAGAGCGACGTTTTCACCTGGCACATAAAGTTATATCATGAAGGCATCAGCCAAACATCCCTTAAGGCGCATGTATGGATGTACATAGTCCTATACAGCTTTGGACTAGGATACCTTTAAAGTAAACACACGTATCCCAGCTGATCACTGTGCTCTGTGGGAAAGGGCCTCCTGCAGATACACTCGCAACAGCTTGTCCGTTCTGTGTGATGTAGAATCCAGGCCTTTAGTGTGAATGGCACCTAGTGCCCTCATGAACTCCCTCCTGTTGCATATTGGGCAGGTTCAGGTCTTTTTTAGTGCCTATTGAAGACCTTCCTTTTTTCCTGCTGCCTTTTAAGTGGAGTCTTTGAAACACACAAGGTTTGCCCCCCCCCCGTGCCCTCGACAATAGTGTTTTGCGGTTGTACACACCGTTCGTGCTCTTAACATGGCAGATGCTATCCATGTTGTCTGTGCGTGATGTGGGCATGTCTTCTTCACACTGGTGGAAACCTTCCCCTCAGCTAGTGTTTCCACAGACTTTTAAAACAACAGCAACAACAAAGCGCCACCGTCAGTCTTTCAAAAGGGAGAGGCTGGGAACTGGTGTGTGGCTATACTGAGATACAGAGGATATACCGTATTTTTCCGGGTATAAGACTAGGTTTTTTTTAACCAAAAAATTAGGTTTTAAATTGGGGCTCGTCTTATACCCGGGTAGTGCTGAGGGGTGTTTTCTTAATTTGGAGTCCCTCAAAATAGGGGGCGTCTTATACGTGGGGGCGTCTTACACGCGAAAAAATATGGTACTTCCATTCAAGTTACCGTGCTGATTCCTGTTTTGCCTATTTCATTCATGCACAAGTCAAAGCTAGTGAGAGGCTGCGGTTGCAACCCAGATAAACCAAGAGGTCAGTCCCAGTAGGAGCTGATCTGAAAAAGTGCTCTCTGTGTACACAGGTATACAGCAAGTGCATGAGAAGTGTGTCTCGACACATAATGGAGTACAAACTAAATCAATTCATGAACCAAGAACCTATACATTGACCACTAATAATGAAACATATGTTGTAGATATTTTTCCACGTTTATTATGCTATTTTTGTGATATACAAATGGAATGAGGAAACTTGGTATACTTGTTTGTGTAACATTATTCTTGTTTATAAAACCCAATAAAAAAAATTAAAAAATGGATTATAACCGTTTCATCTTTAGATTGACAAATAGTTTTGGGCAGGGACAACATTTGGATGAGGTTGTGTGTGCAGCACCCCCAAAAAAGGTGCCAGCATTCAAAACTGAATGCACATTATCATGCAATGTGCATTCGCTCTCTGCATCTTTATTGGACACACACACACACAGAGAGAGAGAGAGAGTATAAATGAATATAGGAAATTGTCTGTTGCTGATGTTTTTATCGTTAAATCTCTTGGAGATCTTTCACAGGAAACGATTCGTAAATTAAGGGAAATAGCATGAATGAAATGAAATATGCAAATAAAACCAAGTGTCTCTCCGTCTCTTGTGTGTCTGAGTTATTTGCCATGAGGTGAAAGAGGAAAATGATACAAATGACTATTGGTTTTATATAATATTCATTCCTCAAACCTTCCAGAGAAGTTTGTTGCTAGGGAGTGACTGAGTATTAAAAGCTTAGAACAAAATGAAAACTTCAGTTTAAGCAATTCGGAGACCGTTTTGAAGGGGAAAAGTCCACTCTTCCGCATCTAAGTGCATGGCTCTACATGAATCATTGCACTTTCCTTTTTATGTGTGAGAGAAGCACCGCCTCCCCAGACAACTCTTCCTTGTTCAACTTGAAATTCCAGTGGAACTATATCAAATCACAGCTACTCTTCAAGAATTCTGAAAATGGGGCAGGAATGGACAAGTGTGGAATACCAGTAAGACGTGATGGAGTCCCAGCAGACTATTCTTTTAACATTAATCACCCCGTGTCTTTTGATCAGTACTTTGTGGTGGCATGTGTGTTTCTGGGTTTGCGGGGAAGTCTGCTGCATGCGCATAGACAAGTGCACACACCCTTTTTGCTTGCTGTGCATCACTAAAACTCCCCCCCCCCTTTTGAGAAACCGGGTTGCAAGGCAGCTCTAGGCATGCTCGAAATCTCCTTAAGGAGTCAGAAAGGAAACAAGGGGAACACACCATTTTTGTTTTTTTGTAAAGTAACTTCAGCAGGCTTTGACTTTAGATCCTAAGGGGTGAAGAAGAAACAGGTAAGAAGCTGCTCTTATTATTATAGTTCCACAGGCTTCTCCAAAGTGAACCCTTTTGTGGAAATGCATTCCAACTTCCTCTTTATAAACAGATCTTGTGTTCTGTTCACTAATTCTGTTGCTTATTGTTTGAGGCCTCTTGCGCTGACTTCTTTTGTCAGGAAGCCATCTTGTATGCTCCCTCTCTCTCTCTCTCTCTCTCTCTCTCTCTCTATATATATATCAGTGTGTATTTATTTGGGGTGTATTTTTCCAGTTAAGTTCTCCAGGAGCTGGTGCTCAGGTGGTAGCCTCTTCAGTGAGGCAGATGGGCTTCAGAGCATGCCAGAAATACTCTGACTGAATGTTTTCGTTCAAAGAAGCCGTGTAATTCTTGTTTTACAACAAACACACCCACACACGCACACAGGCAGCGTGCCTCACTCGCACCTGTTTTCTTTCAAAAAATAAAAGCTGCTAGCCCAGGTTATTTCTCTTAGAGGGGGAACATGCCCTTCTTCTAATGTGCTTCAGTTTTGTTAACTGTGTGAAGCTAAATCCTGTTACCACGCAAAGTTTTTTTTAATGTATTTTTATTAAAGGTTTTCGTTACCATGCAAAGTTGAGGGCTTTACCCCCTAGGCATAGTTGTCGTAGCTACAAGCTTTCTTTCTTTCTTTCTTTCTTTCTTTCTTTCTTTCTTTCTTTCTTTCTTTCTTTCTTTCCTCCCTGTTAAACATGTAAATTGAGCGCTGACTGACAACATAGAGCATGTTAAATCCCACAATCGTTACGATGCTGGGCATTTGGGTGTTAAAAGATTACTTACACAGCTCAATTTCTATACTTCAGGGTTACTTACAAAGCTTTGTGATGTACAGGTTTTAAGTGTGCACGGTGCGTTTGTGCAACTTGAAGGATGGCAGTACAATGGTAGTTACGGAGCAGCTTCCTTTTTAAAAAGTGCATGTTATTTTTACCTTTTGGAAAAAAGTTTGGAAGCCTAGGCTCATCGTGTTGGAAGGCCATATTTTGTGGAGGTCTGGTGTGCATTTTGCTCTTTGGGGAAACTAGGTTTAACATTGCTTTCGGAACTGAGTAGCTTTTTTTTTTTTTAGTTGTGCGGTTTATGTTCCAATGCCTTTTTCTTTTTAAAGTAATATGTATGGTACTTTGTGGGTAAATAGGACAGGAATTATATGGAGCTGGAAACCCTTTTGTCCTCCCCACCTTTTTGTTGTTGTTGTTGTTAAATTGCCTTTGGGCTTGGTGGTGTTTCAAACATTCACTGTCAGTTTGCTTGGCATATCCAAACTTGACTAAAGTACCGTATTTTTCGCTATATAAGACGCACCAGACCACAAGATGCACCTAGTTTTTGGAGGAGGAAAACAAGAATTTTTTTTTTTTCTGAATCTCAGAAGCCAGAACAGCAAGAGGGATCGCTGCGCAGTGAAAGCAGCAATCCCTCTTGCTGTTCTGGCTTCTGGGATAGCTGTGCAGCCTGCATTTGCTCTATAAGACGCACACACATTTCCCCTTACTTTTTAGGAGGGAAAAAGTGAGTCTTATAGAGCAAAAAATACGGTATATGGATCTGGAAACGCTTTTGTCCTCCCCACCTTTTTGTTGTTGTTGTTGTTAAATTTGGGCTTGGTGATGTTTGGGCTTATTGATGTTGCCTTTGGGCTTGGTGATGTTTCAAACATTCACTGTCAGTTTGCTTGGCATATCCAAACTTAACTAAACTAATTTCCAACCAAGGCTTGCCTGTGATCCTAGATTTTACCTTTTGGATGTTTATATAGCTTGTGGGGTTTTGAGAAAGTTTGGTTGAATTTTAGGTTTTCATTGTTTACCAGCAAAGTAGGATTGGAATGCATTTGTTAGAGAAACTTTGGCTCATGGGGAGGGGGGAGAAATCAAAATGAAGACCTTCCTTTTTTCCTGCTGCCCAGGAAAAAAATGAAGTTTTTTGCTCCTTTACGGTGCAGCAGAAGCACAGTCTACATAGCAGCAAAAAGAAAGCTGCCCAGATATTTTAACAGATTTTAAGTGCAAGAGGGAAGGCCTGAGAGATAGGGAAACTGATGCCTGTGTTTTAGATCAGTAGTTCCCAATCGTTTTTGGGCCACTGCCCCCTTACTTCCAAAAACTCATCCCCCGTGACCCCTGCCCTACCCTGTAAAAATCATTATTCAGAATAGCGGTTTGCACAGCACACTAAAAAAAGAGAATACAATAAAATTCAAAGCGGTAACAATTAATTGCACATTTATTAAAATCCAATTAAAACTGATGAACTTGAACCGTTATCCAGTAGCACCGTAGAGACCAACTGAGTTTGTTCTGGGTATAAGCTTTCGTATGCATGCACACTTCTTCAGATACACGTGTATGTGAAGAAGTGTGCATGCGCACAGAAGCTTATACCCAGAACAAACTCAGTTGGTCTCTACGGTGCTACTGGACAATTTTTAAATTTATTTTGTCTGCGTTAGACCAACCCGGCTACCTACCTGGAACTTGAACCAGTGATGCCCGTTTTTGAAAGTTCGATAGCCATTTTCACCCTTAGCTCTCACCCTCCAGGGTGGTCAGTGCCCACTTTGGGAACCACAGTTTTAGATTATTAGTCTTGGCTCAATCCTTTGGAAGCAGCTGAGAGGCCAGTTACTTTAACGTATTCCTCCGGAAGTTGTCAGCTTGTTAATTAAAACTGTTTCCTAGCACCCTTGGACAGAAGGTACATCTAACAGCAAAGGGGTACAAAATCACACGCAGCGGTGTTAACTCGGAGTGCGATATCACATACAAGACAGGAGGATTGTGCTTCAGTGCTAACATTCCTCTCATTCGGCATTTTAGAATATGTTTCCATGGTGGCTCTGTGTATATGTGTGCAAGGCAAGCTCCTTGGGGAATTACGGCAAGGCAGAGGATCATAGCTTTGTGGGAATGCTAGAGGACAAAGGTTCAGTCCTGAGCATCTCCAGATTAGGCTGGCAAAGATTGTTTAGATAACACTGAACCACTGGTCTGACGTGGTACCAGGCAGATTTCCTGTGAGGTTTCTCTCTTCCCAAAGCACACATTTATTTTACTGTTCTTCTCTGAATTGGCTGCATTTTTACAGATTTGAAGCTCTCTCTGAAGTATCTGTGCATTCCATGTGCTTCAGCATGTGAGAGCTGAAAACTGTGGTGGCAGTTGTAAACTAAACGACAGCTGTTTTATGATCCAGTAGCCAGCAAGGTGGAATACTACTACTGTACTGTGATACTGTGAAGTGTGGTGGCGGCAGTAGGTATTTGCCAAAGGATGCATGAAATGCGACTTTCCCTACAAATCAGCAAGCATATATTTGTGGTTTGAATGCAATTAACTTTTAAGCTTTGTGCTCCCAAGTTTTTGCAATTTGGGAAAAATAGTAACACGTAGTTCATGCAAGGAAAATAATGAGATTCAGTTTGCTAGTAAGGTGGGAGTAACTAGGACTGTGTGTGTGCGTGCGTGCGTGCGCGCGCGCGCACACACACACACACACACACACGGATGCATATTGAGTGTTGCTTCCTTTTCCCTTTTGCAGGCAAACTCTTGTGTGCCCATGGAATGCCACTCTGGAAGGCATTCTGATCCTTGGCTACCACTTGCCAGCTACCACTGTAAAGCAGAGACCTCAAATCCTGGTAGATGCATGCAAGCCAGTGGGTTGTATCCAACACTGCAAGAGCAGAACTCCGCTTGTGCAACATTTTACCCTCATCTCCTTGCCCCACACATCCCCAAAGTGTGCTCTGGACGGTCCTCCGACCCCCTGGAGCTGATTTTGGGGCTGCAGAGGCATCATAGAATAGAATCATAAATTGTAGAATTGGGTGGGACCCTGTGGATCATCTAGTCCAACCACCTGCAATGCAGGAATATGCAGCTGTTCCTTATGGGGATCAGACCTGCAACCTTGGCATCATCAGCACAACACTCTCACCAACTGAAGAAGGGGAAGTTTCATTGGGCAAGTGGAAAGGAAGACTGTTGCATGAGTGGAACTGCAGCTTTGGATATAAGCCAAAGTATTTGGGTGACTCGGAAACTACAACTAATCCAGAAAGCAGCAGCTAGACTGGTGACCGGGAGTGGCCCCTGGGACCATATAACACCGATCCTAAAGGATCTTCCTCGGCTCCTGGTGCATTTCCGAGCACAATTCAAGGTGTTGGTGCTGACCTTTAAAGCTCTAAATGGCCTCGGCCCAGTATACCCGAAGGAGCGTCTCTACCCCCATCACTCAGCCCAGACACTGAGGTCTTCCTCTGAGAGTCTTCTGGCAGTTCCCTCACTGCAAGGAGTGAAGTTACAGGGAACCAGGCAGAGGGTCTTCTCGGTAGTAGCGCCCTCCCTGTGGAACACCCTCCCTTCAAATGTCAAGGAAATAAACAACTATCTGACTTTTAGAAGACACCTGAAGGCAGACCTGTTTAGGGAAGTTGTTAATGTCTGATGTTTTATCGTGTTTTTACTATTCTGCTAGGAGCCACCCAGAGTAGCTGGGGAAACCCAGCCAGATAGGCAGGGTATAAATATTATCATCGTTACAATTATCGTTATCATTATATCATCATTACTATTTGTTAGGTAAATATTTGAGAGTCACCAGATTGGTAATGTGCCTTTTTAATTATTAAACAGGTGGTGTTAGACAACAAAGTATTTTGGAATGTATGTAACTTTAGCAATGGTGCGAAATGCTTCTCCCCCTCCCAACTTTTTCTTTTTAACCCTTTCCCTAAGGTCTCAGCACTCTCCTCTTCACTGCCCCATCCCTCCGATATCTCTTTTCTTATATGCATGTCTGAGCTATTCACATCAAGCTTGCAGAAGAATGTTGGGAAATGATACATTTCATTCCTTTCCAAATTGGTTCGATATGATGTGACAATTGTTAACTGGCTAAGACTTTTCCAATTTTCGTGGTGGCAATTTCTTTTTGGTGTGCATCCTTCTGCAGACAGATACATGGTTGCCAAAAGCAAATGCTGTGTGATAAGCTGTAAGCAGCAATGGATACTAAAGTAACTGTGTAGGAAGTTCCCTTGAATCAGACCAATTTTTAGCTCCTCAAGCCCCTATAGGCTGTGTTCCCACACACAGGTAATGGTTTTGCTGTGAATTTGGCCCCATACCACATCTCCCCTAGCAGGAGCTACAAACCACAGTTCTTGCCTTAGTGTTGCATCCCAACTGGAAACAATAGTTTGCTTCCCTCCAAACTAATTACGTTGTGAAGCCAAGATTTGATAGTGGATGCGGAACTGGACCTCTAGACAATCTTCATTTCAAGTTTCAAGCCTTTGTGGTTGCACTGATATTCCTGCAAGTGTGGGTGGTTGGTGCCCACTGAGATCTGAGGAGTAGGTGATGTTTCATTGGGTATATTTTCTAGCTGCTCTTGCCTGTGCAGTTCAATGAAAATCTGGGATGGGATGGCCAAAAACCCTGTGTCTGTTGAAGTCTTTCTTTTCATCAGGTGGGGGACATGTACCGACTATTAGGATACAGGATAAGCGTTTACTTTGTACTGGTGGCAGCAGTTGTGCAGAAACAAGTCTGGCAGCTCTTTAAACACTAACTAAATTATCATAGCTTAAGTTTTCATGGAATAGAAGTCCACTTCATCAGATGCATGAAGAGTTAGCCTGAGTTACAGGTTTATTTATTCTTCTCCTGGGGGGGGGGGGGTTGGATTGGTTATAACATCACAATGAGCAGCAACACATTGTACTGCAGTACAGAACGGCACTGTCTTTCAGCATGACCTACCTTGCAGGAGTGTTGTGCTGTGAGGATAAAATGGAAACCAGGGTGCAGAAGAGCTCTTGCAAGGACAGGCAGAATACAGATGTGGTAAGTATATAAAATGAGTACACAGTGGTATTATAGATACGCTCCTGTGTTCTCTCTGTCTCTCCTGCAGTGTGTACACTGTAATAGACGAGCCAGTTTTATCTGACCCATTATTCATTCATGCACTCAACATTCTACTTAGGGAATGTTTCGAAGTGTCCACGGAACTTGTGATTTATGTCCTTTTAAGTGTATTACAACTGAAATGCTTGTGCTGGGGTGATGCTGATGGGAAACACCACTGAATTACAGGATGGTGGCGTTCTGTTTTGTTTTTAAAAAAGCGATCTTGACTCCACTAATGACACATACGACAAGGGCATTTTAATTTTATTTTTTGGTGGGATTGAGAAATATCAGATGTGCTTATCCCATCTACAGTATTTGATTCTCACATATTTCAGGGGATCTTTCTTCAAACCTCAGCTCTGCTACAGCCTGGACTGTAGAAGTGAGAAGCCCCTCAACAACATAGCATTGGCTAATGGGCTTTTGATTTGGGCACTGCGTTCACCAGGTCTCTTAGGCTATGCCAAAACCTTGGTGCCTTCTGGGTATTCATCCATACACGGGTGGATTTCATACAGACG
The DNA here is from genome assembly GCF_964106645.2 of Podarcis pityusensis. Classification (NCBI taxonomy): domain Eukaryota; kingdom Metazoa; phylum Chordata; class Lepidosauria; order Squamata; family Lacertidae; genus Podarcis; species Podarcis pityusensis. The sequence continues at coordinate 101,002,226 of NC_138029.1, forward strand.
ACAGTTCCCTCCGCAAGTTTCTAACCCCTGTGGATTCTGGAAAGAGTATTGGCATATCGTGGCAAATTCTGCTGAAGATTCAGTGTACTGAGCTCCTAAATGTTGAGGGCATCATCCCATCCAAACTAGAACACATTTATTTAAATGTAATGCAGATTTTCCTGGGGTGCATGCACATTTGATGAGTGAAATAATTTGAAATGAATGCTGCTGTAGTTTGACATACAATACCCATCTTTAAGCTCAGGGTGCTTGTTATTGCTGGAGGAAATAATCACTACTATTAGATTTTGCTACCTATCTGTCAAAAGCCAGTTTTGCCTTAACTGACAGAGTAGCTAAGAGGCATGGGGAAGGCAATGCATATTTTTATTTATTAAAAGTAGTTCCACATGTGGTTCCCAGATATTATAGGGTGATACTGTTTTGCGGGCTTTACAATTCCCTGCTTATTCCTGTGCTCCCCCTTACCTCAAAACATGCTCATTCTTCATATTTGTAACTAGAAAATTACCAAATCACTGTAAGCTGCCTGCTCGTAAGCTTATACTGAGTAAGAAAGCTGTCTTATACAGAGTCAGATGCTGGGGTTTGAACCATGATCATTTGAATGCAAAGCAGATGTTCTACCACAGAGCTGCACCTCCTCCCCATTTTCCCCATCCTTGAGAAAAGGGGAGGGCAAAACAATGTTGTGCATATATAAAAAATGCAAGAAGCATGGTAAATATGATTTAACATTAATTGTGAGGGTAATTTGGCAGTAATCTTGATGAGATATTAAGGAGCTAATTTATTCCTTTTTGATTTTGGTTCTAAGCTGTAGACTTGGCACTCTGAAACTGCATAAAATTTAGATTAAGCATTCATAAGGGGAATTTTGTGGTGAAAAACCATTAATCTTACCCAAGTGCTCTTTATTACTGACTTAACTCCCCGCCCCCAAATCTTTCCTAGTGCTAAATTGCCAAATGCACGTCATGAGGAAGACTCATCTATGGCATCATAACCTCCCCATCTTTGCCTGTTCCATGTGTTCCTCTAGGACTGTGGTGACATTAATAGTCACCAAAACAAAGTCATACAAGATATCTTTCCCCCCTCTGCTTTGTTAATTCCATGGCTGATTCAATAACAAAGGAGCACAGATCAGTGAGAAGCACACTGTGGCATATCACCCACTGCTTTTGAAAGTTCCTTTGGCTTCAAAAGCAGTTTGCCATGTGTAGGGATAAGGGCACATTGGGACTGTTTCATCCGAGAAACCCCAGGAGACCTTTTGCAACTATCTGCATGGTTGTTTAGATAGTGGTGGCCTTCAAGAAACCTAGAGCTGATGTACTCATTTCACAGGGTAAAGGTAAAGGAACCCCTGACTGTTAGGTCCAGTCACGGATGACTCTGAGGTTGCGGCGCTCATCTCGCTTTACTGGCCGAGGGAGCCGGCATTTGTCTGCAGACAGTTTTTCTGGGTCATGTGGCCAGCCTGACTAAGCCGCTTCCGGCGAACCAGAGCAGTGCCAGAAAATGCCGTTTACCTTCCCGCCGGAGCGGTACCTATTTATCTACTTGCACCTCGTTCTTTCGAACTGCTAGGTTGGCAGGAGCAGGGACTGAACAACGGGAACTCACCCCATTGCGGGGATTCGAACTGCCAACCTTCTGATCAGCAAGCCCTAGGCTCTGTGGTTTAACCCACAGCGCCACCCGCGTCCCAGGGTTTCACAGGGTAGAGTTGCAGAATTCTGCAGTGTACTTTTTCAGGCTGCAGGTAGAGGGCTCCTCTTTAGTTGGGTGTATCTGGGGTGTGCAACATGTTGTCTGTGGGTTGTATGGGAGTAGCTGCAGTGGTTCATACTTATAATCGGCAACAGTTAACGAATTATCAAACGAGTTCAACAAAAAGGCGGGGGGGGGGGGAGGAGAAGCCCTGTATCCTATAAAATGCTGATGTATTATAGGTGTGCAAAGGACACATTCTTAGTGTTAAACAACGATATCCTTTACAGCAGCATTAAGTAAAGACCTCTGGGATTTTAAATCTCATGAGTGAGGAAGGGAATAATCTCTAGCCAACCATGCCCTTCAGGAGAGAACTTAAGGGCTTTTACTTTTTAATAGCCTGTTATATTTGAATTCTCCTCTTTTGTGATTGTAAATGAATCTCCCTGGCACATTTTTAAGGAGGATAACAGAGAAGGTATTTAAGATCTGCTGCTATGGCCCCAGGATCGAGTTTTTAAAAGTTGTATTTAGATTGTAATTATTAAAAACAACAACCCCAAATAAATTCACATTCTTCACTTGTTTAGTTCTAGGCAAGGGATGGGAAGCCTCAGACTTGGGGGGCAATACTCTAGACTTCTCTACCTGGATCCCAGGGCTTTCCCCAAGCCACATCCCTGACCTGCTTTGCTTTGCATCTTCCTTTAGTGCTTTTGCCTGGCTCAAATGTGTCCTTCAACTCTTGTAAGCTTCTTACTCACCTGGATAAAGGAATGTGTGAGTGTACAGAAACTAGTCTCTGCGTGCAGCCTGTCACTGCTCTGCTCGTTTCAGCCCTCTTCTGGTTCTGGGAGACGGGAGAGGAGCTTGTCACAGCAGGAGAGGAGACACCCATGACTCTTCACCATCCAGACTCATCTCTGTCTCTTGGCCTCCCTTCTCCCACTCGCTGGCTTTTGCCTCAGATTCTGAACTTCTTTCTGTCCCAAACTCTCCCAGCTCACTACGCCCTGCTACCTTTTCAGCTTCCGACGCCTCCTCTTCTTGGTCTTCTCCCTGTGATCACTCATCGTTGTTCCACCACCAATCCCCAGGTGGTTAGTCTTCTTCCCTAGCTGGTTCACTCCACCATTCTTCCATGACCAACCTGTCCATGACAGCTAATTACTAAATTTACTGAGGATATTCATATTTTATATACCATATTGGCCTGAATATAAGCATCACTTTTTCCCCAAATTCCGACTGTGAAAAGTTAAAGTGTGGCTTATATTCACGACCTTACGGTACGCAACCAGGAGCGCAGGGCAAACAGCGCCAGAAGCACGCAAAGCGATGCCCGCCCCGCGCCTAGTCCCCCGTCCTCTCCCCCAAGGCCAGGAAGGGAGAGAGCAAGGAGTGGAAAAGGCCACTGGCAACACAGCCCACAGCCTGGCTGCCCCCCCCCCAAGTATGCAGCCAGGAGCAGCAAGGAATGGAGCGGCTTATATTTGGGTATTTTTTAATCCCCCCCTCCAGTTTTAAAGGTACGGCTTATATTCAGGCCAATATGGTATGTATGTGTCAGGGAACTGACATCGGAGCCAGAGGCGGAGGCTAGGCTCTCGAGCGATGCTGGAGAAGGGCCCAGCAGGGGGAGAGGCGGCTCGCCAGCTGGGGAAAGAAATCAGCGTAACACCAGGGATAAAGGGGGGCAGATGGGGGAATCGGCGAGGGGGCTCCAGGACTCCTCACCGGAGATCAGCGAGGAGAGCACGGGTCCTCCGCTACCCACGCCCTCCCTGCGCAGAAGACTTCCACGCAGGGAGAGTAGGAGGAGACTTGGAGTCAAACAACTTTTATGCTGGAAAAGGTTTAAGAAACGCCCACTGACGGATTCTGCTAGCGACTGAACAGCCACGAAGTGCAGGGGCTGTCCAGACAGAAAAGGTTTAACAAGGCAACCTAGCCAGGAGTGGCACCAACTTGCGCACGAGCAACCCCTACATTTATTACAGTATGGGATTTTAGATATGTTGTATTTATTGTTGTATTGTTGTACGTCTATCGGTCCTGGGACTGTGTGATGAGGGTGAGTTGCAAATGCCATTGATTGATTGATTGATTGATTGATCGATTGATTGATTAATATAACAGTTTGGTTTTTGTAAAAAAATTGTGTTTAAAAAGTGGTTTCAGAATGTTACGTAGAGAACAAACAAGTTGGAAGTAAAGCAAGCATCCTATATTGCAGTTATAGCTCATCAACTCTCCAGCAAAGCCATAATTTATCCCTTTGTTTTTAATACCACTTCAGATGCGTCTTAAAGTCTGCAGTTGCTGTAAGAAAGCAGCTCCCTCTTTGCTGCTAGTGATTCAGGGTCTCTGCCTAGATGTTTCAGTCCAGTTCAGCTGGTTTTGGCATAAGCTTTCCTATTCCTTTCAACTATGTTCGTGACCATCATTTTAAGTGTACAGACCTTAGCTTGCATTGTGAGCAAGCGGCGATAAAGAAATCTAGATCTCCGCTCTTACCGTGTAAGCCCTTGGGGGCGGGCTAAGTTCATGCTTTTGTGGAGTCTAGAGCTGTAGTATAGTACTCTGAAAAAGTACACGAGGATAAGGATTACAGTGAATCATGCATCTATGCCTACGCATGTTTGCTTAGGTTTCACAGTGTTCATAACACCCACTGGCAATAGAGGCTATATATCCAGAAAACAGTCTCATCCAAAACAGTTAGTACTAACATTCCTGAGATCAATCACAAGAGTAGGGTCAAATCAAGGCCTTCGATGTTTCCTGTTTTATGCGACTTTCTTAGCTCTGTTGCCAGTTCCTGAATCATAGCTCCGTTTCCTATGTTGTCAGCTTCTTCTGCACTTCGTTTAGAGCCAATCTGTCTCCTGGAGGAGTCTCTGGCAGGAATTGTGGGTGATATTAATTAGAATTTGCTGCTTGCTCTAATATCTGCGGTAATGGCTGCTTTGAAGATTTGCCTTCTGACCATGGTAGTTAATCGGAGCCTCCATGTTTGCAAGCAGGAAAGCAGATGCTGGAGCTGATGACAAGCTGCTTGGGTTGTAAGCTTCCCAGAAGTATCTGGCTGGCCAATGCTGGAAGTGAATACTGATAGCTTACCTGAAGGCTGTTTTTGTGAGGCCCTAAATCTTCATCCCATCCAATCCCAGTTTGCTGCTGTTTAGATGTTGCTGGACTACATCTCCCATCAGCTCTGACTCCTGCCCCTGCTGGCTTGGGCTGATGGGAGTTGCATAGCTGTCAACTTACAGATTTGAAAATAAGGGATCAGCAGCCAAAATAAGGGATTTTGCGAGCACAGGCATATTCAACCTCTGAGCCCCTCCGAGCCAAAGGCAGAAAGCCCAGCCAGCAGCCAAACAAAGCCTCAAGCGGTGGTTCCCACAGCGCAGCAACCCGGCAAAAGGGATGCAGCAAGGAAAACCACCATCACCTCTCCACTGGGAAGCGCTGAGCAAAGGCGAGTCCCCAGGCAACGCGACCAATTTGATCGGCACAAGGCATGCAAGCTCCACCCCCCAGTTGTTCTTAGACTCCTTATTGGGTAAGCAACGCAGCCAAGCAACACAGTTGGAGCCTCCCTCCTCCCTGGCCGGCAGGGAGGGAGGGAGAGGAGCTGCTTCCTTTGAAACCCGGGAAATTTAAGGGACATCATCAATAAGGGACAGCAGCGGGACATGGCGCTGGGATAAGGGACTTTCCTGCCAAATAAGGGACGGTTGACAGCTATGGAGTTGTAGTTAAGTAACACTTGAGGGGTACTAGGTTAAGGAAGCCTAGACTAGGCTGTTTTCAAAGGACATTGGTATTAATATGTGGGTCCCCACAGTGGTCACTCTTTCTAGCTGTGCTGCTATGCTCCTGTTTTGTCCTACTCAGTATGAGTGATCATCTTCTACAGTTACCTGATGGCTTGGAGCTGTCTGGCCTGTTCTGAATCCGTTGGTCTCATAAAACCTGTGTACATAAGCAGCGCTAGAGTGAGGCTGTCTGACCATCGGTGAGAAAAGCCTGAGTTCTTGCTATCTCTGGCATGCATTACACTTAACACTTGGGCTTTCTTTGGAAATCTTACTGAGGAGAACTTTGTTTCTTTTTAATATCAGTCTGCAGGGATGATAATATCCTGTGTGAGATGTCAGAAGCATCTGAGATCATTGATGCAGGCAGATTTATTTTTCTCCCCTTCTGCCGGAGAATTAAGACACCATAAGCTTTTTATTTGCATTAAATCATGGGTGTCTGCCGACATCTGAATCCCCTGGTTTTCAGCTGTTTATGTGCATATTTTACAGCCATTAACAGCGCAACCTGGGGGCGGTTCTGAGTCGGAGATGTTTGTTCTTCAAAGTCCTTCTTAATGCCACTCCACTCCCTCTTGACGGGTTTCCCCAAACCCTCCCGCTGGATGTCTCCAGTGCCTCTCCTCTTCCCGCGCTCCTAATGCCTCCTAATAACCGCAAGTTATCCATACTGATGGAAGTGGCGCCAGGCAAGGCAGCAGAGGCATGAAAGGAGATATAATAGAATGTGCCTGTGACTGAGATCGTGGTTAATGTGTCTAAGGTATGTGTAGGCTGGAGTCTTCTGCCTGGTCTGAAAGCTGAGTGGGTTCCCCCCCTTCCTTTGTTAAACAAGGATATTCTACTTTTTGAGGACCTTGCCAGTCCCATCACTCTTTTTGTCTTGCTATGCTAGCTGTCCAGGAGGAAAAACAAAGAACTTACAGGACCAGGAACCGAAAAGCAGGAATTGCAACAAGAGATCGGTTTCAGAGTCTTTACAGTCTTACCTCAGGACTTACAGAATCATAGAGTCGGAAGGGGTTCCTGTGGTCATCTGGTCCAACCCCCTGCAATGCAGGAATCTCAAGCAAAGCATCCATGACAGATGGCCATCCAGCCTCTACAGTGGTACCTCAGGTTAAGTACTTAATTCATTCCGGAGGTCCGTTCTTAACCTGAAACTGTTCTTAACCTGAAGCACCACTTTAGATAATGGGGCCTCCTGCTGCTGCCGCGCCGCTGGAGCCCGATTTCTGTTCTTATCTTGAAGCAAAATTCTTAACCTGAAGCACTATTTCTGGGTTAGCGGAGTGTGTAACCTGAAGCGTATGTAACCTGAAGTGTATGTAACCCAAGGTACCACTGTATTAAAAAATACCCAACTTAGCTTATTTTTAAGTGTACAGTACAGCATAAGTGGAGTTCTGCCTTTGCAGTGGGACATCCTCTTCCTCTCCTCTCTTCTCCCTGTGTGCCTCCAAAGTCTGCTCTGGAGGAGCCCCCAGTGCTGTGCAGTAGATTTTGAGGATACTCAAGGGGCTGCAGGGGGGAGTTCCATTGCACAAGTGGAAATATGCTGTGGAAGTGGAACAGCAGCATTGGATACCAATCCTACGATTGCCCTACCTCTCATGGGCTTTGGTTGGATTGGGATCTCATATGATTCACTGGTTCAAGAGACAACTGTGAGCAGTAAGAGGGGCTTCTCCGCAGTGGCACCCTCTCTGTGGAATCACCTCCCCTGGAATTCAGAGATGTTGATACTATGGTGTTTCAGCACTTTCTGCCAGGCGATTGCTGGTTTTTAATTCTGGAGGTGGCATATTAATTTGCTCAGGATTGCCAACTCTCAGGGACTGGACATTGGAGGAGAAATGGTGGAGTCTGCCCCCTCCCCTTGCACTTCTCGGAGAAGAGGGAGACAGTATAGATTTAGAACAGTGGTTTGCAGAAGGTCATAGTTCAGAGGCCGCAGAGGGGAGAAGCTGGGAAATATTGGGTGAAGATCAGGAGCAGGAAGAAGAAGCACCAGGGGAGAGACAGCTGACAGACTCAGTGCCTTTAGATAGCATTCCTGACCCCCCTCTCCCAGGATACGGTGTGCTTTGAGAATAGCAGAACAGAAAGCTCAGAGGCAGAAAAACACAGGTTAGCTGGCGTAGGGATGACGTAGAATAGAAGAGACAGAGGGGGTGGGACTTTACTTGGAGTAATAATAATAATAATAATAATAATATTTTTTATTTATATCCCGCCCTCCCAAGCCAAAGCTGGGCTCAGAGTGGCTAATAACAGTAAAAATAACACAGCTTACACAAAATCACAATCAATTAATTGAAATACGTTCTAAAATCAATTCAGAGTCAAATTAATGGCAACCATTGGGCTAGAGTTCTATGAGGATTGCAGAAGGAGAGAGGGGGTCAGACTGTGCCTTGGCCAAAGGCCTGGTGGAACAGCTCTGTCTTGCAGGCCCTGCGGAAAGATGTCAAGTCCCGCAAGGCCCTAGTCTCTTGGGACAGAGCATTCCACCAGATCGGGGCCACGGCCGAAAAAGCCCTGGCTCTGGTTGAGGCCAGCCTAACCTCCCTGTGGCCCGGGACCTCCAAGATGTTTTCATTTGAAGAGCGTAAGGTCCTCCGTAGGACATACCATTATCTAAGAGAAACGGCATTTCTATGTTCTCTCTCTGTGAATATTGAATAAAGGACTCTTCTTGTTTTTCTACTTCTTGGCTGCCACCGTGGGAGGGATCGGATTCCCTGAAGCCTTGACACCAAGGTATTTTATTCTTTGTAGATTTCCCTGTTGTGTCAATATTTATTTTATTCAATTGATTCTCTCCCCCACCAGTTGTGCACAGCTTTGGGATGCTATATGAAAGGTAGTACAAAATATTTAAATTACTTAAAAAACCAATACTTAAAAACAAACTTCGTGGGTAGTGAAGAGAGGAGGGTTAAAACCAAGTTCGTTCAACAGTCTGAATACTGGATGTCAATGAGGGAATGCCAGCGTGAAGAACGCTTAACAAAGAAAAGTCCGTGGGAGTTCATAATTGATGATTGAGAGGAGTTTTTATTAATTAGTACATTAGCAGATCACTATCATGCTCCAGTTTTACGTGTTAAAAAAAAACCTGAGAACTTAACTCGGCAGGGGAAAATGCCACTAATGATTTATTGTGCATGCTTATATAAGGAACACAACATTTAAGTTCCTAAAAAATATGAACCATTAAAATTAAAAAGGAGAGACAGATTTCATGGATAAGGTGATGCTAAAGACAATGAGATAGTTGGCTGCAGTGCAAGTGGGGAGAAGGCTGTTGTGCTCAGGTCCTGCTAGTTGCAAGCTTCCTATGGGCACCTGTTTGGCCAGGATGAGACCGTGATGCTGGACCAGAGGGAACTTTGACTTGATCCACCAGGACTCTACTTATCTTGATTTCATCTTACTTTCTGTGATTTTCCGACTGCAAAAAGCAAGTGGATTAGATGTTCTCCTTCAGCCCCCTAGAAATCTGCTCACTATGTTTTGTTCCAAGTTTACCTTTTCGATGGGGCAAGAAGGGGGGCATGGCTGCAACCAAATCCATATGATGACCTTTTTTCGGGGGGTGGGGGTGGAGTTGGCTGGTTAGAAGTCAGAAGCTGGCAATTTTATCATTTTGTCCCGACATTGATCTCTAACCAGATGTGAGTCATTTTTCACAGGTATTAGAATCATAGAATCATAGAGTTGGAAGAGACCACAAGGGCCATCGAGTCCAACCCCCTGCCAAGCAGGAAACAAGAGCCTTGCTGTTTCATAATGTATTATCTATACATTATGTAATATATAATATAATATAATATAATATAATATAATATAATATAATATAATATAATATAATATATAATATATAATATATAATATATAATATATAATATATAATATATAATATATAATATATAATATCTATACATTATACATTAATAATGTATTAAGAGCCTTGCTGTTTCATAAACTGATAGGTAGCGGCAGAACAACAGAAATTATGGGGTGGGAGACAGGGTATCATTCCATCTAGCAGGCTGAAAAGCTTGCACAGACAGAACTTTTGTCATAGTGTGACATTGAATCCCCTCCCCCCTTAGTGTGTGTTGATTTTAGTTATTGGCTGCATATGAAGAAGGGCCAAAGAAGACCCTTCCACCAGTTTGGCTGTGGCCAACTTCCATTTAGATTCTCCACTCCGAACAATTTTCTGCAGTGACAACTACTTGTTGTCATGTGACATCGGTAGTTTTGTTGTGTGCGCCCGTTATCTGTATTTCCTATTTCCCTTTTCCTATTGTTTTCTCAGAGATTCACAAACATCATTATAAAATGCAAACCACTTAGATTTCTTGGGCAGAATGGCAATACAGTGGTACCTCGGGTTACAGACGCTTCAGGTTACAGACGCTTCAGGTTACAGACTCCACTAACCCATAAATATTACCTCAGGTTAAGAACTTTGCTTCGGGATGAGAACAGAAATTGTGTGGTGGCAGAAGGAGGCCCCATTAGCTAAAGTGGTACCTCAGGTTAAGAACAGTTTCAGAACAGTTTAAGGTTAACAGGTTAAGAACAGTTTCAGAACAAATTAAGTTCTTAACCCGATACCACTGTACATAAATGGAGTGAACAAATTAGTAAAACTCGGCTAGCTAGCTCCTCATCTATTCAGACTGGAGTAAGGAGATGGGGAAAAACTCTTCAAGTAGTCTGGTAGGGGAAGAGTCATAGCTCAGCGGTAAAGCCTGTGTTTTGTATGGATGATATCCCAGATTTAATCCCTGGCACCTTCAGGTATGGCTAAGAAAGAAACCCTGGAGAGCAGTTGACCGTACAGTGATACCTCGGGTTAAGAACTTAATTCGTTCTGGAGGTCCGTACTTAACCTGAAACTGTTCTTAACCTGAAGCACCACTTTAGCTAATGGGGCCTCCTGCTGCTGCTGCGCCGCCGGAGCACAATTTCTGTTCTCATCCTGAAGCAAAGTTCTTAACCCAAGGTACAGTGGTGCCCCGCAAGACGAATGCCTCGCAAGACGGAAAACCCGCTAGACGAAAGGGTTTTCCGTTTTGGAGGTGCTTCGCAAAACGAATTTCCTATGTGCTTGCGTCGCAAGACGAAAATGTCTTGCGAGTTCCTGCGGGGTTTTTTTCCTTCCCCCCCCCTTTTTCCCAAGCCGCTAAACCGCTTATCAGCTGATGGCTAAGCCTCTTATCAGCTGATCTTTAAGCCGCTTAACAGCTGATGCTAAGCCGCTTATCAGCTGATCTTTAAGCCGCTTAACAGCTGATGGCTAAGCCGCTTATCAGCTGATCTTTAAGCCGCTTAACAGCTGATGCTAAGCCGCTTATCAGCTGATCTTTAAGCCGCTTAACAGCTGATGCTAAGCTGCTTATCAGCTGATCGTTAAGCAGCTTATCAGCTGATCTTTAAGCCGGCTAAGCCGCTAATACTGTAGCGCTAAGCCGCTAAACCTCTAATGGGCTTGCTTCGCAAGACGAAAAAACCCGCAAGACGAAGAGACTCGCGGAACGGATTCTTTTCGTCTTGTGAGGCACCACTGTACTATTTCTGGGTTAGCGGAGTCTGTAACCTGAAGCGTATGTAACCTGAGGTACCACTGTACTGAGCTAGGTGGAGCACTTCTTATATTACTGTAGCACAGAGATGGATGGGCCAACCAGGCCTCCCCATGTGGCCTGCCAGGCCATTGTGCCCCATGCAAGCCCATCTGCCCTATACCTGATGCACTATACGCAATCAGATGTGGGGCAAGAAAAGTTGCAGCTGGTCCCCCAAAAGGGTTTGCGGGGGCTGCTGATCAGCCTGTGAAATCCTTTGCAAGTTGCTTTTGAGCCCTGACTCTCGGCTGACTTTTGAGGTGTCAAAGCATAGAGCAGGGCTCTCTGTAAGAATCAAGGATCAGCTAATTGTCAGTGCTTGGAAAGAGCCAGAGTCCCACTGAGGACATTACAAAGGAGTAAAGAATTAATAGTAACTTCAAGTGAAAGGAGATTTGCTGTCACCCATGTCTTCATTTTAATGTTAAAAGCCTTGAAAGCGCAAACACACATGAAAAGGAGGGAATTCCCCCCCCCCCCATGTTTTCATATCATTTCACACTTAAAAAGAAATCAGTTTATGATATATGCTGGCTGACTCATGATTTTTGGACGCTTGCATTTGGCACTGTTCCTTAGCCACATTCTGTAAAACTGGTAGCCGTTTCGCCTCTCCTGTTGGCGGCTGAGCATAGTGGCCGGCTGCCAAGACTGCAGTGAAATCCAAGAAAGGCTAGACTTCATTATAACTGCTGTAAGGAATGATTGGAATAGTTAATAATCCTCTCACCTCCTTTTTAAAAAAGTCATTGGGACAAAACCTTGAGGTGGATTTTTTGTTTGCTATCGAGTTCAGCATTCTGGTGCATTAGGAAGGTGATCTGCGAAAGTGGTATGAGAATCTGAACTTTTAAAATATATTTTTTGCATTGAAAGATATTATTGTCTATTTTTTTTAAAATTATGTTTCTTACCAGATCTGTGGTTGTAAATTTTGAACATGGTAGCAAATTGGTTTGTGTATATTGGCGGTGATGGTGGGGATTTGCACTTGGGATATGATCTCTTTTCCCCTGTTTTAACTAGAAAGGGAAGCAAAACAGGATCCTGCAAGCAGTGCAGTATTTCTGGTAACACCAGGTCCATAACATGCTTTTATGCGCTGGCACGATTGTTTGATAGATGCAGTCATCAGTGGGTGGACTGATAGTGAGTGGTAAGAGAATGCAAGATAATTCATGCAAAATGTTGTTGTTGTTTAGTCGTTTAGTCGTGTCCGACTCTTCGTGACCCCATGGACCAGAGCACGCCAGGCACTTCTGTCTTCCACTGCTTCCCGCAGTTTGGTCAAACTCATGCTGGTAGCTTCGAGAACACTGTCCAACCATCTCATCCTCTGTCATCCCCTTCTCCTTGTGCCCTCCATCTGTCCCAACATCAGGGTCTTTTCCAGGGAGTCTTCTCTTCTCTTCTCTTCTCATGAGTCTTCTCTTCTCATGCAAAATAGGCAAGAATAAATGTTAGAGTTTTGAAAGTCTCTGTGTACGTGTGAATGAGAGAGAATGGTGATCTCCTCCTACTTTTTTAAAAGAAATAAGTAGGATTAGTTGGTTAGAACTCCTGTGTTTGTGTTAGATCTCTAGGGCACCAGTAGCATCCTACAAATCCTACTAATGCTTTGAAGCCACTCCCATCCATACAAACCATATCCTGCTTGCTCTACTAATGTAATAGCCTCTAAGCAACCATGGTGGGTAAATGGAAGCTTTATGTTCAGAAGAGGTCTGCCTTTTATGTGCAACTGAAGTGTGTAAATAGATTTCCTCTTAAGAGGTTGTACCAAACTGAAGAGCTTGTTTCTTTGGGCAGAAGTAATAGGCACAGCTTGGTTGTAGAGGGACTGTTGTGCTGGAAATCAAAGATCACAACAAACACTATCAAATCTCTTGCTAATCCCACCTGCGCAGGATGAAATAAAGCAAAGATTTCCATCTTTAGCAAGGGTTCTGTTCTTAAAACAAAAACAAATATGGTGTGTTTCAATGCAATTGAGACTTGCACAAAGCCCAGCCCATTATCCTTTCATCTCTTCTTCAAATAAGCTAATAGATTAGTGATTACATTTAATGGCATGAGAGCTTTTTGTATCTGTTCCCTCTTGCCATATTTCTTTGACAACTGTAAATATGTCCGTTGTGGACAGAGGTATAATTTTGCATCCTATCCATGGCTGCAAAATAGGTGGTTGCCAGGTCATTCCTGGCACCTTCTGAGATTTGGCTATGAGGACAAGGAGGATAAAGTTCTGGGGAAGGACACTGTGTCTTATTTGCCGTACGTATTGAGAAGAGAAATGGAGAATCAATAAGTGAGCTCTTTGCCGACCAGTTCCCCATGGCAGCTCATTTTAGGGAAATGTAGAAAATTTATATTATGTGGTAACTGATAAATATAAGTACTGTTTAGTCAAGCGTTGGGTAATGGTGGCATAAGATGAGCTCAGGTGGATCCAGCCAAAGACTGTTCTCACGTTGGCCAACCAGATTCCCTGGAGAAGCTCACAAGCAGGGCTTGAGTGCAACACTGCTCTCCCCACTTGTGGTTCCCAGCACTTGGTGTTTGGAGACATATTGTCTCCCAAGAGTGGAGGTAAGAACATAGCCATCCCGGCTCTATAATAGTAGCCATGGATAACCTTATCCTCGATGAATTTGTGCAGTCCTATTTTAATGCCATCCAACTTACTGGCTATCACTACCTCTTGCTGGCCTGAGTTGGATCCTCAAACTGAATGAGGGAGACTCAAGTTCAAGCTACTTTTTGGAACTTTGTAAGCTTAGTCTTTCTCCAAGAAATTCCCCCATGTCTCCTAGTTGCACAACAAAGTTATGATACAGAGCAGGGACGGGAAACTTGGTGTCTTCCACATGCTGCTAGACTAGAATTCCCATCATCTCAGAGCACCGAGCATGCTGGCTGGAGATGATGGGATTTACAGTGTCACAGGATCCCTATCCGTGATACAGAGACAGAGTGTCCCAAGGTTATCTAATGATTTTCTTGGCAGAGTATAGGTTCAAATCTAGGTCTCCCCAGCCAAAGATTCAACAGTCTATGCTGGAATAGCCAATGTGGTTCCTTCCAGACGTTACCAACTCCAGCTCTCACAAACCCCAGCTAAAGCAGCCAGTATTCAAGGGGTTAACGACATCACAGTGGCTGAGGTACACATAGAAGCCCATGGTAGAGCCATTATGCAAATGGAATCTTTCTGCATTTATTTATTCTGAAAAGTAGACAAGGGCACTGGCGGAGGAAGAGGAGTGTGGGGGGAGCACACCGCCCCTGGCAGCGTGATCCCGGCAGGGTGCCATCGCGGCTGCCTCCCCTGCCTGTGCTGGGTGCCATGCCCTCCGCAGGCAGCGCGCCCAGCCCCTGCGGGCAGCGCACCACACCCCCAGGAAGTGTGCCAGCCCCACCCCCACCTGCCTTCTGCCCCCCCCCGGTGCTGGAGCATGAAGCTCCGCCACTGGACGAGGGTGATATAAATGCTTACCTGTAGCAACATCAAGTGATGATACTTGGTAAAATACATGTGGTTTGCGACTTCCGGGGGCGGCGCGAACGGCAATGGCGGTCCTCTTCTGAACGGGAGAGGAGGCTCCGCAGGCAACGGGTCGTCCGCTACGGCGAAGCGGAGACCCACTCTGGAAAACCCCAGGCGGTAAGAGCCTGGGGTCTTGAGGCTCGGTGGGCGCCTAGAGCGACCCTCCAAGTGCAGAAGGAACCCCGTAAGGGGCTCCGGAGCACGGAGGGGGGTTGCGGCGCTGTGAGCTGTTTCACAGCCTGAGGAGCGAAGCCGCGCTGCTACTGTCGGTGAGCGCTGATCCCTTTTCCTGCTAAATTACGGATCCGGACGAAAAAGCAACTAACTTGTGAGTAAAAGACTGAATCACTTGAATTTGAGACTTTAAAAGGGAAACTTAAATTGGCTTGAACTTGGCTGAGAGCGGAGAGACGTGGAAGCAGGAAGTCCGTCTTCCGCAGCCATTGAACTTGAAAAAAAAGCAATCAGCTGGAGGAGTGGAGGCTGAAAGAAAGAGACTCTAAGTCTTACAGATCCAAGCATCTATTGAACTTGCATCTTAAAGTAAAGACTTTAAGTTAAAGATTTGGGATTTTTACTTGCACTTGACTTTCCTCCTCTTATTGGATTACAAATTAGAAGGTGAAACCCAGAGTCAGGAGCTGCCTGAGTACTAAGGGAGCTGTCAGTACTGCAGATTTGGATACTTTATATTGGAACTTGAAACAATCTGAGGGTATTGAGACCTTTTAAATTTGAAACATTCTTTTTGGAGATAAATAAGCACTGTCTGCAACAAAGTGACCATTTATAAACTCTGCTAAACATTTGTATTTGAAGGTTCTTGGACATTAAATTAGACTCTGAAAGACAGATTAAGCTCCCTCTAGAGGATTGGATTATAACAGTGATTTTACATGCACTTTTTACTTTCGATTCCCTTGCTGTTTGCTTGCTCTGGACCTTTCCATTCCCATGGGAACAACTCAGTGTGACCTTGACTGACAGATAACGTTGGAATGAGTGGCACAAGAAAAAGAGGGAGAGCTAAACAAACAACTCTAACAACTCTAACCTCAGCCTCACAGACACGCAGATCATCTGTGCCTACTTTGCCCTCAGAAGTGGAGGGAGAGGGCGAAGCAGAGCAGTTACAACTGGAAGATATGGCCTCAGGAGCATCTGTTTCTGTACTAGACAAAATTTTTGAAAAATTGGAAGCTTTGGACAAGAAAGCAGATGCGCAATCAGCAAAGATTGATAAAAACACAGAATGTCTAAATAAATTAACCACACAAGTGGTACAGAATGCACAAGCAATTGGACAGTTAACGGAGGCCTCAGCAGAAAATCGGAAATTGACTGAGGACACCAGACAAAGATTTGAAAATTTAGAGCAAGAGGTAAGACCACTCACTAAACAAGTCGGGGAACACCAGATTTATCTCTCGATGATAGAACTGCGAAACCGTGAGAACAACTTAAGGATTAGATCACTACAAGAGGCAGAAGAAGGACATCTAACTGAGTTTTTGACCAAAGAATTCTCCAAGTTCTGGAACTTGGAAGAAAAGGACTTTAAAATTGTGTCAGCTTTCAGACTTGGAAGATTTATAAAGAAGGAGAGGCCCAGAGACTGTTTGATAACATTGAGATCAAAGGAGGAAAGGGATAAGATTTTGGGACTACACTTTGTAAAATCACTGGAGGTGTTGGATAGAAGAATTGAAATTTATAAAGATATCCCAAGACTACTGCTTGATCTTAGAGCCGCCTATTCTGAACTTGTTAAACTACTAAGGAGCAACGCAATTCCATTCAGGTGGGAATTTCCCCAAGGAATATCTTTTACCTTTAGAGGGAGAAAGGTCAAAGTGAGAACACTGGAAGAGAGAGACAAATTCTTGTCTACACACGGAGAAGACCTTCAAAAAGGAATTGAACTACCTTCTGGGCCTGAGGCAACGCCAGTACCAACATCAGCATCTGTGGAACCTGAAGACCCTGAGAAGATACCACCCCTTGAAAAATAACCAGATAGTTCAGGATGTCTCTGCAACTGTTGAGCTGGAATATTAATGGTTGTAACATTCCGGAAAAAAGGAAGAAAATATTTCATATATTAAAAAAAGAACAATTGGACATTATTTGTTTACAAGAAACACATGTGACGAGGCTCCACAGAAAAGTGTTAATAAATAAAAGATTGGGCCAGGAATTTGTATCGTCCGACAAAGTTAAGAAGAGAGGTGTGGTGATATATGCAAAAGAGAGCCTGTCACCTAAATTCCTATTTAAAGATGAACATGGAAGAATTTTGGCTATTGAGATACAACATCAAGGTGAGAAACTGCTGATATTAGGAATCTATGCACCTAATGAAGGGAAATCGGAATTTTACAAGAAGTTGCAGGAGACAATGCTGGACTACCTAGATTATAACAACATCATAATGATGGGAGATATGAATGGGGTCGTATCAACTAACATGGACAAGTCACAAAGTCAAAATGTTACAAAAGACGGCAGACTACCTAAAACCTTTTTTGAAATGACTGACAATATGGATTTGATTGACATTTGGAGGACAAAGAACCCACTAGGAAGAGAGGGAACATTCTTTTCTGAAGCCCAACTGACCTGGACAAGAATCGACCAAATATGGATTTCCAGAGGCCTGGCACCTAAGGTCAGAAAAGTGGAAATCTGCCCAAAGACCTGCTCCGACCATAATGCAGTAAAGATGGATATGACATTATTACCAACTGGATCCTTTAGATGGAAGATGAATGACAATTTGTTTAGAGATCAGGAAATTATCAAGAAGGCCCAAAAAGTTCTGAAGGACTATTTTGAGATAAATATGAATAACATGGTGGAAAAAAGAATAATCTGGGACGCAAGTAAAGCTGTAATGAGGGGATTCTTGATACAACAGAATGCAGTAAAGAAAAGAACACAAAATGAGAAAAAAGATAAGATCTTGGAAAAAATAAAAGAATTAGAGAAGAAATTAAGAGTGAATCCGAAGTCACAGCCAACTCTGAGAGAAATTAAACTTTATCAAACACAATATTCAAAATTGATAAATCAGGAAATTGAATGGAAGGTTAAATTAATGAAACAAAAAACGTTTGAGTCGGCGAATAAATGTGGAAAACTGCTAGCTTGGCAGTTGAAGAGAAGACAAAGATTAAATACTGTTACAAACTTAGAGGTTGATGGAAAAAACATCCAGAATCCAGTGGACATTAGAAAGTGTTTCCAGAGATACTTCAAAAAATTATATACCCAAGGGCCGCAAGATGATGTTGAGATTAAACAATTTTTGGTAAAAAACGGACTATCTAAATTGTCACAAGAAAATAGGACAATCCTGAACTCTAAAATAACACGACAAGAGATTGAACAAGCTATCCAGAACATGCAACTTGGCAAATCTCCAGGACCAGATGGACTGACCTCCAAGTACTATAAGACATTAAAAGACTATTTGATACAACCTTTGATGGAGGTCAGCAATGAAATTATGGAGGGGAAGAGGGCACCGGAGTCGTGGAAGGAAGCGTTTATCACATTAATACCAAAGTCGGAAGCTGAAAAGACACAACTTAAGAACTACCGTCCCATCTCTCTTTTAAATGTGGATTACAAAATATTTGCAGACATTCTGGCAATTAGATTTAAAAAAGTTTTAAATGAAGTAATTCATAAGGACCAGGCCGGCTTTCTCCCAGGAAGACATCTGTTTGCTAACACAAGGAACATTATTGATATCTTGGAACTTTTGCAAACAGACATAAATACAAAAGCAGTCCTAATTTTTATAGACGCGGAGAAGGCCTTTGACAATATCTCCTGGAAATTTATGATGGGAAATTTAAAAGAGATGGGAGTGGGACGGGGTTTTGAAAATGGGATTGGGGCGATATATTCAGAACAGAAAGCTAAACTGATAGTTAATAATGTGGTTACAGAAGAGTTTAAAATTGAAAAAGGGACACGACAAGGTTGCCCTATTTCCCCTTTGTTATTTATTTCGGTTCTGGAAGTGCTATTAAACATGATTAGAGAGGATCGGTTGGTGGAAGGAATTCAGGTCGGTCAGAAACAATATAAATTAAAAGCTTTTGCAGATGACCTGGTTTTGACCCTGCAGAAGCCAGAGCCCAGTACGAAAAGAGTATTACAACTGATTAATGATTTTGGTCGGGTGGCTGGATTTAAATTAAATAAACAGAAAACTAAGGTTTTGGGGAAAAATTTGACGGATACAGAGTCAGAACGGTTTCAGAATGAGATGGAACTTAACGTGGTTAAAAAAGTAAAATACCTAGGGGTAAACATAACAGCAAAAAATCTAAGTCTATTTAAGGACAATTATGAAAAATGCTGGACAGAAATTAAGAGAGACCTAGATAGTTGGTCAAAATTGAAACTTTCTTTGTTAGGCCGAATTGCTGCTATCAAGATGAATGTATTGCCAAGGATGTTGTTTTTATTTCAAACACTTCAGGTCTTGGACAAAACGGGGTGCTTTCAGAAGTGGCAGAGAGACATTTCTAAGTTTGTCTGGCAGGGCAAAAAGCCCAGAATTAAGTTTAAGATATTAACTGATGCAAAACAAAGAGGGGGCTTTGCCCTGCCAGACTTAAAGTTGTATTATGAAGCCGCAGCGTTCTGCTGGCTAAAAGACTGGCTACTTCTTGAGGACACTGATGTGTTGGATCTGGAAGGGTTTAACAATGCTTTTGGATGGCATGCATATTTATGGTATGACAAGGTTAAAGCAAATAAGGCCTTTAAGAACCATATTGTCAGAAAATCATTGTTTAATGTCTGGACAAAATATAAAGACTTGCTGGAAAATAAAACACCAAGGTGGCTTTCACCTTTGGAAGCCAAGGCCCGAAAAAGACCCAATATGGAGGCTAAATGGCCAAAATATTGGGAAATACTAGAAAAGGATGGAGACAATTGGAAATTGCAGAGTTTGGAGAAAATGAAAGACAAAGTGCGAGATTGGTTACATTACGCTCAGATTAAAGAAGTTTTTAAAAATGATAAGAAACTAGGGTTCCAGGTGGAGAAATCGAAATTAGAAACAGAATTGTTAGAACCAAAGATTAAGGTACTTTCAAGGATGTATAACTTGCTGTTGAAATGGAATACACAAGATGAAACGGTTAAATCGGCTATGATAAGGTGGGCTCAGGACATTGGGCATAATATCATGTTTGAGGACTGGGAGAGGTTGTGGAGCAATGGATTGAAATTTACTGCATGTAATGCTCTGAAAGAAAATGTAATGAAAATGATTTATAGATGGTATATGACCCCAGTCAAACTTGCCAAAATTTACCACCTGTCTGATAATAAGTGTTGGAAATGCAAAGAGTGTGAGGGAACGTTCTTCCACCTCTGGTGGACTTGCCCTAAAGTGAAGGCGTTCTGGGAAATGATTTATAATGAACTAAAAAAGGTATTTAAATATACCTTCACTAAGAAACCAGAGGCTTTCCTTTTGGGTATTGTCGGCCAAGGGGTGGCAAAGAAGGACCAGACATTCTTTATGTATGCAACAACAGCAGCAAGGATACTTCTCGCAAAACATTGGAAAACTCAAGATCTACCCACACTGGAAGAATGGCAGATACAACTGATAGACTACATGGAACTGGCTGAAATGACCGGCAGAATCCGTGACCTGGGAGAAGAGAGGATTGAGGAGGACTGGAAGAAATTTAAGAACTATTTACAAAAGTATTGTAATTTGAGTGAATGCTAAACAAGATGCTAGATCAAAATAACTGAGCACCACTAAATTTAGAAGTTTTTTAAGAAAATAAGTAAGACTGTGAAATTTAGCTCCTTTTGAGAATTATAAGATTATGAAACATAGAAGGGATATAAGAATTTAAATAAGATGATAAATTGCTGACAAAATGTCACAACGATGAAAATGGGAGCGGGAGATGTGAGGAAGTCCAAAGAAAATGTGAAAATATGTTAAGATCAATGTTACATTGTTTATTATGTTTATCTTTATTGTAAAATTTAATAAACTGCTTTAAAAAAAAAAAAAAAATACATGTGGTTTGCATGTCTGAAATTTTGGAAAGCCTGTGTAGAGTCGGGGCAGCAGACAGTGAAGAGAGGAATAGCATTGTAAATCACCATAGCCAGGAACCGCTACCATCAGGCCCTGCCAATGACATCTGTAAGGTTTTCCTTCCTCATCAATCTGCCACACCACTGTCCACCCTGTTCTGGAGCTGATTTTTTTTTTGGGGGGGCGCTAAAGTGGGAGATGGAACTGGCAAACATCCCCTCCCTGTCTCTTGCATTGATTCCTCTGCTTGATTCTTTTGCGATCTCAAGGGCACCAATAGGATTCTACCCTCCAGTTCTTTAGGATGCCCTCTTCTAATTCATGTGAATGAGAAACAGAAGTGGACATTATTGCAATGGCAACTGGGAAATCCTTGACTTTAAGGTCAACAGATTTCCAGGTATCCATTAAAATAATGTCCCCATCTCTCCATCCTTTGTTGTTTAGTCTTTTAGTCGTGTCCGACTCTTCGTGACCCCATGGACCAGAGCACGCCAGGCACTCCTGTCTTCTACTGCCTCCTGCAATTTGGTCAAACTCATGTTTGTAGCTTCGAGAACACTGTCCAACCATCTTGTCCTCTGTCGTCCCCTTCTCCTTGTGCCCTAAACCTTTCCCAACATCAGGGTCTTTTCCAGGGAGTTTTTTCCAGGGAGTCTCCATCCTATCCCCCTTTAAAATAACTCTGTGTGAGCATAAGACAAAACTGGGATCTCTTTATTTTAGATACTAAAATTCTTGGGTGCTTTCTTTTTCAAACACTGTGTGTGAACAGTGTGCTGTTTGGTTCTCTAAAACTGGGTATTTTAGCCCAAGCCGCACCTTGGGTCCCATATGTCTTCCATCATGGAAAAGTTTTTCACAATGGCCTTGTTGTTTTTTAAAGGAGCACCACACTTAATGGATAACATTGTCCAAGGCCTATAAAGAAATTAGGGGAAATTTCAGCAACATAAGCAGAATGTTGGCTGGTCTGCCCTTTGTAACAATTGATGAGAAATGGGAACAACAAGAAAACTAATTTGTTCTTCTAGTATATACTAAAAAAAACACCCCACCAACACCTCACAATTTGTCCAGCCTGAAGAAGCACTTTCAGTTTTGCAAAGCTTGTAGATACAATGACATTGAGGTGACTTGCAGAATAAGAGGGTGGAGAATAAACTTTTTGTATTGTTTCCAATAGCGTAGAAATGTTTTGCCACAAAGAAGCAAAATACCACTTTGCATACACCTCCCCCTTCGATATGAATACTTCCTTCCCTCTTGCATAAAAAAGGTTTGCAAACTCAAAATAATAAATTCCAGTTTGTCTGTCTCTGGTGTGCTGATGATGTAGCTGACTCATCACCAATTAAACAGTGTTCTGCTGCGTATAAACGTTTGTTTGCAGAAGGTGATTTAAAAGAAAAATGCTTGGTACAGGGAAGAAACATTGAGGCCCATGTACCAAACAGGTTAATCATTGGCAAACCCAGCAGCCTAGCAATCCCACAAGCCTTTGCAAGTGCAATCCCAGGAACCCTTGCACTGACTGTTGAGGCCAGTGGAGAGTTGAAGTTTGAGCAAGGAAGTTTGGAAGGAGCAACTGCAGTGGAATTGACGGGGTTTGGCATCTGGTAAGTGCTGCTGGTTTTTTAAAGGGTTTCCAGAGGCTTAGATGGCATTTGCAGGCTTTACCAATGGTCTTTCAAATATACAGGATTTCACGTAAATGTGTGATGCCTCAGAACATAACCCCCACATGAATTGGGAGTTGCCTGTACAATTAAAACAAAAACTGGGCATGATAAAAGATCTCCCTAGCCATTGTCACAATGTGGACAAGTTTCACATGGCCAGGAATTGGGAAATCTCCCCACACCAGACTGTCACTTAATTTTATACTGTGTAGCTGGATAAAATATGGGACATGGTGATTGCATATAAACTTGCATAGCATATGCAGGCAGCCAGTTTGGTACCCTGCTCAAACAATTGACTACATGGTGACCTGACTCGCTCTAATGCCTGCTTTAATTGCCACTGTGACAGTATCCAGTTATGGCTGCCTCCCAAAGACTTTTGTGTCACAGGTAACAGACCACTACTGTGCGCATGTGCTGCCACTAATCTTCCCACATGCATGCATATAGCGAAAAGCTCACATGTGTGATTGCCACATGGCCAACTGGCTTGCTTGTAGACTGTGCACTTTTGCGCTTCTCCTTTAGAAGAAAAACGGTAGTTACAGATTAAATGCACACTGCCGCACGGAAATCTGTGTTGAGTGCGCTGTGCACATGCAAACTAGCATGTTGCATGAGGGTGAATGAAAAGAGACACCACGGCCATTCCTGGTCTGTGGCAATGTAGCCTTGGGGTTCACTTTTTTAAAAAATTTAAAGTTTATTGGCATAAACACATACAGAATACAATTAAAGTGGTGGTTATGGTGAATAAAAATAAATGTGAAAGTAGAAAAATGAAACACAGATACAGAGGAGGGGTAGGAAAAAAACAGGGAACTACTGAAAATACACTGCCACATTCAGTCGTCACATATGAGAAGAAGAAGGAAGCTGGTGACGCTGTGGTCTAAACCACTGAGCCTCTTGGGCTTGGCGGTTCGAATCCCCATGACAGAGTGAGCTCCCGTTGCTCTGTCCTGGTTTCTGCCAACCTAGCAGTTCAAAAGCACACCAGTGCAAGTAGATAGGTACCGCTGTGGCGGAAAGGTAAACGGCGTTTCCGTGCGCTCTGGCTTCCGTCATGGTGTTCTGTTGCGCCAGAAGAGGTTTAGTCATGCTGGTCACATGACCTGGAAAGTTGTCTGTGGACAAATGTTGGCTCCTTCAGCCTGAAAGCGAGATGAGCGCTGCAACATAGTCTTTGCACTGGACTTAACTTTCCAGGGGTCCTTTACTTTTACCTTATGAGAAGAAAAAGGTCGGTCCCTTTAGTTCTCAATAAAACCTCTCCATATACTTTTCTGTAAAGCAGGGTTCGCTCTGATTGCTTAGAAATATACAATCGCTTTGA
This sequence comes from Podarcis pityusensis, assembly GCF_964106645.2. NCBI lineage: Eukaryota > Metazoa > Chordata > Lepidosauria > Squamata > Lacertidae > Podarcis > Podarcis pityusensis. The sequence continues at coordinate 101,026,079 of NC_138029.1, forward strand.
GGTCCTCTCCCCTAGCATGGAAGACGAAGAGCAGACTCCATTTGAGGATCTCTCCCTCATTACAGTCGATCAGGTATATGAAGACGAGCAGCAAAGTCAGTCCTCAGGGAATGTGCAGGCGACCTTGGAGCGGACAGCTCACGGAAGAATCCCGACCAAACCTAAGAGGAGGCGCGTAGTGGTGATAGGGGATTCCCTACTGAGGGGAACAGAAGCAGTGATCTGTGGGCCTGACAAGATGTCTCGGGAAGTGTGCTGTCTCCCCGGGGCTAAGATCCAAGATGTAACTGACCGACTGCAAGGAATCATAAAACCCACTGACAAATACCCCTTCCTCTTGGTTCATGTGGGAACCAATGACACTGCAAGCAATAGCCTCCAGAAGATCAAAAGAGACTACGAGGCTCTGGGCAGGAAATTGAAGCAATTAAATGCACAAATTGTCATCTCATCTGTCCTCCCAGTTGAACGACGTGGCCCAGGGAGAGAGGGGAAAATAATGGAAGTGAACAGCTGGCTTCGCAAATGGTGTAAACAGGAACGGTTTGGATTCTTAGATCACGGACTGCAGTTTCTTGAAGATGGACTTCTGGCAAGCGATGGGCTGCACCTCACAACGGTTGGGAGAAATGTTTTTGCCAAAAATCTCAGAAACCTCATCAGGAGGGCTTTAAACTGACTAATGTGGGGGAGGGAGACAGTGCTCCTGAAGGTGGGAGTCTATCAATTGATGAAGACGATCATCCAAATGTCATAGACCAAATGGAGCAAACAGCACACAGACCTAGTGGTGGGAGGAAAAAATCCTTAAATAAGAGTCACGGGGGAATGATTAATGGACTTCAATGTCTGTACACTAATGCGCAAAGCATGGGAAATAAACAAGATGAGCTTGAACTCTTGGTACAGCAAACTAAATATGACATAATAGGCATCACTGAAACCTGGTGGGATAAGTCCCACGATTGGAATGTAATAATGGGGGGATACAATCTATTTCAGAGAAACAGACCAGACAAGAAAGGAGGAGGAGTGGCGTTATATGTCAGGGATGTGTATACCAGTGAAGAGATCCAAGATTTAGAACCTCAAAGCCAAAGTGAGAGCATTTGGGTCAAAATTAAGGGAGAGAAGAATAACAGTGACCTCATTGTGGGAGTTTACTATAGATCCTCAAGCCAAACGGAGGACATAGATGATGCCTTCCTGGAACAGATGGCCAAGCATGCAAAAGGAAGGGAGATAGTAGTAATGGGGGACTTCAATTACCCGGATATTTGTTGGATGTCAAACTCAGCCAAGAGCATAAGGTCAAACAGATTCCTCACTGGCCTTGCAGACAACTTCATTGTCCAGAAAGTGGGAGAAGCAACAAGAGGAACAGCCATTTTAGATCTGGTCCTAACCAATGTTGATGACCTGGTTAGTGGGGTAGAAGTGGAAGGATCATTAGGCGCGAGTGATCATGCTCTTCTGAAGTTTACTATACAGCGGAAAGGAGCAGCCAAGCATACTAGGACTCAATTTCTTGACTTTAAGAAAGCTGACTTCATAAAACTTAGGGAAGTGCTGGGTGAGATCCCATGGACAGTAATACTAAAAGGAAAGGGAGTTCATGATGGCTGGGAGTTTGTTAAGAGGGAGATACTAAAAGCACAACGTCAGGCAATACCAATGAGACAGAAACATGGAAGGTGCCTAAAGAAGCCAGGGTGGCTATCTAAAGAACTTTTAACTGAGTTAAGATTAAAAAAGGATGTGTACAAAAAATGGAAAAGGGGGGAAACCACCAAAGAGGAATTCAAACAAATAGCCAGCACGTGTAGACACAAAGTCAGAAAAGCTAAAGCACAGAATGAACTCAGGCTTGCTAGAGAGGTTAAAAGCAACAAAAAAGGCTTTTATGGGTATGTTCGTAGCAAAAGGAAGAACAAAGAAACAGTGGGGTCACTCAGAGGAGAAGATGGTGAAATGCAAACAGGGGACACAGAAAGAGCTGAGCTCCTCAATGCCTTCTTTGCCTCAGTCTTCTCCGATAAAGAAAACAATGCCCAACCTGAAGAATTTGGAGCAAATGATTCAGCAAAGGAAACACAGCCCAGAATAACTAAGGAGATAGTACAAGAATACTTGGTTAGTTTAGATGTACTCAAGTCTCCAGGGCCAGATGAACTGCATCCAAGAGTATTAAAAGAACTGGCAGATGTGATCTCAGAACTACTGGCAGTCATCTTTGAGAATTCCTGAAGAACAGGCGAAGTCCCGGCAGACTGGAGGAGGGCAAATGTTGTCCCTATTTTCAAAAAGGGGAAAAGAGAGGACCCAAATAATTACCGCCCAGTCAGTCTGACATCAATACCAGGGAAGATTCTGGAGCAGATCATTAAGCAAACAGTCTGTGAGCACCTAGAAAGGAATGCTGTGATCACCAACAGTCAGCATGGATTTCTGAAAAATAAGTCATGTCAGACTAACCTGATCTCGTTTTTTGACAGAATTACAAGCCTGGTAGATGAAGGGAACGCAGTGGATGTAGCCTACCTTGATTTCAGCAAGGCATTTGACAAGGTGCCTCATGATATTCTTGTAAAGAAGCTGGTAAAATGCGGTCTTGACTATGCTACCACTCAGTGGATTTGTAACTGGCTGACTGACCGAACCCAAAGGGTGCTCATCAATGGTTCCTCTTCATCCTGGAGAAGAGTGACTAGTGGGGTGCCACAGGGTTCTGTCTTGGGCCCGGTCTTATTCAACATCTTTATCAACGACTTGGATGATGGACTTAAGGGCATCCTGATCAAATTTGCAGATGACACCAAATTGGGAGGGGTGGCTAACACCCCAGAGGACAGGATCACACTTCAAAACGACCTTGACAGATTAGAGAACTGGGCCAAAACAAACAAGATGAATTTTAACAGGGAGAAATGTAAAGTATTGCACTTGGGCAAAAAAAATGAGAGGCACAAATACAAGATGGGGGACACCTGGCTTGAGAGCAGTACATGTGAAAAGGATCTAGGAGTCTTGGTTGACCACAAACTTGACATGAGCCAACAGTGTGACGCGGCAGCTAAAAAAGCCAATGCAATTCTGGGCTGCATCAATAGGAGTATAGCATCTAGATCAAGGGAAGTAATAGTGCCACTGTATTCTGCTCTGGTCAGACCTCACCTGGAGTACTGTGTCCAATTCTGGGCACCACAGTTCAAGAAGGACATTGACAAACTGGAACGTGTCCAGAGGAGGGCAACCAAAATGGTCAAAGGCCTGGAAACGATGCCTTATGAGGAACGGCTAAGAGAGCTGGGCATGTTTAGCCTGGAGAAGAGGAGGTTAAGGGGTGATATGATAGCCATGTTCAAATATATAAAAGGATGTCACATAGAGGAGGGAGAAAGGTTGTTTTCTGCTGCTCCAGAGAAGCGGACACGGAGCAATGGATCCAAACTACAAGAAAGAAGATTCCACCTAAACATTAGGAAGAACTTCCTGACAGTAAGAGCTGTTCGACAGTGGAATTTGCTGCCAAGGAGTGTGGTGGAGTCTCCTTCTTTGGAGGTCTTTAAGCAGAGGCTTGACAACCATATGTCAGGAGTGCTCTGATGGTGTTCCTGCTTGGCAGGGGGTTGGACTCGATGGCCCTTGTGGTCTCTTCCAACTCTATGATTCTATGATTCTGTGTTTAGTAGGCTGTTCAGTTGAGTTAGCATAGGAGACAAACATACCCTATCAAGTAAAAAAAGATCCATTTTTGATGAACCATGAAGGACTCTCTGTTTATACATCAGGTGTTCTGACAGTGCAGCCCCATACTTTCGCTGGCCACTCCTCCTGGAAAGGAGGTGATTTGAACTTCCAGTGGGCAGCTACTTCTTCATGAAGAAACTACAGTCCATGTTGCCCTGAAGACCAAGAGCGCTCGCTCATATATGTGCATAATTGCTACTCAGAAGTGCAAGGGGAGAAATTTTATTTATCAGGGTGCTCCGTCAGCATGTTAGGAATTAAGCACTAAGGACCACTATGCCAATAAGTGTTTTACTGATCATTGTAGGCATTCGTCAACGTTATGGGTTGCTGTCTGCAGTTGCGATAAAAAGCCTGGCATGTTCTACAGAAGCAAGATAGCTTTTTCTTCCAGGAAGAGGTGTATTTAATGTGGAGAATGAATAACATAAGCCATAGCTGTGGCATGATGGGCTTAATGTTTTATATTTTTAAAAATGACTGTATCTTGCCAGTAGTATGCAATTAGGTAAAGGTAAAGGTACCCCTGCCCATACGGGCCAGTCGTGTCAGACTCTAGGGTTGTGTGCCCATCTCACTTAAGAGGCCGGGGGCACTTCCGGAGACACTTCTGGGTCACGTGGCCAGCGTGACGAAGCTGCTCTGGCGAGCCAGCACCAGCGCAGCACACGGAAACGCTGTTTACCTTCCCGCTATAAAGCGGTACCTATTTATCTACTTGCACTTAGGGGTGCTTTCGAACTGCTAGGTGGGCAGGAGCTGGGACCGAAAGACGGGAGCTCACCCCACTGCGGGGATTTGAACCGCCGACCATGTGATCGGCAAGCCCTAGGCACTGAGGTTTTACCCACAGCACCACCTGCGTCCCTAGTATGCAATTAGATGCTTCCTAATGGAACTTGACTGGGCTTTTTGGGTAGAAACAGATGTTTGATTGGCAAGGTTTGGAAGAGCTTGGGAGTTCTCTGAGGAGTGATTTCCAATTCTCCTCCATGTGCCTTGTCATCAGAAAAAGTGACATTCATGTTTGTGCTCCTGCCAGAGTTCTTCAGTCCCAGACTTGGCAGTTCAATGTGTTGAGTGTGGGGGCTGCCCCTGAAAACTACTTTGAAACTTCTTCTGGTATTGGCTCCTTAGTAGCTGGTAGACTTGCAGATGTGCACGTTTTGGGTCGAGGGCAAATAATAAGGCTGGAGTCTCATATATGCTTAACTCATATATAAGGTGGCTTCTAAGTAGGCATGCGTAGGATTGCACTGTAAGTTGAGGACAAACTGTAGTTGGGGAGCAGAACATAGTGAGAGTCCCTGGCTCAATCCCTGATAATCTCTCGTTGAAAGATTTAGATAGCAGGTGATATTACAGGATTTTTGCTTTCTGTGATCCTGCCAGAGTAGAACCATGGGTAGCCAATGTGGTGTCTTCCAGATGCTGTTGTATTGCAACTCCCATAATTCCTGACTATTGGCCAGGGTAGCTGCGGCTGATGGGAACTGTAGTCCAGCAGCAGCTCAGAGTAGACAATACTGAGCTGGAGAACGAGTCGTCTGACCCAATATGTGGAAGTTCCCATTGTTTATAAGTTGGATTATTCTTTCCTGGCCCAGTCAGAAAATTGTATTGGCAGTAGGAATCATGCAGAAGCTCTTTGAGAATCTTACCTTAGGGGATAAGGCAAGGATGTGTTGCTTTCTCCCCTATTCATCATGCCTGGGTACTCTTTTGTAAATATCTGAGCTAATTTGTCATGCGTGCAAAGCCCTTAACAGAAAACTGCAGTGAACAATTTTCCCAAAATGGCAATACTCATCATTTAATGGTGTCTGTTTTATTTATTCCAGTCCACTGCATCTGACCTAGAAGGACAGGTGTTGTTTATTATTATGAACTTTGTGAAACAGTTCATACAGTAGAATTTTTCTCTCTAAACAGCTTGAGCTGTGCTTAAAGCTGCCAGATAGTCTAATGCTGCTATTGAAAAGCTCAGCTGCTGGATTAGCTCCACAACAACCAGTGACAAGCCATGACGCCTTTCCTAATTAAGATTTTTCAACTTCATCTCATCTAGTGTGGCGTCAACATGAATGAATAATTGAAAGGAAATGTCTTTCGACATATTTGTGTACATTTGAGTCTGCATTGGCATGGGAGGGAGGAAGAAGCTGATGATGATAAATTTATTTACTGACCTGGTTGGGACGATCATATCTCAGCTTAACAAGCCAAGATATCAACGAGCCTCTTGCCCACACAGATAGCTCCATCTCTCCTCCCTTTATGGCACGAGCAAGCAAGCAAGCAAGCAAGCAAGCAAGCTTCTGATTACCTGTAGTTTTCCAGTTCATCCAAACTGGTTGCCACCGTTGGAACAGGCCATTCGACTTTGGTTCAGAAAACTAGGAAACTGAGTTTAATTAGAAGCTTCCTGGCTTGATTAGTTCCACTGCAGATGGAGGTGTGAATGGGATTGTATGCCCTAGCAAAAGACTTTCTCATATATTTCTTGAGCAGAAATTTGATTGCCCTACCACAGTCATTATCAATTTATTCCTCACAAGAAAGGGTGGTGTCTAGTGGTGCTCTTCATGCTGACAAAAGGCTCTTTGATCTAGCTCAGGCTTCCATCAGCAGAAGAGAGGGAGAGGCAATTTCGACTGATTTCTCTATTCCTCTGAAGCTCTGCCCCCCTGCCCCCCTACCAAATAAATCGCTCCAGGGGGTTGAATCACCCTTTGGAACAGTGAAAATTAGCCTCTCACCCCTGTTCTGATGATAGAAGTCTCCACCAGATCAAAGGGCTTTCCATCAGCGTGAGACACCAATGGGGGCACCCAAAAGTTTAATTATTGTTAGAAATGATTTTGTTGTTGTTTAGTCGTTTAGTCGTGTCCGACTCTTCGTGACCCCATGGACCAAAGCATGCCAGGCACTCCTGTCTTCCACTGCCTCCCGCAGTTTGGTCAGACTCATGTTTGTGGCTTCGAGAACACTGTCCCACCATCTCGTCCTCTGTCGTCCCCTTCTCCTTGTGCCCTCCATCTTTCCCAACATCAGGGTCTTTTCCTGGGATTCTTCTCTTCTCATGAGGTGGCCAAAGTATTGGAGCCTCAGCTTCAGGGTCTGTCCTTCCAGTGACCACTCAGGGCTGATTTCCTTAAGAATGGATAGGTTTGATCTTCTTGCAGTCCATGGGACTCTCAAGAGTCTCCTCCAGCACCATAATTCAAAAGCATCAATTCTTCGGCAATCAGCCTTCTTTATGGTCCAGCTCTCACTTCCATACATCACTACTGGGAAAACCATGGCTTTAACTATACGGACCTTTGTTGGCAAGGTGATGTCTCTGCTTTTTAAGCTTTTTAATCTCCTGTTAGAAATGATAGGAGATACCAAAAACAAATATGGCTACCTGCATAATTAAAGAGTCTATCTATCATGCATTGGTGGTCCCGGGGCAGAAGGGGAGTGTGTCTAGTTCTGAATGAAAGAGATGGTATCTGAGTGTCATTTTCATTGTAATAGTACTATAGACCAGCCTTCCCCAAGCTGGCTTAATCTAGATGTTTTGTACTACAATTCTCACCAGCCTCAGATGACTTCTTTCTGTTGTTGTTGTTGTTGAAAATAACCTTGGGAGATCTGTGCAGAAGATCAGATAGGAAAGTTTTATGTCAGAATGAGAGAGCACTGTGGTGTGTGAGTGTTTGTTGGCCTTTTTTTTTTAAGAAAAAGTTTTTAATTAGATCTAATCTGTTCAAGTTAATCAACCCGATGCACAAACACACGTTAGCATAATAAGGCCTCGAGAGCTAATCAGAGTCTCATCTGCCATATATCTGAATTTCTGTAATTTTGAAGTAAAGTTTCACAAAGCAGCAGGCAGCTGCCAAATGAAAAAAAAAGAAAAAAAAAAAAGAAGACACACACATCCTGACTGTAAGTGTGAAAGAGACTTTATAAAACTGCCAAGGAGTCTCATGTGCTTTCTTCTTTTCAAAGGCGGTTACAAAGAGCCAAAGTAGATGTTTCGCTAATTGTGTGGCGGATGCCCAAAATGGCAGCCAGAAGCCTAGTAACATCTCACCTTGCCTCCCCATATGAGCGCCAGGCATGCCACTGCCATTCTTCTCGTGTCTGATTTGACCCTTTTAAAAGACGCTTAATGATTGACAGTTTAATTTCCTGGCTGTCTTTCTGGCTGACTAACAGCCTTGCCTACCCATCCCGCTATTCCCGTAGGTTTTCAGTCATGCTTCCTTGCTCAGTGATTCAGGTCTTGACGCCCACTTGAGATTGTGGGGATGCTATGTAAATGTTTAAACAAATAGGTTCTACCCCTGGGGTCAGTAAATGTTTGCGATGATTGCGGAGCTCACATAACCTGAGAATACTAATGATGTATCATTTGCTGTTAGACTAAACAGGAGACAGGGCTGTGGGGCTGCAGCTCATTGGGAGAGCACATGCTCTGCAAATCCTAGGTTCAATAACAAGCACTTCCAGTTAGGGCTTGTTGAGACCAGCAGACAGTTCTGAGCCAGATGGAATAGAATCATAAAATTGTAGAGTTGGAAGGGACTCTGAGGGTCATCTTGTCCAACCCTCTGCAATGTAGGAATCTCAATGAAAGCATCCATGAGAGAGGGCCATCCAACCTCCGCTCAAAAACCTCAAAAAAAGGAGAATCCACCACCTCTTGTGGGAGTTCATTCCACTTTCAATACGATACGATAATCTTTATTGTCATTGTCCCATACAGAACAACGAAATTGAAAAAATCTACATCAGACATTCAAAAACCAACACGCCTGCTATTCCGGCTATCCCAGCCTGGTTAGCCCCCTAAAAACTCTGATACCCCATAATTAAATACAATATACTCCCATAAAGACTACCTTACACTGTGTTTAAAACCAAAATCGCATTTGGATAGAAACTGTTTCTCAGGTGGCTTAGTCCTAGTCTTTATAACCCTGTACCTTCTTCCAGAAGGCAGAAGCTGAAAGAGATCATTTCCGGGGTGCGTACTATCCTGCGCTATATCTGCAGCTTTCTTATGACACCTGGAAGCATAGATTTGATCCAGGGTGGGATGAGTGCACCCAGTTATTCTCTCCGCAGTCTTTACAACTCTTTACAAGCCTCTTGCTGTCAGAAAGTCCTTCCTGATGAGTATTTGTGAAGACCAGACGGCGTTTGTAGGTTTACAAGAAGTTCTGTGAGGATATTATTGGAAGTATTGCAAAAATAGATAAAGGAAAGGATAACTTGTTAAGAGACTTAAAGGCAATATAAAGTCAAGAAATGTATAAGAAGTGGATAAAACGGTGGATTATCAGAGGTGCTGATGGAAGTCTAAAAAGATTGTATATGTGCTAAGTTTTGTGGTACATTTTATAATTTATATGTTAAAATCGATAAAAATTATTATATATATAAAAAAAGTCCTTCCTGATGTGTAGTCGGACTCTCCTTTCCTGTAACTTGGAGGATGGAAAGATGTGTCTGTAAATGTCTGACTTTGGGTTGACCTGCTGCACAAGGTTAGAGTCACATCCATAGTTTCAAACACTTTTGCCTTGCCCGCCACTGACATGGAACCCCAGGAAGCTTCCTCATGAAGAAAAGCGGTCCTTGGGTTGAAATGTTTTCCCACCCCTGTCCTAGAACACTTGCCCACTTCTTAGTTCTTCCCTCTCCTTAGACCCATTTCATAGATCCCACCTCTGCTTCCATCCTGTGCTATTTCATCTCTAGCCTGTGGGCACATGCCAGGAGTGTTCAGAGTGTTCCAGTAAGGTCACCATCTCCACGTTGGGAAATGCTTTGGCAACCCTGCGAGCTGCATCAATCATATGTGCAATAAAGTGTTGACTTTAATTGGTGATAGACAGAGGGGAAATTTCCGGACAGAGCCCTTGGTAATTTCCACTGTTGTTGACTGTGTGTAGATAGGTAGTTTTCTTTTGAAGTTCAGTGGATGGCTCAGGAGTTCCAATTTAATAATAGAACAAGGTTGCTAAACTACCTTCAGGTGGGCTGTCGGGGGCGGGGGTTTGGGGATTGCAGCCTGTCAGTCCTGCTCTAAAACTTTTATTTGCTCCTCAGAAGCAATGGCTGAAGAAAGTCATTTGGTGTATCCTCAGCCAGTTCTTAATTGCATAGAAGAACATCAGCAGAAATAACAGCAGAACCTGGCTTCATGAGTGCTACGATTGGGATTGAGTTTTTGCCAGCATAATGGTAATGGGAAGAGGCTAGCCAAGCAAACTATTTACTGCGTTTATATAGCAATAACAGGAGTACTCTGGTGGTTTGCAGAGCAAGAATAAAACGAAAACAAGAATTCTATTATTTTTGTACGCGGCTTAGGAGGTTTTTTTTCCTCCTGATGAAGCGGTTTATATTTTTTCTAAATGAATAAAATAAAAATAAACAGTCACAAATTGTTTAAACTTGCTGCTGGGCATTGTGTTATGCTTCTGTAAAATGTTTTAAAAGCAATGTAGCTCAAGTATGAGACTCTTAATCTCAGGGCTGTGGGTTCAAGCCCCACATTGGGTGAAAGATTCCTTCATTGCAGGAGGTTGGACTACATGATCCAGGTTGTCCCTTCTAACTCTATGATTCGATGTGCCTTTTGCATGTAGCCAACATAGTTTACAGCCTGCATAAATTCTCATCAATTTTGTCATCCAGAATCATCTGCTTGCATGTGCTTTTAATTCCCCATTTCTCTATGTGGTACTGTAAATTCTGAGTTCGGATTACATTGGGTTGTATCTAACAAAGTTTCCCCAAAGGACTTTGGTTTGCACAATGGAACTTCCCCTCCCCTTCCTGCACACTCCCTGTGTCCTAACCCCCCCCCCCCAAAATGGTCTGGTCCAGAAGCTGGTCCCCAGAAAATATTGGGAGTATATGATAGGAGGAGAGGGAGGGGAAATTGCACTGTACAAGCAGAAGTCATTGCAGGAACATCCTTGGAAGCAACTCAGTGACACCAGTCTACATTGCTAGATTACTTGATTCTTCTACCTAGGCTATGTCAATTATGCATGGGCATGTCCTGGTTTTCAGCTATGAAGCACCACAGGATTTGGTTCTGTGTAGATCAGCCACGGGACGCAGGTGGCACTGTGGTCTAAACCACTGAGCCTCTTGGGCTTGCCGATCAGAAGGTCGGCGGTTCGAATCCCTGTGACGCAGTGAGCTCCCGTTGCTTGGTCCCAGCTCCTGCCAACCTAGCAGTTCAAAGCACACCTAAAAAAGTGCAAGTAGATAAATAGGTATCATTCTGGTGGGAAGGTAAACAGTGTTTCCGTGTGCTGCTCTGGTTGCGCCAGAAGTGGCTTAGTTATGCTGGCCACATGACCTGGAAAAACTGTCTGCGGACAAATGCCGGCTCCCTCGGCCTGTAAAGCGAGATGAGCGCCGCAACCCCAGAGTTGTCTGCGACTGGACTTAACTGTCAGGGGTTCTTTACCTTTAGATCAGCCACTGGCATTCTCCTGCACTAACACAGCCTGAATGAACCCAGCATATCACGCTTATTGGGCAGATGTCACAACATGAGACTTACTGTGTTTACTCTGACAAAAGTTTACTCTGGAAAATCCACAGAATGGCTGAATTGCTACTGTTCTGATTTAGGGTGATAGCAGTCATTCTTAGATTTGACGCATTGAAATCACTGGACAAACAACTTAAAGCGATTGATTCTAATGGATCCACCCTGAGTATGACTTAGTTGGATACATATGATACCGCTCTTTGTTTTCTCTTTTCCTGCACAAACCTGGCATTTTTTCACAGCAAGGGGTTGAAACAAGTTTGTTGTGGGTTTTTTTTTTAACTGGGATTGGATTCATTCCTGAAACAAGTACAAATCTTCTGTCTCCATAAAATAGGTAACTCTCGTGCCAAATTAAATGAAATTTTATTATGTGCTTCCCGTCTCATTAAAAGAGGCAATACTTATTCCTGATAACAAAGTCTCTGCCTAATTCATGACAGTTATGCCTTATGACAAGCAATTTTAGCTTGCCAAGGCTTCCACTAGTCCTTTGCTCCTATTTGGCAAGTCAACTGCAGGGCAGTCTTCCAGCAGGAAGAGTATGGCAGCCTCATTGGGCTGGATCAGTGTCAGCCCATTTTGTATGATGGAGGTATTTCACCACTTTATGGATTAAGGCAAAAGTGTTGCAGAGCTTATAAATCACTCAGTCATTGAGTTAGGCAAAAGCTTCCATTCAACTGGTGAATTTTATATTCTAAACAAATAATAATAATAATAATAATAACGCTTAGTTCTAGTAATTTTGAAGAAAATATATGTTGCATAGTCCAATATATATTGTTCATTTCACTTTTTTCTTGCATTTTGCTTTGTGACAATGTGTGTGTAGTGATGCTAACTAAAATAAACAAGGTACGAAAGATAATACGCTCTTTTAAAAGCCTATATCAATTTCGTTAGGTCTTCAGTTTTGGGTATCATTTAACAGAGCAGCAGTTTTTTGGCAAGTCAAACGCTCATGCTTTGTCTTTGGGTGTGTACACTGAAGTGTGTTTGATTCTTGCAGATGAGCAGCTCAGAGTTTTGCACCAGTATTACTGATCGCTTTTGTTCTGGTGTCCAAACATCTGCCTCAGATTTAATGTTGTTGCTAGCAACACTTAGAATTAGAGGTATAAATCCTCAACCCCTTGCTGGAGATTTAGCTTCTGTCCTTTTGACAAAGTGCCGGGTTGAAGCTATATACTTGTTCTTTGTTACTGATGTGTGCATGTGTCCATAGAGGTCTTCACACATTTGAAACGACAACTCTGCATGGGAAACAAACAGAAGTTTCTGTTACAGTTGAAATTTTGAATAAAAAGAGACCTCAAATGACCTCCAGATTTCTTCCAAAATATGCTTTAATTGACTAGCACCTATTGTATCAGACCTGTGAAGTGTTGGCCTCAGCCCTGTTTGCCTGCATATATGCTATACATATATGGAGCCTCAGCTTCAGGATTTGTCCTTCCAGTGAGCACTCAGGGCTAATTTCCTTAAGAAAAAAATGCATCCATTCTTAAGGAAATTAGCCCTGAGTGCTCACTGGAAGGACAGATCCTGAAGCTGAGGCTCCAATATTTTGGCCACCTCATGAGAAGAGAAGACTCCCTGGAAAAGACCCTGATGTTGGGAAAGAAGGAGAAGGGGACGACAGAGGACGAGATGGTTGGACAGTGTTCTCGAAGCTACAAACATGAGTCTGACCAAACTGCGGGAGGCAGTGGAAGACAGAAGTGCCTGGCGTGCTCTGGTCCATGGGGTCACGAAGAGTCGGACACAACTAAACGACTAAACAAATGCTATACATATGACATACTTGCCTGCAGAGAATAGCACTTTTGCATTATATTGTGCCACAAGGCTGTTGGGTAAAGATGCATTTTCATTGTTTTAAAATAGCACTAATGTTTTCAGAAATAGCAAGCTGCTTATACGAAACAATACATTGGCGGGTCACATTTGCCTAAGGCCATGAATGTGTGAAGGGAAAGAGAGGCATCTCTACTTAGAGTACCTTTATTATTATTTTGTCTTGATCTTATTGCATTCACGACCAAATACAGTCATACCTTGGTTGTCGAACGGAATCCGTTCCGGAAGTCCTTTTGACTCCCGAAAACGTTTGACAACCAAGGCACGGTTTCCGATTGGCCACAGGACCTTCCTGCACGCGATTGGAAACCACGTCGGACGTTTGGGTTCCAGAGAACGTTTGCAAACCAGAATACTCAGTTCCGGGTTTGTGGTGTTCGGGAGCCAAAACGTTTGAGTCGCAAGGCGTTCGGAATCCAAGGTACGACTGTAGGTACTTTGTGCCTTATTATGAAAGTATCAGATATCTATCTGTGTGTGTGTGTGTGTGTGTGTGTGTGTGTGTGTGTCTATACGAATTAGGTACTTAACCTGAGGTACAACTGTGTGTGTGTGTGTGTGTGTGTGTACACACACAAACACACACACACACACACACACACACACACACAGTGGTACCTCACATTAAGTACTTAATTCGTTCTGAATTCGTTTCAAGTTTGGTGCAACAAAAAATCAAATAATGTGAATTCACTGCATTGCCCCATTGAATAAAAGTATCTGTACAGTTTTTGATTGCCATCTGAACATGTTCACCCATGAATAAACATGTATATTAACTAATTATATCATTTTCACTTCCATTAAAATTATATCATTTTCAATGCATTAAAATGAATATCCTCCTGTTTTAAATAAAAATTCTCTAATATTCTCATTAATCGAGAATAATCTTTTGGAGAATATTCTGCAGAATATTCTAGAAAATTTAACATCACTATTTGCATGTATATACAACCTGAGTCAAAGATGGAGGGGATCACAGCATTTGCACTCCCAAAAGGTCTTGCTTCCCCCATGGATTCCAGCAGAAGTCCTGCATGGTACTGTCTCTCTAGCTGCAACCTGCTCCCTGCTCCCTGCTCTCAGCTCTCATACACAAAACCCTGGCCCTGGCTTTTGTCTTTTAACCACCAGTCAGGTGAGGAGAGGGCAGCCCACCAATTTGCCCTCTGGCACAGAGCAACGTCTTTTGTTACGCTAAGTGTCCTTAGGGTTATTAATTCACAAAGAAACTTGCCTGACTAGTTCAACAATGGAATTCTCCATTAGATTTCAAGCCAGGATCTGGGGCCCCAAGAAGTTGAAGGGACTCTGGCACCATATAGACTAACCTTGCTCCCGAACCTATCACAACACCAACACAACAGCTGCGATTTTGAATGCATGTGGAAATTCCCACCCAGGGCAGCTTGGTGGAGCTGCGCGTTTTTGAAAAAAATCTGCACTTGTGAAAGCTGCAACACACGTGTCTTGTGCCTGCATTCCAGGTGCAGTTTCTTTGTCGAGGTTTCTAGGTGACATTGCATATTTTGGTGATGGTGAGGCTGTGTCAAAGCATTAGGAGGGGCTTTTCAGTAGGGAAGCTTTTAAAATACCTTAAACTTTCTGGTTCCCTCTGCTATCCCATGTGGGCTGTCAAAAATGAATATGAAATAGAGTACTTTGGAACCAACCAGTTAACGGCATCTTCTATATTGAATTTTTTTGCAGTTAAAAGTTAATTGTTTTCATGCATTCCAATTATACTTTCGGAGCATAACTCTGGGAACTTGCCATCTTATAACTAAATAGCTTTTGCATTGTGCATTTATGAGGAGCTGGTTCATAGCAACAGGTGAACAGCTTCATGGCTTTCAAAGGGTCAGTTTTTGTGTCTGTTGACAGAGGACACTTTGCTTGCTTGAGTTGGAGTGCAAAATCCACCTTTGCGAGTGAGATTTCCATTAAAAGTTTTTTGGCTCTTGGGGGGAATGAGAAATAGTGGAAGCCTCATGGTTGATAGTGTGTAGAACAGTCTTTCCATAGCCTGTTGCCCTGCACTTGTTTCGGACTACAATTCCCATCATCCCGTGTCTGCATGGCCAATAGTATGGGATGATAGGCATTGTAGTCCAGAACATCTGGAGGGCAACAGGGTGGGGAAGAATAGTATAAGATTTCCACTTGATTAAAGCAGATCACAATGTTAATTATTTGTGACAGGTTGATACAATATCTCTCTATTTCCTTTTAATGGACTGCTCATCACCCTTCTAACACATACAGAAAAGACTGTTACATGCCTCCTCCTCATACCTCTCATTCAAAATTAAAATACCATTGGCTTCCAATCGTTAGAAAGACTTCCCTTGTTTTTCAAACCAGTGTTATTAAGCATTTGTATGGCTTCTTTTCCACAGCTTTGCATGCATTCCTCAACTTGGTGTCCTCTGGATGCTCTGGACTGATGGGAGTTGTAGTCCAAATCACCAGGTTGAGGAAAGCTGGTCTAAGTAATCCTGTAACACCACCACAAGATAGGTCAGGCATAGGCAAACTCGGCCCTCTGGATGTTTTTGGGACTGCAACTCCCATCATCCTTAGCAAACAGGACCAGTGGCCAGGGATGATGGGAATTGTAGTCCCAAAACATCTGGAGGGACAAGTTTGCCTATGCCTGAGATAGGTCGTTGGGCGATGTTTAGAACTGAAGTGAGATTTAAAGCAGAGACTTCCTGGATCTCACCCTGTCATGGTTTTAAAATGTTTTGTGGTTTTAACATTTTGTTTTAAAATGTTTGCATCAGTAAAATACCTATGCTTGAAGAGTCATCCTTAGCTACCAACTAATATAATAAGGAATCAAATTTAAACACTACTCTTTTATGATCTGAAGCTCAGTCTGTTAGGATAATTCTTTCCGTAAGTTAAACCTAGTGTCAGTGAAAAGTGAGAGCCAGCAGGTGTGTGTGTGTGTGTGTGTGTGTGTGTACACACACACACACACAAACATACACACACACACGCACACACGCACATATACACACACACACCCATATTTTTTGCTCTATAAGACGCACCAGACCACAAGACGCACCTAGTTTTTGGAGGAGGAAAACAAGAAAAAAAATATTCTGAATCTCAGAAGCCAGAACAGCAAGAGGGATCGCTACGCAGTGAAAGCAGCAATCCCTCTTGCTGTTCTGGCTTCTGGGATAGCTGTGCAGCCTGCATTAGCTCCATAAGACGCACACACATTTCCCCTTACTTTTTAGGAGGGAAAAAGTGAGTCTTATAGAGTAAAAAATACGGTATATTCTTCTGACTGAGTATAGCTTCCCTGAGCACACTTCCAAGTTTTTATAAAATGCACGCAGCCGTAAAATATCACCTTCGTGGCTGTGTTTGTTGTTCTTCCAAATGTAAGCGACATTCCTTCTTGTGCACCTGCACCATAAATCAGCGAGTAATGAGCTGTTTTACTGTTACGATTATGGGTTTGTAATTTGGTAGAGGCTAAAATATAGCAAATAGAACTGGTGCAGTTGAAGCATCAGTAAATGTATATCGTTTCTATGCATTTATTTATTTAATTATATCCCCCCCCCCCGTTGTCGTTTCCTTTTTATCATAAATTAAAAACAATGCTGCAGATTAAACCCAATAATTCCAAACAACCAAAGCAAATTATAACTTCTTCTGTTTTTAAGGGCAGCAGGATGAAGCAATAAAACAGTGAAAACTCAGTAGAGGTGTATTTGTTTTTTTAAACAGTCCTCAGCTTTCCTCTTCCCTTTAAAACAAACACATTTGGAAGATGGCGCTGCAGTAAACTTCTCTATGCCTGCATGACATGCCCTCCCCCTGTGACTTGAAGTTCAATTTGTACTGCCTGGTAGATCTCTCCTTTTGCCTCCCTGTAACCCTACCCCTTCCCTGTGCCATAGCTCCTCATATCTGATATCCAGAAGAGACTGACATATGGAAAGTTACCAGGTATTCATATTGATTTAGAATAATTTATTCAGAGTTCACAAGCTCAGTTTTCTAGGGATTTCCTTCATGCTGTGATGCCTGGTGGTTGGTGCCCATGGTGGCTGGCAGGGCAGAAGGCAGAGAGGTCATAGTCAGACAAACCACAGCCAGTGGCAGGCAGTCTGGTTTTGTCCCCATCCTCCTCTTTGTCAAGTTCTACAAAAGCATGACAGAGAGGCCTTTCCACACTAAGTTGTAGTGGTATCATTCCTGTTAACAACGTTTTTAAGGGTGAATGTACAGCTGTTTGTCTGTACCTTTGGTCCCATGTCATTGTTATATGAGAGTGAGTGCAGTGTTTTCCTCTCCACGGTAATGGTGGGTTGAGCTGTGAAGAAACTTGACATTTTGTCTCTCATAAGGCGTCCTGGGTCTAGTCATTTAGGTGCCACAAGCACCAAAATTCTGTTGTTTTGAGAGCCGAAGAGTACAGAGTCAAAGAAAAAGCAGAAGCCCTTAGTGGTTGGCTGGACTGTATCAATTCAGACTGCAAGCCTTGTATTGAGTGACTGAATGCTCCCTTCCGCAAAAAAAAAGAAGCTCTCTGCATCTGTAAATGTAGGAGCTGACCTAAAATTAAAGGGACCCCTGACCATTAGGTCCGACTCTGGGGTTGCGGCGCTCATCTCGCTTTACTAGCCAAGGGAGCCGGCGTACAGCTTCCGGGTCATGTGGCCAGCATGACTAAGCCGCTTCTGGCAGACCAGAGCAGCGCACGGAAACGCCATTTACCTTACCGCTGGAGCGGTACCTATTTATCTACTTGCACTTTGACGTGCTTTCGAAGTGCTAGGTTGGCAGGAGCAGGGACCGAGCAACGGGAGCTCACCCCGTCGCAGGGATTCAAACTGCCGACCTTCTGATCGGCAAGTCCTAGGCTCTGTGGTTTAACCCACAGCGCCACCCGCGCCCCAGGAGCTGACCTAGAACCTCCTTATCTTTATGGGAAAGGGAGCATTTTATGTAAGCAGTATTCTGGCATCCAATCCCAAATTGCAATCTGCAATGGTACAGTTGAGCAACAAGTTAGCTAGCCATCTTGTGGTTGCTTCTTATCTACGTTGGCACTCCCTACAAAAAGTCTCGCTTGGGCCTGCTCTTTTTTCTATGTGTGTAGAAGACAAATATCATCCAACTATATATGCAAAAAGTCTTAATGCATTGCCATTGCAAAGCTGTTATCATTCCATCCATTAATGTGGCTTTTATGACATGCCAGTGTATCATGGGTAATGTTAGCTGGCAATTTCTCCCGCAGCCATTGGTAATCTTGTTCTTTGTTGACTCAAACTTGCTTACCAGACGTGTGTCTATTGAGGACAAGGCAGCCCTTGGAGGATATCCACCTATTAAACTGGCATATAGTAATCTTTTGCTAAGACATGCATTAGCAAAGTGGTGGGTTTCAAATGAGGAACAGATGCAGCAACTAATGGTAGGAGCAGGGCTGAGTGTGTGGTGATAAGAGAATCTAGAAATGAATAAGAAGGGGAAATAGAGCCATAAAGTTGTACTTTTAAGTCTGCTAAAGGAGAGAAGTTGAGATTTGGCCATGATTTGTTGGCGTTAGGGTTTTGTCTGGGGAAGGATCACAAGTTGTGGGGCTCTCTCAGAACATTCATATCTGATGCTCTTGAAATTGGTTAGATAGGGGGTTTGATATCATCCAAGTTCACTCACTGTTTCCTCAATAAAATCCAGCACTGAAGTCTCTGGAAAGCTTCTAGACTCTCCCACATGCTCCCTACCGTTTGATTTCTGACTGTTGCTTTCCTCTTGCGCCAGGTTTGTCACTTACCATTCTGGGCTGGTTTTCTTCTCCCGAAGATGTCCTGCAAGGCAGCAGGTAATTGATCAAGAGTAGACACGTTGAAATTAACTTAGTCCGAGTGCACTCACCAGCTTAAGATACAGCCAAGCTATTATTTTCTCATTGATTCACATCAATGCTACTTTGCCCAGAGAAACATCAGTATTTCATAAGAAAAGGCGGGATAGATACGGATTATGGCCAAAATTGTGGGCACCCTGCTTTCCAAACCTGCAGTGGGAGCACACTGGATGAAGAATGAACGAGTGTGTTTGTTCATGGCCTTAGTTATTTCAAAATAAAAAAAATCCTTCCAGTAGCACCTTTAAGACCAACTAAGTTAGTTCTTGGTATGAGCTTTCGTGTGCAAGCACACTTCTTCAGATACACTGAAACAGAAGTTGCCAGATCCTTCTATATAGTGAGAAGGTGGGGAGGGGTATTACTCAGAAGGGTGGTGGGAATGGGAGATTGGCAGATAGCTGAGATGAGCCTGCTGACGACTCTTAACGACTGTAATAGGTCTTACAGGAAAAGGCAAGGGGTGAGAAGGTGAGAAATGGCTTAGTCATGTATAATGGGATAAGAATCCAATGTCTTTGTTCAAACCAGGTCTCTCCATGGTTTTAAGTTTGGTAATGAGTTGCAATTCAGCAGCTTCTCTTTCCAGTCTATTTCTGAAATTCCTTTGTAGTAAAACAGCTACTTTGAGATCTTGTATAGAATGTCCTGGGAGATTGAAGTGTTCTCCTACTGGTTTCTCTGTTTTGTGATTCTTGATGTCAGATTTATGTCCATTTATTCTTTGGCGTAAGGTTTGGCCTGTTTGTCCAATATAGAGAGCTGAAGGACACTGTTGGCATTTGATAGTTATTTCAGTGGGTCTACTTTGAGTAAAAGTTAGTTGACTACTACCCTGTGGGTTTGTTTTTTTTAAATATCTTTATTTAAAAATCCAACTTGGGTCTCCTGCCACCCATCTCCTTTAAAATCACTTTCTGTGTTATTCTGAATACTTTCAGCAAAGTTTGGGAGACTGTGTCCCCTATACTAGTCTGGCCATCCAGGGTCAGGTGGTGACAACTGCTTTTTGATTCTGCAGAATGCCTATTGTTCTTTTGGCAGAATGCATAGAGCACCTTAATCCTAAATTGCTTTTAAAAATCTGCCAATATATGTGTACCATACAGATCGTATCATTTAATTAAGTTGATCAAAACCAAGGAGATCAATATGACCCACACAGGAGAGGGTGTGGGGTCTGAATGTTCCACTTTGTTAATATTGACTGTAAATGTGATTTAGCTGGGTGCTAAAAGGGCCAGACACATAGTTTTTAAATTGTCCACCATACAATGGACTAAAACAATTCAAATACTAGATGCCTAATGAGAGGACAATCATTTGCTTGTGCAGTGGTACCTCTAGTTGTGGACTTAATCTGTTTCGGGTGCCATTCACACCCCGAAAAGCCTGCAACTAGAGCGCCTCTTCTGCGCATGTGCGCGGTGCGATCGAGCGCTTCTGTGCGTATGCGAAGTGCACAGATAGCTTCTGCACATGCGCGGGTGGTGAACCCGGAAGTAAACACTTCCGGGTTTGCTGCGTTCGTAAGCTGAAAGTCCGTAACTAGAGCAGAACGCAACACGAGGTTTGATTGTAAATGATTTTTTTTTTAAAAAAGAAAAGCTTCATTAATATGTATCCCAGCTGAGGGTGATGGATAAATTTTTAAAAGTATAAAGAAGGGTTAGCCAGTGTGGTTTCTTCCAAATGTTTCACCTTGCGGCTTTAAATGGGATAGGCTCTTCAGTTGTTTCTCTACCATGAGGCAGCCTCAGGTGGCAGATCCCGCTACTATGCCTTCTGAGGCCACTGCCGAAGATGTGGCCAGGGCCTCCTCCAAAACAGTGTTGAGGCTGCAGCTGCCTCCAAAATGGTTCCTGAGTGGGCAGCCTGGTGGTGAAGCAACCGCCAAGGCCGCTTCCAATATGGCACTGGGGCCGCTGCCGGTGAAGTGCCCACTGAAGCTGAGGAAACATGTCCTCAGCAGCCCACAAACGTTGGCAGCAGCCTCAGCACCACTTTGGAGGCGACACCAACAGCCGCGTCACTATTAGGCCAGCCGCCCAGGAGGTGTTCCACAGAGCTTTGCTGCTGGTCTCCCAGAAGCCCTTGCAGAGTTTGCTCCCTGCCTTTTGGCAGCAGTGCTTCGCAAGGCTTTTCCTTGAGGGGATGTTTTGCCTCAGGCACCAAAATGCACAGCGCTGGCTCCAGTGGTCTTTTTGACCCATTCCACCTTATGAAAGAGAATTCGAAACTGTTGGTTATAATAACAAAACAAAAAAAGAAAGCATGATAAAATAATCTGTGGTGATGGTGGTCAAAACCGCTACATGATTATGTTGAACTATGCGGTTATCAGCTTTCAGATATTGCACATAGCACATGGTTACATAGACCCATGGCCTTGGTGGACTCTTTGTGGTGGATATGAAATATGGAATGGACCTATGATCATCACTGGATGAATCAGTATGTGGTAAGAAGGAACCCAGTTAATGAGCTACCTGTCCAAAGGGGTTGATGGAATTGGGGAAAGTGGTATGAGGATGTGAGCTCTGCTTTTTAATTTCCAGATGAAACGTAACCAGACACAGTAAGTATCAGTTTGAACTGCAAGTTTTACTCTTGATTGCAGATCAGTAGATGGCCTGTTGTCACCAAAGACAAAAATTACGTTAATGAGTATCTTTCAAAACTTGGTCTGGTTGAACTCCCCCCCCGCCCTTTTTAACGAGCATGTGATTATCAACTTTTCAGGAATGTGAAATTGGGGGATACTTCAATGGATTTATTTCTGTGCTTGCCAAGATAAGCCTTCTAAAGCTGCCTTTTAAAAAGATGTAATGTGTTGTTTTGATTGAGGTGGTGGTTGTTTGGGGCAGTAATTGGGAAAGGGCGTAATTCATTCAGTCATACAGGTAGGAAGCCATGTGTAAGGGTAGAGACCATAGCTTGATGGTGGAGAATACACTTAACCAAATGGAAGGTGCAACGTTTTAACTCCTACATCTCCAGTGAAAAGCTGGGGGGGTGGGGCGGTGCAGAGCAGGGAAACCCTAAATGGCAGTAGACAGTCCTGGGATAGACAGGTAATTGACTTGGTCTGAGGCAGCTTTTGTAGAGGAATAAAGTTAACCAAGGAACAGAAAAAAGTCCATAGCCTGGCATATTATTTCCATTAAGATAACATTCTGATTGGAGGATGTGGTGAAACTGTGGATTGGGAGAGGTAAGCTATTGATGCCCATTTCAAAAGGGGTCTCTGGCAAATGAAGCAGGGGCAAAAGAAGAATCAGGCAGCAGGACTGGTGAGACCAAATGAAGGCTTGCAGGGATAGAGAACAAGGCAAGGAGTGTAGTTTGTGAACTGCACCAGGAAGATAGAAGAATAGATCTTAAAAAATGTAAGCCAGAGAAAGATCCTGGTGTGGCCTGCTCTTCTTCCTGCATGCTGTGGTTTTTTTCCTTGCGTGGAATTAGTCAGACACACATGTGGGAGCATTCCAACATCTGACCTGCTTCTGCAGTGAAGTGGACCCGCCTTTTCTCCCACCCTGTGACTTTATTTAGCACTTTGTTGTTTGCTCAGCCTTCATCTCCTAGACACCATGCAAACAGTCTCCTAACCAGTCCAGTTCTCAGAATGCCTGCAGTTCAATTCTACCCTGGAAGCCAGTTTAATATTCTAGTATTTCTCTTCATAATCTCTCACACATAGACCTACCTACTAGAGTTGCCAAATTCCATCCCTAAGAGCTCGCATCACCCTTTTTAACAGCACCGCAGTAGCAAAGAATGACCCAGTTGCTTCTTCTCCCAGCCCAGACTTTCTCTTAGACCAGCCATCCTCCTGCTTGCTGGTGGGGTAAAGCACACCACCTTGCTCCAGCAGGCAAGAGCATATGGAAGAGAGGAGTGAGAAGGAAGATCTTGCCGTCTCCTCTTTCAGCGTTGCAGTGGTCTCCGAGTCATGTCTCACCTGTGTTTGTGGTGTGTAGGTGGGGCAGTTGCCACACCTATTAATGAGCCAGTCTGCCTCAAATTGGAGAGAGCATGGAAAATAAAACAGAATCCAGATGCGTTATTGGTCTTCATAACTTCCTACGTCATCTAGCGACGTTTGGGAAGGAAGAAACTGACAAAATGGCTCTTGTCCGCTTTCTCTGTGCTGTTTTTTGTGATGACTGTAATCTGCCTGGATGTCTAGACTTGCCAGATGTTGCTGTGTTCGAACTCTGGAGGGAGCCTATGGCTCATACGCTTTCAGGGTGGGGAAGTAGCACAAACCCCTACTGTCTACCACAAGCCTTGGCATCTGGTAACTCTAATAATTCTCCTCCCCCGACATGCCAGAGCCTCCTTTTTTTTTTTTTTTTTTTTGAAGTTGCGAAGTCTTAAATGTGGTGCACATAGAATTTAGGCGGCAGAGCATCACGCTCTGTGAGAAGAATGCTGAGTTTTCTCTTTTAATTCTTTGAAGAGTTTTAACAACAACAAAATGGTTTTAATCCTATTTAAGCAAGTGTGACACTCTTTTTTTGCACATAAAAATAAAACTGCCAATATCATAATGCCGTTAAATCAATCTGTGGCACAGCCGCATTTGGGAAACGGTGTACGGTTCTGACCTCAGAAAGGGTGTTGTAGAGTTTGGAAACGTTTCAGAAAGGGGCAATCGAAGTGATCAAGGGGATGGAGCAGCGTTTCGGATTTCTTCGTTTAAACAAATGGTGCATAAGAGGTTGCGTGGTAGAAGTTTATAAAATTATACATGACATGGAGAGTGTATAGAGTGTATAGATTTTCTTCCTCTCTCATAACACTAGAACTTATAGACATACAGTGAAGCTGAATGATGGAAGATTCAGGAATATAAAAGAAAGCATGTCTTTGCTCAGCATAGTCCAACTATGGAACTTGCTCCCACAGTTTTCCTTTTCTGTCTAATGGCAGTGGTACCTCGGAAGTCAATCGGAATCCGTTCGACTTGCAGAATGTTCAGAAACCAAAGCTCCTGCAGCCAATTAGAAGCTGTGGAAGCCCTGTCGGACATTCGGGTTCCAAAGAACGTTTGCAAACTGGAACACTCACTTCCAGGTTTGCAGCGTTCGGAAGCCAAAACGTCCGAGTACCAAGGCGTTTGGGATCCAAGGTACGACTGTATATTCCATTTACCTATAGCAGTTTCATTTCCATGCTGTAGCTCCCTCCCTCTGCTTCTTGGCATAGAAGGCCTTGTTGATTGGTCCATGCACGTACAGGCAGTGTTCTTAGTGTTTCTCATCAACGTTGCTCCCCCCCCCCGTAGAAAAGCGTATCAGGTGTCCTTTGCAGTCAGCACTGCAAAGGTATCAGCGGTGGTGAGATGCTGTGCTGTGAAAGGGAAGGGAATGATGAAACCTCAGACAATTGGAGGCTGTAATGTGGTCTCTGAATTGTTCCACTTTGACCTTCAGCCCTGCTGCTTTTAGCCTTGGAGAAGAATTAGCAATTAATTAGAAAATTCCCTCCCTCTCCCCCCCCCTTTCAACACTGATAAGAGGGAGAGGTGGCACCATTAACCTGTAAGCATTAGGAAGGGAATATGTACAAGGGTGGATGACAATACAGTGGTGCTTGTAAAGTGCAGTCAAATTAATGGTCATATTTTGAAATATGTTTTGAAATCCTAGTTTTCAGCCCCATCAGAAGCAACTGAGGAATGATGATTCACTTATGGCGGAGGGAAGGTGGCCTTCCACAGTGCAGGGGCAATGGCAGAAAACACCCCTTTCTGGGGGGGGGGGGTCACCCCCTAGCAATAATTCAGTAGGGTGCAATAGCACTAGTAAAATGTATTCATAGCTAAGTGATCTTACAGGTCTTTACAGGGGGATGTAGTAAAATGTGTTTGGAAGTGTGGTTTGAAAGCTGATGTTTGAAGCTGATGTTCGCTCTCAATGCGTGAAGGAGGTGCACACACTGGAAAGCAAAATGGATCCATGCGGCTGGTCTCCCTCCCCCACCCCGTGACATTGTGCAGCTTCTTCACCTCCACCCCCTGACACCCACACATTGAGCAAGGACACACCTGAGTCAGGTAAGCCTATGTGCGCAGGCCTCCGCTGGAGTTCAAATGCTGTGCGGTGGTTGGGATTCCATCTTCAATGGAAGTCTACCTGCATATGACAAACCTGCTCAGATGTCTCTATTAAGCACATGGATATTAGAACCAGGCCTGGAGAAACAATGTGGCTTTGCTGCCCTTTTTGACAATTGTTGTTTTTAATTTTTTTGGTTTTTTCAACTTTGGTTTTTTGTGTGCTTT
This sequence comes from Podarcis pityusensis, assembly GCF_964106645.2. Classification (NCBI taxonomy): domain Eukaryota; kingdom Metazoa; phylum Chordata; class Lepidosauria; order Squamata; family Lacertidae; genus Podarcis; species Podarcis pityusensis. The sequence continues at coordinate 101,051,465 of NC_138029.1, forward strand.
TATTAGATGGATTTATCTTATTTTTTTATTGTTGCAAACGGCTTTGATACATATTTGTGATATAGCAGCATATACATATTTTTATAAACAAATAAATAAAGGGGCCCCTTTCACAGGTAGAATGCATGAATGGAGCTATTGACGTGATGTTCTTTTTGGGAATAGGAGTCGCTTATTTAATTAGGCTGCTGTATCACTTTCAGTTCTAAATCATGGCTCTCAGTACCATCACTGCTCCTTTGCCCCTATGGAGAGCTTTTGCTCAGCCTTCTGACCCCAAAGTCATACCATAGCGTCCCAGATAAGTCTTTCCTGTCTCCCTCCCCATGCACCAGTCTCATTTCCATAATCCACTGGGAATTATGGACTATCTTCCTTCAACAATGGCTGCAGGGAGCACTGTTTGGCTAAGTCTTTTCTTCACTGTGTGTACACAGAGCAGGGAATCTTTAAGTCCTTCTTTTGTTAATGGCATGATGTGGTCCGTGAACCCATCCTCACTCAAAGTAATAGAAAAATGTAAATATTTGAAGTAGCGTTTTTCTTTTCTAACTTGACTATTTCTCTTTTGCGCGAATGAATTAATATTAAATTCTAAAACAAGCACAGCGCAGGAATTGTGTGAGCTTATATGACGGGAGCTAAAAATAATATTTTCTGCAGTAGGCTGTCTCGGTGCAAATTCCTTTAAAAACAATGGCCTAGCTAGAGGATTGTATTCCTGGAGAGCTAATCACACAGAGTTTCCCAGTGTTTCATCTCTTTCATCTCCTCCTGTGTGAACACCAGGCCTTGGGTTGATTAAACAATCTATGGCATTTAAAATGCTTTTTGGGGGATATTGTTGTTGTTGTTATAGAAGCTTTAGCTCATAGAATCATAGAGTTGGAAGGGATCCTGAGGATCATTTAGTCCAGCCCCCTGCAATGCAGGAATACGCAGCTGTCCCTTACAGGGATTAAACCTGTAACCTTGGTGTTGTTCTTAATATGAAATGTACGTTGTGTTTTCATTTTGTATTTATGTTGTAAACTGTCCTATGGTCTTCGGATGAAGGGCAGTATATAGATTTATTATTATTATTATTATTATTATTATTATTATTATTATTAAATGACCATAAGCTCTCCACATTTAGATTTTGTTACTGGATTTGCTAGCACGTCTGTCTATGCACACATGCATAAGAACTAGTATCTTACATGTTCACAGAAAGCTCCAATTCGAAAAGCTCTAGAGATCTTTACTGGGGTCTGTTGCTAACTGCAGACAGGGTTACATTGGCTTCAATTAGCTTGCTCATTTGGGGGGATTTAGAAATGACTTGTGCAGATATTCAGAAACATTCTTTTGACTTCAGTAGGACTCATTTCCAGCTAAGTGAGTACAGGATTGCAGCCAGCCGGGCTCCCTACCATGCAACTGGGCAGGCAGCTCACTGCAGCTCTGTTTAGCTCCAATGGGCAGGGGTTGCTCAGACATAGCGCCCCCCCTCCCGGACACCATCGAGGAATGCTCTGCCACTGGTTTATGAATGGCATGGAAAGAGGCTCCATTGGTCTGTTCTGCCAGTTTCTCCAACGCTAATACTTCAGGAGCCGAGCAGAGGGACGTTGGTGGCGAACTAGCAGCTCAATGATTAAATGAATGGGCTATAGATTTCCCACTCCTGCCTTAGGTGTTCTTTTAGAATCCTGGAATATAAACACATGTTCACAAGTGGCAAGTACCACATGCGGGTTTTAATTGGAGGGGTATGTTTTAGTAAAAACGATAATTGGTGGTGTCCTAGTAATTGCAAAGTGTGAGTTTTAAGAGACCCTGTAGGTCAGTGGTAGAACATACGCCTTGTGTACCTGGTTTCTCTAATTGTAGGACCTCAGGTGTAGTAGAAGAACCCGTGTTCAGACCCACTGTCAGTAAGAGCAGGTAATACTGGGCTGGTTGGACCAGTGGTCTGCTTTGGTAGAAGGCATTTTAGTTCTTCACACAGGGATGGGGAACCTGCAGCCATCCAGGTGTGGACAGACTCCATCTCCCATCCATCTCAGACAGCCTGGCCAATGGTCTTGGAGGATGGGAGTAGTTGTTGAACAACATCTGGAAGGCCACAGCTTCCCCCCTCTGATTCAGCAGAATGGAAGGTGCTATTCCTTTGCCGCTGGTGGTATTATAGTGGCCTCATGCGCTACATTAGCTTCAATTGCAGGACATCTTCTGTCGTTCTTAAGGCTTCGTTCTTTAACTAGCATCTTAATTTATTTATTTTAGTTACATACAGGCATAAGTCATGTCTTAATCAAAGCGCTGCCTCGTTAATGCGTACTGCATTGGATCAGACGACTTGCACGAAAATGCAAACCAAACAATACCCCCTTTGTCCACCGAAGGTGGCCGTCCCTCTGTACAGCTGACAGTGGATGGGGCCAAGTGCCATTTGGCTTGCTCTTTCAACAGCTGTATTAAATCAAACAGAAATCAAAACTTATTCTAGGCACAAAGCCCTCTGGAACTCCCTCTAAGGCTTTGTGGCTTTAGAGAATTGAAGGCTTGTGTATTGTCTCTGGCAGCAAAGTCTCTAGTTTCTATTTGATGCACATGGTTGTGGGCTGCACAGCTAAATGCTCCTTTAACATGCACCAGAGTTGCCACTGCTGATGTCAGATTTGCATCCGTTTATTCTCTTGTGCAGAGAGCGACCTGCTTCTCCTCTGTAGAGTGCAGAAATGCGCTGCTGAGCCACTGATACTGTTGGGTCTTGTAGCAATGTTGCCTGAGCCAGACAAGAGGATTGGTTGCGTATTTGGGCTTATTGCAGGCTCTGTCCCCTGCGTTTGTGTCTCTGTTGTGTGGCCTGTTGTTGCTGGTGAGCAGCTGCTTTAGGTTCTCCCACCCAAGGTCAGTGAGAAGGAAGTTTTGTTGTCCAAAAACTGTAGAGTCATTCATATATTGTTGGAGTGGTTTTAGCTGGGAGTTGTAGTGGTGGTTTGTCACCTTCTCTTCTGACCTTGCGGATCTCACCCCCCCCCCTCCTTCCTTCACTGAGTATTGTAGTTTAAGGCTAGCGTGATGTCAATCTTTCAGGTGTGAATACCTGTCCTGAGTTGCAGCACCTGTGGCTCTGTTGTAGGGCTTGCCTAGTATAGACAAGTGGACACTTGTGTGCAGATATCTGCAGTGATCATTGGATTTCTGGTACAAGGGAGTTCTTAGGTGTCCATGATATAGTCCACCCAGGCTCAGTTCAAGTGCAGGTTTTGACCAATAAAGACCCCAATTCCTTAGGTGCTGCTTCATCCAAGGACCTTCTTTGTGTGTCTACTCTAAGGGAGGTGGAGAGGGTGGCAGCGCATGATTGGGCCTTCCTGACACTGGAATCCTCTCCCCAGAGAGATGCATCGGGTGCCACCACTATCAGCTTTTAGGCACCGGCACTTTTAATTAATAATGCATTTTAATATTTTGATGTATTTTGATTTGGTATTGAATGCTTTTTTTAAAAAAAAAAATTAAGTCGCTTTGAGGAAAAAAATCTTGTAGTAAGTGACAAATAAATATAGCCGTCGTCAGGCCTGGGGGCCAAATGCAATCCTCCAGCCTTTGGGACCCCCAGGCCACAGACCTTCCTGGTCTTGCTTTGCAGCTACCTTGAGTGTCAGTCAGTCAGTCAGTTTTATTGCACATAGCCAAAGGCTGCCGCAATGTACACAGAATTATTTGACAATTAAAAGTAAATATACTGAATTGGTAAAAAAAGGCTTAAAACATTTATATTATTAAAACATTACGTACTCTAAACAAAGCTATAAAAGTACCCCAATGTACAAATAAAAACATTAAACAATAAAATTCATAAGCTAAAATCATCACATGGTCACTAATGTTAAAAACAATATCAATTAATACAATGTGCAATTTATACTCAGAGTTTGGTGACAAAGATAGAGCATAGCCTGAGGTAGATAGATAGGATCAGATAAATTCATCTCCTTTACCTTGAGTGGGTCTGCCTGTCTGAAATGTGCCCTTGAACTCAAGGCTTTGAGTTCTTTCAGTGAATCTTGCTTGCCTGGTTGCAGGATACAAGCGATGTGCACCTGTGAGTGTAGAGAAATTAGCCTAGTTTGCAAAGGTGAAACATTGGTTAGCCTGCCCACCTTTGCCTCTGACCCTGCCCACCCTCTGCTTGCGGCTCCCAGAAGGGAATGTGGTCCTGAGCCTACAAAGGGTTTTGATGTAAGTGAATTGTAGTGCCTAGTAATAAATAGTGATGTAGTGAAGTATGGAAGTGAGAGCTGGACCATCAAGAAGGCTGATTGCCGAAGAATTGGTCCTTTTGAATTCTGGTGCTGGAGGAGACTCTTGAGAGTCCCATGGACTGCAAGAAGATCAAACCTCTCCATTCTTAAGGAAATCAGCCCTGAGTGCTCACTGGAAGGACAGATCGTGAAGCTGAGGCTCCAATACTTTGGCCACCTCATGAGAAGAGAAGACTCCCTGGAAAAGACCCTGATGTTGGGAAAGATGGAGGGCACAAGGAGAAGGGGACGACAGAGGACAAGATGGTTGGACAGTGTTCTCGAAGCTACTGGCATGAGTTTGACCAAACTGCGGGAGGCAGTGGAAGACAGGCGTGCCTGGCATGCTCTGGTCCATGGGGTCACAAAGAGTCGGACACGACTAAACAACAACAACAACAACAGTCGTTTAGTCGTGTCCGACTCTTCGTGACCCCATGGACCAGAGCACGCCAGGTAATATTAGAAACCTGGAAATGTTTAAGGCAACGACTAAACGACTAAACAACAGTAATAAATAAACCTGATACTTGTATTAGTCCAGGTTGACGCTTCAGTGCAAGTTGAAGCTCTGCTGTTAAGTTTTAAAGAGCTTTCTGCCCATGTGGTTCTGATGAAGATGGTGTCCTATCTCAAGCAGTTTTGATGCTATAGCATCTTGCGGGACGTTTGCAGCTTATATTTGCATAATATACACCTATTTTTTTCCGACAACTAAGTCCACTACAAAAAGGTTTGGAGCAAATAATGAATGCCGAGTGGAGGACTTTTAATCAATGAAGTTGGCAAGTAACCTTGGTTCTTGAGTAAAGCGTATTCACTGAAGAGTTAGAAGGCGAAGTGTGGCTTAATCGAGAGCTTCCTTGTAAAAAGGAAAAGTATAATTCAGGGCTTCCCACAGCAGCCCTGCTGTGCAAAATACCTCTGTACTGGGATGCAGACGCTCACATAGCTCCACTATAGGCATTTGCCGACGCACCACAAATAACATCAAATGCTGTAATTAAGGAACCAACGTAAAATGCCAAAGCCTATCATTTCTGTGCTTTTTGGTCTGGAGGGATAAAGGGGAAGCATAGAGATTCTTTGTGTGGGGCTGAATCTGGGTGGTAGGGGAAGGGATTTATTTTCTGGCTGGCTTTCTTCTCCTTTGCTAAGATGCATTTTTCTATCATAGCGAGGGAACGTCGTTGTCGGAGCAATTTTTCATCTGCCAGTGATGTCGACATAATAGGAATGTGTGAGAGACAGCCTGCTCACAGCAGCTGAAATACCGAATCATAGATTTCGAAGGGATCCCATGGATCACCTAGTCCAACCCCTGCAATTCAGGAATATGCACCCATATGGAGATCAAATCTGTGACCTTGGTGTTATCAGCACCACACTCTAACCAACTGAGCTAACCTATGGGGATAGTTTCTGATGCCCAAATAAACTTTTGTTGGTACAGGAATGTGCATGTCTCTAGGTTAAACAGGGCTGCTCATCAGGCAGAATGTGGAATGACTAAACTTCGCCTCTATTTAGACAAAGGTTGCTTCAAGAAGATTAAAAACCGAGTTTTCTGTTTTGGCATAGTTTAATATCCTTCAAAAGTCAGCTGCAACTTTAAGCGGAGCGTTTGTGTGCCTGTGTGTGTTTTATTACGTCTGTTTTCAATTTACCTGAAAAAGAATACGCGTGCTTTCTTTTTCTTTTTTCCTGGGTTTACTCATGTTGCACTATCATCCGAGGAATTTCAGCTCCTTCTCATGGAGACTCTCCCCTTCTGCAAAACAAAAGGAAAAGGAAAAAGAAAGCTGCCTTTTTCACTTGACCTGGGAATGTGATTTCCTTTGCACAGCCTGCTTGCTGCTGTTTGGTTTAGTAAAATGTGGAGCTGCGTTAGCATTTGGCAGCCCTTCCTGGACCGTTGTGAAAGAGAGAAATGTTACTTGGACTCCATCCGCCTGTGTATCCACCCATTCACACGCCCTCACACATCTGGTGCCAGTCGGACGGACTGAAAAAGAGTGCTATGTACTCCTTTGAATGGACATTGCATAGTGCATTTCCTATGGGCCACAACGTGCCTTTTCTGTTCAGCTCTGAAAGAGAAGGGAAAGATGATAATGTATATGCTATTTCATGAAGAATCAAGACTAATGTATTTCAGATACTGGAACCTGGAATGATGCTCTTGCTTTTTGCTCCAGGAAAGAAGCCATGTGCAGAATGCAACCAAAACAATTAAAAACAGTTTTTAAAAGTCAAGTAGACAGCCATAGCAAACCATGAGTTTGCTTCCAAGCTTGCTGATACTCCCTTGAACGTGGGCAATGCTGTGTTGGCTACATAAGGACATATTACTTTGCTATTAGTGCCTAGGAGGGTGGTAATATGGAACAGCCCTGCTGGGTAGCAACAGCTGGTAGTGTTACTGGCTTGAAGGGGGCTTTCTTGAGGTATTGGGTTGGCTAGTGCTAGAAGCAAGATGCTGGCAGACTAGATGGACCTTTTTTTGTCTGATCAAGCAAGGTTATGCAAAGTTCAGTGGACCGAAAGGAATTGATCCCAATTCTAAATAATACAGAGTTCATGTTTCCTGCAGAAAACAGTGCTGTATAAGAAGAAGAGTTTGGATTTGATATCCCGCTTTATCACTACCCGAAGGAGTCTCAAAGCGGCTAACATTCTCCTTTCCCTTCCTCCCCCATAACAAACACTCTGTGAGGTGAGTGGGGCTGAGAGACTTCAGAGAAGTGTGACTAGCCCAAGGTTACCCAGCAGCTGCATGTGGAGGAGCGGAGAGGTGAACCCGGTTCAAGTGCCTGGCGCTACAGATCACTCAGTCCTCCCTTATCTTTCCCCCACCCTGGTTCTCCTTCTTCCATAAGTAAAACACAACACAACACAAAACAAAACAAAATCGCCCCTTTGAGAAGGAGGAGACAGCGAGATCTTCAATCAAAGCATGGAATATATTTTGCCTCACTAGAGATCAGGGACCACGGGCTGTGTATAGACTGTACATTTTAAGCACGTGCCATTCCTCAAAGAATCCCGGGAACTGCAGTTTGCCACTAGCAGAGCTACGGTTCCCAGCACCCTTAAGAAACCGCAGTTCCGAGGGGAAGTCGTGTGCTTTAAATGGGTGGTGTGCAAGCAGCCGAATCTGTAGCGGGAAGACATTCCAGGTGTCGGTAGGAGTGTGCACCACCTCCCTCCTCCCCAAAGCAGAGCTTTTAACGCAACACGATGAACAGCGATAATGCAAACATTTATTTTGTTCTTGTTTTGTTGCTCTTTTTCAATTTAAAAAAAGCAGCATGATTCTGAGCAAAGCCTGTATCGTCGTAGGAAATGTGGCTGTACAATAAATACTCTCTTAGGAAAGAGAGCTCTATTTCCACTTTTCAATACCCAGGCTGCTGCTGCTGCCGCTGCCTTCGTCTCTTTAGTAGGCTGCTGCTGTGTTTGCAAATATAAGCTAGCAGCTCCCTCTGCAGCTGGCATCAGTGCAGGCTTCCTTTTAAGAAACGAGTTGCAAACTCTGTATTCATTTGCATGAAAGGGGTGGTCTGTGATCTCCTTGCAGTTCGTTGTCATTTTTGTGCAAAAGCAGCTTCAAACAGCTGCGTTGACTTAGTTAAAAAAAACACAACTAGTACATTTAGATACTGCTTTGCCCCTCTTTACCCCAAGAGTTTGTAGGGATTTTATCTACATCTTGGTTTAACTCCAGTTTAATGAAAAATATTCTTAAACGGTGGAATGTCGAGTTTTCACTGTACGCGCAGGTTTAAGCTGAACAGCGAAGCTGAAATGTATTGTGGTGAGAACGTGGTTCTGGTTTATTGCATTTTATTCTGAAGGTTCGTAACAGTTGAGCTGGGGAGCAGATCTGGCGTTTTCAAGCATGCAAGCTTTCTTTCAACCAAATGCTTAAAAGATACGGGCGCAACAAAACCTGCAAGTGATTAGTTGTCGAAGTTTCTTTTTAGGCTTTCTGTGAAAGCAGAGCACTGGCGGTACAAAAGGCTATGGGAGGAATGAAGTTTCGCTTTCAGGTGATTGCTCCATCAGGGCAAGCATTTAGGTTTGCCAGGCGGAACAATCCCCCCTCTTCTTCCCCATGTGCTGTTCTGGTGTTCTCCTGACATTCCCCCCAATCAGGTGAGGGGAGGAGAAATGGGAAAGACCCATTGCACAAGTGCGGAGGTCCTTGAGCAATACCGTGGTACCCCGGGTTACAGACGCTTCACGTTACATACGCTTCAGGTTACAGACTCCGCTAACCCAGAAATAGTACCTCGGGTTAAGAACTTTGCTTCAGGATAAGAACAGAAATCGTGTGGCGCAGCGGGAGACCCCATTAGCTAAAGTGGTGCTTCAGGTTAAGAACGAATTAAGTACTTAACCTGAGGTACCATACATACAGGACTCTTTAGTTGAATCCCACCATATGTGTGTTTGTGTGTCTATGTCTATGTCTGTCTTGTCTTTCAGGGAAGTAGAGAAAAAGTCATGAAACATAATAAAAGCATCATTATGAAATCTGCACTTCAGTAAAACAACACAAGACACATCGATTGATAAAAATTAATTAAAAGTTGATTGAAACAAAGTCAAAAGGCACAAGGAGATGAGGAGATACATTTTTATTTTTATTTTTTGCACAAAAATGGGGCCCACAATTGAAAGGTACCTGTCTCTGGTACCTGTCCTCTTTTTTTAAATGAGTTGTGAGTAGGGCCTCCAGCTTGGGCAGTTTCGTACAGGTGTAGTCAGGCCTTCAGGTAATGTGCTCCAAAACCAGTTAGAGCTTTAAAGGCCAAAAGCTGCACTTTAAATTGAACCTGGAAACAAACACTGTGGTCTGCGTAATCTTTTTGTGTGTGCATGTGTGTATGGGGACGTGGACCAGAGTGTTCCACTTCTGTGTGGAACTGTATGACCTTTAGGCTGCTCCAAGCCTAACAACACCCCCCTACAAAAAAGTGAGACACATCATAAGTGCTTTGGGGCATGCCGTGTTGCCGACAGCGACTGTTTAGTGCAAGGGCACATGTTCCTTACAGGAAGCTGCCTTAGACTTCGACCAATGGTCCATTTGGCTCGGTATTGTGTACACTGACTGGCAGCAGCTGGCCAGGGTTTCAGGGAGGGGACATTCCCAAACCTAGCTGGAGATGCTTGGGGTTGAACCTAGGACAGGGGTAGGCAACCTAAGGCCTGTGGGCCGGATGTGGCCCAATCGCCTTCTCAGTCCAGCCTGCGGACAGTCCTGGAAACAGCGTATTTTTACATGAGTAGAATGTGTGCTTTTATTTAAAATGCATCTCTGGGTTATTTGTGGGGCATAGGAATTGGTTCATTTTCTTTTTCAAAATATAGTCCGGCCCCCCACATGGTCTGAGGGATGGTGGACTGGCCCACGGCTGAAAAAGATTGCTGACCCCTGACCTAGGACTTTCTCCATGCAAATGCTGCAACACAGAGCTGCAACCCTTTTTATTAATCCCTCAGTTGTTTCCCTGTTCAGGGAAGTTTTTAATGTGTGATATTTTAGTGTATTTTTGGTCTCTGTGGAAGCCGCCCAGAGTGGCTGGGGAAACCCAGCCAGATGGGCCGGGGTACACATAATAAATTATTATTATTATTATTATTGGAGCAAGAGCTGATTTTACAGGACCAGTTAGGAAAACTTTTGGGAAGTCGAGAGGACTCTTGGAAGTATTCTTTGTTTTGTTTTATTTCCTCTTCTTTTCAAGCCATTTTTGTGTGACAGTGACTAAGGCTGGCATGCTCACAAACGTTCTGAGCAGTTCAGTATTTCTGGACTTCACCTACAAGTCTGCATAGGGGATTCTCTTCCGTAATCAGCAGTTCAGAACTGACAGGAAGCGCCATTGAAAAAAAAACATTGCCGGCGAGCCTTTTATAGGTGGCTGAGGCACTGACTCGCTGCAGTACTTTAGTTTTCATGAGGAACCCAGCAAGACACAGAGGTTGCCAGCGCCCGTTGTAAAGCTGAACTCTGCGGCCTGACCACCAGAGCAGTTTGTGGTAAATTAAGCCGGGAAAGGAAAGGACGGAAATCACTTGACAAGAGATTAAAGGAAAAGTAATGGAGGGTGAAAGAAAACGGCTTGAAAGAGCCAGGCCAGAGTTGTCTCCCGAAGTCAGCCCTTGGCCAAAGATGCTGTGGGATTTTTTATGAGGATTGTTTGGGTCACTATGTAGCCTTACTTTCATTAATGAGAATTCTTGTGAACCACCATGAAACCTTGGTGTTAAACCTCCAGGTTCAGGGCAGGCATACCGATTAAAAGCCTCCTGCAAATTAAAGACATGGATCTGCTGCAAGAGTTGGCAATCTGATTCCCTCTATCTGTCGAATCTGAGCACTTCGTACCCTCTCATGTTGCGCAGCGATATTTTATGTGTAGCAGAACGTGGTTTCACTTCTGTAACCACTTTTGCTCATAGAAGTGGGCAAGACTCCACAGGTTTGTGAAATACTTGCAGTGGACCACTGTGGTTTAGTCAGACCAAGGCTTGGGAAACCACGATTTAAATTCCTACTTGACCATGAAGCTCACTGCGTGGCCTTGGGCCAGTCACTGTCTCCTGCCTCTCAGTCTAGTCTACCTCACAGGGGGGGGATAAAGGTAAAGGGACCCCTGACCCCTGACTCTGGGGTTGCGGCGCTCATCTCGCTTTATTGGCCGAGGGAGCTGGCGTGCAGCTTCTGGGTCATGAGGCCAGCATGACAAAGCTACTTCTGGCGAACCAGAGCAGCGCACGGAAATACTGTTTACCTTCCCGCCGGAGTGGTACCTATTTATCTACTTGCACTTTGACGTGCTTTCGAACTGCTAGGTTGGCAGGAGCAGGGACCGAGAAACGGGAGCTCACCCCGTCGCGGGGATTCGAACCGCCAACCTTCTGATCAGCGAGTCCTAGGCTCTGTGGTTTAACCCACAGTGCCACCCATGTCGTATCCCACAGGGGAGATATAAATGCAATTAATACATTTTAGACACCCACACCCACACACCCGTAGCTTAGTGAACTTCTGCCAGTGATGCTTCTGCAAGGCTGTTACCTGCTTTCTGAATGTAAATATGGTAATGTGCCAGAGTGATAGTATCAGATACTGTGGACTTTACACATGGCACATGTTTTTAAAAGTCTGACTGTTATGGAACACTATTGCCTAGTGAAATTGAAGTGAATGCGATGAAACCAGTGGGGATGCTATATTATGTTTCTGCTTTGATCCCTACCCCTTTTAACAAAACATTAACACTATGCTCTTGCTGTCTATTTATCTGTCAGTTTGTTTATTTATATAACAAGTGTATCAATGTGTCTAATATAGATCTATTTATCTGAGTAGAAGTTGTGGTTTAAGTCTAGCAATGAATGAAGTCAAATAATTTTGTATTAACTTCAGAAAGTTAATGAGATCAGCATTGTATCCTTTAGTGAAGATGAAGTCCTAGATAACTTGACCCTTAAGATTATGTGTGACCAGAAATTGACTTGACATTTCATATTTATTTACAGTAACTGATGCCTTGGTAACAGGGTATTAACTTATTCACCCATGCTGAATTTGATTAGAGACAGATTCTGATAAGGAAGCCATAAATCTATCAAAAATGTCTAGAGGAGAATATCTGCTGACTGTACTTGGACACAAATCATCCTATGTGTTGATGTCTCTCTCTGCTCTCTGACCGTTTCATAAACAGAAGCTGCTGTTAAAATAAATTTTCGGCATTAAGCTTTTTAAAAGCCCCCTCTTGTGGTGTATTGAAGCAGCTGCATCTCTCCAGTGAAGCAGTTCTCCCGGCGAGTTTGTTGTGGGCACCTAGCTGTAGCTGTAACCCACAACGGCTGCCATCTTTGCATTTATTTTTCTCTTCTAATTCTGCCACAAACATGTCCAACAACAGATGAATCCTCAAAATTGCTCCTTAATGTAAAAGTGTATCAAACTTGTGCCAGTGTCAAAATGAATACTCAGGTGTCAGTTGGTTGCTCTGTCCTAACTAGACATTGCTTAGGGAGCTGGTGACAAAAGGAAGTGCCAATCTGGGATTTGTGTTAACATTTTTGGTCCTAAGTAAGACAATACCCCAGTTCCTCAAGGACTGCCTCTCCCCGTATGAATTGACCCAGACTCTGCAAACATCCTCTGAGGCCCTTCTTCGTGTGTCGCCTCCACAAGAGGTCTGAAGGATGGCAACATGAGAACGGGCCTTTTCTGCGGTGGCTCCATTTGTGGAATGCTCTCCCCAAGGAGGCTTGCCTGGCGCCTTCATTACATATCTTTTGGCACCGGGCAAAAAAACAACAACAACGATCTATGGCCTTTTAAATTTTTTTTTGGGGGGGTTATTGTTATTGTTTGTTGCTATGTTATGTATTTTTTTGTTTGTATATTGTAAATGCTCTGTGATTTTTGGATGAAGGGCAGTATATAATAATAATAATAATAATAATAATAATAATAATAATAATAAAAAATCACCAGGAAACCTCTAATCACATCCCATTAGTTCCTCCATAATGGGCGTATTCAGCTAAATTTGAATATCACATAGTGACTCACTTGAACTATGCATCCTAATCTTTTACTGTGGACCTCTACGGTATCAGAGGACGTTGGCGATGGGGACTTTTCAGCTGTGGCCCTACCAGAATAGCCTTTTTAAAGTGTATGCAATTTTTTTGACATATGTAAGGTGAAGTTGGTTGATTTTACTGAGTTTGCATATCCAGCAGTATTTTATAAACAGTTTGTGTTTTACATGGTCGCATAGCCAGATTTACATATATATTTTGTCAACCTATTTTCTAATTCCAGTTCATAAGCGCTATTCTATATCCAGCTAAACTGGTAACAGCTGCACACAAAAGAGTGGTACCTTTTGACTTGAGGTAACTCTCAGTTTTGCAGAAGTACAAAGAACCTGGGCGGGGGCAACATAGCGGGGAGCCCCCACCAGTAGCCCAGTAACAACTGAATAAACCATTATTGTCTATTTTCATCTGAACTGGCTCCATAGTTAGATCTGTTTCATGTCTCGAAAGTTTGGTCTGCTAACTTGAGTTCCGCGCAGAGAATGACCATTCCTGTATTCGGCAGGCTGAGCGGTGTCTGAAGCGTAGAATCTAGCTACAAATATTCCATGGTTAATGCATAGACCATATCAACCTTCAGCTGGCTGACCAAAAAGAAATTGGTCTCATCTGACCTTTCCTGCCTAGGCCTGAACCTTCTCCGAATCTAATTGAGACTGACTTGAAGTGAGAATGTGAATTGATTTTGTTCCTATCTGGTTGGGTTGCAGGCACAATATCAATAATGGAGGAGGTCATATCTGCACTAATGGTTGCTGAAGTGTAAAATGGAGCAGTTGCCATTGTGCTTTTCTGCCCCTTTCTCTATAAACCTCTGTAACACAATAATAGGGCAGAGTGATCAATGGCCAAGGAAGATGAGTGTTGTTCATGCATGCAAATTTTTCCAGTGTCAACATGATGTCAGTGACCTAAACATGCCACCTGGCATTTCCCCCTATTAAATCTGGATTTACCCTTTGATAAGTTAAATAAACCTGTTGCTGATGACCCATTTGTGATATCTGAATGCACAGAAGCCTAAGACTTGTGCCTGTTGTTGCATACACAAAACCATGGTTTCTTGTAATGTCATCATAGTCAAATTGAAAATGTAAGTTAGACATTCAGAAAAAGCAAAAGGCCTGATTTTATTGGAACTGATCCAGTTTTTTCTGGGAAGAGTGCTGATTGTTTAAATGGTTCATAAAATAAAATAAAATACGAAGGGGGTTGATAGCTTAATAAGACAATCCAAGTCTTTCTGTTTGCTTCATGAAGCAGTTCTTCTGGCATCAGTATGAAGTACTTTGCTTTATCAGAGTTATAAAAGTGCAGCTGAAAGAAGGTACTCTGTGCTAAATATTGTGATCTCCTTTGTATGCGTTGATGCACCATATTTCTTAATGCTTAAGCAAAAGGTTGAAGACGGAGAAGTGAATGGCAGAATCTCAGTCTAGTGTTTTTTTTAGCTTGTCACTCAGGCATATGCTTTCTGTTAACTGAGAGGGGCGTATGACACTCATTAAAAGCAATGCACAAATCTGTCATATGGTACTGAGCTTGCTGTTTTGGTGTTTGCCGTTGAGCTTCAGGAAAAACAGTGACAAGCCAAAGCAATATTTTGATCCCCTGCTTCTGCTATCCACCCGCCCACCCACTCCTGTCAATGGGTTTCAACATTCCAGAACTCTCTGCTCCATCTGTCATGGCTTGCTCAGTGCTTTGTTCTTGGATCCATGGCCTTTAGCAAAGCTGTCTCCAGCTCTGTTGGCCAGGCTCCCACCGTTCAGTGAAGAACTTGGTTCTACTACAAGATCTGCTCAATAGCCAACGTGATTTGTGTGAGACTTTAAAAAACAACAACAAAAAACTGGTGGGAGACTCAGTTCCGAGTCTCTGATATGGTCCTCAGGCGATGAAGTTATATGAGGGGAGATCCAGTTGGCTGACGCAATCGTATTTTGTCTTCTGTAGTCCAGATGAACGTGCTCTTGGTATTCTGTTGCCCGGTGTTGAATGAATGTGTGTTGCTTTTAACCCCCTTGAAGGCACATGGCAAAATTTGGTAGAAACAGCAACAACATTTAGGGTGATCGCCTAAAAATTTACTGCCCGATGAGATGACCACAAGACACAGGCCTTCATTATTTTCATTATCCCTGTCTCCGCTATAAGCTACCACCACGTTTCAGTAGGTTCACACATAACCCTAAGACAAACTATGGTTCAGCATCAGTGTGTGAGTGCTGTCCTGGATGTCCTGCTTCCAGGCTACCCAGAGTTAAGCCATATTTTGGCTTAGTGTTATATGTGAAATGCACATATAACAACACTCAGCCAAAGCACCACCATCATATAATTTCACATAATCTCCAATCGTATTGGACACTGATACCACCACATAAAATTCTCGAGTCAAGCTTATTGCAGCAGTTGGTAATTATAGAGTAAAATATTGTCACACTGTATTTTTTTTTAACTAAAGATTTTGTTGATTTACAAAAGTGTGCAATGTCTCTCTCTCTCATATTTTTTTTCCATGTAACATTTTTACAAATCAGTTTCATTTGTTGAGAAGAAGAAAAGGGGGAAAAGGTGGAGGGGGGAGGAAGATGGGTGGGGGTGGGGTCGGGTGGCGATGTTTCTATTTTACTTACTATATGTAGGGTTTGGTGTCAGCGTTGCTTGTGCAGATTCTTTGCTGTGTTCCTTTGGTGGTGAGAGAGGTTGGGGTTGGCCTAGGGTGTGGTTATTCATTTGTGGTTGGCTGTGGTGGTCTTTGTTTTCATGTGTGAGTGGGGTGGGTGGGTGTTTTGGATCATGTTAGCCATATTGATTTGTATGCTGTTTGTGGATTTTTGTCGTCTTGTTGGGCTGTGTATTGTCACATTGTATTATGGGTTAGAACGAAGAGTCCATCTTTTAGCATTTTATTTTGTTTTCATCTTCAGGCACATGCCTAAATCTCTTTAAAAGTGTAGATCAGGGGTTGTCAGCCAGGTCCCTACAGCCCACTAGTGGGCGTTTCAGGATTCTAGGTGGGCGGTAGGGGGTTCCATGGCACAAGCTGAATCCTCCTTCCATCAAGCACTGGTGGGCGGTCAGGAAATTTTACCATCAAGAAAGATGCATTGATGGGCGGTAGGTATAAAAAGGTTGACTACCCCTGGTGTAGACTGTGTCTATGCATTCTTTCTTTCATTCTGACAGGGTCATTCTGTATACAGCTTGAAACGGGTATTATGATGTTGCATATTGTGTTGCTGCTGGCCACCAAGAAGTTGTTATGCATCAAATGGAATTTCTCCTTGCCAGAACCGCTGCTGTTAGGAATGTCAAGTGACAGGCTATACATGTTACATGTGGTGAAGCCATCAAATTGGTACAATTTTAAGTGGTCATGCAGACCGTGATGACTGTCAGTGAGACAACAGGGGCTTTTCAAAACAAGTGTATCAAACACCTAATTGGAAACCCCAGAAATGGATAATTTTATGGCGTTGAATGATGCCACATGATTGTCATGCGTGTTTCATGTCTGTAGATAAGGGACGTTGATGGCAAATGGATATTACGGAAAGGTTCATTTTGAAAATTTTCCTTAATAAACACAGCAGTGCGTGTGGATCGAAAGTGATCCCCTCCACCTCTTTGCTGTTGTCTTTTGTGTGAAGGCGGTCACCTCATTGCCATCCTGCGTGACAGAAGATTATTGGGTAATTGAGGCTGTTCATGCAATGGTGACAGCTTATAGTAGAAATCTGACAGCTAACTTCCTTTCTAAACAACGTGGGCTTGCTGAGTGACTTAGGGTGACGTTGCTCTTAATGCTTTTTCATTTTTAAGCGAAAGCTATTAAATGGTTGAGGATTTAACATCCAGGGACTGCCCTTTAATGAATTTACACAGTAGTGGCCAAGAATATGCAGCATGCAAGTGCCCTTATGCCCCTTGAATGCTTTTATTAATTTTTTTTTAACTAATCAAGCACAAATCTCTAGTCCTCCGTTTTTGCTGATGTGCTTCCAATTGAAGGAATGGGTTTCCAAAACCCAAAAACTGACTGTGCAGGCAGTTTTAAAATGCACCAAAATTCCTATTTTTCCTTAGCTAAAATGCATAAACTTTAGCCGTTGAGCAAATGCAAAACAAGAACACAGCTCTCTCCCTTATCAGTTTGATGTCAAGACTGGCCTTGACTTTACCAGTAGAACAGACACAGACATATCTTATGTCCTGACCACAAATGACGCAGAGACCCAAGTCTGGGACTAACGCCAGAGCATGTTCTCGGAAGTAGTGACCTCCTGCTCCAAGATAGGAGTAGGAACAGGAATATCCTTTTATGGTCAGAAGTACAGGAAAGAAGATCCTTTTATGGTTGAGAGTACCAGAGCAGGAACATATGTGATGTCAACCTGTGTACGTACGCCGACGTGGTTGGGCTCCTAGGGGAGGAGTGAGAGGGTGCCTGGAGGATATATAAACTGCATGAAACCTGTCACTTCTTTGGACTTGCTGTGGACTTGATCACGCAAGTGCCTTCTGCTATCCGGAGAGCAGAATAAACTCTTTCTTTGAATCAACCTCAGGTGTCGTTTGACTTCCTTCCTCCTGTCCCGGAGCAACGCTGACCCAATCGGTGAATTCCAATAAGGCTACACAATGCTGAGGACTTGGAAGGCAAAGAGAGAGAGGCACATGTTCTCTGGCCGTGGCAGTGACCATGGCTTAGCAACATGGCATCTGTTTTGTATGTAGGACGTCTCAAGCTCAATACCTTGGCATCACCAATTCAGAGGAGATCTAGATGCTTGCAAGGTTATTGGAGGCGTATGGCCTCCCACCTCTTCGTTTGCCCCCTTGCCCTTCTTGGCTCATTACATTGAGCAGGGCGGGACCAATGGAGGCAAATGAACCATGGGCATGCAGTTATTGGGGGAGTGGTTTATCTGCCCCCCCCCCCCAATATTTTATTCAAGTAAATGCACCTGATGCCAGGTCTTTCTAAAACTCATTGGAAACCATTCTAAGTAGGGTTAACAGGTGCCTGCAGAATCATTTAGCTGTACTCTAGCTTCCATTTCAAGATTTTATTTTTTCTGCGACATGCAGTGGGGATTCATGAATGTTATACAACATTAAGTTAAGTGTTAGATGCAGGTTTTGATGAGTGATTTTATTGGACTAAACCCTACTGGAATCTTGTATATGCCAATAAAGGTCTGAGAATTTGAATTTGATCTTCAACATTCAATACCACTTATATAATAAAAGCCTCTAGTATAATATATATTGTCCCTGCATTCTTTTGTTTTTGAAGAATGGATTGAAATTTTGACAGTGAGTGCAGATGTAAATGAGGCTAGATGGTAACCACAATCTTTTTCAAATAATTGGGATTGAGTTTTTAACAGGGTTTTTGCAGCGTAATATTCATTGAAAGGAGCCATGTGTGTTTTATCTAGACAAGGTTATTTTAGTGAGCATTTCTTTTCTCCTTGTAATACCTACAGTGCTCTTTCCCTCTTTATTAATGTAATTACCGCAGGTTAACATGGCAATCATTTTTGCTCTTTCATGGCTCTGTAGAATACTATTACTTTTTTCTGGAAAAGAAATGTAGATGGCTTTAATGGCACTATTACCACTCTTCGGTGTTTAAATTTCATATCAAAACTGGTTAAAGGCTATGATCAGTGCTTAAAATTGCTCTGTGGGGAATGCAATAAGATGATTTATAATATAAATATAAACCTTTAAATAGGAAATGAGAATAGCAGCTCTTGAAGATCCAGCAGTAATGGTATTTAACTCCAAATATTCAGTCCATATCTAGGTGGTGGAATTTGTGTGTGTGTGTGCATGCTCTTTCCTCTGTGGCTTCAAACCCCTGGGCAGTTGTTTTGGTCCTTTAGCTGTGCCTGCTGTTCTGAAGCTGTTTGCTTTATAGTAGTACTGCCACCATTATAGCACTGGTTCAGGTATAGCAGAAGTGCTTTAGATGGATTTCTGTGGATGAACGATGCACTGCTGTTGACATTTGTATGTCTCAAGAGACAATGGAGTGCACCTCCGGTGGTGAACTTAAACCATTGTGTTAGCTGCACCGAAGTGACCTCCCCAGGGCACAAGCCTGGGCAGTGTGTATGGAGATCCTGGGCTGCCCAAACGACAAGGCCCCCCTCTTGGCCTCACTGATCTGGTCCAAAGGAAAGCAGAGCAAGATGTTTGGCACCAGCTTGGCTGCAGGAATTGCTGGAAGGAGGTGTACAGGGCACCACCCAACCACCTTAGGGACTCCAGATTTGTGCTGGGTTTACTCCTTAGCCTTTTCTTCCCAAGATATCCCTCAAGGCAGCAGAGGTTTAGGAACAGAGTTTTCTTTCTCCCAAATGGGCTCTTTTTCCAGGTTGAGAAGCCTCACCTGCCCCTCACTTCCCTCTGCAGCACATGCAGAAACTTCCTCCTTGACCGCTGGACTTACTATTGGTCTCATCCACTCAATACAACAGAGCCAGTCTTCACATGCAGGGCAAGTCCCTAACTCACTGAGGGTTTGAGACCCATCGACTACCCCCACCTGGTTTAGCCAGCCAACTGAAGCTGCTCTTGGGGTGTGGCCCCTGTCGCATACTGAAAGCTTCTGGGAGCTGCAGGTGATAGCTGAGTGCAGGGTAGGGACCAAAGGTGGACAAACTACCCCAGAAGGAACAGGACATGTTGCCCACCAGAGGTGCAACCCCTCTGCCAACACCCCACACACCCCTGAATGATGTACACCCAAACATTAATGTGGAATATGGACTCCACATGGAATCTGCCACATCATCCTTTACAATTGCTCCTCCTTGTAAGAATTTTGCAGGGACCTTCCATTCACACATGTTTTTGAGACATACCTATCTGTGGGGGAATATTTCCAAAGCAGTTCCGTGGCGATAAAATTGCTACACGCGAACCATTCCCATGAAGGTCAGTGTGCTGGTCCAGGGGGGAGGTTACCATGGGGTGAGGTCCAGGACCTGAGTCGAGGGTCGGCAGACCCTCCACGGGCGAAGCAGGGTTCCACAGTGAGGAGCCGGGCAAGGACAGGAACTCTGGGGGAACCGGACTGGGTGTTGGCCGAAACAGCTCTTCAACGACGTTGCTCCCACAACCTGGGACCGGGCTGACTGGCCTTTATCTTCTCTGAGGCCAGGGGCGGTCCCGGCCCCCAGGAGACCCGCCTCTTCTGGCCTTAAGGCGAGCACTCCCCCTGGGAGAAACCAGTTCCCTCCGCCTCTCTGCCCTGAGCCTCTGCAGTTCAGGAGAGGCTGAAGGGTTACTGGACCCAGGGGGAGACTCACCTGTAGGCACTGAGTCCTCAACCACCTCCGGAGCCAGAGTGGATTCACCTGGTGCCTGCTCCTGAGGATCCGGCACAGGTGCAGGCGCTTCAGAATCAAGGCCCTGCCCCAGTTCAGCCGGCCCTGGAGGCGGGGACTCCTGTGCAGGCTGGGATTCCTCCGGTTCAGCCTCTGAATTGGATTCCCAGGCCATCACAGTCAGTTGCAATCATTTGCATTTCACACACCCTCCAAAGAATCTGTTAAAGGCTTAGTGTCTCGAGTGGACTGGAAGGCAACTTATAAGTGTGAAATTATGCATTCGCTTCTTCTACAAAGTTTATTCATCAGCTATGTTACAAATGGGAATAACAAGCTGCTAAGGCCTTATGTTAGTCAACACTGTGGTGATGTTACCTTTGATCAAGTACCAAAAGACCTTTGATCCCTCATCTTCAAAAGGTACACAAAGCTAGGAGGTGGGAGCAGAAGCTCTCCATGTTGCCAGAGGCACAAAATCCTGCTCCATCTGAACTGCTCCCTCCCTGCCATCTACCACCAACTGCCCTACAGAAGGATCTTGGTGAATTGTTATATTTTTATACTGTATTTTTATGGAACATAGAGCTTGTGACGTTAAGAAACTTAACACATTTCACAAACCCTACTACTCAATCATGATTGTATTTTGATTCTACATGTAAGGTAGCCTATGAGAATTTGCGTCCAGAAAGGCAGAGAATGCCTTTAAACAGTAAGCATACTGTGGCAGGATCATAATACTATTGGAAGCAACTCATGGGCACCTGCCTCAATGCTTTCAACATGTGCTGCATCAGGAGAATTGTAGGTACCCCATGGCAGGACAGAATTCCCAACAAAGGTGTGCTCTCCCAAGCCAACATTTCCAGTATGTTTGCATTCCTGTCTCAGCAACGTCTACACTGGCTTGGCCCTGTCCACAGAATGGAAGATGGCAGGATCCCCAAGGATGCGAAGGCCCCATGAGATCTTATGCAGACCCCACAGGATTTTGCATAACCTTCCCAGAGCCCAGTAAGCAAGGCGGTGGGCTGAAAAAGCTCTTTATGTACTTGATTTTCTTCTTGGGAGAACTTACAGGAGCCACTCCCAGCCTTCCAGAGGCCTCACACGACCTGCCCAGAGTTTAGTAGAATAGGGATGGTCATGAAGGGGGGGGCATGTTCCTGGGGGGCTTTTGTACATGGACCACCGGAACATAACCCCTACATTAAGTTTTGGTCCTGCTGTAAATAAAGACTAAAAGCTGAACAAAACTGAACTGAATCTAAACACTGTCTCTGAAGGCATGAGAGAACAAAAAATTCTTCACTGTGTGCCAGAAGCCCATAAATCTATGCCAGCGACTGATTTCTTAAAGGTGTCGCTTCCCCCCTCACATTTTTCCCCTCAAGGGGAGAGGAGGGCAGTCAGCTTTGGGAAAAGCCTGTCCTGCAGATCTGGAAGGCAGGCTCTTGAGCAGGGGTCAGCAAACTTTTTCAGCAGGGGGCCAGTCCACAGTCCCTCAGACCTTGTGGGGGGCCGGACTATATTTTGAAAAGAAAAAAAAATGAACGAATTCCTATTGCCCCACAAATAACCCAGAGATGCATTTTAAATAAAAGCACACATTCTACTCATGTAAAAACACCAGGCAGGCCCCACAAATAACCCAGAGATGCATTTTAAATAAAGGGCACCTTCTACTCATGTAAAAACACGCTGATTCCGGGACCATCCATGGGCTGGATTTAGAAGGCGATGGGGCCGGATCCGGCCCCCGGGCCTTAGTTTTCCTACCCATGCTCTTGAGCAACATCTAGAGGAGTCAGAATTGCACTCTGGTTCTACAGACTACTTCCTGCCTCCTCCTGTCAGGTTGCGTGTGAGAGATGGCCACAAAGGAGGGGGATTAAGAAGAGTGGAGTTGAGAAGCAAGGAGGAATTTGCAAGGACTGGCCGGGGTGGGGTGGGGTGAATAAAGGTTGCAGGACCGTCTTTGGGTTTTGGCGAGTCCACGTGGTGAAGTCAAATTCCCAAATTGGGACTCCCACCAAGAATTGGATTCTGTTCTGTTTTCTGTTTCTCATTGGTTGGATTCTTGGTATTTGGGGAAAGAGGTATTCTTATGAAATGTTATTCGTTCTATTTTGGGTGTTGATCTTAGAGTAGACCCAGTCGTAGTATTTGGCATAAGTCAGGGCATTAAAGCTAAATAAATGTTAAAATTAATAATTTGCCAAAGCTTCTTTTGATGTCAGGCATCACTGAGTCGTCTCCTACATTGAAAGAGGAAATATTCTTCTTTAGTACAAAACAATAAAATTAAAATAGAATCCCACTGTTTGCTTAACTGCTCTTGCTCTTGTTTTTATACCTCTCTGTAGTCTGCAAGGTTCATATTAGCAGCACAGTAAAATGAAAAATGGGAGCAATAAAATACCGTGAGTCTCTCTAAATATTGATTTCTCCCAAAAAGCTCGCATAAATCATAGTACTTGATGGCCCGTTTCATCATTTCTTTTTTTTAATTATTATTAACACCCTTTGGAAATGACCCCCATTTTCTCTTTCTTGTAAATAAGGCATCTCAACTGTTTCTGACCAAAATTCATGTGAACTGCTCTCCTGGCTTGCTTCCTGAAGCACATCGTTTCTGACATATCCCAAAATGTGTGCGATATGGAGCTGATTGGATGTAATACACAAAAGTTAAATCTTGGCCTTGTTTTCGCTGCTTCTTTCATCATTTGCGGGAGAGAGGGAACATGACAAGGGATGGTTCTAAGCATGTTAGTATTACAAGCAGAGCACACTTGTGAAAGAGCAGGATATAAATAACTTTCGTTATTATTGTTAACAGACCAGCAATTAGAATGCTAGCACTGCATACTTACTAAGGATTGCATCCAAATAAATAATTGTACGTGTAATGTGACTTCTGCAATGGCAGCTGAGGGTTCACTGAGCCCCCAGGAGCAGATGGGGGGGGGGAGACAGCACAGGGGGGAGGTGGAGGAGCCATTGAGCTCATGTAATTTGTTCCGCTTGCACAATTATTTTGTTGGATTCAACCCTTAAAAGGGAAGTCCTGCTGAATTCAGTAGGGCCTTCCCCAGAAAACTTAGTCAAACTTATTTCTCAACTAAACACGCTTAGGAACTAGTTGTAAATTTTATGGATTTTTTTTTTTTAAAGATGAAAAATGAGACTTGCTCTTCAGAAGAACCAGGATTCCACTTTCCAGTGGGGAAGCGATCAAGCGATCTTACCTTGATTGAACGCTGTCAACCGATGGTATTTGTGTGTGTCAGTGAACTGTCTCCCTTTGAATGAGGCATATGGTAATTTCACGCCATAAATAGGCAGGTAGAAAGGATTAAAATAAATCCTTAAGTTCAAATGATATTTAGAAGATATTTATGGAAGCTGGTTCCTTGTGATTGTG
This sequence comes from Podarcis pityusensis, assembly GCF_964106645.2. NCBI lineage: Eukaryota > Metazoa > Chordata > Lepidosauria > Squamata > Lacertidae > Podarcis > Podarcis pityusensis. The sequence goes on from NC_138029.1 coordinate 101,075,182, forward strand.
TGATGCAGCTAAATCCATTGTCTGCAAAAACCTTTTAAAAAAGAGTTGCCTACATACTCTTCACATCTTCTGAAACACTTTCCTGGGTATTTTAAAACCTGTGATTAACTGATAATATTTTTAGCCCTGTGCCATGAAGGGGAGAACTACATTTGCAAGGAACATGTAAGGTAGAGGGCTACTTAGATTGTAAGGCAAACTGCATCAAAACAGAGAGTGAGTGAGTGAGTTACTAATTCCCGTTAGGGCAAACAGACTGTCAAAGCAGTGGAGAGAATGGAGTGGAATTGCCACATGTGTCACAGTTTAAGCATGTTGTTCTAATGATGGTTTGCTGCAAGTACTCATTAAACATTAAGAAGCTGCTGCTTTAAGAGCCACTAGAAAGCACAGAGACAGATCTCATAAATACTCGTGCCTCGTATATAAGGCTTGATCGATCTTGACTTTGGCGGCGGGAGCTTGGTTAACAAAAGCCAGATGCTAATGTTCCAGCATTTAACATGCCTTGGGCCTTGATTAAATTAGAGGGCGATTGCTGAGAGACTTACCTGGATTCGAAGAGCCAAACCATCTCTCTGGCATGACGTTCTTGATGGAGTAATTCTCAATACACTGGTACCTCGGGTTACAAACACCTTCGGTTACAAACACTTCGGGTTACAGACTCTTCTAACCCGGAAGCATTACCTCAGGTTAAGAACTTTACCTCAGGATCAGAATAGAAATTGTGCGCCGGTGGCGCGGCGGCAGCAGGAGGCCTCATTAGCTAAAGTGGTACCTCAGGTTAAGAACGGTTTCAGGTTAAGAATGGACCTGAAGCCAAGAAGCGAAGAAGTAAGAAGTAAGTAAGAAGCTAAGAAGAATGGACCTCCGGAACGAATTAAGTTCATAACCAGAGGTACCACTGTATTTATATGCTCTGCTTTGCACATTTTATTTTCCTCCCCAGAGCAGAACATGAGATTGGTTACATGCCCATGGCTAAATGTTGGGTTTATGCATGGTCACAACTGTGTGCCTGAGGCAAGCGAAAATCCCTTGTGGTTTTCAGGATCATGGCATTATGCACATCACTTCCTTGTACTTATGAGCAGCCTTGGTTGCTTCACAGATTCTACGGTGAAAGAGATATTGCTGCCCTTTTTTCTGTTTCTGGGCTGTCTAAGGGGTTGCCAGTATGCAGCCATCCAGTTTGGAACAAATTTACATAGACTATGGACAAGTAGTGGATGGTACAGTAAATGAAGGGAGTTCAGGGAAAAAGCAGACTGCTTGATAGCATGTTATTATGAACTCTGCAGGAAGGTATTTTTTGGAGACCACTTTGAGGTGGGTTTTTGGTTTTTTACCATAAAGTGGTATATAAATTTCATAATTAATTAAGTACTGTAAGTAAGTAAGTAAGTAAGTAAGTAAGTAAGTAAGTACAGTGGTACCTCTGGTTACATACTTAATTCGTTCTGGAGGTCCATTCTTAACCTGAAACTGTTCTTAACCTGAGGTACCACTTTAGCTAATGGGGCCTCTCGCTGCCGCTGCATGATTTCTGTTCTCATCCTGAAGCAAAGTTCTTAACCCGAGGTATTATTTCTGGGTTAGCAGAGTCTGTAACCTGAAGCGTATGTAACCTGAAGCGTATGTAACCCGAGGTACCACTGTAAGTAAGTTGCAGGGAGCAGGACTAGGATTTTACTTTCTTATCCAATTAAGCGGCTCATGCAGGCTAGATGTAGGAATATGAAGGCAGGGGAGACTTCCAACTGGTCCAAAATATAGCTTAGGGAAGGGTTCCACTTGGAACATGCAATTCCTGCATTAAAACAACCGCACTAGGTTGCCAGTTCATTTCCAAGCCCAAATCAAAACGATCGCATTAGTGTTTAAAGCCCTGTACTATTTAGATCCCAGATGTCTGAAAGACTGCCTCCTTTCCTACAGACCCGCTTGCGAGTTAAGATCTTTTGGTAGTTCCACCACCCTCAGATGTGTGGAGGATAGCAGTCTGGGAAAGGGTATTATCAGTGGCTGTTCCTAAGTTGTAGAATTCCCTCCCAACAGAGGTTCCTTTGTACGTTGAAGGAACATTCTGGTCCTCGTAACGGCTGAGGGTATTGGGTAAGAAGAAAGAAACCTGAAAATGGGAGGAAAGTTTCTGATACATGCTTTGAAATTAGAGGATTGTGTAGATCAGTGGTTCCCAATTAGGGGGACCTTTGAGGGTCCGTAGAATGCTCCCAGTGGGTCCATGGCCCCATCCCTTGCCTCCCTCCCAACTAATTTTTTGTCATTTTTGCATGGTAATATCACACATTTTATGGTCTCTTTTAGCCCTCTGCAGCTTTTCAATATATTGGCCAAAATCGGTTTTGAAATCACACCGACATAACGATTTTAATCTGGCAATACTCAGCAATATCTCGCTCCTAACGCGAGGGGAGCAGGGCAGCCGATTTCAAGGCTTCACCGATATCGCATGATGATCTCAGCTGATAACAATGCTCCCTCCCTCATCCCCACATTTGATCTGCACGCCCCCCACCCCTGCGATCTCCGTGACATCGTGATATATCGGAATTTCAGACTTCATGATATATCAGAATATCATAATGTTTAGCTGCTGATATATCACAATGTTGAGAACCAGATATCGCTTAGCCCTATTCTGTTTTTTAAGTATACCTAAAATCCTTTGCTTATTAGGGGCTACCCCACATTTTGTTCAAAGAATTGTTTTGCTGAGGTAACTACCATAGAGCTATCAAATTTTTCAAAAGTAGGGGGTCCATGGCTTGGCTTTTGAAAACTAGGGGGTCCTCAGTAATTGGGAACCACTGGTGCAGATGATGGCCAAAGCAGGTATATACAGATTCTGATCTTCTGTCCTGTGCACCAGTTCAATTCTTGGTGAGCATTGATCCTCAATGTTGATTAGTCCCACCCTTCTTTGTCCAATATAATTAAAAGTCTTTAATATTTTTTTTACAAAGTGTCATTTAAGTGGTTATTTGCAGAATGTTTTTAAATAACAGAATTATGGGTTCTTTGTAGTGCAGAATTCTATCCCCTGCAGCCCCAGCATGTTCACTACACAACCTGTTGCCTGTATCCTGTTGGCTTGCGTTTCATTTCTTGGTAATGCATTAATGGCAGGCTATTGATTCCTCTTGTCTGTGGTATTTATTAGTCACTTAATATGTTTGCTACATGCCACGATGGGAACTTTACAAGATTAATAAAAATTTATGAACTTAATTACTAGATCGGCTCATGTCATTGCAAGCTTAGCAGCATAGTTATTGGCTCATGGCCGCTCGATGATTGCTTGGAATGGTTCCAGGCTCATAAAGCTGTCTGCGTTTGTACTCCAAATGACTTGATGGGAAGCACTATAGGAGAGAGGGAAGGGTGCTATGTTTGTAAGTAGGTCACCGTGAGGATTTTAGACAATTCAAGGTGGCTCCATGCTATGCACAGCAAGAATGTATCCTGCAGTAAAAAGTATGGGCGATAGACATATATTTGGGAACTGTGCTCTCTCTCTTCCACTGTCTCTCGCTTCCTCTGTTTAAATATAATAATAATAATAATAATAATAATAATAATAATAATAATTTATTATTTATACCCCGCCCATCTGGCTGGGTTTCCCCAACCACTCTGGGCGGCTTCCAACAAAACACTAAAATACAATAACCTATTAAACATTAAAAGCTATTGGCCACATGTAATGTCTTTTCACAATACAAAAGCTATAGTGCATAGGGATTGGAGCTGAGGCTACTCGCCTTTTTCAGCCTGAGGGCCACGTTGACAGTTGACCAGCCCACCAAGGGCCACATGCCACTAGTGGTACAGCCACCACAATTTGTGTGCTTGCACACACATGGAATATGCAAGCAGTGGTGGACTTTGGGCGGCTGCACTGGTTTCGCAACCCTTAAACCACCTTTGGTACAAGCTTGTCACACACGCCATGCCCCTTGCTTTTTGGTCATACCCATGTTGGACAGCCAGCAATTTCAGTGGAGTTTTTTGTATCCCCTGCCTGTGATAGCCTTTCTGGAGACGTTTGATGGCAACCTGTGCAGCTTCTCTGATGGTGTTGAGCAAGACGGTGCAATTGAGAGCTGGGCTCTAGAAACAGGAAGGCAGTCTCTGATATGCTTTGAAGTTTCACCAGCACTTGTTTGGAGAACAAGTTTATTAAGAACTGCTGGTGCTGTTTAAAAAGTTCCTATGCAAGGCATTGTGCTTGGCCAAAGATGCATTTTTATTCTGGTTCAGATCAGTGATTTGGGTGAAACATACTAATTCCCTTTTCTGAAAGTGTGAAAAATGGAAGTGTGAAAAATGTAGCAATCATTTAAGGACCCGACATCTGGTGGCGGTGGAGAGATGTATCTTCAGTAGAAATATATTGATTATGCATCCCTCCCCCCCCCCCCCCCCGTTTCTGCCTGGCTAGATATAAATGCTTCTGAAGTCGTTTTAATTAGAAGATGTGTGTGGATTTTTAATACTGTATAAAACAGTTGACGCAGACATCTTTCTGAGCTTGGCAGAAAGGGCTGATTTTGCATATGTTTTAATATAGTAAATGTGTTATTAATGTCTGTGGAGTAGAATGTAAATGTGCATTTCTTCTCTATGTTTTTCAGGTAAGAAATTGCATTCCACTGAGCCAAGCTGCCTTTGGGACTTGACAGATGCTTCTTCTTTACTCTCATTTGTAAGCTGCCAAATCATGCAAAAATGTTCTAGCTCGCAAAATTAGGGACCCCACTTGTAAGTATTTCTTAAAAAGAAAAAATCCTCCTTGACATGGCAAACACTGTACTGGTGTGGATGTGATTATTGAGTGACACGTTCTGAAGTAAATGTTGAATACCCATTGCCTCAGTGGACATCTCTTGATAACACATGAAATTATAGCTATGGAGATGTCGATTTTTGACCTTTTGGCCCAGTATAAATCATGACAGTAGTGTAATTTTGTTTATCCCTTTGCAGTGCATTCTGTGCTCTGACTTTGGTGTATCTTCTTGGTGCAACGTAGACCGAGGTGCAAAGCAAGCATCGGGAATAATTTTGTATCTTGGAGGTTATTAAAAGTTAGGCATTGCTGTCCATTAATTATGAGATAGTTGAGCTTGTCTTCAAGGTGGTAAATGAAAATCTGTCTTGCTCAGAGACTTAATTAAAATCAGGAGGTCAGGCAGAATGCACTGCAATTATTATCTGCAACCTAACGCAGTAAACCACATTCAGTGAGTGGGGCGGAAATATTGGCAGAATTGTGACGGAGCCAGCAGATCCACTCCTACCCACCAATGCAGCTTTTGGGAAGGACTGTTTCATACAAGCAGAACTTTCAATTTCAGATTCAGTATTTGTAAAGTCCTACAACCATTCTTGACTTGTGCCATTGATAGATTGTTGGTATAGAATCATGAGCTTGGCCCCAACTGAGAAAATGACTGACTAACAGCATCCCAGAATTACTTGGTCGTGCGCACACACACACACACACACACACACACACAACTCCTTGGCTGGGTCTGCCTCCTTGATTAGTAGTAGGCAGGCAGAGCTGTGCATTAAATGCTGACATTGCTAAGGGCAATGGCAAAAGTGTCACCTATTTCTGGTAAAGTTGTGTAGATTTCCCTGTACAGTGGACGCTCGGGTTGCGAACGTGATCCATGCGGGATGCATGTTTGCAACCCGCACCTGCGCACCTGCGGGTTGCGCTTTGGTGCTTCTGCACATATGCGACCACCGAAACACGGAAGTGTCCTGTTCCGGTACTTCCAGGTTTCGGCGTTCCATAACCTGAAAAACGCAACCTGAAGTGTCTGTAACCCAAGGTATGACTGTAATGTGTTACACTGTACTCCCCCCCCCCCGGACCCAAAACAGCTGTTCATTATTACAGATATCTTAAGGGAGTGTTTGGTAAAATATAAACTGTGAGGAGATTGACAGGCCAGAGATGGAACAGGACCGTGCTGTGTTTCTTCTGGCAGAATTCAGCTAGATATTTTTGTGGGAAGGGAAGTGGGAAGCAGGTCAATGACATATCAATATTTCAATAGTTAGCGCAATTTCCTATGAAAAGAAGAGTGCAATTTCCTGTTAAAAGAAGAATGCACATTGTATAGAATGTGGCGGGCCAAAAATTGCCTTCTAATTCAACTGAAAGTGGTTATGAAGTTAAGATTAGCTCTTTTTATATTCTGTGGATAAGTGCCTGATGATTTAACATAAACATAGGAAGAATCTTCCTGGATCAGGTCAAAGGTCCTTCTAGTCCAGCCAGATAAGAAGCCCATAAGCAGGATATGAGTGCAACAGCTCTCTCGCCACTTGTGATCCCCAGCAACTGGTACGACTCTGACAATGGGAGTAGAATTATGCCTATTAGCCGTTGAGTGCTTTAGCCTCCTGAACTTGTCTAATCCCACTTGGTGGTCATCACTACCTCCTGGGGGAGTGAATTCTATAGTTTAACAAAGCAATCTGTGAATAAGTAATTTATTTTGTCTCTCCTGAGCTTCATTGGGTGTCCCAACGTTTTAGTGTGATAACCTTTTCTACACCATGAATACGTTATACAGCTCTATCATATTTAGCAGCAGTATAGTCCAGCATTTTGTGTGTGTCCCCCATCATTGTATGGCAGACACGCTTTCCACCCAGGAGATGTCAATAAGTGGATATATAATTATTGTTACTATTATTTATTAAGTTTCCATACTGTCCTTCATCTGAAGACAATTCTCTCCCTTAAGTAGCCTTCTGTGTGTCTCCAGCTGGAAAATGGGGACACTCAGTAGGAGAAAAGATAGACAGAAAGGTTTATGAGGGAGAGATAGACTCATAGAACCATAGAATTGGGAGTTGGGAGGGACCCTGAGGGTCATCCAGTCCAACCCCCTGCAATACAGGAATCTCAGCCAAAGCATCCCTGACATGGCCATCCAACCTCAAAGCCTCCAAGGAAGGAAACGATTTGAGATAGGAACCCAAAGTATACATCATGAGAGCTCGCATTGCATGCTCATTCATGCCTTCTTCTCCTTCCATCTTTCCCAGCTACTTCTCACGTGCATATAAAAATACAGAAAGAATAGAAGATAGTGTGGACTCTTTAAAAATAAATACTACTTGAGAAGCAATCCAGAAAGTTTCTTACAGGGATGAGGATTCCTAAGGCCCTCTAGATGTTGTCTAACCCCCAATTCCATCAGTGGTCAAAGATGATGAGTGTTTTGGTCCAGCAACATCATAGGGCCTCAGTTTCTCCATACCTAATTTATTGACATCCTGTGCTTGAAGACTTCTCATGGAAGAGATTTGAAATGAAGTGACGATTGGCTTTGAAGAATAGTGGTGATATACTTGAAATATGTCAGAGAAAGTTACTGCTAAGTTCAGAGTTCTGGTTTTAGTGTATAAAGTCCTATACAGTTTATGATCAGGATACCTGAAGGATGATCTCACCCCTTACTTACCCACCCGATCACTGTGCTCCGCAGGTGAGGGACGTCTGCAGATACCTTCTCAGAGGTATCTACAGAGGAGCAAAACTCTCCCTTTCTGCTGCTTATGTCCTACGCCACATCGTTTTGCAGAGGCTTCTACTCTGGTCCCACAAGTTTGCAGCTTTAAGAATGTTATTTAGGCTATTCTCATTTAGTTTACCTGTTCTCAGGTCCTTGGAAACAAATAGAATACCACCAACTTTTAGCAACTTAATTTCACTTCAGGTGTGCGCTTGTATCAGAGGGGAATAGATGTATCAAAATTAATTTACCTGTTCATACATCAAGTGCCCTGGGATATAATTTCAGTTGCTGATTTCTTTTCACATTGATTGGTTTCAGATGAATGTGGTACAGTGAACACTCGCATGGTAACTGACATTTGTGTTGATGCTCTCCATGGGAAGGTGAATTCTACCATGTTGCTGCAACAGACTGGGGAGAAGCTATAGTTCAGTGGTAGAGCATTTGCTTTACGCGTATAAGGCAAAAGGTTCAGTTCCTCACATCTTCTGGCAGAGCTGGGAATGTCCTCTTCCTGAAACCAGTTAGTGGAGACAATACTGAGCTAGATGGCTTAATGCTCTGCCTCCAGTTAAGGTGTCATGGACTGGCTGGATGCAGAGGAATGATGGGAGGCAACAGCTGGGGAACCCCCAAGGGAAGAAGGCTTAGAGCCAGGGGATTGGTGGTGGGATGACAATGTGTGGTCATAGGGAGCAGATGGGGAGGAGGAGGTGTTGGAAGCTGAAGAGGCAACAAGGTTTAAGCAAGAAGAGGCTGGGGCAGAGAACAGTCCAGACTCAGAGGTAGGAGAGGAAGTGGGCCAGGAGACAGATACAAGGCAGGCTGCGGAAGAATCCAGGGAGTCTCCCCCTCCTGCTGCAACAAGCTCTCCTCCCTCCTGGTCTCCCAGAACACGAAGAGGAATGAAGAGGGTGGAGCAAAGAGAGACAAGACAGCAAGGCCTTAGGCTGCTGAAAAAGGAACTGGGGGGGGGGGGCGTTTTAGGGAGTGGTGAGAAGCCAGGGGCCTTTAGTCCTCGCAGCTGCCTCATTGGGGCAAGACCGACTGGGAAGATCACTGGTGTTATCACTGTTTTGGTTTCTTTGAATAAAGAGGTAACTTCACTGACACTGGCTGTTTTATTACTGACCTACTCCGGACTCTGGCTCCTGACATGAGGTAGCTTTATGTGTTACAAATGACTTTTAATTCTTCCCCACTCCCACTGCTGCACTATTTTGACGGACTACTACCTCTCCTTGTGACTACAGTTTTCATAGGATGAGTTTTGAAGTAGTTCGTCATTGTAAAAATGATTATCTGAATCGGCCAACTCATGGATTAAATGAAGGATTGAAATGAGCTGAAAGGCTCAGCAAATTGTAGCAAAACCATGGTCTCTTGACTTGCTCTTCTTCTCTCTTCCTAGGATGTTCATAGAAATCACAGCAGGATTTTTGTATTGTTCCTTTGCTCATAATAATCTGTGAACAAGCCATGCTATGTACAGTATGTGGGCTGCAATAGCCTTGAATTTCCTTTGTCATATATAGGGCTTGGTATTTTAGAGACCCCAGACATGGGATAATCATTTCTGTACTGTGATTGTTTGAGGAAATTCTTTGTTACAAAGTAGTTCCCTCCATGACTACAAGAATGGCTGCATAATATTTTGAAGGCACCATTAGTAGCATCCATAATAAATGGACCACTCCAGGGATGTACAACTTAAAAGAATTATGAAACTTGTATTAATTCATTGTATTCTGAGTGAACTGAACTAGGTCAACTGGAATAATAATCATCATCACCTGGCCTTCACTCCAAAGTCCCAGGGCTGGTTACAACAATTAAAACAAAGTTATGAGGTAATAAAGGTTTTGTGAGCAGCCTTCTTGTTGTTGTTGTGGTTTAGTCATTTAGTCGTGTCCGACTCTACGTGACCCCATGGACCAGAGCACGCCAGGCAGCCTTAGGCCACCTTACAGGTGAAGGGTGTGGTCCCAAGACTTGCCTTGAGGAACGTGGTATTCACTGGCATGGTTAGGGAGTAACACCTGCCACTTGTGGTTTAGAAAGGAGAGAGATTAACTATGATCCTGAGCCCAGATGACCCTGGGGAGGAGCAGAGTAAGTGCAAACTCCTCTCTTGGAGTTAGCATGTTGATGTGGTCTAGTAAGCCATAATTGGGCTTGCAATGACCTGCCAAACAGGACACCATTTTCAGGTATTCTTTAAGACTTCCACTCTCTTGTTGAGCCAGATGTTCCCACAAGGAGGTGGAATGGAATGTAAAAGAGTAGGTATTTGATATTTCCTTTAGTGAATGCAAACAGGAAGGGGAAATGACTGACTTTTATCTCAAGGAGGCCTTCCAAGGAGGTTAGAAGAGTTGTTTAAAGTCAAGGGGAAGTGGTTGGGTAGCAGCGTACCAACCATGGCTGGGGCTAGTGAAGCCCAAACCAAAAGTGAGTGCAGAGACCACTGTTCAGTCTCATCCATCCGGTCTGTATTCACATCCACCCACCCACCCACCCACATTTAAGCCTGTTTATCTCCCATTATTCCCCCTCCCTGCCCCATGGCAATTAGGCTTAGAAAAAAGGTCCCACCATCACTAATGGGACCTTCTCCCACTGTGCCTAATTGCCATGTGGGAGGCAGCAGCATATGGTGATGGGAACCTGCAAATTGCCTTCCTGTGCAATAATTTGGCTTTAGACGAAAGGATCCATTTGTGTGAATCGCCTTATGTTGTGGGCTCCTTTTTCAATATGACATTCAAAGCTAAAGCCCAGTTATTCTGTTGGAGCCAGTTAGTACTAATTTTGATCAGTCAATACAATTTTTCTTTTCTTTTTTTATTGCTAGCCACTGTATCGGCAGATACAGACAAGCTGTCATCTGAACAGATGCTCAGCAAATATTTGGCAGTGTGGAATTTCCTGCATGTTAATGAATGAAATGTTTTTGCAGAGATATGAAATATAATGGACGAACGTTTAGCCATATTGGAGGTAGAACATGAGCGTGGGAGATTGATATGTGCAATAAAATGTGTGTATGTGTGCATATGTTAAGTATTTGACTGTTTTATTTTAAGATTTGGTCTGTTATGATTGTGGAAAGCTTGGCTACATGGATTTGTGACAGTGATTCGGAAGTTGTTTCCATTACAATGATAATAGAATCAGCCATCAATGTTACTTGAAGATGCTCACAGTAGGCTAAGTTAAATCTTAGTCTATAGGAAAATTGTCTCCTGTGTATGGCAAAATTTCTCAAAATCTACAAGTCTGTAATCCTATACCCACTTGCCTGACAGTATGCTCTGCTGAACTCAGAAGGACTTCTAAATAGTCATATACAGGACTGCATGGTGTGTAGCCCATCTGAGCTTCACTGAAGTTTCCAAAAAAGGGAAAAAGGGAAAGTCTGATGTGCTCTCTATTTAGAATGATAGTGATCACTTCTTGAACCTAGTGTAGTTGTTATGTTTATTATCTTTCTGTCTATTGGCGTATTGTAAAGACCTAGACTTTGCAACTTGCTGCAAGAAGTCCATTTAGAAGGCCATGAAGAAGTTTGAATACTTTTAACACTGAGCAGTTGTGTGCATATATATATACTGTAATAGCAACCTCTGATTCAAGCTAGGATTGGCACAATAGTACAAAACTGCTACAAAGGAGCTCACACAGGCAGATTTTTAAAAATATGTTGTGCAGTTGTTGTACCACATACATCCACATTTCTACTAATTACACCACCAAAAGAGTATTAAAGTTACAGTCAATGTGACCCTGCCTACTCTGGCAGTTAGGCCCTCTAAAGCTTTGGGCAGGGATTGCTGCCTTGGATCCTTTAACTGGAGAGGGGGGGGGGGGGAGATTGTGTCTATGACATCATGCACAGAAAGCAGGTAACTCTACTAATCTGCTGTGGCCCTGCTTCCAGCCATCTCATTATGGGTAGGTTCCACATCCATCACCCAGAGTTCCAGGTGAGATTAGAACACAGTTGAAGACTTGCTCGGCAGCTCTGAACTCAGCTAAGTCCTGTAGACTTCAAATTTGTCCTGGAAACCTGCCAACTGTTCCTTGATGCTTCTTGCCGATGGCCGGGTCACTCCTTGCTCTCAGCCCAGCTGGGACAGGACACAATAAGTAGGAGACTACTAATTGCACAAGATTTATGGACACACATCTGGTTGTTAGCTCAGTTAGTTAGAGTGTGGTGCTGATAACGCCAAAGTTGCAGGTTTGATCCCCATAAGGGACATCTGCATAATCCTGCCTTGCAGGGGGTTGGACTAGATGATTCTTAAAATCTAGTGCATGCATAGCCATCATAGTTGTTGAACTGCAACTTCCATTATCCCTGACCACTGGCCATGGTAGCTGGGTCTGAGGGAGTTATAGTGAAACATCTGGATGGTACCCCTTTGGCCAGCAACATCTGGGCAGCACTACTTTGGCTTCCCCTACTCAAGTGCATGCTGTGTTTATGAAAATCAGTTTCGGGGATTCTCCTCTAGTTGTGTTGATCTTGAACATGGGTAGGCAAACTAAGGCCTGGGGGCCGGATCCAGCCCAATTGCCTTCTAAATCTGGCCTGTGAACGGTCCAGGAATCAGAGGGTTTTTACATGAGTAGAACGTGTGCTTTTATTTAAAATGCATCTCTGGGTTATTTGTGGGGCATAGGAATTTGTTCATTTCCCACCACCAAAAAATATAGTCCGGCTCCCCACAAGGTCTGAGGGACTGTGGACCGGCCCCCTGCTGAAAAAGTTTGCTGACCCCTCATCTGGAACAAAACTGTTGCAGACAAGTGGCAACCCATTAGCCTATTCATAAACATAACTGTCACTAGGTTTTGAATCAAATTTATTAATTTGAAAGGGGGGAAATTGTGAGCCCAACTATGATTTCATTAAAGTTATTATTCTATATCTACTGTTCTTTGAACTGGGCCTTAGGATACTTATTAATATAATTTAATCACTACACAAATAAAACAGCAAAATCATATCTCAATAATATCTCCATAAAACCAATAGCTATGTCAAATTAAACTTAACAAGATTAGTTTTAGAATGGAGATAATCTTCAGTTGTATCCTAGAGTAAATAATACTAAATTACGGTGAATGTGAAATAGGACACATAACTACTTGGCTTCTAACCAGTTTTTCTGAGCTGCAAATTGTCCTTTTATTCCATGGACAGAGTCCCTTTTAATGAACGAGCACAGTTAATGCCCAGTATTAGGCTGGCAGACACTTGGAGAACCTATTATAATCTAATAATGTAACCAGATTATTATTAATCAACAACTGGATGCTACCAACATTGCCAACCAATAATACTTTTTAAAAGCACCGTGCTTGGCAGGGAACTAGAGAGTGGAAGCCAGTTTGGCTCTGGATTAACCAGAGGACAATGGGTGGGGATGCGCTGATAATTTACAAGTGTTGGGAATTTTCTAGCATGACATTCATACGTGCTGAATTTGAGTGCACTTTGGGTCCATGTTCTGATGTATTTATTCTCTTCCTCCCCTCCCTCATTTTCTGAGGATTTAAGCTTTTTGAACCATTGTCTTAGTCACCAATGGCCCACATTATGGTATATGGAGAATAAGATGAACTTAATTGACCTCAGTATGACTGAAAGTCCTGGCTGAGCCAAAGACTTCACCTCAGCTTCCTTCCTACACTACCGTAGAGCATAGCTATAATCTTGAGTTGTTCTTTGACAGTGACAGTAATCTTTGTTGTTGTTTAGTCGTTGTTGTTGTTTAGCATCTTAAAAAGCAGAGACATCACCTTACTAACAAAGGTCTGTATAGTTAAAGCTATGGTTTTCCCAGTAGTGATGTATGGAAGTGAGAGCTGGACCATAAAGAAGGCTGATCGCCGAAGAATTGATGCTTTTGAATTAAGGTGCTGGAGGAGACTCTTGAGAGTCCCCTGGACTGCAAGAAGATCAAACCTCTCCATTCTTAAGGAAATCAGCCCTGAGTGCTCACTGGAAGGACAGATCGTGAAGCTGAGCTCCAATACTTTGGCCACCTCATGAGAAGAGAAGACTCCCTGGAAAAGACCCTGATGTTGGGAAAGATGGAGGGCACAAGGAGAAGGGGACAACAGAGGACGAGATGGTTGGACAGTGTTCTCGAAGCTACCAGCATGAGTCTGACCAAACTGCGGGAGGCAGTGGAAGACAGGAGTGCCTGCCGTGCTCTGGTCCATGGGGTCACGAAGAGTCGGACACGACTAAACAACTAAACAGCAGCAGCAACAACAGTCGTTTAGTCATGTCCGACTCTTTGTGACCCCATGGACCAGAGCACGCCAGGTAATCTTAGAAACCTGGAAATCTTTAAGGCAACGTAGAACGTGGGAGGCAGATGTGGGAGCTCCCCTTTCTTCCAAATGATGGGTTTGGAGGATTGGAAATGAGACGTTTGAATGTGAGCACTGCACTGGAGCTTCAGTTTATCTCTTTGCCTTTTTTCCTATGTAACAACTGTATCTAAGAAATCTGCAAGGCAAATGCAGATTAGTGTTCTATCATTTTTTCTGCATTTTAATATTTTGTAATAATCTCAGCCAAAAAGGAGTATAAAGGGACAGAACATAGCACTGATTTCTTTTTTTTTAAGTGAACATTAGAATTAACATTAGCTCAAGGAACATCTCCTTGCGGTAAAATGTGGGATTTATAGTTGGCGAGGGACGCATTGTAAGTACACATAAATTTTGCCATGTGCTTTATAACATTGCATGTTCACTAATGAATAATGTGGGAGAAAGCCATTCCTTCTTAATCCAGGGACCAGGAATAAATTAGCACATACTGCACATTCAGTTCTGTATAGATTTTGTGGCGTGGGTTTTTGTCTAATATATCATGGTTGTAATTTTTGTTTTCCAGTGGTCTTGTTAAGCATAATCTTCAGAGATTTCTCTTAGCCTCAAAGCAAGTCTCTAGCCTTGTGAGTTGTTTAGTTTGGCGTGTGCTGTTTTCAGAGAGATCAGTCAGACCAGCAGTAGAGTTTGTTTGCTCTTGTCGACTTTGATTACTGGCATGTTGCTCTATTTTAAGATCTTTTTATTATTATTATTCAAGGATTGATATAGCTACATAAAGACAGTGGTTGGAATAAAGGTCAGTTCTTATGTAATATAACCTGCTTTTCCTCCTTCGTTGTTTATAATAATGCCCTACAAATTTATAGGCACCCTGGAGATTTTTTAATTTCCTCGTTTAAGCAGCTGTTGCAGTCCAGTGGACTTGGACAGTGAAGAGCTGGAATTAATTTATTGCATTTTCATCCATCTTTCTTCCCAGGAAGCTCAGGGGCAGCATATATTATTTTCTCTCCCTGCTCCCGCCATTATGCTCCCACAACAACCCTGTGAGGTAATTTAAAATGATGATTGCCTCAAGCACACTCAGTGAGCGTCACGTCTGAATAGAGTTGTGAATGCCTGGAAGGTGGGGGGGGGGGAATGAAAAAATGGAAAAAGAGCAGCAACCTAATTTTTTGGTTTCTCGTCTATTTGTTTTTTTTTGGGGGGGGGGGAATGAGAAACAAAACAAAATGGAAAATTGATTTTTTTCTTTCTCCCCTCCCGAAGTCTTCACATCTGTATGTCTGAATTTCAGCTTGGGACTTTCAGCTATCTTAGCCTGACAAGCTTAGCTATTGCCCTACACTAGCTCTCCGACTTCTTAAATTATAGCTCATTGTCTTGTCATTGGAGCAATAGAGTGCATCACAGCCGCATCTGTAAACTAGAAAGCAGAGTGACTTGTCTAACAGGGTGATTGCAAAGATCGTGGAGTTGGGTTCCTTTTGGGGGGTGGGATAGCGGTAGAACTCCGAAGCAGAAGGGAAAGGGCACGTAGGGCACATACTCAGAAACACTTCCAGCAGCTAGGTCTAGGTCCACACTGTGGTAGCCTAAATCTGTAGTTGCCAGAGCCTGGGTTTCAGTTGTGTACCTCGGAACTTTCCTGCTTTGACTGCTTCACCATTGAGGTGCTCTGGGCATCTGGGCTTCCGAGCAGCCAAAAACCCCTTGCCACTTTGTTTGAAATGGTCTAGTGAACATGCTGTTTTGGACACTGTGCGGCTGAAGAGCGTTGCCAACACAGCATGCCAACTGTTGGGTGACCCCTGCCCTCCTCTGGAACTCTTTAAGGACGGGAGGAAGGCTCATCAGAGGGCAGTGGCACATTCAACATGGCGGCCAAAGATGTGGAAGCTTGATCTTGGCCAGGGGTCAGCAAACATTTTCAGCAGTGGGCCGGTCCACTGTCCCTCAGACCTTGTGGGGGGCCAGACTATATTTTTTTTGGGGGGGGGGATGAACGAATTCCTATGCCCTTCAAATAACCCAGAGATGCATTTTAAATTAAAAAAACACATTCTGCTCATGTAAAAACACTAGGCAGGCCCCACAAATACCCCAGAGATGCATTTTAAATAAAAGGACACATTCTACTCAGGTAAAAACACGCTGATTCCCGGACTCTCCGCGGGCCGGATTTAGAAGGCGGTTGGGCTGGATCCGGCCCCAGGGCCTTAGTTTGCCTACCCATGATCTTGGCTGTTTCAACCTGAAAGAGGAGGAATATCCAAATGGAGAGTGCTCTCCTTTGTTATTTCTGAATGCTTCATGCAAAATGAGATGGTGGGGTGCTGTTGATGCTTGTTCAGTCTTGGTGATCCTAGCAAATGGCAGACCTCATCAGCCTGTGGTGCTAGTTACTTAGACAATTGGAATAATTTAAGGGAGGATCCCTGTATTAATTAGTCCGAGGTTGTACTGGAAGACAAGTGAAATTGCCTGTGATTTAATGGTCCACAGGATACATTCACAAGATCAATATAAGTAAGTCTCCCCTCTGTGGCCCCCTCTAGAGGGTTTAATTTGAGTGCTTTGCTTTATTAATTAAAAAGCAGGAAATTCTGGTATGAGAATATTTTGAATGCTATAGCTGTAATTGCAAAACAGTTTGAAATTATGCTCTTGCGTCATCTGCCTAATTTTCTTTTTTAAAAGTGAAGTCTAGTCAGCTTTTCAAGTTTCAGTCTCAAACCTGCTGTGTAAATGTGGAAGCCCACACAGAGAAAAAATAGCTAAGCTTTTGTGTGGAAATCGCAAGATAAAAACTGTTAAATGCCAAATCAACATCGCGGGAATCTCAGAAACTTGTTTTTTCTTTTTGAAATGTTTTTAGTATGGAAAGTTTCTGGAGTAGAAACAGAAAATGGAACAAGCCTATCTCTGTGTGTGTGTGTGTGTGTGTGTGTGGGCGCGCACACTGTTTTTCTTCAAGAGTCGTCTCTGTAAATGAAATTGCAATCTGCAATACATTTGAAGAAACAAAAATGGCACAGGCTTTGGGACAAACTCACCAGATTGTGACTCACAGGTTAGGGGACACTGGTGCAATGGTTAGATGTTGGACTAGGCCCAGGATCAGGGAGGCCCAGATTCATATGCCAACTCAGCCATGAAACTCATTGGGTGACCTTGGGCAGTCACTATCTGTCAGCCTTATTGTTGTAAGGATTAAATGGAGGCAGGTGTGATACACTGCCTTGAGCTTCTTGAAAGGAAGGTGGGCTACAAATGCAGTAAATTAAGTAAATGAATTTTGGTTGATCCCAATAAAGGCGCTGCCTGAGTGAATTGTCTGTTTAGATTGCTTCCCTGGTTCTTCAAGCTGCAGGAATATCAGAGTGGCTCGCAAGAAAATTGAAATCCACAATAAGAAAATTAAGAAAACGCAATAATAACAAATGAAATTGCGCAGCAAAAAACATATCTAGCAAGGAACAGAGTTAAAATCTAAAGGGCTGGGGGGGGGGATGAAAAAGTTTCATCTACACACACACACACACACACACATGCCAGCACTATGTTTTCACAAGTTTGATAAAAGCCATTAGGGAGATAATTTCAAAGGGAACTACTGAAATGGCCAGAACCTCCCATTAAAAAAATAAAAATAAATCACTCTATAGTATTTGTTGCTCAAACCTCTTCTGTCCCATACAAAAACGCATCAGTAATGTAGAGCTATCACTTCATTCAGGCTTCATGACAAACCATGGTTTATGTTAACCATGTTTCGAGCCACACATGTAATCTATGATCTGGTAGACATGCAACACTAAGCCAAACAATGGTTTAGCGTGAACAGGCAGACATGCTGGTGCACGTTTAGATAATTGTTTCTTCTTTGCCCCTTCTCTGGACTTCTTGCTGACCAAGAGCCCAAACCATGGTTTAGCTTAGCATTCATGCAGACCTGGGCTCATGGTTTGGTTTGGGAGAGACAAACCACAAGCTGAGATTTGTACGCAATGCTTAGCCCAAACCAAGGCTTGGCTCTCTGTTGTGTGATAGCAGCAGGAGCAAGGGAGTAACAAAGCTGCAATAATCTTCTAAGTGTGCTGTGCACATTTGTTTATTCACAATAAGCCATAGTTGGGCTGAATGTTATGTTTGAACTGAGCCACTGTGAAGGATGGGGTACACATTTCTATAATATGTAAGTAATAAATAGTCATGGTTCCAGACAATCAGGCATACAATGGTTTAGTCCCACTTGTCTGTTTTCACTATATATTTGGTCAATACGCCCATTTAAGTCCATTGGCCTCTGGAGGCAGAGAAACAGCTTTGGCGAAGGTTTGTCTATTTAGACACCTCACCATGGTTAGCAGAAACCATACCATCCAAGTCTACAGCAAAATGGTTTCTGATTCTGATTTGCAGGAATTGCAAACAGTGGCTTGTCTAAATACTATACTTAAATCCCTTAACCATGTTTTGATGTCTGAGTTGCAGCGCTGTGCGTTTGATGTCTGTATTAAAGCATTGGGTGCTTGCCTGAGCACTCTGCTACTTAAGCACACATGAAGGTAGCAGACAGTGGCCTTTGGACAGAGCAAATGTGTTTAATGTTAAGCCAAAAAAAGGTTGTGAAATGATTGTAGAACCGTAATAGCATTTCCTAAATGTATATGCATTGTTTCCAGGCCAGAAGCGTTTTCATTTTATACTTGGAGATATTCTTACCCAAGCACCCAGTGGGTGGCAGTGTACTTGCTTTGGACGAACGAGTACATTGATTCTTCTTCTTTCCCCCTCTCTCTCTCCACCCCCCCTTGCATTATTATTCTGAAGCTAGTTTCCATGGTAATCACTGCAGCTTTGATGCTTGTGGGGAAAGGAGGAGGGTGATAGTTCATTAAAACCAGAGCTGAAAGAAGCATGCAGCTACCTGAAGAGTAGCCTCCATTAAGCAGCTTTTTAAAAAAAACTTCCCAGAATCTCTCTTGAAGAAAGAAATGATGAAAATCCTTTTAAGGGTGGTGGATCAATAGTGGGGCAGAAAAAAAATACAGAAATGATTCTGTTTATCTTAGTGTGCCATGATCCGCTGTCTTTCTTCAGAGCTAACACAGCTTGGAAGAGAGACTGAGGTGGTGTGTGTTTTTTTTAGCTAAATGTGTGTGTGTATTTAATTAAAGGTAAAGGGACCCCTGACCATTAGGTCCAGTCGCAGATGACTCTGGGGTTGTGGCACTCATCTCGCTTTGTTGGCCGAGGGAGCCGACGTACAGCTTCCGGGTCATGTGGCCAGCATGACTAAGCCACTTTTGGTGAACCAGAGCAGCGCATGGAAATGCCATTTACCTTCCCGCCAGGGTGGTACCTATTTATCTACTTGCACTTTGACGTGCTTTCGAACTGCTAGGTTGGCAGGAGCAGGGACCGAGCAACGGGTGCTCACCCCGTCGCGGGGATTCGAACCGCCGACCTTCCGATCGGCAAGTCCTAGGCTCTGTGGTTTAACCCACAATGCCACCCGCATCCTGTGTATTTAATTAGGAACTAATTATTTATTAGAAAACTCTGGAAGATCCATGGCAAGAATGTAGACTGGTTATAACAGAATATCAAAACACTTATTTTTCAGTCCAGCTTAGCTTTACACCTGAATCCTTGAGCTCATGATGCAGCAGGAAATATTGCCTGAAAACAGGGTACATAACTGCCTGGTTCCAATGTCACATGAAACCAAACTATGACTTCAGGGAATGCCCAGAGAGGGGCTTGCAGTGGCTTTTCTTCTCCCCAGTCCTTTTTGCGGTTGCGCTGAGCTCAGCTAAGCTTTGGTTTACTGAGTTGTCTGAACCAAGGGCTTATGGTTAATATCTCCTTGCCCTAATCACAAGCTGTAACAAAGAAAAAAAAACATTGGCTACAATTTGTGGTTAGCGAGGAGAGAGTTTAACCTCCAGCCTGGGTTCACACAATATGCATAGCTAAACCTTGGCTTAGTATGGTGCGGCGCAGCAGCAAGAATAAAATAAGGAAGAGCAAAGCAAGTAGGAGCCCTCATGTGTGGAGTTCGCACAGTCCCACTAAACTGTGGTTTGGCTTCATGTGATGTGAAGCAGGCCATTCATTGAATTAAGTGCTTCAAAAGTTGACCTCCTGAATGTTGTTAGATTCCCAAATCCCATCAGCCCCAGCTAATGTGACCAATGGTGAAGGAGGAGGTTGGATCCCAGTATCATAGCATACTTTCCCAATTCCTGATCTAAGTCATGGTGTGGATGATTCACTGAGCTGTGACACTCATCCTTTTCTTCTTGAGCATTTGGAAACAACTTCAAAACAACAGCTTGGAAGCACTTTGATTCACATCGCATGAAGCCAAACTATGCCTGTCTATGTTGCACTGGGTATTTATGCCATGAATTAGTGGAAAGTGGAAACTATAGATTACACTTTATGGTGGTGGTTCATCCAAGTGGAATCGATGTCTAGCGGATAGCATGGCATGCTCCCGAACCAAACCAGTGGCAATGAAAAATAAGCTGCTTAATTTTCTCTATAGCCTCTGGAGGGTTCTCAACTTGCAGGATACTCCACTTAGGAAATCATCACATGCAATGATGTTACAGTACCGTTTTTTGTGCAATTTTGAAAACGCTCTGTAGTGCAGTACATACCAGGCAGACTAGGGAGCTATGCATCTGGACCCTTTTACATCATTAGAAGGTTAAGTAGTAGAACAGTCTCACACAGTTTCAGGGGGGAGAGCAAGAGGGATGGAGGGGGGATGGAGGGGGGGTGGAGTGGCCCTACTTACCCTTGAAATGCAGGCCCCAACAGATTATTCCCAAGATAATGCAGCCCCATTTTTTTTTTAAAAAAAAGATTGCCACCCCTATTCTACTGACTGTCCATGCATTTATTTTGGATTTGAGAATCACAATTTTAAAATAACTTTATTTATTGCTTTTCTTTTTCCTTCATTTTGTGTGGAAGGAAGAAAGAAGGATGCCTAGGAGGTTGCCTAGGTCAGGCTATTTATTCCCCGAAATCAGAATTCTCTACTCTTGAGCTTCATCCGCTCTCCAGGATTGCAGGCACAGGTCTTTCCTAGCACCAGCTACCTGGCCATTTTTAATTGGAGACACTAGGAACTGAACTATATGTCTTCTGCATGCAAAGCCATGCTCCTAATCCCTGATGATTCACCCAGTGATCCCAGCCCAGGAAAATCTCGCCTGGTTCTTTCTGCAAAGGCTCATTCCGGACTGTTCCTTGCTCGAAGCTGGTATGCAGAGGCAAGAGGAAGCTATGTGATTGGATGGGTGTCCTACTTGAGACCCCCTGGGACATGCAGGACACCTGCTGGAACAGGGTGTGTGCTGCAGAGATTTCAGAAGAGGGTGAGCATGAAATTTGGGGGTAAGAAGGGAATTGGATGCCTACCTTTGGAACTTCCTCTGGCAGCCTTCAACTCATGGCTGCTGCTGCTGCTGCTGCTTCTTCTACTATTATTATTTATTAAAATTTAACTTCTTACCTGCCCTTCAACATAAGGTCCCAGGCCAGGTTACAACAAAGTAAAAACACAGTTTAAAACATTTGCCTCAGAAGGATGGGTTAGGCACCCAGCTTTCTCTCTGTTTCTGTCTCAAGTGTCAAAGCTGGGCACCTGAGCTACATGAAGAAGTACAGTGGTACCTCTGTTTACTGAGTATTGAACTGAATTTATTATTTTGGTCACAGACCAGTTCCAGCCCACATACAACATTCAGGAAGTCATAAAACAAGATAGGGATACATTTGAATTTGCAATTCCATATAACAGGGACAATACAGATATAGCAACAGTTTAAAAATATATAAATTAAAACTTAGGTAAAGGTAAAGGGACCCCTGACCATTAGGTCCAGTCGTGGCCAGTGGCGTAGTGTGGGGGGTGCAGGGGGGCCCGGCCGCACCGGGCGCAACATCTGGGGGGGGCGCTCGCACTCGCAGCTCTCTGCCCCTACCTGGCTCACTCACTCTCTCTCACTGCAGTGCTGGCTGTGCGAATCCGATCCGAGCCGCTGGGTCGCCGCCCACTGTGGAGGGGGTGGGTGCCAGGCGTGCAGTGCGGAGAGAGAGCGAGGGACTATCTGGGGGAGGGACAGTGCAGCGGCCGCCCAGCGCAGCGCTGAGCGCGGGAGAGAACCACACCAGACCAGCCCAGGCAGCAGCAAGAAGAAGCTGGCAGCGGCGGCAGGTTAGGGGTTAGGGGGCGCAAATTACTTGCCTTGCCCCGGGTTAGGGGGCGCAAATTACTTGCCTTGCCCTGGGTGCTGACAACCCACGCTACGCCGCTGGTCGTGGCCGACTCTGGGGTTGCGGCGCTCATCTCACTTTATTGGCCGAGGGAGTCCCAGGCTCTGTGGTTTAGACCACAGCGCCACCCGCATCCCAATTAAAACTAACATATAACCTAAAATTATCATTTAAGGCCTTAATCATTATGAGAGCACAGCTTGTTCCCTAAGTTTTATGGCAATCGCACAGAATTTGGGTACCCTCTGTTTACGAACTTAATCCGTTCCGGAAGTCCGTTCTTAAACCAAAGCCGTTCTTAAACTGAGGTGCCCTTTCCATAATGAGGCCTCCCGCCGCCAGTGCCCTTCCACCGTTTGGCTTCCTTTCATAGACTGAGGTAAAGTTCGCAAACTGGGACACTACTTCTGGTTTTGTGGAGTTCGTATACTGAATAGTTTGGAAACAGGGCTGTTCTTAAACTGAGATACCACTGTAATGCTATTCTAGTGGGGAGTTCCGGGGGTGGGGTGGGGGGTGGAATTCAGCTCTCAGAAGGAGCTCCAGAAGTGAGTTTCCTCCCATCTTTAAAGAAATTTCACACACACCCTCCAGTGGCCAAACCAAGTTTCCTTTTTTGCCACCCTTGAATTTTAGCTCCGCTTTAGATGTAGCTCTGTATTACTTGACAACAGGTGGGGGGCATATTTGTTAGCTTGTCATATGAAATGAGCTTTTAGATCTGTTGGGTTGGGATCACCTTGCCGTCACTATGCTGTAGTGGTTCAGGACTCTCAGGAAACTGTACTCCACCCCTACATAAATACTTGAACTCTCTCTTGGAGGCAGATTGTTGGAGGCAGAGATGACAGCAATTTCGCTCTTATGGCAGAGTGCTCTCTGACCCCAAATATCTAATTCTCCCCCCGCCCCTTCCTCACACTCTCCTCCCCTGTGCAGCCCTTGAGCTGCTGACTAGTCATACCGGCTGAGTATGCTTCACTGATGCGGCCATCTTTGACCCATTCATTTAAGGAAGAAATTGTCAAATTGTCTTACTTCTGACAACGAAGTGTGGAGGTTGAACAGAAACAGCACGGGAAGGTTCACCAAGCCTGGGTAAATGCTTTCCCCTCCTTCCTTCAAGTGGAGCTAATTTAATAGCCAAACCTTTGCTCTATTATGTTAAATTACATTTCATGCATATCCAACTGCAAAATGGATCTGCTTCACCTCACCTCTGTGACACCTTGCTTTTCTTGTGCTAAAAAAAAAAAAGCGCTTATCCACTGTTTCCATTTCCCACGACTTCCTGCAATATCTGCCTAGTTCTGGAGTTTCACAGGGAATCAGGCTTCATTTGTACTCATGGTTGGCACCTATAGACAACTACCATGCTGCCAGTGTAGTTTTCGATTGTTTATGCATGTGACGCAGGAGCATAGTGCCAAGACAATTTTATCCCGACCAGTTCAAGAGAGGTATTTGACAACTTTATTTAGGAAGCATATTAGTGTAACTTGGTTGCAGTTACCAGGTTCTGTGAAAATGAAGTAATGAAGCACTTTGGACAATCTTACTATCATCACCGTTTAGTGGAAGCACATGTTGGTTATACTTTGGTCTGTAATAACCACATATGCTTTTCTTGTACTTCTGAATATTGTACGGGGTTCTGGGATGCCATAGCCTCCATGACGGCAAAATGCAGGACACAATCTTCCAGGACTCAATCTTCCCGTTGTTTTTTTCTTGCGAGGTAGCAGCGGCCATTTTGGAAGCCGTGATCTTATGCAATTTCACTCTGCAATCCCCCCCCCCCCGCAAAGCACTTTTTATGGGGCACAGTATCAAAAAGCACGCCAAAATGGCTGCTGTTCTCTCACGAGGAAAACAAAACAAAACAGGATGTCCCGGTTTTTCTGGGACACTTGTGGGGTATGGAATGCCCCCCCGTGGCATTTTCAGAGGGTCCCTTCCCTCAGCCGCAAGGTACCATGGGAAGGAAGGCTATCCCTAGCATGCCTTAAAAATAATACTTGCGTTCTATGCATTTCGGCAAGCAGAGTATGGAGGAAGCATATCAACTTCTATACCAAGTAGAACGTCTAAATTTTTTTGGGGGGGGGTTATTCCTCAGAGCATGAGGGTTGACCTGCGTAGTCTGTCGCCTTCCTCGCACTCCAAATAAACTCACTCTGCAAGTTTATGTCTCAAACTTAAACTATTAAAAAAACCCACATAACCCACTTTGTGTCAAATTGTGATGGGTATCACATTCCAAAGTCTAGAGGGATATTCCAGACCATTAAAGTCTTTTGTTTCTGCCTCAGTCACAGACCAAGCTTGTCAGAAAACCACGGTAATAGACTCATTGAGGCTAATCTCCTCCCTCTTTATTTGTGTGTGGGGTGGTGGTTATCAGAACAGATTAGTATTAGTCAATTTTAAATTGGACCTAGATTGACTGTTTCCATATTCCGTTCCATTTGTAGATAAATTTTAAAAAATGTTGAAGCTCCGTGCTTGAGGATTAGTAGAGTTAATTAAAAAATCAGGACTGCCATCCCTGGAGAATAAAAAATCTCAACACTTCTGAACTCTTTTCGGAACTTATCTTTTAAATAAGGCCTATCTCGTTCATTGTAATTGTTACGTCCAGAAGCATGTACACGTTTGGTTCTTATGTGTGCCAATTCATGCTTAGTTGCTTTTCAAAACAATATTTGTCATCAGTGGTACTGCTGTTGGTGCCATTGTCTTGAGAAATGATGATAAAAATGAACTGAGAATGCTTTTAATTAAAATGCTTCTGAGTTTGAAGGTAAGAGAATGCAATAAAACATTACATTTCTTTTTTCTTTTCAAGTTTTGTATTTTGTGTTCTTCATTGTGTGTTTCTTTTTTATAATTTTCATTTATGACAAATAAACATTTCAAACAGAATCATCTTTACATATCATATGTCGACTTTCTTCTTCCTCTTTCTGTGTTTCCTTATATTTCCTGCATATCCCAATTTAAACCTGTTTTATATTTTATTTCCATTTCATATATGAATTCAATACTGCACGTTTTTACATTAATCCTGCTAATGTCTTAATTTGTTTATTGTAAAACATTAAATTTTTCAACGGCAGCAACAACAACAACAACAAATAATATTATCTGTGGGTTGCACAATATCTGGTTTTCAACATTGTGATATATAAACATTACAATATACAGTAGTGATATATCCTAGTGTCTGAAATAAGGTTGAAACCACATAGAGGCAAACAGTAGCATTGGGCAATATCTGGTTTTCAACATCATGATACATCACCAGCTAAAACATCGCAATATCCCGATATATCACGATGTCTGAAATAAAGATGGAGCTATGTAGAGGCATTGGCTGGTTTCACGATTTTTCCTGCATCACGATTTTTGTTCTTGTGATTCTCTGCCCCCTGTGGGGGGGCAGGGGAGAGGTGAGCCAGCAGAGTTAACAGGGGCTGCAGGAATTGAGAGGAACACTGGCTGGCCTCATGATTTTTCCCACATTGCGTTTTTTTGCATAGCACACGCGCACATCAGGATTCATTATATATTGCCAGGTTCAAAATTATGAAACCAAAATCACAATATGGATTCCAAACTGGTTTTGGATGATATATCGATACATCACCCGGCTCTAATTATCAGGGATGGGGGAACGAGTGGCTCTCCAGTTCCTATTCATTTGTACAGGGAAAGAAAGGACACTTATAAACACTCCACCGCCGCCTTGAAGTAGTGCAAGTACAATGAAAATCCTGCACTTCGTCTATGTAAATTACATCATTTCCCCTTCTTTATTTCATAATTTTAAAATGCAATGCCTTGTATCATAAATTGATGGAGAATGTTTGGAAAAAACGCAGGAGGAAATTTCAGTATAGCCCTGCTGCTCCTACAACTGCGCCACTTTACATTTCGCGGAGAGGTGACTTGTTAACTTCCCCTTCTGTTCAGCTTAGATCAGGGTGGCCCAACTTTTCATACCGAGTGGGCCACAAGAGTACTTCAATATGGAAGCTGCAGGCCTCACACTGCCTTGTCGTCTAGGGGAGCCCTTGCGTCTCCTTCCCAAAGCCCAGTGCCTTGCTTACCAGGCTTTGGGAAGGCAGCACAATGGCTTGGGGAGAGGGCATCAAATGTTTCTGAGGGCCGCTGAAAAAGGCCTTCGGGCCGCACGTTGGACCACCCTGGCACATTGGCAACCTGTGGTTATCATTTACAAAAAAATAAAATAAATGCCAATATAATAGCAGACAGTTGCTCATTGCAGCAGCGTAAAAGCACGTTTAACCTCTTTTAATTTCTTAATAGGCATTGTCTTTTAGAGTTTTGCCCCTCCTTCCTACTCTAACCATGCCTCTAGTAATGCAGCAGCAGTCCAAAATTTTACCACCTAAGTGGGTTCTGTATAGATTTCAACTCTTCTCAGAGCAATGCTGAAACAATCAGATTTAAAACACAGCACCCTATTCTTTCATATTCCTGGATATGGCTTTTCTAGTGCTTCTGGTTGCTTTTTCTGAAATGGCTTTGTATTTGGACAATTCTGCCACATGCAGGAAAAGTCTCCCTATGTCTGCTGACAGTTCTAGCACCTGTCAGGGTTTGTGTTAATATTTTATATCTCCTCCAGGTTGTCATTGGAATAGGACTTTATAACAGTTTTGTCTTGAAATCAAACGTAATGAAAGCTCAGGAGTTATCACCCCATACATATTTTTCCAGGTTCTTGACTTTCTTCTCGCATTACTCTACAATTTTCTTTTCCTTCCAGGGTCCCTATAATCTAAACAGCAAGCGATAAAATCTTTTTTCCTTTGCCGAAGCTGATCTTTCATATTCATTTAGGACATTCACTATCTTCTTATTTTATTTTCAAATACTTTCTGTTGTGGAAATATTGATTTGAAGGAAGGCAGATGTCATTAGTCCCCCCCCCCCCCCCCCGTTGTACTGATCATAAGACAAAGTAGAGGCATTTATTGCCGGCCTTACAATTCTCCATAGGATCAAAGGAGCTTCGTCATTTATGAAGATATGGAACTTTGAAGCTACGTGTTTGATTATGTTGTCCAGCTTTGCCTGTTATTAGTTTGTAATAATGACTTGTCTGCAAACTCGTTCAAAATTTCTATTCAATGTGTCTGTTTCGTAAGCCTATATTTAATAGGCTTGATTTTGCATAATGAAACCTTGGGCAAATATAATTTACTCCTAGGCCGCTTCCAGATACTATTGGCATACCAAATTTCAGCTGGTAATTTGCTCAGGGAAAAAGAGTATTGTTTGGTTATAGTTTTACTGCTGAACTAGAGCAGCTCAAGCAGATACATTGGCATGTGCAAATGACCCAACATCAATAAATCCAGCTAAATCAGGGATGGGGAACCACTGGATGCTGCTGTACTACAACTCCCATCATCCTTGAATATTGCCCATTCTGGTTGGGATTGATAGAGTTAGAGCCCAACAATACCTGGAAGGCCACAGGTACCCAATCCCTGAGCTAAAGCATCCTGGATTGAAGGACTGAGATAGTATTCTGTTTGGGCGCTGCTTCTCATGATCAAGGGCAAGAGTACTGGACTAAGTGGACTTTTGGACTACATTGATAGCAGACTGTTACTTTTATAGGCTTACCTTTTTTGAGTACAGATGGTTCAGTGGTTTTTCATTTGTATGCTGTGTGTAGGACCGTGGAAAGCCCTGTTTCCCCAGAACTACTGCCGTACTGCTTCCCTCAGGAAAACAGTTAACTATGGTCATTGTGAGTTGCCTGTCAGCCAGAGCTGCCTGTCAGCCTCAGGGTCTGGTTTCTAATCCTGCTTAATATGCAAACTATAGGTAACATTAACCATAGTTACGGTCATTACAGACATAACCCATAGTCATGGTTAAGGTTGATGTGGGGAGTTCACTTGTAAAGGTGCTGGAGGGATAGATCTCATAATCCTGCAGCCTGCTTTGATTAATAAATTGAGAGTATTATATTTGTATGAGTGTAGAAATAACGGAGATGACAGGAGGTTGCATGCAGGTGAGCTGTGCAGAAGCACGCTGGCAAGCATGCTCCAAGCAAGCTGCTGGCTAGCTCTGCCGAGGCTCCTTTTAGTAGCAGAAGTCAACAATTGGAAACAGTAGTGAAACCACCCTGAACTTAACGTATTTCCATCTAAGCACATTTTCAGCATTAGCAAATACACGTGTCAGCAGGTATTTCCCTCAGATGGTCCCCCGATACTTGATTATGTCTGCGTCCCCCGTCATGCGCCAGCCAAGTGATATGTCTAACAAACAAATTGTGAGAGGACAAAAGGTCGGGGGGGAAAACTGTTTTCTAGCCAAGAAGGCAAAAGGTCAGGGAAAGCAGACGCAGTGCTCCTTGACATACTTTTGCATGTCTGGTGCAAGGTTTGCCTTCACAAAGCGGAGCATTACCTCCACGTATGAGTCCTGGTTCTTAAGTGTGCCAGCGAAGTCAATATGCAGCTGATTTAGAGAGAAAAATCCAAGGATAGCCTTATATCTGCTGAACTGGAGGAAAGGTCTGTTAAGGATGTTGTGAAATATTGCTTCCTTGTGCTGGAGAACCTCATTATGACCAAAGTCATGAACCACTGCTCTCATCTCAGTGGCGGTGGAGAATATTGCACTAACTGCTCTCATTCCTCCCCTCACTACTCCGGATTAGAAGGTATCACCCTTTTGCCAAAGTTAAAGGCACATATTTTTGTCAAATGTTAAATCAATGGAAAAGAAATGGCGTAACAAAGATTGCTCCCTGTTCAGGTGTAGGAAAGAGACTGTAGACATGCAAAAGCAAGACCCTCATTTTATGGAGACTTAATGGCTTTTGGTTTTGCTTACTGTCGTTTTGCAGCAAGTACTATCCCTGTCAGTGTTGTTAACTGACCCTTTGCCAGCTGGCTGCCATCCCAATCCTTGTCTGACCCAGGTATTGATCAAATTACAGATATGCCTTTGCGTAGATATGATGTGCTGAGTGTCAGTGTCCTATTGATCAGTTACGCAGTGTCTAGTTTGTACGTCCACATTTTGGTGTATGTTTTGTTTTTAAATAGTTAGGCGCAGTGCTTTTTTCCTTAAAAATGTTTAGGGGTACTCTCATTTTCCTACTCATATTGAAATATGGCCTGCATCCAAGACACGCTTCCCACGTACATCTGGTTGGCCTCTGTGAGGATGGGACGCTATTCAATTCAACAGGCTCTTCACAGAATTGTAGAGTTGGAAGGGACCCAAGGGTCATCTAGTCCAACCTCCTTCAGTGTAGGAATCTCAGCTAAAGCATCCATGACAGGTGGCCATCCAAGCTCTGCTTAAAAACCTCCAAGGAAGGAGAGTCCACAACCTCCCGAAGGAGACTGTGCCACTATTGAACAGCTCTCACTGTCTTCTTATGTCCATAGTCCATCAACATCTGGGGACCAAAATCTGAAGAAGGTGAGGATTAAGAGAAACCTTTCAAATTGTTCTATAGCAAATGTGGTTGTGTTTCATTTGCTAACAGGTTGGGTTATGCTGTCAAGGACTGCCTGCTGTCAATAACCATGCAAGTTTAAGAGCTCCAGAACTGGGAACATTGCATATGATTGTTGGCTTCTGCAGCTGTAGTAAAGAGTCTTGCTTTACTACCACTAGCGAAAGATGAGAGCGGATGACTGCAGGGAATATCCTGCCTTAGTGTTCTTTCAGACACTAATGCTGCTTCTTTGTCAGACATAGCAGCAATCTATGAGAGCCAGTGTGGTGTAGTGGTTAAGAGCGGTACTCTCGTAATCTGGGGAACCGGGTTCGCGTCTCCGCTCCTCCACATTCAGCTGCTGGGTGACCTTGGGCCAGTCACACTTCTTTGAAGTCTCTCAGCCCCACTCACCTCACAGAGTGTTTGTTGTGGGGGAGGAAGGGAAAGGAGAATGTTAGCCGCTTTGAGACTCCTTAAAGGGAGTGAAAGGTGGGATATCAAATCCAAACTCCTCCTCCTCCTCCTCCATCTGAGCAATGGTGACCAAGATGTGAGGGCTCTGAACTACATGTGTCTTCAGTACTGGGACAAGTAACCTAATGGAAATAGAAACCTGACTCACAAATCTGTAACAGATTTGCTTTGCTTTGCTCTCAAGTTAAAGCAATCACAGTTTCAATGTAACTTAAGGTTTTGATAAACATCAAAAGGAGACCTTTATTGGGGTTCTGCATAGGCAACCCAGAAGTACCTAAGCAAAGAAACCTTTCAAACAATGGTCTATTGCAAAGGGTCACAATATTTTTTAAAGACATGGATATTTCAACGGGGTATAGGCAGCCCACCCTCTGATCACTTCTTTTCCCCCAAGACAGAAAGAGAGAAGGTGCATGCAATTAATCTGGATCTTTTAAAAGCACATAGAGCTGAAACAGGTGTGTCACTCTTCCAATTTCCTACTTCTGCTCTATGTACTTTTCAGGGGACAAGAGGCAACTATCCTTATCACCTTATGATCAATGGGGCAATGAGTGGGGAGCCTCAGATGCTTCAAGGACACCCTTGCAGCTATGGGAGCAACACTGGTGATTCCCTGGTATACCGTTTCCAGCTGCTGCAACAACAGTGTTTGTGATCTGAACTTTTTTACTCCCTTTCCCATTCTCTTAAAAGAAAGTATAGTTCTTGTTTGGTTACGTACATCAGAAATCACACGCATCACCCTCTTTTTCATAAGCTATGTGTGTGTAACACACTTTCTCCTTTTATTCAGTTACCTTTACACAAACACAAACACACGTACTCATCCAAGTACCATTCTGTTATGCATTCTCGCAGTAGCACATGAGGTATAGAACAAAGTAGATAAGCTGTTTATAACCTTTTGGCATGTTGTCACAGCCGAAGATTTAGGAACCTGTACCCCACCACTCCTCATTAATAGATGGATGGTTCTGTTGCAGCAGAGGAAGGAAGGACCTTCACCTTTCTAAACTAGATGGAAGTGACACTGGACACATTGACGATTTGCTCTTAAAGCCAGAAAGAGCAAATCAAACATTTTCCAGTATTGCGAGACTTTCTATTTTTACAAATCATCCTTTTTTCTCCTTCCCCTGAGCCTGGTTAGGAATTCTAGCTGTCAATCAAAGGCTGTTAAGATTCTAGTAGAGACCTCGCTTGCCGGTGTCAGCAGTTGCCAGCTGTAATGTTGTACAGTACGCTATTATTAACTAGGCATTTTATACAAATGGTTTTGATTTGCTAAGATAAAAGCTTGGTGTTTTGTGCATGCGTGTCTTTCTGTGTAGGTGTAGCAAATGCTAAGTTCCCTCCCCACAACCTGCTGCAGACATAAATGAAGCTTTTGCACACTTGATTGATCAAGCAAGTTGCAGATACTTTTCTCCCCTTTTCCTATAGTAGACCTGTCCTTAAGAAATGCTTTTTTAAAAAAGCCATTATTTCAAACCAGGTCTTATCTCCTATCTTTAATAGCAATACAGTGGTACCTGGGGTTACAGATGCTTCAGGTTACAGACTCCGCTAACCCAGAAATAATACCTCGGGTTAAGAACTTTGCTTCAGGATGACAACAGAAATCGGGCTCCGGCGGCACGGCAGCAGCAGGAGGCCCCATAAGCTAAAGTGGTGCTTCAGGTTAAGAACAGTTTCAGGTTAATAACAGACCTCCAGAACGAATTAAGTACTTAACCCGAGGTACTACTGTACTTATTACAGCAGGAAAAATATGGCTTTTGTCAAAGTGTTAAGTTATAAGGCCAGCTTCAGACTTAAGGGGTGCCTAAAACTGTCTCTCATGTGTTGTAGTGTTTGCCCTTTATCTGTGGCAATTATTTTTCAGCTGAGGCTTACCTAACATAGGGATATCACACAGTAATTACTTCTGTGCAGAACTTAGAATGGTAGAGTTGGAAGGGATCCCAAGGTTCATCACAGCTAAGGAATCCCTGACAGATGCCCACCCAACCTCTGCTTAAAATCCTGCAATGAAGGAGAGTCCGCCACCGTTCGAGTTATTTCGTTCCACTGTTGAACAGCTCCTGCTGCCAGAAAGTCCCTCCTAAAGTTTATGTTATGTGTATATATCAGGAGGAAATGGTTTCCTCTTTGTCCCCAAAAGTTGTGTAAATAACTCATTCTCTCCCTACGTTTCTTTCCGGTCTGGTGCAGAAGTAATGGAAAATTCTGGTTTCAAGTTATGTGAATGAGCTCCAGTGAGAACAAGGCTTGCATACACCTCCTCCTCTCCTTGTCTTTTGTGGATGTGAAAGGGATATTGGAAGTTGTAGGCAAACTACAGTAGTCCAGTGGCATCCATATTTGGAAACCTTTGGTTTGCTTAACCTTAACTATGGTTAAAGAGAACAACCTGGGATAATAATAATAATAATAATAATATAATAATAATAATAATTTTTATTTATAACCCGCCCTACCCAGCCAAGGCTGGGCTCAGGGCTGCTAACAAGCAATAATAAAAGCAAGTTGAATGAATACAACTTAAAAACAAAATTAAAATACAACATTAAAATATTGAAACATTAAAATATTAAAATGTAGCCTCATCGTAGGAGGAGAAAGGAAAAGAAAAAAGAAAGAAAGAGGGGGAGGGAATCAAATTGGCTCCAAGCCAAAGGCCAGGCGGAACAACTCTGTCTTACAGGCCCTGTGGAAAGAAATCAGATCCTGCAGGGCCCTGGTCTCATGAGGCAGAGCGTTCCACCAGGCTGGAGCCAGAGTTGAAAAGGCCCTGGCTCTGGTTGAGGCTAATCTAACTTCCTTAGGGCCTGGGACCACTAGGGTGTTGCTATTTATGGACCTTGAAACTCTCCGTGGGGCATACCGGGAGAGGCGGTCCCGTAGGTACGAGGGTCCTAGGCCGTGAAGGGTCAGACAAAGATTCATTTTCTGGCTTGTTCTCAAACCACAATATTGGTTTTACTACTCCATCCCTTCTTTCCCAGAGCCAGAGAAATGCAGGCAGTGGGTTGTGGAATGGACCATGGATCTCCCACCATGTTGCCCCCTAACTCCCAAATTCATTACTTGGGAAATATTTCTTGGTCATGTATGACAAGGAATATAATTCATAGTATAATTATATTGACGTATCTAATGTGCCTTCCCTTTTAGGATTACAGTGAGTCTTTTCTCTGGTCTCCAGAAATATTGACTTGGTCCATTTGACGTGTTCATTGAAATACCATGAACTTCGTTTGCCCTTAATGTACATCCATTTATCTCTCATTTCCCAATGGATGTTGGGAGCATATTCTTAGCGCTCCACATTTATAGCTCCTAGCGCCGGCTTTCTCCATCCTTGCTATCTATATTGATGCTAGGTGCCCAGTTTGACATTTTTAAAACTATTGATAGGGGGAAAGGCATTGCAATGGCTGTTATGTAATTGAAATGATGACAAGGGCCTCCCACAAAGGTTATCCAGATGCATGCCATTGATTGCTCAATATTACTTTTCCAATAATGCAATAGCAGATGAGCTGCCAATTAACAAACCGGCTTGTATTGACTTTGCTTCCTCAAAACATCAGTACCCAGGGAGCCTCTAGGAAGACTCTGTGCTTTGCATGCAGAAAATAATAGGATTAAAACTTAGGAGGTTTTATGACCTTGAATTGGGCCTAGAAAACAATTAGCAAACACTGTAGCTGTTTTTAAGATCAGGTTAAGATGCTCATGGCCTGCTGCTGCTGCTAGCATTTTTGCTGCAGCATTTTGCACTACATCCAATTTCTGGACAGTATTCAAGAGCGGCCCTGTGCAGAGCACATTATAGTAATCTATCTTGGAGGTTACCAGAGCATGAATTACCCATGGCCAGGCTATCGCTATACAGGGACAGAGATTGCAGGCTTTCACTTCTGTTTTTGATTACCACGGGCTTGTGTTTTCTGAATGCTGCAAATTATGGCTAATTTTAACTGAGATTTGCTGAAACCTAGGCTGTGTACAAGGGACGTGGGTGGCGCTGTGGGTTAAACCACAGAGCCTAGGACTTGCCGATCAGAAGGTCAGTGGTTCGAATCCCCGCGACGGGGTGAGCTCCCGTTGCTCGGTCCCTGCTCCTGTCAACCTAGCAGTTCGAAAGCACGTCAAAGTGCAAGTAGATAAATAGGTACTGCTCCAGCAGGAAGGTAAACGGTGTTTCCGTGTACTGCTCTGGTTCGCCAGAAGCGGCTTTGTCATGCTGGCCACATGACCCAGAAGCTGTACGCCGGCTCCCTCGGCCAATAAAGCGAGATGAGCGCCGCAACCCCAGAGTCGGTCACAACTGGACCTAATGGTCAGGGGTCCCTTTACCTTTACCTTAAGGCTGTGTACACATCGTGCCTTTAAAGCACATTTGAAGTACATTCCCCCCTCAAATAATTTTGAGCACTGTAGTTTACCTCCACAGAGTTACAGTTCCCATCAACCCTTAACAAACTACGGCACTCATAATTCTTGGAGGGGAAGAATGAGCCTTAAGGTCGAATTGTGTACACTGCCTAACTAGTTTTCCCCTCTATCTTTTATGGATGAACCCTCCCACTGTTGTCCTTTAAAGTAGTATGTCATTACATAAAGCTTTTCACTGGGTGTTCTCCAAAGACAGTGGTCTTATTTCTTTAGTCTTTAAATTTGAATTTAAAAGTAGAGGTTCAGAAAGATCTGTTACCACAAGGTTTCATCAAGAAGTAGCAGTGAGCAGTCTGGGACTAACTCTTTCTCGGAAGATCTCAGCTGGGCCACTACACCAGTGCAAGTAGATAAATAGGTATCACTGCAGCAGGAAGGCAAAACTATGTTTCCATGCACTCTGGCACTCGTCACAGTGTCCCGTTCCACCAGAAGCTATTTAGTCATGCTGGCCACAAGACCAGCTGTGGTAGAGTGTGTGTGTGTGTTTTATTCATAAAAGAATAAGAAAATCCAGAGATAGACGGGAATAATTTTCAACTCTGAATATATTTTGCCTTCTCTGGCAAAATAGGGTAGCAGAAAAGATGGAAAAACAAAGTTGTCTGAGGTTGGAGTGTGTCTCATCTTTCCCCTTTCAGCTCTCCCCAAACACTGCACACTTAAACGATGCTGTGACACTGTTTCAGTATCTGTTCTCTCTCTGTTCAGCATTTATTATCTTTTAAGGCTTACTTATCAGGACCAACAATGCTTGGACACGCACAGAATCAAGCTTGCCTTACAAGCTCGTAAACTTAAAACCACCTTGGATCAAAGTGCAGTCAAAGTTAACTGAAAATCTTGGAGAGAAATGATTTTTTACACTAGCCCTACTAATGAGCAAAGCAATCTTAATTTTAGTTAGCCAGCTGCAAAGCTGAACCTGCTGTCCTGTTGCATTTGCCCTGTGCAGCAGGCAGCCACCTACTTCTATGCGAATGAGTCTTTGGTCCAGTGAATATCAGTCTAGAACTGAAGCAAATGCTGTCTTTCCCTGCAAACTAGGCGACTCTGCAGTGACAGCATACAATATCTGTTGACGAATATCAGGCCTTTACAAATAAGACCTTTAATTTCCTATTTATTTTTTTTTCAATTGGGAAAGTTATTTTTGCATGCACAGTATGTCCTGTGTTCAACGAACCGTATTATCACAAAGCCAGCCAGCAATCTGCTAGTGATATTTCTTGGTCTGCAAGCAGTATCTGCAGCCCATAGGCTTTGCTGAGTGTTGACACTTCAGTAGCAATCTCATAAAGTAGCTATCTATGTGCTGTAAAATAGCACATCCCCATCCACCTCCTTGCCACCTGCCAGCCCCAATTTCTCCCTAGTACTAAACATTCTGGGCTAAGCAGGCATCAGGATGCCAGGCCCTCTTCAGGAGTCCTCTCGATATTCTTCAGCGTCCTCAAAGGCCCTCTAAGAGACTCAGCTCTGCCAGATCCCTGCCCAGTACCAGTTGAAGGAGTACTGGGGCTGTAATGTTGCTAGATGCTATATTCTGCTTTCTGGGAGACTCAAAAACATAGGCCAGAGCAGGGTTGGCCAATGTGCCCTCCAGATCTCGTTGGACTCCCAGCTCCCATCAGCCCCAGCCAGCCTGGCCAATAGTCAGGTTGATGGGAGTTGCAGTCAAACAGTGGCTGGGGACCCAAGGTTGAAGAACACTCTAAAAATGCAGGCGCCAGTGTTGTGTAGAGGTTAAACTGTTTATTAAGAACATGGAGGCCCGAGTCAAATTCTCAGCCAGTTCTGTGGCTCACTGGGTGAACTTGGGCCAGATGCCATCTCACCATGCTAGAGAAACAGTGGGTAACCATTTTGCAGGCCAATGGCAAATTCCCTTGTGGGAAATCATCATCAGCCTGAATAGCGCAGCTGGTTAGGATGTGGTGCTGATAGTGCCAAGGTTGCTGGTTCGATTCCCGTAGGGGACAGCTGCATATTCCTGCATTACAGGGAACTGGACTAGATGATCATTTCCAACTCTACAATTCTATGGTTCTAGGAAACTTCCTGGGGCCACTAGGCAGATGGGTGCCAAAATTGAAAAGAAAAATGGTGAAACACACACACCAAACATTCATTCAGTTATCTCTGCTCCCCCTTCTCTCTCTCTCTGCTGATACCTCTAATGTGGGGGGGGGGCAGACAGGGTAACAATTTTGGCCA
Source organism: Podarcis pityusensis (assembly GCF_964106645.2). NCBI lineage: Eukaryota > Metazoa > Chordata > Lepidosauria > Squamata > Lacertidae > Podarcis > Podarcis pityusensis. The sequence continues at coordinate 101,112,082 of NC_138029.1, forward strand.
CATAAACAATAGCACTATCTCCTAATGTATTGGTATATAGGGTTACCACAGGGTGCCTGTGTTTGCTGATTGAAGTTTTTCTTTTATTCACGATTGGTAGGCTGCATGCTCTGCAAAACTATGAGTTAAAAAGAAACCAAGGCAATCTCCTCCTTCCTCACCCTGTGATAACAGAAGATGAAGAAGCCTTCATCATTCAGGGATTTCTGGGCAATAGACTTGAGGTGCTAAATTGCTTTCGGTTGAAGCTGATCGTTGCTACATCTCAGGTGACAAAATATTCTCTTTGAAGCAAGGTTGTTCTGTTGCATTTGGTGTTCAGGGATTCTTGGCACAGCAGAGAATCCAGCACAGAAGATCTGAAGTTCATCCAGTATTGATTTTGTTACAGTGAAAGAGAAGAGCAGGATTTTTAACTTCTTTCCTTACTGAGCATCATTCCAGCCTTTAAAAAGAACCCTTGAAAGGGAGAAGTAAAGTAATACTGCCAACAACTCAGCCTACCAAAGTGGAAGGTTTCTCATCATCCTAGAATTCCCTGCCCCATTAGCCATATATATATATATATATATATATATATATATATATATATATATAGTTTTGATCATATATGATAGAGGTGAATGGCCCACCTGGTAATCATCAATTTCAGTTCTGGGTAGGAATGGATGTGTATCAATCTATCTCCAGGCTGTGTTGACTTAGCATATGTTCATTCATAAATCAGTTCTGTCCTGTTTTCACATTAGTGATTTAAAAAAAAGAAAAACCATTAAAACTCATATTCAAAGTAGTATTTTATCAGAAAAAATAGGTATTTGAATAGGTATGTTATCTTAATATACACATTTCTAAATGTATTTACTTGTACAAAATGCACATTTAATATATTTAGCTACTTTTTTTTTGAGCTGATAACTGCATTAAAACTGCAGAATCAGAAGGATAATTATGCCCTGTAATTTGCCCTGCAAACAAATGCTCAGTAAAGGCTGGATATAATTTAACCTCAGTGTGAGCCTTATGCAAGTAAATCAGGATGAATGAACAGGTCACTTGGAAAAGCAACAAATGTCTCGTAACGCCTTACAAATGGACCAGAACACCCTACAAGTTCTGGTTGTGGACCAGAACTTACATAAGAGTTTTAAAACATCTATGTTGCTTTGAATCCATCGCATCCAATTGCTCTTAAGTAAGTGCTCCATGCCTCTCTGCTGCCAGCCAGTGATTAAAAATAATTGTGTTTCAGGGTTTCCTAATGAGGGTCTGACAGCTTTGTTTAGATTCAGACCACCCAGAACATGTTAGCAATGCAGAATTTGTGTGGCTTTGAAAAGTATATTTTAAGGTGCAGCTTTTCGGAATCCACAGCAGGGTAAATTAATGCTGGAATGCAACTTTGCCAAAATAAATCCCACCCACAAACATCAGATGCCAAGGATCTGGCCTGCAAAATATACCTAGTATTCTGGATTTGCATTGTGTGCAATACAAGTAATTGTGTTGGACTACTCAAACTAGAATTCAGGGTCATCCAGTGTAACTGACTGGCAGGAGATGGAGGAAAGACAAAGGACTCTTTCATAAATCTCGTAATTAACTTACGGATTCACTGCTGTAAGATTTGGTGGTGGCCTGTAGTTTGCATACATGGATTTAAAAGGGAATTAAATGTGTAAAGGAAAACCCTACCAACGGGTATTTTCCCCATTTGCCTGTATGCATTCTCTGAATTTAAAATACAGGCCAAATTGCTATTGATCTAAATCAGGACTACTGCCTTCAAGTCCCATTTTGTGGGGTTCCTGGAGGTGCTAGTTGGCCACTTTGGGGAACAGGATGTTGGCCAATCTGTTCCAGCATCCTGTCTCTCTAACCTGTTGAGTTTTCCTAGGTTTCTTCTCTTTAAGTATTTAAACATTTGTTGACATCTTTTTTTGTTTTGGGAAACCTATGTTGTTGTTGTTTAGGTTTTTGCTTCCGTTTTGTGTATTTGACTTTTAACCTGCCTTAGGTTTGAACTATCGTGTTTCTGCTGTTGTGTTTTATTCATATTACTTCACTGTGTGCAAATAAGTGGAAAGGTTTGTACTGCTCTCTCCTTTGCTGGACAGAGATCTGTCAGGGATGCTGTGATTCCTGCACTGAGCAGGGATTGGAAGGGGTGACCTGCCAAGGTCATTTTCAGCTCTGAAACTCTGATTCTAAAGTCACTTTGTGTGTCCCTGGACAGAAATGCAGTGTAAAAGTAATAAATCAAACATACTTCTTGTTCACCATAGATGCTGTGTTTGCTGTCAGCAGGGTAATTTCCCCTTTCCATATCACTGCACACCTATGTATTTATCAAGCAGCAGTATCCTTTTTTATTAATAGAGCTTTATAGTTTTATGTTTAGCAACAATTTGCTTTTATTTAGCAATATCCTGCTGATCTAACTTGAAGCCAGGAAGAGGAGGGGAAGAAACAATGAAAGAGTCTCTCACCATTTTCTGAGAGTTAAGATTCATAACTGTAATTTAATTTGTTTATTGATTCCCCCACATCCCCGGGAGGGGGAATCTTGCTTATTGAGCAAATATTGAACATACAAGGGATAATGAAGGTAGCAATGGAGAGAGCTGGCTTTGATGCCAACCAGGAACTCATGCTTGTGTTATTCGAAGACCATCTTTTAAACTGTGTTGGGAGGTTGTTCATCAAAATAATAAGTGTTGTGGCTCCCGCCCAAAATATGTAAGTTTGGGTGTGTATGTCTTACACAAAATTTTATTCAGTCAAATAACGGTACAAGATCAGCAACAGACAAGAGGCTCAGGAGTCATGGTTCAGGAGTCCACAATCAGGGCAAGAAGCTCAGAACTGGACAAAAGCAACAAAGATGTCCAAACAAGTTTCCATGCCCTGCCCACCAAGCTTTGAAAGACAAGGCGTGGAGTGCTCATTGGTGAGAATCTCTTGCCTTGTGGGAATGACAGGATTGCAAATATAATGGACCCTCTAGTTACGTACCGCTCTGGATACGTAACTTTCGGGTTACGAATGCGGCAATCCCGGCAGTGTATACTTCTGGGTTTCGCCACATGCACAGAAGCGGCGCTTCTGCCTACAGACTTTACGGGTTGCAAACGGACCCCCGGAACGAATTTAATTCGTATCCGGAGGGTCCACTGTATGTGTTGCTTTGGGGTGGGTGGGCCTGTTCCTATCCGCAAAAGCAGTGTCTGCTTCTAGGTGACAAGACTGCACCCTCTTATTTGGAACCCTGTTCAGTCGCTGCCTCCTGCGGTTCTGACTCCCCCATATGGCTGCTCCAAGCCCTCCCCAGCCTCCACAGAGACTTTGTGCACTGCAGAAAAGTTGGGGTGGGGTGGGGAGGAAGAACCAGAATCTCTGCTTCCCCTTCTGAAGCAGCTGAAGTCGTTGCAGAAAGGGGAGATCCCTCCTGCTCCAACTGATGGTCCCAGCTGTTTCTTCCTCCTCCTGTGTCAGTGCCTGCCAATTCAGACCCAATCCAGACAGCACTGTGGGGCTTGTGGAAAGATTATGCTCTACAGACATCATTACAGAAGCTTGGCAGAGGGCACTTAATCAGCTGTTTCTTTTTGATTCCAGATGCCTTTTCTTCTAAGCTGTGCACTGAGCAAAAGAACACCAGCTAGCATAGCTTAAATACCAGCCGAATACTTAACAGAAGTGGTTCATAAGGCTTCCAAACAAAGGATCATTTGTTGCTGCAGTCTGAAGAGGTTATTCAGCAAAAGCAAATTCTAGGAACAATAAATTTAAGATTTAGTTTATCAGCAAGTCATAGGGAGGGCAGTTGCTTGTGATGTTTGCACTCTTTTCATTGCTTATATTAGATTTTCTGTTGAGTACAAGTCCCCCCCCCCCTTAACTTTCTAAATATTTAGCAAAAGATTACAGTGGTGTGTGTGCTATTCTGCTTGGATGTTCAGGATGTCTCTTGCGAGTGCCTGCTTCTGTGGTATCCCGTGATTTTTATTGGGTGGTTGCTTATCTATATAATATTTGCATGTCTGAGACCAAAATGCATCTACACATAGATGTTGGATGACTCAGCAATAACAAAACCAATTTTGTACTTGCTTGCTGTACTCTTTTTATACTGATTAATGAGTCTTTGGGCTTCGGAACTAAAAGGGAAATGTGGGTTATAGCATTGTGAGAGAGGGAGCAAAACATTTTCCCCGTACACTTTTTCCACAACATGCATGATTTTATACAACTCTTACTATGTCACTTCTTAAACACCTTTTCACTAAACTAAAATGTCCCAAATGATGTAGCCTTTCCTCATAGGGGAGTTGCTCCATCCCTTTGATAATTCTGGTTGCCCTTTTCCGAACCTTTTCCAGCTGTACAATACCCTTTAGGGTGTAAGATGACCAGAACTTACACTGCATTCCAAATGTGTTGCACTGTAGAGTTGCATATTTATGATACTAGCAGTTTATTTTTAAATTCCTTTCCTAATGATCCCTAACATTCCTTAGGTTTTTCCACAGCTGCTGCATACTGACCTGACATCTTCAATGAGCTGTCCACTACAACCTCAAAGTCTTATTCCTGGTCATTCTCTCAGACCTCATGAGCATGTATTTAAAAAATGAGATTTTTATTTTGCTCAGTGTACAGTGGTACCTCTGGTTACGTACTTAATTCGTTCCGGAGGTCTGTTCTTAACCTGAAACTGTTCTTAACCTGAGACACCACTTTAGCTAATGGGGCCTCCCACTGCTGCCACGCCGCCGCGGCGCGATTTCTGTTCTCATCCTGAAGCAAAGTTCTTAACCCGAGGTACTATTTCTGGGTTAGCGGAGTCTGTAACCTGAAGCGTATGTAACCCAAGGTACCACTGTACATCACTTCCCACTTATTTGCACTGAATTTCAATTTGTCATTCTACTGTCCATTCACCCAGTTTGGAGAGGTCATTTTGGAGTTCATCCCAATACCGTTTTGCTTTAACTACCTTGAACAATTGGGTATCAACAGGGGCGGCGCGGCGAGCGTCCCAGGAGGGCGGGGCGGCAATGTCAACCCCTCCTCAGGGATAACATCCGGGGTGGAATGCACCCCCCGCACCCCCTTCCTCCGCCAGTGCCTCTATCTATATGCTTGTTGACACTTTCAAAGAACGCTTAGTGAGACAGAACTTATCTTTGCAGAAGCAATGCTAGTTCTGCTTCAGCGATACCTGGTCTTCTGTATATTTGGTAGCTTCCCAGAACAAAGCTTCAGCTAACTGGCTGTCAGGGTGCTGTCAGCGGCTCCCGACTGGTTTCCCAGGAAAGTATAAAGACAAGGAAAAGTTTCTTACAGTCCTTTTTTATTTCAATATTTACAGAGAGAGGCTATAGAACCCAGCCTCTTGGATAATGGCATTGTCCCGAGTGAATCTCTCCCCCCCCATCTCTCCCACTTCCTCATTCATCATCATCATCATCTCCTCTATGGGTGCTGCTACATGCCCTCTGTCTTTGAGCTCTTTGCTCTCCTACTTTTAAGGTTTGCCAGGTTCTGGGAGATGGAGATGGAGGGTCTGAAATGCTTTCTAATGACAAAGTGTCAGCCAGCTGCCGCTCCGGTTTTGCCTTCTACTCCTCCTCTCCCATTATTTCCCAACTTTTCCTCTCATCTGCCTCCGAGCTGTGACCTCCTGCAAACCCCTGTTGTAAATCTACATTGTCTTCCTCTTCCTCCTCCCTGGAAGGGTCAGGATGGGGAGGTCGTCTCCACCATTCCTCCTCTGCCCAGTCCTTGACCCTGGCCTATAATTTACCCCTTTAAGTTGAACTTCTAGTGAAATCCTTATTATCTCAGCCATGACTGAACAATGTTGAGCACTGTGTGTACCACTTGACGTAACAACAAGCTGCACCCCCCCCCTTTTTGTGCTGCAGAGTGATTATCCTTTGGAAATGACGTCAGTGTTGCTAGAATTCCATCAACATGTTTTTAACAGGGGAATAAAGAGACCAATTGCCTGTTCCTTATAAATTGATGTCTGCCCACCTGTCATCCATTGATTTGATTCCAAACCACTGAGATGGCCCCAAGGCATACATATTCCAGGAGGAATGATCTGACAGACTGCAACATGGTGGTTTCGTGTATTTGACTCCCTTTCTTTCTTGGTTTCTTCAGTATCTATGACAGGGTGATTTATTTGTGGCCCTCCAGATGTTGTTGGACTCTCGCTCCCATCAACCTAAGCCAAGATGACCAATGGCCAGGGCTGATGGGAATTGTAGACCAACATCTGCAAGACCATGGGTTAGCCATCCACGATTTATAACAATCAAAACCCAAACTACCTCTTGCTTGCCTCCATTCCTTCTTCATGATAGAGATACTGCTTCCCATTTATTCCAATGGATCTGGATATAAAAGGAGAGAGGGAAATACTTTCCCAATTTTACTGGAACAAAATAGCACGGCAAATTTACAAAGAACACTGCAGAAAGAGAATTAGGAGCTTGTTTCCACCTTGTCACCATGAATCACTATCAGTTTCAGCACAGCGACCACAATGCTGGACTTTGACGTGGGAGGCTTGGGTTCAAACAATACAATAGTTCCTCATTCACAAGATGACCTGCGCCACCAAGTTATTGTGTCCCAGGAAGTTAGGGATTGTACAACACTCTGTTCTAGAAATTAATTTTAGAAAGAATAAAGATTGCTTATCTTCATGGCTGTGTTTCTGAAAATCAAGGCAATGTTCCTGATGAATAAAGGGGGGAAACTCCTCTAGCCCTTTTGATTTTTGAATGTATACATATAACATTAAAAAAATGTATATCTTCTATCTGTCTCAATATGCTGCAAAACCTGTGTGGAGATAGTCTTTGCAATTATTCCTTCACCCCAAGTGGAAGATGTTTTCACTACTTGCTTGTGTATTGTGAGTACAGGGCAAGATACTAGCATGCCAATGCAACTTGATTGTACACAGAAATATGCAGGAATATGCAGCTGTCTCGTACGGGGATTGAACCTACAACATTATCAGCACCAGGCTCTAACCAACTAAGCTATCTATGTATATGAGTGTCTGATAAGAAACATGCAGTCTATTTAGGCTTTGCTCTGTACCTTTTGCTACAGATTGTCATGTTTATCAGGAAGAGCTTGTCCCTCACAATTGAACACTTTTTGCAAAGGATGTTGATTATGTTTCCCTTAGGCCTGGAAGAATCCCAGGAAGCTAGAAGTTTGATGTTGGGGGCTGCAAATATTGTTTCTATGCTTGTACACAAATGATACCTAATCTGATTCTGCCTCTTAAACATTTTACCCAGGTGGTTTTGAATTTGGAAATATTTCCCTGTCTTCTTCAATACAGTGTTCCCCTGCTGAAGATGGCTAGATATTTCATTAGCAGCGCTGGTTAATTCAGTGTAATTTCCATTCAGAAGTGCCTTGGATGCTTTTCTGATTGGCATTCAAATGGTTCATTATTTCACACGAGAATGAGTTAATATACAAACTTTAAAGGTTTTAATGTGCAAACTTTAAATTACAGGAAGTAAATTGCTCGTCGCAGTCCTCATTATGCAGCAGGCATGAGGGAGACAGGAAATACAGCACTTGAAAATGCATGTTGTTAATCTTTCCTCTTTTCTTCTTTTTAAAAAAATCTTGGACATGAGTGAATCCTTTGTTGATTGCGACTCATGAAACGCACTGCTGAGGGCACATGCTTCTCAGAGGGATAAATTGATGTGTTAGTTCACAAGCCAAACTTAGCCAACGAGAAATTAAGACAAGTCTGGAGGTGAGAGGGATGAGCAGATGGATCAAAGAAATAAAGGTGGACAGTTTTGCTATGCCTTGAGCCAGGTAATATAGAGTGACAATGTGCTCCGTTCCCAAATATCCAGAAATGTGTCAGTGGAAATATGATTCCATTTTAATTAAAACTGCTAAGTTGAATAGAGCTGGGAAGGCAGAGCACTTGGCAGACTGATATGTTTTAGCTTGGATGAGCTCTGTAGACTTGTTTGTGTTGAGTTTTAAAGTAGGAAGAAGAGAGGTGGTATAGACATGTTCAATTAGTATGCAAAACTGTGTGGAATAAATGCGTTGACTCTTAGCCCTATTCTTTTTGATTGTAAATTGATTTAACTGATTTAATTATTGTACTTTTACTTTGCTGTAAACCTGCCCAGGTACCTTATGATGAAGGATGAGCAAGAAAGCTAAATAATAATTAATGTGGTTAAAAAGTATGAGTCTTGATTTAAAAAAGAAAAAAACACTTTTCAAAAGTAATTGTTAAAATGTCACCTTGCATATGACAACTGTGTGTTTTGTTAAGGTCTAAATTCTTGTAAGCCCTGTTTTGAAGGGAGGCCATCCTGTCACTGAGTGTCCAAGAGGAAGACCTCAAAGTGCACAGCGCTTGCATGTGTGGACTCTAGGTTGACTCTATGAGAGTGAGATTAAGTGTGGCCAGACTTAAATGAGCGTCACGCTTCTTAGGGATGCTCCCCTGGATAAAATGTGGAGATGTTGACTCTTCATTTCAGCAGTGTTCTTGCCTGTGTAAAAGAGCAGAGTCTCTATGGGCTCCATTTTGGGTGTTGGTTGAATGAGTTTGGTGGAAATGTTTCTTCTGACGCCAGTGTGGTGTAGTGGTTAAGAGCGGTGGACTTGTAATCTGGTGAACCGGGTTCGCGTCTCCGCTCCTCCACATGCAGCTGCTGGGTGACCTTGGGCTGGTCACACTTCTTTGAAGTCTCTCAGCCCCACTCACCTCGCAGAGTATTTGTTGTGGGGGAGGAAGGGAAAGGAGAATGTTAGCCGCTTTGAGACTCCTTCGGGTAGTGAAAAAGCGGGATATCAAATCCAAACTCTTCTTCATCTTCTTCTAATTGCCACCTGGCCTCATTTCTTTTTTTCTTTTCTTTTTTTAAAAGTGTGCTCACAGCAGCGGCAACTGGTTGCCATCGCTGTTTTGAGGTCTGCCTTGAACTCTCAAAACCTGTGTGTTTTCAATAGGAGGTGTAGGGGTACCCAATGTGTTACCTTCGAGGTGATGTCAGACAGGAAATCCCATCAGCCCAGCCAGTATGACCAATGGTCAGCGATGATAGGAGCTGTCATTCAGCGACCTCAGGAGGGCACCATGATTAGAGTTGCCATCTCAGACGGAACATGCCATATCTCCAAGTAATGATTAAAGTCAGCAGTCATTAAGTACCTCTGCTCTGTGCCAAATTATTCCATTTATTTTTGCAGGGCTGCAGGGCTTTCACTGATGGCTTGTTAAGCTTTGTTGGCAGTAGAGATGTGTGTGTTGGCTGTTACACAGTCCAGCTCTGTGCTTGTGTTGGGCTCTTTTCTCTTCCACATTGGTGACAGAAATGGTATACATAACAGACAACTTATTAGGTGTGCTTAAGGATGTGTCACTGAAAACAGGAGCTTTCCAAATAATTTCAGAACAAATCAAGTCCATTGTTTGCGTTAAAAGGCTGCTCTGATAGCGATTTACGAATCTACCTCAATGGGAAAAGTTCTGTGTGAGGAAACTTTTCAGAGAATGCAGAGGATCTGGGGGAAATTTCAGGAAAACCTTCATTTTTTTCAGAAGAGCTGAAGTATATTTCAGAAGCTAGAGTCAGAAATATGGCAAGCAGTAGAAGATTCAATTCTAAAAGTAATGATGCTTAATACATTTTGGGATATAATACCTCTCTTGCTGGTGCCAAGACACTTTTCTGTCAAGCGCTTGCCTGACAGTTCAATTACAGAATAAAATAAAAAATTCAAGTGGAGCAGGGTACAACTGCAGTTATGGTCAGTGCGGCTGCCCTGAAGCTGGTCGGGTTTCTCACATGAAAAGCCTAAATCTGTTCATGCTCTCGCTGCCTACAAATAGCAGCAAATCTAGCAACAGAAGCCTGTCTCTTTGCTGCCTAGGGCTTTCTTTTGTTTTTTAGTGGGAGGAAGATTATGTAGGCACTTCTTGATTCTGTGCTTTTAAAAAATAGTGGATGACTGACAGTTGGGCTGCTTCTTCAGTAAAACTCTTCCCATGTCATGTTTGGGTTTCACACCAAAAGATGTAAAATTTGCATTTGGCAAACATGAGTACAATCTCCTTCCTTCCTTCCTTTCGTTACAAGCTTGGTAGATCAGGGGGATGCTGTGGACATAGTGTATCTTTTGATTTCAGGATTTATAGCTAGTTGACTTGACGGAACCCTGGAAAAGAGGAGACTAGGAGGAGATATGATGGTGATCTTCAAATATCTCAAGAGCTGTCACATGGAACATGGGACAAGCTTGTTTTCTTCTGTTCCATAGGATAGGACCTGAACCAATGGCCTCAAGTTACTAGAAAGGAGATGGCAAATCAGCATCAGGAAGAACTTTCTGCCAGTAAGAGCTGTTTGACAGTGGAACACACTCCCTTGGAAGGCTTGTGGCCTCCTCTTGTTCATTGGAGGTTTTTAAGCAAAGGTTGGATGGCTATCTGTCATGGATGCTTTTGCTGAGATTCCTGCATAGCAGGGGTTCGCCCCATGCCTTGCATGAAATGGTTCTGCCTCCCTAAGCCTTCTAACGTTTTCTTTTGTGCCATAGGTCATGGGGAAAGCTAAGAATGCCTTCATTGCATCCTAAAGTGAGAGGGAAGGATCCTCTACGTATGCAGTTTATGTAGCACACAAAAAATGGAGCTTCCCTTTCTTAATTCATGTATTAACTCTTGAATGTGGCTTTTGAATTTCAGGTTATTTTTAAAATTCTTTTTCATTCTTATGAAGAAGTGTGATCTTAAATGTAAGCACTGTTGTTCAAGCCATAGTATCTGGAATGGGCTCTTCTCAAAAGGCATGGCCATCCCAAAAGTGATTGTTTGGATGTGAAGCTAGGAGGGGAACCCACAGAGAAAGAGAACATAGGACGCTCACTTCCCTTTCCTTGATCTAGCTCAGTGTTGTCTACACTGCCAGTGGCTCTCCAGGTTGTCTTCTGAGCCCTACACAGAGATGCCAGAGGTTGCACATGGGACCTTCTGAATGCAAGTTACCTGTCAAACCAGTGAGCTTTTTTGGAGGATTTTCGTAGCATCAGGTTGGAATGGACTGGGAGGTATTATTCATAGTCCATTATGATTTTGCTTATTTGTGATAACTTCGCATTTTCCTCACATGGGCAGGCCTTTTTGTATCGTGGCTCCAGAAGTGTCTGGAACTCTTTTCCGATTAATCTTTTGGAGCTCTTTGAATGTTCCGCAACCCTGTTTGCTTTACTTGAATTGTGTTGGGTGTTCAAATATTGGAAATGCTGGGCATCTGTACACACCGAGAGCTTGTGCTAAAATATTGATGGGCTTTTGCAGACTATTTGGTGAGATGTTTGTATAGCGGTGCCCTTTTACTTTGCCTTGAGTGTTGCATTTGCAGAGGCGGGGGGTTGGGTGGACGGTGTTAAATGAAATTACCTCTGTTTATAGAATTCTCTTATTAAAAATTTGTTCGCTCCTTCTCTGAGCATGGAGCTGACTTGAATTCTATCTGAAGCTCAGTCGGAAAACTGATACAGCCTCCCTGCATCACCTGGTGATGATAACATCTCTTCTTCCTCTTTCCATGCCCAGTATGCATAGAAAGGCAATGGGTTGTATCCCGCGGTGCTGTTCTGTTCATGCAGCAGGTTTCCACTTTTGCATAGGAATTTTTTTAACCCGCCAGCCAGTTTTAAACAGTATAGGGGTTGGGGTGGAAGTTCATAGTGTATTTTACAATCTGCGTGCAGCCACTGGTTAAGTGTGTGCATTTGCAGTGTAAAGAGTGAATGGGTTTCAGGCATAACCTGATTGCATGCAAACAGCCCTGTCTCTGACAAACTGCAGACATAGGGGCAGTGGCAGAGCAAGCCGATTGGGTGCCTGGGGCAGTACATGTGCCCTGTTCCCAGGAGTGGGGCTAGACGCCCACGGGGGAGGGGCCAACTGGGGCAGAATGCTCCGCTGGGCCTCCGCAGTGTCTGCCTGCCTCCTTCCACTCAGCCACCCTGCAGCTGAGGGGGAGGTGGTGGGCGGCCTGTTTGGGGCAGCATGGAGCCTGCGGGCACCCAAGCCACTGCGTCGCTCCCAGGAGAGACGCGTGGCTCGGGCGCGCTGCAGGCCCACAGTGAGTGCCGCCCGGCATTTTGTCACCCCCCTCAGTGGTGACACCTGGGGTGGCCCGCCCCCACCGCACACCCTTCCTCCGCCCCTGCATGGTGGATGCCCCTAAGGTGAACACCTGCCATCTCATATCTAGCCCCCAAATAATGGGGATCTCACACACAAAGGGAATATAAGGGTTCAGCTCCACAGGCAGGGTGCACAATATGGAGAAAGGCCAGAATAAGGCAACTTCCTCTGTTTTTGTTTTTTAAAAAACTGGGTGATGGTGATGGTTTTATTATCCCTATGATATGATTTATGGGAATTGATTTCTAAATGAAACCAAATAAATAAAATATTATTTTCCTGCACTAGATCTCTTGACTATTTGACTATACGGTATAACCAAAATAATAACTGTGCATGACTGAAATGCTGTAGCAGGTGTTGAGCACAAATGGGGAATAGGTTTCCAGAATCTTGAAGATAGTACTTTAGTTGCTTCATATCTCTCTCTCTCTCTCTCTCTCTCTGTGTGTGTGTAAAATTTGGTTTGTAAATAATATAACAACATTTCATCAATGCCAAGAAGGAAATGAACTCCCAATTGTCACTTGAAATTGTAGGATTTAAGATTCCCGGTTAGCATATTTCATAAACAGAAGTGCGTCTCAATTTCCTTCCCCTAAAAAAATAAATGGTCTCCAGATATGCAACAAGATTTCCCTTCCATTAACAATAAATAAATACATAAAATTTTATGTCCTGATATTGCGAAGAGCGAGAGATTGTCAAGACAGTGGCACGGGTTTTCTGTTCTATGAATTTTGTTAAATAAAGAATGAAGATTGCTGTGGTGTGGGTTTTGTCATAATCGTGTTTCGTGCCAGTCTTGCTCTGGTATCTGTTGACTCTTTCAGTCTTGAGCCCCTCTTAATGCAAGATGTATGGCGTTGAACACTCTTTTTTTCCTTTCTTTAAAGTATACTTTTGTCCGCTGAGACAGGTTTTCCTCAGATCTAATCTAGTATCCGTTTGTCTCTTGACTCAAGCAATTTAAAACTGTGCTCCCTGTGTACTCCCTAATATCAGCTTTTTAAATCCCCAGAAATCCTATCCTGTGCAACTTGCCATATAGACGTGGAATTGTGCACTTCCAAAGGTCAGCAGAAGCTCCTGAGAGGGGAAGGCATAAACAGAACAAAAATACATCCTTCAGTACCCCTCAGACAAAGGGGACGAAGGAGTGCTCAGATGTGGGTCCTTATTACTCAGTATTAGGAATGCCTCCTGGAGCATCATCATTTGGATGTTGGTCTGTTGAAGTAAACTGCATTATCTTGAAAGGTCCAGAGAGAGAGAGGGCAAGCCAGTACAGCCGGGTGATATATTTCACCACACAATTGCCATGAAGCAATGTCATCACATGGCATGGCTACAATGGTAGGGAATCTCTGGCCCAGTTTAGGCCTAGCAGGCCACACCATATGGCTCCATGAGGCATTTTGGCCAAACCACGCCCACCTGCCCTACTAGTAAAGGTAAAGGGACCCCTGACCATTCGGTCCAGTCGTGGACGACTCTGGGGTTGCGGCGCTCATCTTGCTTTATTGGCCGAGGGAGCCGGCGTACAGCTTCTGGGTCATATGGCCAGCATGACAAAGCCGCCTTTGGCGAACCAGAGCAGTACCCTATTTATCTACTTGCACTTTGATGTGCTTTCAAACTGCTAGGTGGGCAGGAGCAGGGACCGAGCAATGGGAGCTCACCCCATTGCAGGGATTTGAACCGCCAACCTTCTGATCTGCAAGCCCTAGGCTCTGTGGTTTAACCCACTGCACCACCCACATCCCTAGTAACAGCAGCCAAAAAGGGTACTGATCAGCTGATCAACGGTCCATTTTAAAGCATGGCATAATATATAGTGCTTTGAAAGGGGCTTCTGAAAACCCCTGTGTGTGGAAAAGGTCACCTGACATCACTGTGACATCAGGTGGTTGGGTCTGCTTACTTGTCAGACTTCGCTTGCGAGGGGTGAGGAAGGTTCCTTCCCCTGGTGTAGAGAGATGCAATTGTATGGAAAGCTTTTAGTGGACCACCTTCAGTTAATGTTGTAGATTTGAATTTGCATGCTTTGAAGAAATGGGGTGGAGATAGGCAGTTTTCAGTTATTTCCCCCTCCTGCCTTACACCCCTCTGGTGTCTGTACCGTCCCCCAATTTGCTCTGGATAATTGGGGGGACCTTAAGATTAGGCATGCAGGGGGGAGGGGATATTCCATTGCTCAAGGAGAAACGAATGAAACAAACTGATTAGTGCTACATTCAGTGCTACCCATACAAAGCAGCTGTATATCTAAAAACAATTGTTAATACAATTACAGTGGTACCTTGGGTTAAGTACTTAATTCGTTCCGGAGGTCTGTTCTTAACCTGAAACTGTTCTTAACCTGAAGCACCACTTTAGCTAATGGGGCCTCCTGCTGCTGCTGCGCCGCAGGAGCACAATTTCTGTTCTCATCCTGAAGCAAAGTTCTTAACCTGAGGTATTATTTCTGGGTTAGTGGAGTCTGTAACCTGAAGCGTCTGTAACCTGAAGCATATGTAACCCGAGGTACCACTGTACTTATATAAAAACAATTTCAAGTCTAGTGCTAATGCCAACTGGGATAAAAATCTCCACTTCAAAGAGAGTCATTAGAGAATTTTAAATAGAGGTTGGGTGGCCATTGGTCAGGGGTTCTTTAGCTTTTTTCTTGCATTGCAGGGAGTTGGACTAGATGATCCTTGCGGTCCCTTCCAGCTCTACAATTCTGTGGTTCTATGAAGGCTTCTTGAAGAGCAACGTCCTGAACAGATGCCAAAAAGGCAACAGAGAAGCCACCAGCCTGATATGTAACAGGAGGGAGTTCCAGAGTAGCTCACGTTGTGGCAGGGAAGGAAATACTCAGATCCTATAACTTGCAATTTGCAATAAAGTGTTGTGTACAAACATTTCATCTTTACTTTTGAAGGTCACAGTTGCCCTGCACAATGCATATTAATCACTATCATTATTTAATAGGGCTCTGAGTCACTGCATAATTTATATACAATCACTTTATAATTAAAATGATTTTTTAATTTATTATAATTTATTATTGTGAATATGCAGTGTGCAGGCAATATGTGACCTTAAAATGCGAGGGGAGAAGCAAAGCAGATCAAATACGGGATCAGGTAAGCAAGCTTCCAGGTGCATCAAGATACCTTTATTGAGCTGGAAGTTCAAGAAGAGTTGCTGGAAGTAAAGTTAGATGGAATGTTAGGAGTGGATTGTCCGGAGAGGAACAGAGTTTGTGTGTTATCTGGTTTTAGTCTGGTCATAATTTCTAAGAGAGGCACCAGTGTTTTAATTTGTGTGAGGACCCCACCCCCCACACCACCAATAAATCAATGGGTTGATTCAGATGTAACGGGAATGAACTGTTTTTATTTTTTATTTTACTTTTCTTGTTTTATACTTTGAACTTTTATTTGAATTAGAATTGTGTATTTTATTGCTGTAACCTGCCCTCAGATGTTACGGTAAAGGGGCAGGTGAGAAATAGAAATAAATAAATAAATAAGCCCAATAGTGCCATATTTTATATAAGACTAAGTTACAAAGTGATGCCTAAGAAAGCATTACATATATTTCCGGTTTTCACAAGTCGTTAATTGCTTCCTTCCTCCAAAGCCTCATTTTCCACCTTAAGGCTTATGAATTTCTGCAAGTCTCTAATATATTAAACAGTTAATGTGAATCCATATGTTAAAAACAGTTAAAATTAGTTCCAGTTTGCTATAGTTCGTCTTATAGAAAATCGTCAAACTGCAGATTTTGAGTAAAACCTTTTCTTAAAAAGCATTTCATTTGTTCCTAAAGGGAAAAATATTTCCTAAGATTCTTTTGGTCTTTTCCCTGCCCCAAATTGCCATCCCCCCCCCCAACTGGAAAAACTTGAGGATGGAGCCTTAAGGTGGGGAGGGAGGGAGGGAGGTTCATTTCTCCCTGGATTTTCTTTGCCCTCCCGCAGCTAATAGTTTTCATTATGTGCTAACCTTTTTCTAATTATGTAGGGGAGTTTGGTGCACTTTCATAATTACAGTGGAACCTCGGTTTAAGAACAGTCCTGTTTGGGAATGATTTAGTTTACGAACTCTACAAAAACGGAAGTAGTGTCCCGCTTTGAGAACTTTACCTCGGTCTAAGAACGGAATCCGAACGGTGGAAGGGCACCAGCAGCGGGAGGCCTCATTAAGGAAAGCACACCTTGGTTTAAGAACGGACTTCTGGAACGGATTGAGTTCATAAACCGAGGTACCACTGTATAAGTAAAAGGCATCCTGAATATTCTCAAATGTACACGATTGTTTTGTTTATTCAATATTTTTCTTCTGGAACTTACTGGAAATAATCTCAACTCTGAACCGTTGCTTTTGTCGTATGTTTTTGTTGATGTTATTACATAGACCAAGTGAAATAGTTTTAGAAGAGCATTGTGGCACATGTCTTAAAACCCTATTCTTTTCCATTTCCTTTTGGGTGAATGGATAGCTCAATTGTAAGGCTTAAGAGAGCCTCACATGTTTAAAAAGATTCGTTAAAACAAGAGCAGGGCTTCCTTCAAAGGTCATTCTCTATCCTTTTATCATTATCGCCATCTTCTGTTTCCCACTGTGACTCTGTGCTGCCCTTGTTCTGAGGGTATATGGCCAATGAATGCCTAAACACACAAACAGAATTATTTGTCTGTGCTACAGACCATTTTATCTCCCATTAACAAGGAATCGTGGCATTTGCTGTGTGTCACTACTTTGCAACCATAAATGTCAGGCCCAGAGGGGCTATAATAAAAGAACCAATTTACTTGGGTGGTGGTTGTGTGTTGTGCGTTTTTTTTTATCAAGGGGGAGGGGGTTATTTATTTGTTTAACTTGAATAGCAAGAGAGGACGAAGACAAGAAGCGCTGCAATTGTGAGGTGCTTCACCACTGAATTTCTCAAAGAACATTTAAAAACCTTGGAGGTTTTGAAGCAGAGGTTGGATGGCCATCTGCCATGGATTCTTTACCTGAGATTCCTGCATTGCAAGGGGTTGGACTACATGACATTGCTATGCTTTTAAGACAACAACAACAACAACAAGCAAACCTCACCCCTCCCACCCTTCCCGTATTTCTCCTCCGTGTACTGTCTTCTGAAAATATATAAAATATTCTTTTTTTACTTGGCCTCAGCATATTGTGGAAAACAGACACAGCCCATGCACCACGCAGGAATTGTCAGTTTACGAAGTTTGATAATGGTTTGGTTTTGTCAAAATGAGAACTTGCTCTCGGAGTTAGTGTTTGAAGAGGAGACTTTCATCAGTCTTGCTTGACTTCTGTGGCTCATTTTGCGAAACATGCAAGTTAACCTGGCGGTGCGCTGCCTGGAACACAGCTATGGTTTGGCTCAGTGTGTCATCCAGACGCAGGTTTGTGGTTTGTCTATGTAAATCGAAGATTTAGAAGTCTGAAATTACTTGCTTCCTCCCTTGAGTTGTGCACAGGTGATCTCTCAAAGTGCTCCACCTGATTCGTGGGGAGAGAAATCGGATGGGGGTTGCTTCACTCTATTTCTCCGGGACGAGGTGGCCTTTTCCAGGAAGGGGATGAGGAAGAATCTCAGAACATGTTTGGCTTAGCTCTATTTCCTCCAGCTGCAGGAAATTCGCAGTGGTGAAGGTGCCCAGTAGTTGAAGTTGTAGCCCTCTGACTCTCCTGTGTGATGGGTTGGCATGCTTTAGTTAAGCCAGTAGGTGGAGCAAAATCTTTAGCCTTTTTTTGGTCTATGGATGTTGTGTGCCCTTTAATTCTGGTTGGGCAGTGGGTGGACCCTTCCTTCCTTCCTTCCTTCCTTCCTTCCTTCCTTCCTTCCTTCCTTCCTTCTCTTACTGTTGAAGCTTCATCAACAGCTGCTGGGCCAGTCTTTTTTATTTGATCATATAATGTTGAAAAGCCTCGTACACCTTTTTTTTACTTACAGAAAGTTTCTGTAAGAAATTTCAGGAACAACCTGCACTAGTCAAATTTTTATTTTGTATAGAGTTCAGAGTATTTAACTGCATAGAATTGACTGTGTCTAGATACCTTCTTTCTTGACATGCGGTAAGAAATGCTCAACAGTGCTGTCATTTATTAATATTAATGTAGGAATAATTCTTTTTTTAACCTTGTAATTATTCACCTTTTATGAGCAGCATGTTGAGAGTTCTGCCTTGACCGTCAGCAGATCCACACTTAGATATATAGACATTCATTAAATATGATGAATGTTTTAATATCTTGAACATTTTCACATGTGGGAAGAAAATCCACTCTGATCTGATTTCTTTGAGCTGCAAATGCAAATATAATACATTACTTTAAGCTCAAATAAAATATATAACAATGCTGCTTAATCCATGTCTGAGTTTGAAAAAAATGAAGCCTAGCAAAAATGTACCATTGGAAGAATATGGGTCTAGGGATGCTGCTCTTTTGGAGTATCAAACCTGTTATTGGTTATTTCTTTGATATTTCTTTTAAAAACCCTTGAAAAACAACAGTTAAAAATCATACAAAAGAAAAATTAGGTGAGATAGAAGGGTTGAGAAGCAGAGATTAAAATTTCAGTACACATACTTTCATTTGGGAGCTGCTGATAAATTAATTAAACTGCCCCCCAAAGGCAGAGGATCACTAATTGGCTGCATTCATGTGTGACACTATGGCGGCAAGCTGAACAAAATGTTGGGTTTGAACCTTCCCGCTCAAATGCAGCCAGTTAGGGGATTTCTGAGGGATTGGTTTCCTTTTCAAGGATGTAGTATTGCCACACTATATAGATCAGAATCCTGTCTTACAGCAGACAAACCAGCTTCATAATCCGTGGTGTGAAGTGGTTGTTATTGGGTTTTTTTTTAAGCAAACCCTAACTAAAGTTATTGTAAGCCAGGATTCCTGGTTCGTATGCCATGCCATGCCATGGCAAGACAACATTCTTTGGAAGTAAACATGTTATGTGTAGGAATTGGGAATGGGCGGTGGAGTGCATGAACTCAGCATGTTCTTTGTTTTTGTTTTTTAATATAATTTTTATTGATTTCTTTTTTAACACAATATTTCAACATACCAATAACAAAACAAATTCTTTGCTCTGCTGAGCTTGTGACGTCCCTCCATCCGTTCAACAGGTTTTTTATTTTCAAGTCTTTATATCGCACTTTATATCCTCACCTTCTGACCTTTCTATCCTTATAAGCAACTCTGTCTCTTTTGGTCTAGAAGGTTTTAGCATATCATTTTTCGTTGCAGAATTTATGTCAATCCCACCAGTGTCTTCACATTTTTACAATAGTTAATTATATACCCTATAAATTTACTCCAGTCCCTTTGAAATTTTTGGTCCTCTTGATTCCAGACTCTGCCTGTCAGCTTGGCCAGTTTCGCATAGTCCGTCATCTCCATCTGCCACTCCTTAATCATTGGCAAATCCTGCAATTTCCAACTTTGGGCTAATAAAGTTCTTGCTGCCGTTGTGGCGTACATGAATAGTCTTTGATCTATCTTTGCAATTTCTTCTCCCATCAAACCCAGCAAAAATGCCTCTGGTTTTTTGGGGAAGGTATATCTAAACATCTTTTTCAACTCATTATAGATCAGTTCCCAAAATGCTTTTACTTTGTCACACTCCCACCACACATGATAAAAGTCTCCCTCTTTCTCTTTACATTTCCAACTCAGCATGTTCTTTGACCTTCCTGCCACTCATTTCATAGCACAAAACCATGGTTTAGCATCACACGCTGACACTGTTTAGAATAGGGTTTCAAGCTCAAAGGGGTTGAAAGTTCTCTTTCACCATCAAATTAGATATCCGAGGTAAAATCTAGACCTCCTGTTGATAAGCTAGTTTTCTGTATGCATAGACTATGTATACAGAAAGGGAGAAACATCTTAAAAGTGTTGTCTCCCTGTTTTCTGTCTTATTTCAAGTTTATGTAACCTCAGTTCTTTATTTACAATATATGTCTAGGATCTAGTGTCTGTAAATGCAGTAGCATTTTCTGCCTATCATAGCTCATAAGCAATGATAGTCTAATCTATGCAGTTAATCTTACACAGGTGCATTTCCATCACTGTTTTCCAATACCAGTATGATCCACAGACACTGGCTCTATAAACAGTTGTGTGAAGATCTTGCGTTTGTCTTTAACTTCACTTCCTACTTATTTTTTGTGGAAGGTTTTGGTGTTGTTGCTGTTTTTTTGTTTCGAGATTGGATATAGTTTCCACATCCACTCGTAATTGTTTTAAACTCTGGTATGTCCTCATTCAGTCATCTAATTCTGTAAGGTACAAGATCAAGCTATTTGAGGCTTTCTTCATAATGAAGATGATTCATAGATAGGATCATTTCTCTCTCTTACTCTATTTATTCAGCACTACTACTTCAATTTAAAGGCGGGCGAAAAGAATTTCACACACTATTCTAAATGTGTGCTCCATTACGGTGCTTGCTATTTTAATAATGTGCGTTTAAAAAAGAACTGCTGCAGCATAATCTTCAAGACGGTCTAAAACGTGCAAGCATAAGCAAAGGATGAGACCAGACGCCCAGCATCCTGTTCCCTCAGTGCCCAACCAGATGCCCAAGGGAATCCTGCTAACAGGACCTTAGCCCAGCAGAATTTCCCCCTCTTGTGATTCCTAGCGAGTGGTATTTATCCGCACCCTAGGAGCCAACTCCTGGGGGCCAACAGGGGCTTCGGACACCCTAATAAAATATTTGAGGGGCTGGGGCCTTCCTAAAGTTGATGGGCATTGCCATTCAAATGGTGTGTCTGCAGGACGGGGATTTCCTGCCCCCCCAATATTTTACAGTGGTACCTCGGGTTAAGTACTTAATTCGTTCCGGAGGTCCGTTCTTAACCTGAAGCTGTTCTTAACCTGAAGCACCACTTTAGCTAATGGGGCCTCCCACTGCTGCCACACCGCCGGAGCACTATTTCTGTTCTTATCCTGAAGCAAAGTACTTAACCTGAAGCACTATTTCTGGGTTAGCGGAGTCTGTAACCTGAAGCGTATGTAACCTGAGGTACCACTGTATTCAAGTTGGCACCCCTGATCCACACCATGGATTTTGTAGAATGGCATTGCATGTAGTTAGGATCACTTGCACTTTTATTTATACCAAACACTTGCCACTTCCCTCGCAAGGTAAATATTGGTCAGCATTCTAATGAGGCTGAGAAAATGGTACAAAGGAAAAAGCTCTTTTTTTGTGTCTGCGTTTGAGCAACTTAAAGGTCCCATGGTGTGCTTCAATCTCTGAAGGCATTGCAGTGCATTAGCATGCTTGGCTGTTGTGTCTACAGGAGGTTAGTAGCATTAGCAGATGATGATGTACAACAGAGAAGCAAAACAGCTAGAAGGTGTTGTTTTCCCTTATGGTGATTCTTCTTTCACCAAATTCTGGACTTTACTCCTTGAGGTATGGTCTCAGTGCAGCAAGCAAAGAGAATATTTTGAGGCTTTGAATCAAAAGGAATGGTTGGAATAGTGGGGAGAAGAATGCTTTTTTCTGTTCTCTCCGTTGAAGCAAAACCTGCAAAATGAGTGCTCAGTACAGCAGGAGTACAGATGGAATATTAAAATTCATTGCAATATCTCTGGGTGTCTCCATTCCGTAACTCCTGTTGCTGCTTCTGCAATAATCCCCATTTGACTGGAACGAGTTTTTTATATTCACTTGGAGAACGGAGTGTGCTTATTTGTTTCTGTTCTCTGCAAACAGTTTCCTCCACTTATTCATTATTCACATATTTTGATTTAAAATGCATCATACCTGTAGAAGGTCAGGGTAAGTGACTGCCTTTTAACTATTTTTTAAAGATGAAAACATTTGAAAGATAGGTGTTTTTAAATGCACCGTTAACTTTTCGCATCACAGTATTTTATCTCGGAAAGCTTTCCTTGCCTTA
Source organism: Podarcis pityusensis (assembly GCF_964106645.2). NCBI lineage: Eukaryota > Metazoa > Chordata > Lepidosauria > Squamata > Lacertidae > Podarcis > Podarcis pityusensis. The sequence continues at coordinate 101,134,266 of NC_138029.1, forward strand.
TATGTTTTAAGTCTTTCTGAATTACCTACCTAATCCTGTCAGAGGCTTCTTTTCTTGATTTGAATGCTGATATGTTGAGTTGGAAGAAGGATACCTAGGCTCCAATGTGCATCCATACTGGCTATGAGAGAAAGCTGTGTAAAAATACAAGAATGTGAGGATTGGGTAGAATTTTCAGAAAGAATGAGACTTTGTAACTGCGCTGAACAGTAGCAAGTGATACCGAATTCGGAGTTCCATACGTTTGCTCCTTTTGGTAGTGGTTTTCATAGAAACCTTACACTTGAAGTCAGCAGGCCCTTCGACCTGATGTGAGAGGAAAAAATGGAACCTTATCAACATAGCTGGCTAGCAGGCCATTGTAGAAAGTGTGACTTGGTATACTGGTCCGCCATGTTGCACTCATTTCTCAAAGTGGGCCCTCAGGCAAGAGACTTGCCAGGTTTTCTCACCCTGCTGAGAGACCTGCAGAACCATCCTTCCACTCACACTGCTTCAGAGGCTTCCACAGACACCTGCTTTAGCCGTGAGGACATATTTTGGAATGGTAGCTCTTCACTCCTGCTGTGTCAAAGGATCATGGGAAAAGAGTTTGTTCCCTTTTCTCGCCGCCAGAAAAAGGAGAATGTTCCCAAAGCCCCTGAGGCGGCAGCAGCAGCAGCAGCAGCAATAATAATAATAATAATAATAATAATAATAATAATAATTTATTTATTTATACCCTGCCCATCTGGCTGAGTTTCCCCAGCCACTCTGGGCAGCTCCCAATCGAGTGTTAAAAACAACACAGCATTAAATATTAAAAACTTCCCTAAACGGGGCTGCCTTCAGATGTCTTTTAAAAATAAGATAGCTGCTTATTTCCTTGACATCTGATGGGAGGGCATTCCACAGGGCGGCGCCACTACCAAGAAGGCCCTCTGTCTGATTCCCTGTAACCTCACTTCTCGCAATGATGAAACCTCCAGAAGTCCCTTGGGGCTGGATCTCAGTATCCGGGCTGACTTATCCTTTCCTCAGTACCATCTCTGGTTGGCGGTGGGTTACATGCTCATGGGGGGATGGGGGACCCTTTTCACTTTGAGGACTGCATTCCCTTCTAGGCAATTTTCTGGGGAACACAGGATGATTTGTGGGGAGGGGGCAGGGCCAGGAGCGAAAGACGGAGCAATGAACATTAGTTTTACCTTTGTACAGCAGGCCTGTCGCAACACACACACACCCTCTCTCCTCCATCCAGGCAAGGAAAAGCATGATCAGGCTTCAGTGATGCATACTAGCAAAGTGTAAACACTCAAGGAGGGTACAAAACAGGGGCAGTGATGGTTATAGCCTGAGGAGAAGGCTGGGGAGGGATTTTAGCCCAGGGAGGATCCTGGAGGTTCACATTTTGGCTCCTAGGCCTGGCATTTTCCATTCCTGTGTTAATCCAGGGGTATTGGCAGGTCCCTGACCTTGCTGGCCACTGGTTCCTGACATGAGCCATTAAAATCAGTCGTTGACCAAGGCCTTGTGATTCGGTGCCCTGTCACTTCACTAATTCTACAGCACTTTCTCCGCTGTTGGTATTAAAAACAGTGGTACCTTGGGTTACATACACTTCAGGTTACATACGCTTCAGGTTACAGACTCTACTAACCCAGAAATATTACCTCGGGTTAAGAACTTTGCTTCAGGATGAGAACAGAAATCGTGCTCCGGTGGCGCGGCGGCAGCGAGAGGCCCCATTAGCTAAAGTGGTCCTTCAGGTTAAGAACAGTTTCAGGTTAAGAACAGACCTCCAGAACGAATTAAGTTCGTAACCCGAGGTACCACTGTATATGACAAATAATGGTGGATAAGTAGTTGACTGTTCTGCAGAGATGGGCTAATTCTTCTGCACGAGGGCGAATGAGCTATAGGAGCTAGGGAACTTCCTGTCTCTGTGCTGCTACGTTTAATTTAGAAAAAAATTATGTAGATGTACTTAATGGGTTATGGCTACCATTGTGCAGTGCAGGAAGGCATAAGTGGCAAGGAAGATTGATTAAATGCCTCACTGTAGCCTCTGTTATTAATCATTCCCAAAATCCATTCGTAGCGGGAAGAGTGGAAGGCAGTGAAGGGTGCTGGTACAATCCATAAACACTAAAAAAAGAATAACCACTGACAGAAAAATAACCCCAGCCCTTCGCTTTGTCGGTAATGGGAAATGCTACTTCTTCAGTGGGTACTTTCCAGTTTGCCAGTGAAAAACTGTAGCAAGATGGTAACTTAACATCTTAACATCAACCGGAACCTTCCAGGGAGAAAGGAACTCTGAAGTGTTGTAACAACAGTTATTTCATACTGAATAACTCTACAAAATAAGGCGATTCAAAGCCTTAAAAGGAACATTAACTTTTACAAAGGTTTATTGGGTTCATATGCCTTGAATGTCTTCTACCTTTGGTAATTACATCGCCTCAAGTATGGATGTGGCATGTGACATTTCGCTCTTCATAAAATCAATGAGAACTGAACTCAATAGTGTGTACCTGGTTATGAATGCATTGCCACAATAATCCGATAACTAAAAATAACTGTGCCTAATTATGTTTGTTGCGATTGGAAACTTTGAACCTGAAATTACCACCATTCAGCTAAAAATGCTAAGCTGACAGGATGCATGCTAAAAGCTAACTTAATGCTAAGAAAGTCTCCTGAATATAAAATATTAAGCCACAGCTATTGATTATGGATTATTGATTCTGATATATATATAACTTTAACAAAGGGAAAGTACAAGTGTAACATTATTGCATTTTTTTATTTCGGTTGGAAATGAGGTATAAATATAAAAGAGATGGCTGCTTTTGAGAAGCGGGAAAAGAGGGAGATGTTACAGCATAGGAATTTGCGGGGAGGGGGAGAGAGGATTGCTGGTATAAGATTTCAACTACTTGAATCTGACACAAGATTCAAGCTGCAATCCTGTGTATGCTTACAGTAAGCCCTAGGCAACGTACACGGGAGTTACGTTCCAGAGATTGTGCCTAAAGCCAAAATTGTGTATGGTCAAAACCCATTGGATTCAGTGACGGGTGGGAGTGCCAATGTCATTTTTTTCTGGAATCTTGCTCGCTTTTTGCCCCTCCCCCAATTTATTTATTTATTTCTGATGACACACAAGTAAAATTGCACGTAGGTTGTGGCCGCACTGAAAAAAAGGGAGCAGGTGAAATACTTTGGAGAGAGGTGTGTAGGATTGAGCAATCAAAGATGCAAATAACTCTTTTTTTTTTTTTTAAGGGAAAATTGGCAAACCAAGGGAGAAAATTACCATACTTTTCAGTGTATAAGACTAGGTTTCTTTAATTTAAAATCCATGTTCAAAATTGTGGGTCGTCTTATACATGGATACAATCTCCCCCCGTTTTCTCAATTTGGAGGCCCCCCCCCCATAGTCTTATACATGGGGGCATGTTATACACGGGAAAATATGGTAAATCAGACTATTGTAATATCTCAAACACCTTAAAATATATGTTCAGTCCATTCCCCTTGGAATTCAGCCAGGTAGCTCATTACAAGTGTTAGTTATTGGCCACAGAGCAGCAGCAGTAAAAAAATAAATAAATAAGTGATGCCACAGGTTAGAAAGCTGTGTGGTTAAAACCACTTCCCCCATTCCTGGTATGCCTGTTATCCCCCTAGGTGTCTGCCTTTCTTCTTGATTGCTGCATCATTACTGCTATCATCTTCAGTGAATTTCCCCACCCCATTGAAGGGTATTGAGTCAAATGTTTAGATAGAGTGCTTAGAAGTACCTGCAGTCCTGTTCAGTGCATGCAGAAGGCCATAACGTCCAAAATTTCTCCAATGAAAATAGGAATGTCCAATTCTATATTTATAATTTTGCTATTTATACTCCACGCATTTTACTGGGTTGCCCCAGCCACTCTGGGCAGCTTCCAACATATATAAAAACATAGTAAAACATTAAGCATTTCAAAAAATAATAATAATAATCCCTATACAGAATTGCCTTCAGATGGCTCGGGGGGTCGGATAACTCCATACCCTCCAATATTTCTCTGATGAAAATAGGGACATCCTAAGGTAAAGTAGGAAATTCTGGGATAAAATCCAGAAACCGGGACAGCTTCTCTAAATCAGGGAGGTCCCTGGAAAATAGGGATATTTGAAGGGTCTGCAAGGTCTGTATGAGAAGGTTACGATAAAGGGTGGGAATAAGGGCGGCTGTGTTGTTGTGCAGAGGCTTGTTAACTGATTTCTCTTGGCTAATTTCACTGAGCACTGCTGAGTGTGTTGCATATGCTTCAACAGAAGAGGGAGTTAAGTGCTTCGGTGCTCATCCGCAATGTGAAAAGCTGCTGGTTATCCCCCTTCTCTTCCAGTCCCTTTGGTTTGAGCCAGGCCAGTCAACGGCTGCAGGCAAGACAGGCAGAAATCTTATGTGCGTGTGTTTATTTAGAAAACATTTGTATCCCGCATTTCCCACACTTGTGGCAGCCTAGAACAATAATTAGAAAAAGAAAGTGTGTGATGATCTTGTAAAACCCCTAAAGACAGCCAAATTAAAAGCTCTGCATCAGCTTCCAAGTGCCTTCCCAAAGGAGGTAGGTCTCAGAATCCCTTCTTACTTCTCTCCAGAAAGAGCTTTGCCAAACCTCTGAGGGACTGTTCCATGAACCCAAGGCAGTCTCTGAAAAGCCCTGCTATTTCCTGGTCTCCTGCAGAGAATAAATACAAAGCAGGGCACCAGTGGAAGAACTTAATTGATGGAGAGGTATGTAAGAGGCAAGGTGGTTTCTAAGATATGTGCATCCTAGACCAAGCCATTTGGCCATTGCTTCAACTTATTCCTGCATTTCAGGGGGTTGGACCCTAGGGTCCCTTCCAACTCTACAATTCTAGGATTGCTTCAGTGATCCTTGCTGCTTTCTTCAGACCTTTCTTCAAAAAATAGTTGTTTAGAAGCACTCTTGCATCTTAAAATTGTTAAATAAATAGGGGGGGGTGGGACGAATGATGTACAGTGGTACCTCAGGTTAAGAACTTAATTCGTTCTGGAGGTCCGTTCTTAACCTGAAACTATTCTTAACCCGAGGTACCAGGGCCTCCTGCTGCCGCTGCGCCGCAATTTCTGTTCTCATCCTGAAACAAAGTTCTTAACCCGAGGTACTATTTCTGGGTTAGCGGAGTCTGTAACCCGAGGTATGTTACAGACATATGTTACAGAACTGTCTGTAACCCGAGGTACCACTGTAGTAACATTAGGTGTCCGCGCTCCCAGCAGGGTTTGCAGGACCATGTACTACAGGAAAATATATTTGGAATATTGGGGACTGAATAGGGCCAGCCCTACCATTATATACAGTCAGGCAGCAGCCTCTCGAACCAGATTTTGGTGTCACGAAAGGGTAGCAACTTTAGTTATTTAATTTGTTTCAGGTCATCATCTATTTTCATAACAATGAGCTGTTTATTTGTATACAGTACTGCTTTTCTAAGCAATTACGCCCAAACTGACTCTCAATGTATAAAATTCACAGTTAATAAAAGAATTCAAAAAACACATTATAACAATCAGAATTATAATAATATCAGTAAGTAAATACACACACAAAAATCCCTCCCTCCAATACTGTATAAGCAATTTATTACAATTCTGGTTTTTCTGCCAAGAATGGAGAGAGGCTCTTGTTAGATTTTCTACCTCAGGTGCCACAATAATGTGCCTGGCCTTGGTGTTAGGTGGGGACAGGGTTTGTTGCTCTGCCTCAGGCTGCAAAATGTATTGGGCTGACTCGGGTCCTAGGACTGGTTCATGTCCTTCTGTGAGTGCAAAATGAAACAGCACAGTGCCAAAATGAGCAGAGAGGCCTATCTGCTGCCTCACGCTGACTGCTTAGTAGACAGAGGCTATCAGGCAGATGGCGATTGAATTTGCCCCCAGTATGATTTCGCAATAAGATCAGGTGCCTTTGGGTGAGAATTGCGCTCACAGATTGCTTTAGGTTGGTCGTTCCAGAAAGAGCTTTCTTCCCTAGTTAATAGTATAAAATGGTTTGGTTGAACAGCAGGTGGGGATTGCTTTATTTTAGGAGGAAAGTCTAATGATTCTGAGGGAGCATTGGGGCTCTGGGGCTGCTCACAAAAGCACTGTTTTAATGGACACGTAAATTGGCGACGGCAGGGAACGCGGCTGGGGGACGGAAACAGCGAAAGGGATCCAGTGTGAAGAGAGGGGGACTCAGGCTCTGTTCATTCTAGATTCTGTTTATGTAAAAAATGATTTTTTTCTATTACTCTATTACGCAATATGTAAATCCCCTATTACTCAGGGTTGCAAAACATTGTTGGGTTCCAAAGTCCCACTGTTCCTTTCAGGAGCCAGCATTAAATGTTTATAGACACCGATCTTGCAGAGACTTGGAGTAAGGGATGTTTCATTCTTTGGGGCGAGTTTCTAATGTTTAGGCAAGCAGATGCCAGGGCTCCTTACACCTGCAGACATCCTGTCTCCCTGCTTGTGTGTTTAATGCCCTGCAATTTGCTCCTGGTGTGGGTTGAGTAGACACTTCCTTGGAATGAGCAGCAAAGAGGCCAGCAGTGTCACCGCCCACCCATCTCTCTCATTTAACTCTTAGTGTGGTGTAGTGGTTAAGAGCGGTGGACTCGTAATCTGGTGAACCGGGTTCACCTCTCCGTTCCTCTACATGCAGCTGCTGGGTGACCTTGGGCTGGTCACACTTCTTTGAAGTCTCTCAGCCTCACTCACCTCACAGAGTGTTTGTTGTGGGGGAGGAAGGGAAAGGATAATGTTAGCTGCTTTGAGACTCCTTCGGGTAGTGATAAAGCGGGATATCAAATCCAAACTCCTCCTCCTCCTCCTCCTCCTCCTCCTCCTCTTCTTCTTCTTCTTAGTTGCACCTGTGTGTGTTTCTATTTTATACTCCATTGCCTGTTTTGGTTATATATATATATAAGAGTGCACAAAGAGGGGTCGAAACACATGGCACTCGGTTTCTGCGATTGGCAATGGCCGTTGTGGTTGTGTAGCAGTCACACAGAACCAGAGATGACACAACAGCAGGCGCTGCACAGTGTTGCAGGAGGGAGAGGATGGTCAGGCAGTGAAGACAGAAGCTTGGATGAGACAAACAACTTTGGGGGAGGACACACACTCCCTGTGCTCAAGAAGTAATATTTATATATATCTAGTTGCATATAGATCTAGTTACATATGTGCCTCTGTATTCGTTTAAACCAAATATCTATACAGGCACACAAATAAGGAAATATCCCAAGCTACTCTGTGTACAGCCAACACATTTCCTGAAAGAGTAATCTGGACTCCAAGGGAACGTGCAGTGCCAGCTGCAGATTTTTTTGGGGGGTGGGGGAGCAGGCTTGGGCAAGATTCCCTCAGTGGGCCCCCTCCCTGAGTGGGTTCAGCAATCGTTCACTTTTTGCCCAGTCATTGCCCCCTGTATGTCTGCCCAGAGGGAAAGCACAAGGGAAGCGAAAGAAGCTATCTTCTTATCCTTCTACTCTTGAAATAGATTGTATGCCCAGAGATGGCAGGTGAACAGGCCAGAAGCCTCCAGTGGTTGATAGTGGATCCCTTGTGGAGATGGGCTTTGGCAGCTGCCCAGTTGTGCCTTCCACTTGCACTGCTACAAGTTTAGTAGCTCCTTATGCCTGCATGAGCTACTGATAGCTCAAATGTTGTAGCTCTTTCTGTTTGTGACATCCAGAATCTTCAGACTTGGACCACGCAGGATGCTGGTCTATGCACAATGCACAACCCACTGGTCAACGTGCAATGACTGCAGCAATTTTTGTACTTCTTATTACGGTTATTCAAGGGTGATTTCACCCATTTTGCTCTCTGCATGGTGAGTCTAGTTATATGGCTCCCAGTGACTGGCCTTTGCTTGGCAGGTGCTGCAAAAGCCCCCACAAAGCTAAGGTTCTATCTATGGCAAGTAACTACAACCACATGTGGAAATAAGGAGGCAAAACACAAGGTTTGGGTGCAATTGCAGGGAGCGTCTACGAAGAGTGGCATTCTATGCATGCTTACCAAGGCACATTGAAATGTGCAGAATTTGCTGCCAAGGAAGCATGAATGGGATCAGGCTGATGGACTCATACCAAGGTACCATTCAGCTAACCTTAATAGATGCTGTACTGATTTACGTGCTGAGCTTAAATATTTGATGGCCAGTGCTGAATAGGACTGGAACCTTTTGGCAATTTTTATTCCTTTGGCTGCTTGCCTTATCTGGGAAAGTGCAGCGCTGTTGAGAGCAATTTTGAAATAAAAGCGCAGTTGTGACACTGCAATGTAGAATGTACAATATTGAGTTTACAGGTAGCTGTATGTTTTCATTAATCCACCAGAGAATAGCACAGACTGGAAGCATCGGTGAGCTTCTTCATACCACGCACTGCCTTGTTTGTAGTCCAGAAATGTGCATGGGCCATTCTTGTTTCTACTGTGTGCACATCCAAAGGCTATGCACTTTGTCTGAAAGTGGGTTGATCTTGATCATCGTTAATGCTTTTGATTGCTTATGCACAGCGAATGTTTCAGGGGTTTTTTTTATGACAAGAAGTTAGAGGGCTTGGATAAGCCTTCAGTAGGTGGTGCAGAGTTCAGGAGAACTCAAAAGCTTCCTTGCTATTAATATTGCCTGGCTGTGGTTTCTGAAATTTCTCTAATGAACTAGCATGGTTTCCTGTGTGTCAGTCTTGGGGTGCCCATTATAGTGCTGCCTGATGGCTGTCATTCACCCTGTGGAGCCAAGAGCTCAGAAATGCATTAAGAAATTATTCTACATCACCAAAAAGAAATTGTGGTTGTAATTTTTTTGGGTGGGGTGGGGTAGGGGAGAATCTGCCACTCACTCACAATTCCTCAGTGTCCTGGCAATTCACCTCCACCTCACTTCTGTACCTTTTCAGATATTTCGGAGAATAGACATTTAATGGTGATTCCCACTATTTTAAGAAATGTAGCAAAATTTGCGTTCTTCCCAGTCACAACCCTCAGCGTCCTGGCAGCAAGTGCAGAAGGAAGTATCCTGTGCTGTTTCAGCTTTCCACATTTACTGGTGGTTTCTGCTGTTTCATGAAGCAGGTAGCAGAATTTCCATTATCCCCAAAGTATGTTTTGGTCTAATCACCTTTTTCCGCAGCCCATTGCTTCTCCCCTGGTCATCACCCAGTGCTGATTTTCCCCAAGTGCTTCCCCTGTTTGATGTGCATGAGGATCAGTTCTGATTCTTAGCTTGGCCTAGATATTTTCATTTCAATGGGATAAATGCCCTCCTGCATTTGATCCCCTGGGCACCCTTTTCTCACCTTTGCTCCCCTCTGCTCTTTGGTGTCAATTCTAGAGAGGTTTTGAAGGCATGCCTCTCCTCTCTTTTCCCACATCAGCTTGTGTTTGATGAGTATTCTTCAAAGAGAGGAAAGGAGGAGGTGAAAAGAGTTGGAACCAAATGCTTGTCTCTTTTTCAGACACCAGTGAAGTGGGGTGGGTGGGTGTCTCTGGCTCCCAAAGAAGCTGCAGCTGATCTGTTCTCTCCCAGTGAAAGAATCAGAATCAGAGGAATCTTTATTTGCATCAGCCACTAGCTGTAGCAATAAAATAAAATACAATGTACTGAAGATAGAGGTAAAAAACTTAACTGTACAAAATACATTCTGGAGGTTTACATCAATAGTCAAATTATAGATCTTATTCTAATTGCCCCTGCTAAATGTTTTTCAGTTTTTGCTGTCCCATGATTATCTTGATCTGCTAGAAGATATGACACAGTATGACCTGGTATGGATAGCAGTAGAGGGATGATAACTTCACTGCTCAAATTTTTATAAAGAGTGCAGGCTAGAAGCACATGGCCCACTGACTCAACACCACCATCTCCACATGGACATAAGCTTTTTTCCAGCGGAATTTTTTGAAATTGGCCCTCAAGTACAGCTGAAGGCAGTATATTTAATCTTGCATAAGTGAAACCGCATCTGAATTTTGGAATTGTTGCAAAATGACTATGTGGAAAATAATCATACCATGGACACAATTTCCAAATGTTCTCTCCCAATGAAATATTTATTCACACACTATAAAACAGTTGCTATGTTTTTCACTCCCACCTTTGCAGTGTTTAAACTAGAGGTCTAATTTGCAGCTTGCCAGAGTAGCAGTTGGTCTAAGAAAAGCACCCAAAACAATAAAGCCCTAAATCTAGCACTGTTTGTTTACTGCATCCTACGAAAACAGAATCTCCCCCACCCCATCCATTTGTCTATAACACATAGCAGTGTTGCAGTTCTGTGCACACTTAATTGAGAGCAAAGGCTGCTGAACTCTTAAGTAAGCATGCATAAGACTATGTTGCAGTGCCCATTACAGAGCAATTCTAAATATGGTTTGGGATTGCAGAACCACTACCCTAACCAAAGCCTTGCAGCTTTAGATCAGCAGATCCATGGTTTGCTCTGCTGCACATGCTCACACACACGACAGTCTGTAGGCAGTCACGTTTCCTCTGGCAGCACAAATCAAGGAATTAGAAGTGTGCTGTTAGCATGCCAGACATTCTCTTGGACCTTGGTTTAGGAACTGGGAAAACTGTAAGTTCCAGGTCTTACGTGGAATGATGTTATTCAAGCCCTCATTTCCTGGCCTTATTTTTACTTCTTTAAGCACGAGCACAAAACCAACCGCAGTCATGAACATGTTTTTTGAGAATGAATGATGTATGAAATTGTTTTTGCTTGCTTCAAATCAAAATAGCTTTTCTAGCTTGTGCTAGCTGGAAGGGGTGTGCGCGAGCCCACATTTTATATAAGCCAACTGTCCGCTTCCGTGATATTTTAACTTTGTTCTGTGTTGGTGTATTTTGTGTGTGTTGTAACCTGTCCTAAAACAATTCTACGAAGAAGGGGAGAATACGCATCTTTAAAAAATAAATTCAAAATAAAGCTGTGTAAGGCGTATCAGAGAAAACCTGGTGCATCTGCTGTGATTCAGATCACACTCCCTGTCCGACAGAGAGACACAATTCAGAGATGAGAGTAACAGGTTCATTCTGTTATGCAACATTCAAGCCAGCCAGCCAGCCAAGCCATAATAATAATAATATTAATAAATTATTTGTACCCTGACCATCTGGCTCTGTTTCCCCAGCCACTCTGGGCAGCTCCCAACAGAATTAAAAGCGCAATAAAACATCAGAAAACTCCCCTAAACATTCTCACTAACCAGCACGAACAGAAATTTCTTCCTTCTCTTAGATACGGCAGCCACCTAACAGAGCCTTCCCACTCAAGTCCCCTTCATTTTTTTAAATAAAAAAGAAAGAAAGAAACTGTGCAGACAAGAAGCAGGCCATTCAATACTGTTTTGTTTGTTTTCTTCCCCTTATCTCACTGAGCAGTGTGAAGCTTTGACCTGAAAGCCACAGGGATATTGCAGCCTGTAGACTGGCAGATGTAACATTCCTGACTTACATAAATCACTCTCTTTTGTCACTGCTGGCATAAGGCCAGTGAGTGTTCTAATTATTGAATGGCTTTTATAGCCCCATTACTTATAATCACTTTTGGTCTACAGCTGGGAGGCCAGGATGGAGCAGAGCGAAGTAATATAGCACAAAATGTTACCATTTGTTATCTGCTCCTGGGATTAGGGTTATGCCAGCAACAGGAGTTTAGATGCTTGATGTTGTGTTAATCTTTTTTGTTTGTTTGTTTAATGCACCAAAAAACCCCAACATTATTGGATGCTTCTGTTCCGAACAGGGTGACTGCATCCGAGCAGTTATCAATATATGTTGAGTATGATGGGGTTTTGTTTTTTTGACTGATGGAGGAATATGTGTTTTGATTTTGCTGTATCAGTTGTGTTTGATGGTTACGTTGGCTGCAAACGACCCACCCTGTGATCGTTTTGGCGAAGAGCAGGATATAAATTTCAAAAAACAAATTAAATGGTATGTGGTCACCTGAAGCTTTCCACTTCACAAGGGAAACCGTTCTTAGCAATACCCAACAAATAAAATTCTAAAGGGTGCCATTTGCTCAAGCAGGAACAGCATGTATGAATTTTCCTTCCTGCACCAGAACGTTTGCAGTGGCCTGAATCTGTACAGATCGCTACTGTGAGACCTCTTAACTCACGGAGCGCCTCATTTCCTATATGTTCTCTTGCAGGGTTTCCCATTCAGTCCTAATATGGACTCACAGTGGTGATGTTTCTCATCGCCAAGTACCAAGGTGCAATGGCATGTAGAGAGGAGTCCCCCTCAGGTTTAAGTCATTTCCTCTGGAGTTGTGCAGTTTTCGGTTGGGATGTCTTTATATGAACAAGCATGTCTCGATTAGGTTGTTTTAAAATTATACATTGGGAGAGTACCTTTTGGGGACATCGGATTTGGAGAAAGCAATGGGGAAATACTGAAGGAAGTAGTCTTCTGGAGCTCTTTTGGACTTTAAAATTCAAACCAATGTTGTGAAATTATATATGGAAGGTTATTGGGAGCCAGTACTGAACCTTGTGTGCATGTGTCAGACAAACATCACTGCAGCATCCTGCAGCGTCATCTGGTGCTACTTACACCTAGTAAATAACTGTATACTCAGAAGAAAGCCACACTGAGTTCTGTGGGCCTTACTCCCAGGTAAGCTTGAGTGGGGATGTAGTGTTTTATCTAAGCAGCCAGGGCTCCTTGGGATGACAAGATCTTTTTGCACAAGGTCAGTGAGGACCATTTGCTTTTTAAAGTTCTCCCATATATACAGAACTCCCTGTGCGCCTTTCGGACTGTATCTTTAGGTTTTCCCCTCAGTGTCAAATAAGTGGGGTCAAATAACTGTTGTTTATTTTTTATAATACATGGAAGATGGATCTCCCTCGGGATGTTCTGGACTCTCCTTCCTTGGAAGTTTCTAAGCAGAGGGTGGATGGCCATCTGTCGTGGATGCTTTAGCTGAGATTCCTACATTGCAGGGAGTTGCACTAGAATAGGCTTCCTCAAACTTGGCCCTCCAGGTGTTTTGAGACTACAGTTCCTATCACCCCTGACCACTGGTCCTGCTAGCTAGGGATCATGGGAGTTGCAGGCCAAAAACATCTGGAGGGCCGAGGTTGAGGAAGCCTGCACTAGAAAGTTGGCCCTTGGAGTCCCTTCCAGTGCCATCATTCTATGTGTTTTTCTGCTTCAACAATATTTCCTTACGGGCAGAATCCGAGACCAGGGAGAAGAGTCGGTGGAAGAAGATTGGAAAAAGTTTAAAGACTATTTACAGAAATGTTGCAAAATTAATGAATGTTAGAATGATGTTGGATAGAAACTAAGTGGTTTTTAGCTGTAATGTTATAAGGGAATATGAAAAAATGGATTATTAATAGGTAAAAATTTAATGTCACAATATTTTATGATTAAAGACTAGGATATACAAAGAGGGGAGGGATTTGCTGAACTAACAAACTGAACTGGAATACAAAAAAGGGAGGCGTGAGGAGGTCCGGGAAATAAGCAAATGAAAGATAAGTAATGGAAAGAATGAATTGTTTTTAACCATTTTTATTTTGTATTTTTCTTTTTTCTTTTTTTCTTTTGTAATATTTTGAAAATCTTAATAAATATCTTATAAAAAAACAACAACAACAATATTTCCTTACGTTCCTATCATTTTATGTAATTGTATTTTGTATAAATTATAAAAATTATAAATGAAACACGGTCTGTTTACAAACAAACATTTAAATAGCTACCTTTCTACTGGTAGGATGGGGGGGCATGGGAGTAGCCAGAATTTTTGTTAGGGAGGGCAGAACCTCAAATTTTTATTGATTTGTATTTTTACTTATTGGGGGAGGAGAAACTGCCCTCTCTTGGCTACGCCCATGGGGGGCACAAGAAGGAAACAAGGTCGGAAGGGGGCCATGGTTGGGAAAAGTTTGGGAAACACTGATGTAATGTATTCCAGATGGGATTAATCTTGAAGTTTGCTGCCTTCTGATTTAGCAACATCTTTCACTTTTCTTTGAAGAAAGATCCCATCTGGAGTGTTGCCAGTGCATGATGTTCTGTATTAGCTTCCAGTAGCCTTCTAGATATAATTATAAAGATGCTGGTTTAGACTTACAAAGCCACAAATTGCTTGACCCCTGCAGGACTACCTCTCTCCATGTGTTCCATTGCGCTCTCTCTCTCTCTCTCTCAAAATCCTCTTTCATTAGCTTACATTGTGCAACAAATCTGTGAGTTCCATTGGGTGAGGTAGGGAGCATGCCTTGCTCAAGGTAATTAAAGTAGATTAATAGTTGAAGAGGCATTTGAGCTTGAGTTCCCTACATTCATACCATTTCCTAGCTTCATCAAGGCAACTATGTAGTACTCAAGTGTACAGCGTATCAGCAGTTAGGAGAAATAGCTTTTCATAAAATGGTTTAAGCCAAATGGATGATTAGGGTTTTTGGTAGTTATCTTTTGCTTTGCATTCTCAGAGGTGTTCAGTCCACCTGCACCTAAAAGCATCATCATCATCATTATTTTTTAAGCATTTGACAAGGTTAGCATGCAAATTTATTACTCTCAATGAATAAGAATATTCTTATATTCCACTACCAAGAAGGCCCTCTGCCTGGTTCCTTGTAACCTCACAGTGAGGGAAACACCAGAAGGCCCTGGATTCTGGACCACAATGTCCAGGCTGGATGATTAGTATAGAGACGCTCCTTCAGGTATACAGAGCCAAGACTGACCTAGAATTGTTATTTTCCCTTTGACAAAAAAATAACTAAGCATTAACATTTTAATTCCTGGGGGGGGGGGGGGGTCAGGGAATATGTGCACACATATATTTACTGTATTTGTCGCCTAGTTTTGTAGACTGCCCTTCATCACTTATTATAGTGATCTCAGATTGGTTTCCAGAATGTCCTGAAACAAACAACAGTTACAAAATATACAACCTGATAAAACAGTGACTGAAACTAATTAAGAAATATAAGTGCCTTGGCTTTCACCCTTGGGCACAATACTTGAGACTCTTGGCTCCAGGAAACCCAAAAGCTTTATTCCATAAGTCAGCACAGAGTCTCAGCATTAGCTCAGAATACAAGATGTACTGCTCAAAGATCCATTTGCAAAGTTCTAAGATGCAGAGCTAGGGTGGATTAAACCACAGAGCCTAGGACTTGCCGATTGGAAGGTCAGTGGTTCGAATCCCCGCGACGGGGTGAGCTCCTGTTGCTTGGTCCCTGCTCCTGCCAACCAGTTCGAAAGCACTTCAGAGTGCAAGTAGATAAATAGGTACCGCTCCGGCGGGAAGGTAAACAGCGTTTCTGTGCGCTGCTCTGGTTCGCCAGAAGCGGCTTAGTCATGCTGGTCACATGACCCGGAAGCTGTACGCTGGCTCCCTCTGCCAGTAAAGTGAGATGAGCGCCGCAACCCCAGAGTCGGTCACGACTGGACCTAATGGTCAGGGGTCCCTTTACCTTTAAGATGCAGAGCTAGGCATGAGTTTAAGTGCTTCTGCCATGTTGGTGTGGCTGCTGGGGCTGTTTGTGACAGTGCAGACAATCATAATGGGCCCAATTCTCTTGACGTTCCCTTCTCCTCCAGTTCACCAGGCTCTGCCAATCGGCCAACTGCCTCTTCAGCTACCCTGAGAAACTTTGGAGGTGGGATAGGACTCAACCAACTCCTCTTGCTAGAATGTCTGACCATGGCAGGCTGGAAATAGATAACCTTCTCTATCGTTTTTGTATGATTCTATGTTTTATATGCTGTGGCTTCTGGGTGGCTTCATTTTTCAGTAGAATTTTGTCCTGCAGCCTTGAATGCCATTTGGCATCGTGGCGGCATATAAATCTTTAAACCAATTAAATCGTAGAATCTGTCCATAACCTTCAGTTGGAGATGATTCAAACTGCTACTGGAAAGTAGTTTATTGCAATGACAGGATTGAACGGAGGCTTCAGACAGGAAAACTGCTGCTCAACCTATATAGGCTTAGGGCTTCAGTTCTTGCAATCTGACCATCCACTGTTTTGAGTTCATTATGGTTCTGGAACATAGAATCATAGAATAGCAGACCTGGAAGGGACCACGAGGGCCATCTAGTCCAACTCCCTGCAATGCAGGGATATTTTGCTGAACAGAGGCCCTGAGATTAAGAGTCTTATGCTCTCATGCTCTACCAACTGAGTTCCTCTCATTTGCTTGTGAGGAGGGGCTTGTCAGCTAGGGAATTTACAGTGGCAGTGCAGCGTTAGTAGCAAGTTGTTCTGTTATGAGAAGACCCAGGTGTCTTCTGCCCATAGCCACATAGGAGCCACTCTTCTGTAATGTTATTCTGCGCTGCTGGGAGCAGTATGTGAATGGTGGAATCATGTGAGTCTTTCCTAAACAATGGAAAGGCCCAAGCAGTGTGCCACAGCCACATATTTACGTCTTTTACTGAAAACCCACAGTGGGAAAGGATGTCATCAACAGATAGTTCAGTTGATAGCTCAGATAGCTCAGACTCAACAGATAGCTCAGACTCTTAACCTCAGGGTCATGGGTTTGAGCCCCACGTTGGACAAAAAGATTCCTGCATTGCAGGAGGTTGGACTAGATCAAGGTTTCCCAAACTTAGGGTTCTTGGACTACATTTCCCATCATCCCTGACCATTGGTCCTGCTACCTAGGGATGATGGGAATTGTAGTCCCCCCCCAAAAAAAAACAGCTGGAGACCTAACTCTGGGAAACCCTGGACTAGAAAATCCTTGTGGTCCCTTTCAACTCTACAATTCTATGAAAGGTAGCTCCCATGTGGCTGTGACGGGGGTGGGGGGGTGGAAGGGCACCCCGTTCCATTTAATGCAAAGCAAATGTACTTATTTTCACTGGAAAATTCTTGGAGCACGTACAGTGAAACTGGAATGGGGGTGGCGGTGGGATTTGCAAAGGTATCTTAAATCCTGTGGGAGTTTGCATTAGTGGAACAATTTCATTTCAGCTTAATTATTTCGCGTGCCTGGAGAATGAATTTGCTGGGCCCTTGTGGGACTCTTGGAAGTGTAAAAATAGATGAGTATGTGACAAAGAGAAGTGTTGCTTAATTGTTCCCCCTCCCTCCTTTTTTGGGAGGGGATTGACTGATCCCATGCCCTGCTAGGAGCTCATTAGTGGGAATTCAACAGGACTAATAAAAATGTCTCTTTCGCAAATCCCAGAACAGTGATTAGTCCTGGAAGTCTCTAATGGAGTTCTGTTCCTATAGAAAAACTTAGAAGATCCTTGATTTTTTTTTAATTAAGTGTTTCAAATTCATATTTTTAACTACAGCACATTAAGTCCCTGCTGGTCTATGACCAAAATAACTAATGAGTACATTTATTGATGTATATGATTATGAACATAGAAGAAGAAGCTATATGTGATTTATATCCTGCATAAATTGTGTGTGCTGATACTGCACAATTTCGCCTTTGACTATTTCACCTACTTGTACAAACATCTCATGACAGTGTAATATATTTGACTTAAAAGAAGCCTATACATTCTTCTTGGTCACCAGAAAAACTGAGATGCAATTGCAGCTTAGATATTGGGGACTATTAAATCAAGAAACCCATTGCTTGGTTAGGATACCGTTAATATGTGCGGACTGCTATTAGTTTATCAGACTGGTGTTGGAAACGACTTGTTAGGAAGCGTAGCCAATTCTTCAGCTTGTAATCTTTCAAACTTTCACTAGAAATGTTACTATTTCAACCCACTGGGTAGATTTGGTCATAATGGGTGGTATTCAGCTAAGTTTAGACACACTGAAATTAATGAACATGACTAAACTAGGGTCATTGATTTCAGTAGGTCTCCCTGAATAGAACTTAGCGGTTTAGTGTACACCTAAGTGTACACCTTTGCCTTTCCTCTTTCATTTGTGTCCTGGTTTTGGTGCTTTGTTCTTGGTTCATTTACACCAGAGTTTTGTCTCAAATGGGGAGCTCTGGCTTAATGTCTGCTCATCTAGGACAGTGTTTCCCAACCTTGCATCTCAGGCAGTTTTTGGACTACAGTTCATATCATCCCTGACCACTGGTCCTGCTAACCTGGGATGATGGGAGTTGTAGTCCAAAAACAGCTGGAGATCCAAGGTTGGGAAGCACTCATCTAGGATTTGAAACCCAGAGGCTTGTTTGAGTTACAGCAGTGGATGTTTAGACTTTACCCACACCTAGTTGCTGTGGAGGTTGCAAATGCTAGTTTATTTGAGTATTTCCCAACTAAAGACCAGGCAGCTCTGCTATGCTAATCTTCGCGGTTCAGCCTTCCTTTTTACCCAAGCCTTGGGCTGTGTAGAAGAAGAAATGCTCTCCCTTTTAAAATATTTTTCCCCATCATCATTTTGTCTATGTCATTTTTCTCCCGGTGCAGAAAATATATGTGCTATTGCCAGGAGAGAGGGTGATAATCCCTTTAGCACCAGCAGGAAGGAAGAGGGGTTGTAAAGCCAGGGAGATTTCATGTTTGCAGCAAGTTATTTTTGGTAATTAGCCATTTACAGAAAACGCACATGAAAGCAGCGTACCATAATTCAGAGGAACTGCAGATTGCAAGTCTAATGTTAGCTAGAGCTGGCAATGTTAATCCCTTCTCTGCTCAACTTGTGATTTCTTTCTTTTTCTTGCAGGAAGTCGTCTGAACAAAGATCTGAGACATTATCTCAACCAGAGGTTTCAGAAAGGATCTCCAGATCACGAGCTGCAACAGACTATTAGAGATAACCTTTATCGCCACGCTGTGCCTTGTAAGTCACTAACTATTCATCTAGTGAATTTAGTATAATAAAACTAAAGACAAACAAACCCTTTGGTACTAACTTTTTGATGACAGCCAATGGGGCTGCTGTGTGGAGACCTGGGGTTTTTTGGTTTAATTTTCTTACTAGGAGGAGATGCTTGCTTCTGGTGGTGGTTGAGAAAATGCTGGATTTGCTTTGTCACCAGTTGCACAGAGTGCTTGGATGGAGAAGGTTAAGAAATTAAGGAGCAACAGCCTAGTGGTTAATGCACATGGTTTGCCTATAGGAGGTCCCAAATTAAATCCCTGACATCACCTGTATAAAAGATCAAGTTGCAGGTGGTGAGAAGGACCTTTGCGTTAAACCATGGAAGGCTACTGATGACAGTGGGCTAGATGGAACAATTACCTGGCAGCTTCAAATGTTCCATGGTGAATGTGGATCAATGAAGAGAGCTTCATAAGTTCCTGTTAACAATATGAAAAACCTTGGTTTTGACCTAAAAGCTGCCTTTGACTCAAAAGCCGCCTTTCACCCCAAACCAACAATTTGGTTACTTTCTCCCCCAGTATTCTTGGATATCTGTGGAGGGCCCTTCAGTTTGAACCAAAATAAATAAATAAATGTATAAAGGCAGGATCACTGCCCTGCAAATTGGAAGCTTCTCAATACTTAATCCTGACTCTTTTGCAAAGTGTTGTATCGCCTTTCTCTTGACAGGCCAGCTTTTACGGAGTTGGTGTTAAACTTTAGTCCATCTTCCTGACGTTTCCTTACCTGCTAATGTTCATGTTTTATGTGATCTTTCACACAGCTTAAAAGCCACTTCTGGGAGTGTTGCAGAATCTAGCATAGGTTTAGTGCTCATCACTGTTTTAATTGTTTCCAGAAAAAGACAAATCCGTTTGCGACCTCGTCAACTCAGAAAAATGCAGGAGTTTTGTGTTGTAACTTTCCCACGGTTTTCATGATCTGTCGCTCATGTGACACAGTTTGGGGTGGTATCCTGGCATACAGTTCTTTCCTGCCCTTTAAAATTCAGCGTGATGTGGTAGTACAGTGGTATCTTGGGTTACGAACTTAATTTGTTCCGGAGGTCCGTTCTTAACCCGAAACCGTTCTTACCCTGAGGTGCGTTTTCGCTAATGGGGCCTGCCGCTGCGCTGCCGGCGTGCGATTTCTGTTCTCATCCTGGGGCAAAGTTTGTAACCTGAGGTACCACTTCCGGGTTAGCAGAGTTTGTAACCCGAAGTGTTTGTAACCCGAGGTGTTTGTAACCCGATGTACCACTGTATATTGATTTTAAAGGGACCGTTCCATAATGCAACAGGTACTGCAATGTAGAAGGAATGTTATAACAAAAAAAAACCCCTGTTACAATAAAGCCCCACACCTGAATGCAGCCATATTACTTGCACAAGCAGAATGACATATCTTCCCACAATGCAAGTTGCTCACCCTTTCCTCCCCTCACATGCCTCTGTACCCACCAAATCTGCTCCAGAGGGAGCCCCCAGAGTACCGTATTTTTCCATGTATAACACGCCCCCTATTTTGGGGGACTCCAAATTAAGAAAATGGGGGGATTGCTCAGACTTGTTCAGCTTTTTTGGGCGGGGGGGGGGGATTGCCCAGGGTTGTTGAGCTTTTTGGGGGAGGGATTGCCGAAAATCTCTCACCCACACACCTCGTCAAAGCAACCAATCATCGGTCCGCTCGTCGCCGGCAGCCACCAATCGCCCGCCCAATTGCCGCAGTGACAGCCAATCGACACCATCCCTTGACGCAGCCACCAATCTCCCACCCAATCACCACTGACAATCTCCTGCTTGCCGCACCAACCAATCCCCAGTCCACCCTATGCACTATCCGTGTATAAAACAGCCCCCAATTTTTCACATTATTTTATAATTCAAAAACCTCGTCTTATACACAGGAAAGTACGGTATATTTTGGGGAGCACATCAAAGAGGGGAGGCAGAAAAAGGAGCAGAATTCCATTGCATGAACAGAAGCACTCCACTCATGCAATTACTTTCGTAGCATACAACCCAATTAATTTTTTAAAAACTTGTTACATGTTTCAGGCTTTTATATGAATTGGGTATTTTTATCGTATTCTAAATGTGTTACTTTCCTTACGCCTTTTTAAAGGCAACATGGGCTACACATTTTTTTACCAAAACAAGACGCTGAATTGTTTTCATGTGGTCAGCTGTACTTAGTGTCAGATTTTGAGGGTCTGAAGAACTTTTGCTTTAGGGAGCCGTGTGCCCCTTGAACCCCCTGTAACTGCAGCTTGTTGCAGCCGACTTTCTTGCTGCATCATCTTCCTCTTCTTTACAGTTCCAGTTTCAGAAACGACGAATAAAGCAAAACGAGCCTAAGTTCTGTTGGAGCATTTTTCTGCGTTGCCAAGGTTACGTTTTGAAACGCTCTCGACTTGAATCTTTTCTCTGATTTATTGGACTTGACTGTGAGCTAAACTACTTTGCTTGCTTTTTAATCTCACCCAAGGCCTTGATTATAGAATTGGGTGTGTATTTGGGGGGGGGGGGGAGGGGGTGTTTAGCAGGGAGATGTTGTTTTTTTTAATATACATTTTGCAATTCTATTTTTAATGAAAGGAAAGGGAGTGGTGACACTGCGAATGGGAGACAATTCTCTTCTTGCATTAAAATGAACATCTATATTCATGCCTCGCAATTATATAACCGACAGACAAACCTAGAAGGGGGAGTCGGTTGTTATGCAATACTTACCTTTGTAGAGCAGTTAGCTGAATAGCATTCTCTCTCCTCCTCCTCCCCCTCCGCCCTGGCGGTTTTTCTGCAAAGGAGCTTTCCTATGGGCTTTGGATGTGATAAAAATGTACAGGCTTGAAACTGAATGAAGCTACTGTATGTATGGCTGTTTGGTACTTGGAAGTGGTGAAGTGGGGGAGGGCAAGGGGAGGGAGGAGATTTTTCCAGGGCTGAAGATTAATCTGGCTGCTGCATACTAATATTTTTTTATTCCTCGATGCACGTGATGAGAAAATCCAGTGCTCTGGGCCAATCTCTGTTGCTAATGGATTATGAAGTCTTGTATTTTGAAAATGGAATTCCCTGCTGATTATGTGGTAAACATGTTAAAGGCTCACAAGGTCACTCAAACTGAGCATGCCTTGACTGCCTGCTGATCCTTATTGCTGCAACCAGAGGACTATGCTGAACGGACGACTAATAGCCCAAAATGCGTAAAATGGGTCCTTTCCTCTACGTCCACCCCCCCCCCCAGTCATTTGAAATCCTCAAAATTCGGCTCTAAGTAGTGCAGTTGCATGTTACATTGCAAAACCAAACTAAGTCACAAATCAATAAAATCACATGTGTAGCAGGGGAGAAGGGCTGGCTGACCACCACAGAAATGCTCGTGGAACAATAGCCGTTTTCAAAATGTGCAGCTCACGGCATTGATCAACAACCCCCGCTGCCTTTTTCTGAATTAGGAAGGAGCCGCCATACTTAAGAAAAACAGCCACGGCCAAAACTGAGCAGCCACAGGCAGCTTTACAGTTCTTGCAGTGATCAATTGGCTTTCTTTAGCTGTGGTAGAGGAACAGTCTAATAGCCGGCCTAGCTTGATATATTCCAGCCTTTAAAAACTGCTCCCAGAACTTACAAAGAAAAATGCAGCAAAATCAACTAGTTCTTTTTTTTAAATGCAGCTGAGTTGCATCTCTACATCTGGGGAAATGACTTAAAAGCATATGTTACTGTGTTTAAATCAAGTGTGAAAAATGGCAAAGGAAAGACAAATGGGCACTTTCTGAAACAAGACGATACCACACCAGCCTATCTGCAGTTAAGCCCCAAATGAGGTGTCGTTTTGTTGCTAAGGTGTAGAAGAGCTTATACAGTGGTACCTTGGGTTAAGAACTTAATTCGTTCTGGAGGTCCGTTCTTAACCTGAAACTGTTCTTAACCTGAGACACCACTTTAGCTAATGGGGCCTACCGCTGCTGCCGCACAGCCACCACACAATTTCTGTTCTTATCCTGAAGCAAATTTCTTAACCCGAGGTACTATTTCTGGGTTAGCGGAGTCTGTAACCTGAAGCGCCTGTAACCTGAAGCGCCTGTAACCCGAGGTACCACTGTAGATTCACCTGTGTTGCCATTTTGCAATCTGACTGAGGGCACGAAACAGAAGGCCCTTTTAGTACAGATTCTCTCACGCAGGACTTCCGGGGTGGCGCCATCGGTAATGGCGGACTCCCTCTGATCCGGAGGGACTGGCTCCACGGAAAACGGGTCTGTTCCGCTACGGCGAAGTGGGGACCCTTCAAAAATCACAGGTGGAGGAAGCCTGTGACCATGGGACTCGGCAGGCACCTTTTGCGCCCCCCCAATCCGTAAAGGAACCCAACTACGGGCTCCGGAGCGAAGAGGGGCTAGTGGCGCGGTGCTGAGAGTCAACTGTTTCTTCCGTGGAGCGAAGCCGCACAGCCGTTGCCGGAGAGCGCTACCTTTTTCCTGGGACAATTTGGCTACAAAAACAACTACCCGTGAGCAGATCAAATTTGGACAATTGGACTTTAAACAACGTGAGTAGAAGGGAAAATTGGATTAGGAAATTCTCCTTAATTTGGCACTGAAGCGGGAAGGTCTAAACAGGAAGTCAGCCTTCCGTTTCTTGTAGATAGATTAAAGCAAAGACATGGCAAACTAGAGTTCAGAAAATCGTTTGTAAAGGATCAACTTTCACCATTTAAAACTACTGAACCCCCTTCGGAAGCAGGAAAAGAGGGGGGATTTTTTTCGGATGGTTTAAACTTGCAGGAGAGAGTGTAAAGAAAAGTAATTTTCCACCGTCTTGAACCTGGGAGCGGGATGTCAGGACAGACGTTTTTGGGAAGTTCATTGACTATAGATAAATGTTTTTGACAGATAGTTAAAAGAAGAGAAACATAGTGATTCCATTGTTCTCTTTCGCATCTTAAGGGAACAAATACTGACAAAATATCTGAAAAAGGAAACTTGGTTGTTAGATCTGTTGTTAAAAAAAAGAAAAAGAAAAGAGATTGATACAAATAGAAGTTCTTCCCCTAGAGGGAGCTTGTGAAACTGTTATTAAACTTGAACTGGGGAGCTTCGCAGCTGCAAACAGATTAAGATCGTGGGAACAGACTTCTGACCTTGCATAACAATGTACTCAGAGGCTCTGGTGCGTGCTTTCTGTAAGACAAGTGCTTTATTGGAACAGTTACATGAGAAGACGGATTTGATGACTGTGGCGATTAGAAATTTTGGACAGGTAGTGGGTATCTATATAGAACCCACCCAGGAATCAACTCAGGAGTGTGCTCTGACAGATCAGATGAGGGAGGAGATTGTTGTTGGACCTCGGGTGGCAGAGATGGAGGGAGCTGTGGCCCAGCAGGAACATGAGTTGTTGGATTTGACAAATGAACTTGGAAAAAGCCAGATTTGGAGAGATAGAGTTTTGTTGGGCTTGGAGATGGGGGGCTGGATAGACCCCCCTATGCAGGGATGTCTTGACTTTTCAAGTCTGGCAATGGGCCGTGAGGAGTTTCGGGTTGTGGGGGTCCTCAACTTTGGAGGGACTTTGAAACATGCTTTTAAATACCATATGGAGTTCAGTGTGGATTATGGAAAAGGGGCTGATCTGTCGAGAAGAGACAAAAATACTGTCATGTTGGAGTTTCCACGAGTGAAAGGACCAGGAGACAAAGTAAACTACAGGTATAAATATGAAGAAGATCTGCGAAAGGGACATGGAAGAGACTTAAGGGCCTCGGATATAAGGTTACCAGGTTAATGAACTAGATGGATGGGACAGAAAGGGCTGACAAAACCCGGGACCAGGAGGAAGAGATGTTGGATGAAGATTGGAAGAAAGTTTTTTAAAAAATTTTTATTTAGGATTGTTTTGTAAAATTTATTAGAGTATTAGAAAAATGTTGGAACGAAACTATTTGGCTTTAGCAGAAATGTTAAAAAGAACTATGCAAGAATATGTTATGGTTATGAGAAATTGGTATAAATAAGATTTAAGTTTTAAGTTCTAGGGTCTTTTATAGTAAAATAAGGTTAAAATAGATTAAGGTAATTTAATGACAGAATATTATGAAAAATGGGAAGGATTTGCTGTTATAATTAATAACTGGAATACAAAAAAGGGAGGTGTGAGGAGGTTGATGAAATAAGGCAATGACAGTTAAGGATTTGGGAATATTGGATCTGTTTTTAAATGTTTGTGGTTTACTTTTGTTTTTTGGATTTTGATGTGTTTTGTCTTTGTTTCTTTTATTTTTACTGATTTGTATTGTTTGACTGCTGTTTGCTTTTCCCTTGTTTTTTTTTCTGTCTCTTTGTTTTTTCTGTAACTTTAAAATGCTTAATAAATATCATTTAAAAAAAAAAACAGATTCTCTCACGCAGGTGCTGCTAGATTTTCATTATATTGGTTTTATTAGATTTGTGTACTCGATTTTTGACTACAATGAGTGAGAAATTATCCAAAGGAGTGAAAATGGTGAGAGGTGGTACTTAGGGTGATATAAATGTAGGGGAAATAGAAAAGGTTAAAAACAGAGGGATTCTAGTGGAAAGTCGAAAACAGAAGTAAAGAGAACTGCAGTGGAGTGGAAGAGTGAACTTAGTGTGCAATGGATAGATAAATATAGATACAGTGGTACCTCGGGTTACAGATGCTTCAGGTTACAGACTCCGCTAACCCAGAAATAATACCTCGGGTTAAGAACTTTGCTTCAGGATGAGAACAGAAATCGTGTGGCAGTGGTGCAGTGGCAACAGGAGGCCCCATTAGCTAAAGTGGTACCTCAGGTTAAGAACAGTTTCTGATTAAGGATGGACCTCCAGAACGAATTAAGTTCTTAACCTGAGGTACCACTGTAAAAGCCTTACTGGAGAAGTGTCTGTAGGATCAGACTGCAACTAGGCCAGTGGTGAGTCTATTAATTATTTGAGACTATTCAGATTTCCAGTATGCATATTCTATGCAGATAGATTCATCTGCTTTCCAAGTGGTGTCGTGTGCAGTGAAATCCAACATGGTGGTTCCCATAGGAAGGCTGTATGCTCAGATGAACTCTGGGTACCATTATAATCTATGTCGTTGGTAGCATCTTAAAAAGCAGAGACATCACCTTGCCAACAAAGGTCCGTATAGTTAAAGCTATGGTTTTCCCAGTAGTGATGTATGGAAGTGAGAGCTGGACCATAAAGAAGACTGATCGCCAAAGAATTGATGCTTTTGAATTACGGTGCTGGAGGAGACTCTTGAGAGTCCCATGGACTGCAAGAAGTTCAAACCTATCCATTCTTAAGGAAATCAGCCCTGAGTGCTCACTGGAAGGACAGATCCTGAAGCTGAGACTCCAATACTTTGGCCACCTCATGAGAAGAGAAGACTTCCTGGAAAAGACCCTGATGTTGGGAAAGATGGAGGGCACAAAGAGAAGGGGATGGCAGAGGACAAGATGGTTGGACAGTGTTCTCGAAGCTACCAGCATGAGTTTGACCAAACTGTGGGAGGCAGTGGAAGACAGGAGTGGCTGCTGTGCTCTGGTCCATGGGGTCACGAAGAGTCAGACACGACTGAACGACTAAACAACAACAAAGTTTCCCTAAAATGCTTGCTGCAATTCTATCAATTTGTGCTGCAGTGCTGAGCTAAAACTGGTTCATAAGTTCAAAATGTGAACTACTTTCTTTCTTTTTTGAAAATAAGAATCTTTATAAGTTTTATATCCTGTTGGTTTCACCCAACTATTTTTTTTTGCCTTTAGCAGCCACCCACATTATATTTTTCAGCCTAGCAAACCATTTCAGGTTTAATTTTTTGTTATGTTTTGGGGGAGGGGGAAACCCATCTGCTGACCAGCATCATTGAAGAGCAGCTTCAAAGTGGCCAGAGATTAAGAGAATACAACAAAAATCAGAGCGAACACTTCCCTGAAGTTCATCTCGAAAGTTTTTCTTTATCACTTGCCAGGCAGCGTTCCAGTAAGTAGTGTGGGAAGATGGCTGATGGTTTTAGATGCCTTTGTTTCTTTATTAATTCCCAGTGCTCTTCAGTTTGCTCCCATAATTACGACATGCAAAGGGCTTCCAAAGGGCTTTGTCCTCATTGTGAGGAATCTGCAGTGGGTATTCAAGTGGTCCTAAAAGGTATTGAGACTTGAAAGCCGGTGGCCAAGAGGGAAGAAATTGCAGCTTAATGCTGAGTTATTAGTGCTCTTTACAATCTCAGACATAAGAAAGATATGCATCTCAAATGTAATATTCCGTCAGCAGAAAACAGTGGCATGCTCTCTTGATTGAATTCTAAGCACCCAGAGGGAGTGGGAGCTTTTCTTTTTCTTTTTTAGCTGTCTCCCAAAGCCTAATCATGGAGTTCCATCAAGGGAACATGGAATGGATTAAAGCAGGGGTAGGCAACCTAAGACCCATGGGCTGGATGCGGCCCAATCGCCTTCTCAATCCGGCCCACGGTCAGCATGTTTTTACATGAGTAGAATGTGTCTTTTTATTTAAAATGCATCTCTGGGTTATTTGTGGGGCATAGGAATTTGTTCATTTTTTCCTTCAAAATATAGTCCAGCCCACCACATGGTCTGTGGGATGGTGGACTGGCCCACGGCTGAAAAAGGTTGCTGGGTTAAAGCTTCATATAGCCATCTTAGGGAAAAGTTTTTTTATGAGATGGAGCTCAGGAGCAGTTTAGAAGTAAAAGAAAGTATGATAGCTTAGCAAAGATCAGCAGCTGGTGATGGACCCTTTTATGCAGTTGGTTTCCAGTGTTGTCATGCTGTTTGCCTTCCAAAAACTTATAACTCTCCCTCCACAAACACCTACCTCTGCATCTTCTCCCGTAGCTTATGTTAGCTTGGATACAGCCATACCTTGGAATTCAAATGCCTTGTGAGTCAAATGTTTTGGCTCCTGAACGCCGCAAACCCGGAAGTGAGTGTTCCGGTTTGCAAACGTTCTTTGGAACCCGAACGTCCAATGCGGGTTCCGCAGGTTCCTACAGCCAATCGAAAGCCGCACCTTAGTTTCTGAACGTTTTGGAAATCAAACGGACTTCCAGAACGGATTCCATTTGACATCCAAGGTACGACTGTAATGTATTTCCATAGTTCCATACTTAGTTCGTTGGCATAGTTAGCCCCATTGATCTCATTGGAACCCGATGTCACATCAAAATACTTAGAGCTGAACTTTAGTCAATGTATCCAAACAGGATTTGGGTGGGAGGGTGGTTTCTGCACACCACATCCAAAACCCAGTGTTAGGTTATAATATTGCCTAATGAATGTCAGCTTGCTCATGTACTTTCTCCATTTGTTTTAATACTGCCTCCCAGTTTCTCACAGTTTAATAATGTGGTCAGCACGCTATTAAAGTTTTCTCCATTGTCATATGGTTAGGAATTTACGAGCTGTTCCAGATTGAAAGAAAGTACTTCAGTTGCTTGATTCCTTAAGTTTTATGGCTGAACTGAACATTAGTTGCCCTGGTTCAAGAGAATATTGCGAGTGTGTATGAAAGAGAGAGAGGGAGAGAGAGGTCCAGCTGCTAAAAATCAATTAGCACATAAAGCAAATATTTTCGGTTCTGCTTCTGTTAAAGGTGAAAATAAATCTCTCTGCTTAAGTCATAACACTCTGGAAATATCCATAATCAAAGACTTGTCCTCCTTGAATAATTACGGCCTTGAGTTATGAAGTCAAGATTGCTGGGAAGTTGCCAGAGCAGATTTGTTTAAGAATGGAGAGGAGGAGGGAGGGGGGGTTCCTCCTCTGATAGCCTTTTAAGAATTGCAATGTCCCGCGATGCACTTAATTAGTGATTTAAGAAGAGACACATCTGTTTCAGCGAGAATCGTGAAAATTATTATTATTTGAGTGGGAATGCATAATAAATGGCCCTTGAAGGGCTAATGCATCTTGAAAATGAGACGTATATTGTAAAATGATCAGGTAGATATTGGCCTGGTTTGCATGCAGATCTAAACTGTTCTGTAGCCTCCGTGCTTGGGTGTCCCTCTGCCCCTGCTCTGGCACAGCAAAAAGAAGCTTTTTGCGTTCGGTAAACCATGGTTACAGATATGTCTGAATCCTGACAAAGGCCTTATTTGCACGATACAGTAAGACAAACTAATGCTTACCAGGACCGCATAGGCTCTCAGAAAGGAGGTCGAAAACCAGGCCAAGCAGTGGTCAGCGCCAGTGCTCCCCCCCCCAAAAAAATAGGTGCCGGTACTCACCATTAGGGACGCGGGTGGCGCTGTGGGTTAAACCACAGAGCCTAGGACTTGCCGATCAGAAGGTTGGTGGTTCGAATCCCCGCAATGGGATGAGCTCCCTTTGCTCGGTCCCTGCTCCTGCCAACCTAGCAGTTCGAAAGCATGTCAAAGTGCAAGTAGATAAATAGGTACCACTCCCGCGGGCAGGTAAACGGCGTTTCCATGTGCTGCTCTGGTTCGCCAGAAGAGGCTTAGTCATGCTGGCCACATGACCTGGAAGCTGTACACCAGCTCCCTCGGCCAGTAAAGCGAGATGATCACTGCAACCCCAGAGTCGTCCGTGACTGGACCTAATGGTCAGGGGTCCCTTTACCTTTTACTCACCATTAAGTTGTTACAGTACATGTTAACATTGCATCTGAATGCAGCCGCTAGAGACATGCATAAATTACTTTGCATCACAGGCCGCAGATATTGAGCTCGCTCAACCTTGTAAATAAGCTGACAAAAGGAAGTCACCTGCAAATTTATTTACTAGTCTGCTGCGGACTAGCAGAGGAGGGCCCGCTGCATTTCTGCACTTGGTGCAGAGGAGAGGGATTCTGTGCTCTCGCAGCCCATTTGGTTCCTATGCCTTGCAGAGAGGAGGGACAGAGTGCTCCATTCATAGAGTGCAAGAAATTTTGCAGCCATAGGTGATTCCTTCCTTCACCACTGCTGCCCCTTCTTACCTCTACCACGGGCTCTGACTGTCCTCAACCTGCCCACTTACCCATTGACTCCTGCTAACACAATGAAAACACTGTGCCTCAGCTGCTCCGCTCTGCTCAACTTCACTCTGAGAAAGGGATTGGGGAGGCTTAGGTGTGGCCGGTACTGCGGCTACATTAGCAAAACAGTTAACAAATAAACAGGTGGGCAGGGAGAGAGGAAGAGCGAGAGCAGGGCAGAAGAAGGGGGCCAGGTATGATTCTAAAGAACCATATGGAAGCCTTGGTGGCTCGATAGGTTTGTGGGCTGGTCAGATGAGATGAGCTAGTTAAGAGGGGTCGGGTCACTAATTTCTCGCTGCCCTTGCTGCCTAAGGAAATTGCATCATTTGCCTCTTGATAATGTTAGCTTTGGCCCTCCTCCCCCAGGAACCCACTTAGCCTCTTGCATAGAATCCCAGATGTTTCCCTGCATGCGGTTCCTTGTTGCCTATGGCTACCAGGTGAGTGCTTCAGTACAAGGATGAGCTCAGCCATAATCCAGGAGCTCGGAGAATGCGAAAAGAACGCCGTTGGCAAACTACATCTCTTATTAACTCTCTTTAGAGGAGTTTGGTTTGTTTCAGCAGCCATGCATGGTGACTTTGATGGGTGTGTGTACACAGCCGTATGCCAGAATAGTTGGTGGCATTAGTTGTTCATTAAAATTATATCCCTGCCCTCTTCCCAGAGGAGCCCAGGGTGGCAAACTGTGTTAAAATAATAATAAAAATAAAAACGCATTGAAAACAATTCCAATGCAGATGTAGACTGCGAAAGATCTCAAATTCAAAGAATTGTTGAAAGAGGAAACTGTAACCTTGGCGGCACATGTCTGTTATTCAAGAGGAAGGGATTCCAAAGGGTAGATGCTGCAGCCACTAAAGGCTCTCAACGAGACCCATAGCCCAACGTTCAAGAAGGCGGTTTCTGCATGTGCTGTAGAGGGAAGGGAGGGGTGGATGGGGCTGGTCAACATGGGAAGGCTGCTATTCTAGGAAAAGGGAAGCTCTTATCCTAAACCTCTGCTACCTTGTGGCTATACTCATTTGTGAGAAAGGCTTTGGGAGTATTCAATGATATGGTGATTTATTGCACAGCCCTAGTGCTAGATTGTATGGTCCCATCCCAGAGTTTCCAGAATTTGATTTCCACTTCTGAATGAATAATTTTTTCTGAAAGCACTCACATATGTCGCTTAATATGCCATTACTTACCAGTCAGTGACTCAGCTGAATGGAGGAACATTCTGCGTGAAGAATACTGTATATGGGATCATATTAGGAAACGGTTTAAAATATTTTTGGGCTGCGTTTTTGTACTCTTACTTTGTAAGTGATGCTGAGACATTTGTGTAAAAGGAGGAATAAGTTTAAACAAGCAAGCAAAACATAAATAAAGAAGGCTATTTGTGCTGTCTGGTCTTTAATTGGTATCTCTCTAGCAAGTCATCGCTCAAATGCCGCAGCATCAGGTAATAAATATGCATGTGTGAATCCTCGCAGAGAGAGGCTTTCTTTCTGCTGCAGGTTCTTCTGCTTGGCGTGCAAGCTCATTTGCTCCTGTGCTTTCCTTGGTGGTTTTGTGTCAAAATCCAGTCCTCTCCACACCCGCAGGAGAAAGAACCCAAGGTGACTGTTAAATATTATCCAGGAGAATGTAAAGTGAGAAGAGAAGGCGAAATACTGACCCTTTAATCTGAAGCGAACCATCTGTGTTTGATTTCCACATCTTGCTGAGTTTTCAGCTAATGTGAATTCACAGTTTGTTTCTCCATTTGGTGCTCCCACATGCTAAGCAAATTGGTTCCAATATGTGCTGATGAAACTCAAGAGAGGTCTGATTGCAGAAGTTATCTTCTGCCTGAGAACATTCGTGTTTCTAGCTTGCCATAAACTTCTTGTTGGTTGGCGATCTGTTGGGAATACCTTTCTCCTTGACTTAACTGCGTGAAGTGAAACTGTAGAGGTCTAAGGTGGAGAACATGAGAACAATTTGCTTACATGTGCTTACGCATCTCCTAAGTTGTCTATGCTGCTGCTGCTGATATTATTATTAATTTATTTCCAGGTTTTCCCCAGCAGACCGAGTTCTTAAAAAAATATCGCAGTGTCCACCTGAAGTATGCTGAGTTGCGTTTTCCCTACTCTTATCAGCTCCCAAGTCTAAGCCCCAGACTCTGTAGCCCTACATTTATAAAGAGAGAGAGTCACTAAATCCTGGTCC
Organism: Podarcis pityusensis; assembly: GCF_964106645.2. NCBI lineage: Eukaryota > Metazoa > Chordata > Lepidosauria > Squamata > Lacertidae > Podarcis > Podarcis pityusensis. The sequence continues at coordinate 101,166,323 of NC_138029.1, forward strand.
TGTTATGAGGTGACATCCATTCCTGAACACGTACTTTTCTAGCTATACCATTCATGTGCCAAACCCACACACTAATGGCACTTAGGGCTGCTTTTTCCAAATATAGCTGCCATATGGAACAGCTGCCATGCAAAGGACGTTTAAAGTGTCTGTGACATGACTCCTTTTTTTGTGTGAGAAGCAGCCCTTAAATAGTATTCTCCCTAGCTGCTCCTCCAGAGACATTCCAGAGCCTGTGTTAGCTTTTGGAACTGTTTCAAGGCTCTTTCTACTTGAACTGGCATTATGTGATAAGAGTTTCTTTCATTCCTGTTGCACCATTGCGTGTGACATGTAAAGCTCCCTGCTGGGCCTGGTGAATTTTGCAGACAGCCAGGCACCTTTTGGAGGGCATGTATGTCGTACTTGGCTGCCAAGCTATAGGGCAGAGCAACTTCTAAGGAAGAGCATGTGCTGCCTCTCATAGGACTTTGGGCCAGTGAGAACCTGCATATGCTTTTGGAGTTGGACAGTCTTCTCTGGCCTATAGCTTGAAAGTCAAGAACAACAAACATGGAGGTGGATTGGCACCCTTAGGAACGTCCTAAGGAACGCCCACCCTGTGGAATGCCCTCCCATCAGATGTCAAGGAGATGAGTAACTACATAACTTTTAGAAGACATCTGAAGGCAGCCCTGTATAGGGAAACCTTTTAGGGTTTAGTGTTTTCATATACAGTCAAACCTCGTTTTGTGGACGGGATTGTTCTGGAGGCCCGTCCGCAAGCCGAAAATTACACATGTCGAAGTGCCGTGTCTGCACACACGCGTGGCGCGATTTAGCGCTTCTGCGCATGCGCAAACGGCGAACCCAGAAGTACCCGTTCCAGTACTTCTGTGTTTGCCGCGGACGTTTGCCGAAGCAGAGGCGGCTGCAGAACGAGGTTTGTATGTGAAAGCCGCCCAGAGTGGCTGGGGCAAACCAAATAATAATAATAATAATAATAATAATAATAATAATAGAAATATTATTATTATATTATTAAGGGAAGTCAGGAATTCCAGGCAAATGGTCACATGAAGTGGGCCCATCTCTCCAAGACTTGGAAGCTGATAGGGAGGCATTTAAAACAGGAGAACTGGGAACTTTCCAGGAGAGCCAGATTAAGAAAGTCTGCAGATGAATGTCAGCAGCACCACTTTCGCTAATAATGTGGGTACAAAGTATGCCTTGATTTCCCAAGAGGCTTAGTAAATGAGCCCACAACTAGGCACAGGCAAGTGTGACTCAAACATCAGAAAAGGCAAACCTATAGGGGTCAGATCGGATGAATAAACGAAGCTACCTTAAATTGAGTCAAGCAGTTGGTCCGTGCAACTAGGGTGTCTTTCCTGTCACTTGATCTTTTAGTAGGGCATGTCAGGGATTGAACATGGAAACTTCTACATTCAAATCACGTATTTTACTCATTGAGCTATGGTTACTTTCATGATAAATACAAGCCAACACCCAATTCTCACGGGATGCTAAGAAATGTTGGGAAGCAGGTAGGACCCTCATAGTGGATCCCATATGGTTGGCAGAAGAGGACATGATCTTGCTACAAATTGTCTGTAACCAGGAAAATCAAAGCAATGTTCCAGGGATAGGCAATTCAAGACGTGAAGGTCTTTTTTTTTTTTTTTTTTTAAATCATATTTATTAAAGTTTCCAAAAATATAAAAATACAAAGAAAAAAGAAAAAGAAAAAAAAGATATTTAAAACCTTACTTTCATTGCCTATTTTCTGGGACTCCCCCCCCCCCGACTGTATTCCCCTTTCCTTAATTTGGTTCTACAAGCTCTCACTCCCAATTTGAAGCTTAATTTGTTTAACCCACTATCCAAATTGAATTATACAAATCTTACACCGTCCCACATCATTAACAAGAAAAGAAAAAAGATTTTCCCCAAGATCCACCCCAGTTCCTTCCACGAATTCCCTTTTTTTTAAACACGTCCAATCAAAATAAAATGACATGCGTAAGTTATATAAAAAAATAGAAAATAAGAGATATAAAAAAAATTCAAAAGATTGTTACACAGCCTTTGGATTCCAAATCTCCCCCCCCCCTTCCCCGGTTTGAATTCCCCATGTCCATCAGTCTATACATTATCAGCCTGGAAGTCTCAATTCATGGCCAAATTTCTCCCCAATTCCATCTTGCCGGTTTTCTTTTAATTTATTAATTTTAATGATATTTAACTTCAAGTGTCCAATCTAACAAAGGCCTTTAATTTCCTTGATCTTTACCACTCCTCCCATTGTTCTTTCCGTGTCGTAGTCAGTCCTTTGTTCTTCTTATTCCTCACTTTCTCAGGTTTCTTGTCCTGTTCAGCTGCTAAAACTTTCTAATTCAGAAATCTGGTATCTCTACAGAGGTTTGTTATTCAGGAACAAAAACTTACGTCCAGTCCCTTCCTTTCTTCAATAGAAAATTCTATTGTCTCCTTTAATGTAAATACCTCTGTAGACAAAATACTATTTCAGTTTTGCAGCTTTCCCAGAAGATAACAAGTCCTGTGCAAATCCCGGAGTATTTTTCCACTTACGACCGTTCTTGTAATGTCCCGATACCCCTCTAGGGGGATTATAATAACTTTGTATCCTCTGATCCAAAAGTCAAATTGTTGTTCCTTATTTTCCGACAGTTTGTATCCATATTATAACAAATTGTAACAAAATTAACCAGCAAAGTCCTCGTAACAAAGTCCTCTTTATATTCTCCAGCTTTGACAGCTACTTTGACAGCTGTCAAAGTCTCCGTCTCTCTTCACCAGGCTCCACGAATCGCCCCGGTTCCCAGGGGGGGGGTTGCATTTTCCTTCTCACCCTCCACTCTTCTCCTCCAGCACAGTTCTTATAATTTCCCATCGTGGAATTAATGATTTTTATCAGAAATATACTTCCCTTTGGACCTTGGTTACTCAGTCCTTGTTTTGGAATGCTTACAGTAAGGGGGGGGGATTGACTTCCTTTTTAAATCGCCCCCGCTCGTGCCAAATCCAAAATTTTGAACCCGGTTTCCCAGTTACTCACGGGTTGTTGTTAATAGTCCAAATTTTCAATGGAAGAAGTCAGCGCTCTCCGTCGAATGGCATGCGGCTGCGCTCGGCAGGGGAAGCAGTGGACTCAAAGCACCACGCCGCTCCCCGGCACCCGATCCGAAGCCTTTAAAAAGGCTCCTTCACGAGTCGGGAGGGCGCTAATGGTGCAAGCCGAGTCACCCATGTCCACGGACTCTGTGCCCGTGGTTTTTAAGGGTCCCCGCGTCGCCGGCGCGGTAGGACCCAGCCCCTGCCGAGCAGACTCCCTCCGGAGCTCGGAGGGAGTCCGCCATTCGGCGATGGCGCCAACCCGGAAGTCCTCCAAGACGTGAAGGTCTTGAGTGCAGGCTTCTGTATGAGCTTGTGCCCACTGCTCTGTATCCTTCCCAAATCTCTACAACAGATTTAGGGGAACTTAGGGCAGGGGAGGAGTAAGTTCTATTGTAAAAGCGGAAATATTTACACGGATGGAGCACGTTAGTTGGCTAACCCCTGTTAATTCAAGCCCACATTTCACTGAACCATGCTCTACTTGAAAAAATAAAATCTTTACCTGGTTCTTTTTGCTGTGGTAATGGTATTTACATGCACTTTAGAGTTTTGTAAGCCACCTTGAGGGCAATGTGCTATGAAAGGTGGCTTGAAAAACACACACTCAAGTTTAAAGAAAGAGAGGATCATAGCTATTGCTGATGTACATGTAAGCAAATTTCAGGAGAAAGGCAAAACAGTCGTCTTGAGCATAACCCTTGACCAGCCTGATATAGATGGTGGCGTCGGTGGCGTCCCCCACCTCCACCCAGCTTGTTATCCCTACTACTGACTGTAGTTAGGGTGCCAGCAACATCAGTGGAAAATGGTGCCATCTTGGATGCCTGGGAATACTTCAGACCAGCAGTAGGCCAAGGGTCATGCATGTAGTTGCAAGCATCTCTGGACTTGTGGAAGCAAGGTTGTTGGAAGAACTAGGCACAAAATTAATTAAGTATGTGTCTAGAAGGGACATGGGTGGCGCTGTGGTCTAAACCACAGAGCCTAGGGCTTGCCGATCAGAAGGTCGGCAGTTCGAATCCCCACGATGGGGTGAGCTCCCGTTGTTCAGTCCCAGCTCCTGCCAACCTAGCAGTTCGAAAGCACATCAAAGTGCAAGTAGATAAATAGGTACCGCTCCGGCAGGAAGGTTAACAGCGTTTCCGTGCACTGCTCTGGTTCGCCAGAAGCGGCTTAGTCATGTTGGCCGCCTGACCAACTGTACGCCGGCTCCCTTGGCCAGTAAAGCGAGATGAGCACCACAACCCCAGAGTCGTCTGCGACTGGACCTAACAGTCAGGAGTCCCTTTACCTTTACCTATGTGTCTAGAGGAGAACGAAGCATTTCAAGACTGTCAGTCTGAAGATACAGTGGTGCCCCGCAAGACGAATGCCTCGCAAGACGGAAAACCCGCTAGACGAAAGGGTTTTCCGTTTTTGAGTTGCTTCGCAGGACGAATTTCCCTATGGGCTTGCTTCGCAAGACAAAAATGTCTTGCAAGCCTTGAGATTTTTTTTTCGCTTTTCGCCCCCTTTATCTAATCTGCTAAGCCTTTAATAGCCTTTAATAGCCTTTTAGCAGCTAATCCGCTAAGCCTTTAAGCCTTTAATAGCCGCTAAACCGCTAATAGCGCTAATCCGTTAAGCCGCTAATAGGGTTGCTTCGCAAGACGAAAAAACCGCTAGACGAAGACTCTGGCGGAACGGATTAATTTCGTCTTGCGAGGCACCACTGTACAAGAAAGTTCAAATGAATAGTTTGACATGGGGGGAGGGGAAGGGCGCCTGTGCTTTTTTTGCTAAACCTTTCTAGTACAGTGGTACCTCTGGATGCGAATGGGATCCATTCTGGAGCCCCGTTCACATCCTGAGTAGAACGCAACCCGTGTCTGTGCGTCTGCACATGCGAGGATTGCGATTCGCCTCTCCTGTATATGCACTTGACATCATTTTGAGCGTCTGTGCATGTGCGAGCGGCAAAACCCAGAAGTAACGCATTCTGTTACTTCCAGGTCGCCGTGGAGCGTAACCTGAAAACGCTCAACCTGAAGCGACTTTAACCCGAGGTATGACTGTAATGTCCAAAAGTGCCCCTGCCCTCTTGTAGTGATATTTCGGGTATTGCTGTAAAAGCAGGCGAAAATTGCCTGCCCTTTCAGCCTGAGGGCAATGCTGATTTTTGGATTTCTGCACCTCAGTTCTAAGGGCTGCTACCCACCTAGTAATTCTCCAGCTCCTGCAGCCAGTCCAGTTAATCAGCCTTTGAACTAGGATTGATTTCCCTCCTCATTTTGATCCCCACTCCTCCATTAAAAAACACTGAACTGATTGTAGAGTAACGGATGGAGATCACCCCAGAGTCACACACCTGCTTGACTCTTCATGAATCACAACAATAATTAGATAACCTTGCAACCTGTCTTCATCATCAGCAACACCATCAATATTTAACGTCGCGCACATGCCTAAGTTTCAGTATATGTCCTTCTGGGAAACGAGATTTTGAGAGAGGAGCAAAATGTCTATGAAGGAAAAAACCGAGAGAAAAAAGAATGCCTGGTTTTGGCCTAAAAATAAATCCGGGGAAGGGGGTGGGAGGGAGAGAAACCGAACTGCTGCATTTGCTACAGACACATGCATACATATATATTCATTCTCTAGTTCTGTTGCCTTGCAAACGAGGGCAGTACCATTTCAACACTTCCCTGGGCGTCCTCCCAGACAAAGGCAGAGAGAAAATTAAAAGGGAGATGCGGAGAGGGGGCGAAGGGGGGCCTAAAAACCCCTCCGTAGGTATTTCACATTTCAACACACACAGGTGCTTTTTAATCCCCCCTGGCCTACAGCACCGACACCTCAAGGAATAGAAGGAATTGTGATGTAATGCTCTTTTTTCCCCTCACACTCCCGGCTTTAAACACAGATGGAAGTTGTTGTCATGTGTTAGAAATGTCACCAGTAATATAAAAGGCAGGCTCCTTCTTTTCCCCTTTTCTGTGCTGTCAGCTGCCGCCACCAGCTTATTCTGTCTCTCTCCCCCGCCCCACCTTCCTCCAAAACCCTCTCTTCTTTTTTTCTGTCATGTGGCAAAAGCTGTGATGCATGTAAGCATCGACCACCCCCACCTGACCCCCTCCCACTTCTGAGTCTTGCTTTTCCTGCCTTCCTACCTTCTTCCTTTCCTTCCTTTTTTATTTTAAAAAAATAAATCCCCCCTTTTTTACTGCAGTACTGTTGAGGATCCTTACATGCACAGGAGAAAATATCTCACAAAGGAAGGATTAATCTGGTAGCGGCGCTTGAATTTCGAAGGACCCAGGCAAGTCAGAATGCTGGTGTGTGTGTGTGTGTGTGTGTGTGTGTGTGTGTGTGTGTTTGTGTGTACATGTTCTGGGTGTGGAATGCTCTCTCTCTGTGTGTGATGCCCAAGCAAGAGATGCTTAATAGCAGCAAGTGGTGGCGGTGGCGGTATTTTTACTGAGCCAAAAGCCCAGGTTCTTACTCCAGCTCCAGGGGGATAGGAGCAGAAGCTAGAAATGGGGACATTTGGGTTGTGATGGGGAGAAAGAGAGGCAGCTGGAAAAGGTGGAGGGGGGGAAGGAGGTACAGCCCCTCTGCCACCCTGTCTGAGTTCAGCTTGGGAGGACAGATGGCTAGTGCTGCTTCTCTCCCCCCCACCACCCCACTCTTCTCTCTCTCCCCCCCCCCGCCCCACAATTCATCAAGCAAGCTTTACGTGAGGCCCATTCGCGAACGGGTTGCGCTGTGAAAAGCGGGGTCAATGGGCACGAATAGGTTGAGATCAGGACCAGATGCCTACTGAACAATGGGGCTTTTGAGCGAGATGCAAGGGGAAGCGTGGCGCTCGCTTTGTCTTGCCTCCGCATTGCAGGTTGGAATCGGGCAGCTATATTTTAATGAAGTGCATTCCGAAATGTGGTCGTCAGTCTGTAGCTGGGGGGGGGGTACAGCACACCCCCTCCTCCTGCCAGGGAAGGGGGGGAAGGAACATGTCAAAAGCCGCTTGGGGTTGCAGGGGGAGGAGGGCGAAGGAAGCCCAGCAGCCCAATGGATTGCACACTGGAAGAACAATGCTGTCTCGGTTGTTGTTGGGGGGGGGCAAGGGAGGGGGGCGGGGAATCCATCCATACATCCCCGTGCATTTCAATAGGGTCCGGCAGGTGTTGTGCAAAACTATTTCCTCACGCTGTGTCTTCCCCTGCAGCTTAGCCAAAGGATGAGGGTGGGGTGTGCAAGGGAATTCCTTGCCTGTGTGTGTGTGAAGCAATTCAGTTGGAATAGAAAATGCAGTTGCTCTTCAGGCATCTTTGTGGGCTTTGGCTTGCAGGGAGGGATGCAAATATCAGCCCCCTTTTTTTAGCTCTCCTGTGTGGTCTGTATATATATATAGAAATGAGGAGCCTTTGGTTTGTGGGGAGGGATGAATGTGTGTGTGAGAGAGAGACAGCAAGAAGCACTTAGAGAAAGAAGCTTGGATCTGTGAGGGAGACAGCTGTGAGCTGCTACACTGATCGCCTGCTTTGGGTGCCTGATTCTGGCAAGCAAATTATTGAAGCGGGAAGAGACTGGATGTTTCCTTAAAGGGACAGCAGAGGCTTAAATTTGCAATGCATAATCCTATAAAAGCAGTAGAACCGGGAAGGCTGATATCGGTTAGGAATGCTGGGCTGCTGCTGTTGCTTGGGAGATCCTAAGTAGATCTGCTAACACAGATCAGGGTCTCTTGTTGGCCGAAGAATTAAAACCACATCCTTTATATATGCTGTTCTTCTATTTTTACTTAAAAAATAAATTGCCTTGTGTTTTTACACACTGAACGCTGTGTGATCTAGAATTCTCACAATGATATTCATGTTAAATTAAACATTAAATGTTATTTTTCTCCTGGTTCCGTTCAGGATGGGGTTTTGGGGTGGGGGTGGGGTGGGTGGGGTGAGGGAGGGCAATTTCTCTTTGCCCTAAGTAGTAATAGGTATGTTAACCAGTTTTATAATGGGTGGTTATAGGAGGAAAATGTGTGTATTGCTGTGTGTTGACATGTCTCCTCCCACTTTCACAAATGCACGGTTGCGACTCTGAGATATTATGAGCATCCAGTTCCATTCTGATGTTGGGGAAAGACCCAAAATAGCAAATGGGCAGCTTTGTTCCTGCAACACAGTCTCCCCCCCCCCCCCCTAAAAACAGAATTCTTCTTTGCAAAGCTTGCTTAACAGGTTGTACCTATACTGAGGATGCCTGTAGGGGTAACTGGATGCTCAACAGGGCTTATGCTGCTTTCAGTTATGAACATTGCATGTATTTATCAAGGAAACATACGGGACTTTTGTGTGCATTAAGTGCAGTGGGGAAAGGAAATGAATATATGGCCGTGCATGGTAATGTCTGTTGGTAACCCTATGCACTCTGTTTTCTATGTGAATTGAATTCACATAGAAAAAACAATGCAGAGTTATGACTGTAGCAGACCACTGGTGCTTCCTCATTGGTCAGCACTGAACTTACCAGCAAGGGTGGTATTCTGTCCCTCCACCGCCACCCCCGCTGCCTTGTGAGCTTTGCCTGTGAGGATGAAGATTGATCACACCTTTCTTCTCAGAGATGAGTTATGATTTGCGGATCATATTGACTTGGTGAGACTAGCTCTGATTACGGCCAAGCCACTTGAGATCCTCTGTAATCAAATCCTGCACATCTCACTTCATATCACCTAGTACTGCTTATTGACCACCCCGCTGAGCTACTTAAATATCATTCTTGTGTGCAAGCAGGCAATATTTCCAAGCGTGATGTATTTTTAATGCTGACACCAATGGCAGTGGCTTCTCAAGATTAATAAGCCCTTGCCTTTGCACATCTATTTCTTAAATGCTTTGCTTTTAAAGTAGAAGTGGGTCATAAAAAGGCAGGCATGGCGGGCAAAGCTGGGGTGGCGTATAACAAACTGCTTTATGGCGACCTCAAAAAAAAATTATAGGGTGCTGTCCATCCATCCACCTATTTGGATTTCTAGACTTTCTCTATCAATTGTGTTGAGCATTTATTCATTTAAGATGGTAGCTCGTTTGGCCTCAAAAGGTGGATTAGACATATTCATGAAATACAGCCATTGTATCCATGGCTCTTATCCATGATGGCTATAAGATGGCTATATAGCTCCAGTTATATGCTGGCTCTATTTTCAAAGGCAGTATATCACTGAATATCACTTGCTGTGAGCAACTGGGGGACTCCGTTGCTGTCAAGCCCTCTTTGTGGGCTTTTTGGGAACATATTCTGGACGATTTTGGGAAGCAGGATGGAAGACCTGTTGGACCTTTGGTCTGCCCCAGCAGGACTCTCTAGTTCTTAAAACAAGCATCGAGATGGAGGGGACTAAAGCGAGCATTAAAATGTCCTAAAGAAAACACGTATAAGTTGTATAAACGCAAACTAAACTAGATGGCAATTTAGCATTTGCTTGGACCTGTGACCCCTTTTATGGCCTCACTATGGACAAAAGCCAGACAGAAATGTTTGGTCTTTGGGCTAAATCCACAGTTGTAATGGATGTGCTTCTACTTGCCTCTGGTATCTCAAGTTGGCAAATGGATGGTTAACTCAAGAGGGGATTCTTTGTCAGTCTTTTAGATCAGGACAAGATAATAGTAAAGGGGAGGTAATTATGGGTATGATAAGCTGAAGGGCAACTTTAAGAATAGGCTATAATTTGCACCTTTAATTGTGCAAGGTATTTTGAAGTTAAGACTTTGAAACTGGTATGCTATTGTAAGATGATCCCATTGACTCACACCTATCAGGAGGTGGGCCGTGATTTTCCACATGAATTGAGCAGTAGTTAAAATGAACTATATTACAGTCATCTGCCCCTGTTGACTGACATATTCTAGTGTTTTTGCAGCATGGTGTTATCGGAATGCGCCTGCCCTGTTCTTAGCATTCCAGGTGCAGTGATGAATTCCAGGATGACCTCGGCCAAATGAGAGTGCAAAGCAAAAGTTGGACAAATGGTTTCTTGTTTACACCTGGCCTCTGAATATCATTCCACATATTTACCCTGCATCTTTTCCTGAAGATTCTTGGGTTGTGGAAAAGCTTTCAATGGGGCAGGGGCAGAGATTTCCAGAGCTAGAAAGCTGCTTATCTCTGTGCTTTCATTGTTTCTTTGAATGGCCAGAGTGACACGGGTAATTCAGAGAAAGACATGGGGAGCAACCCTAAACTCCTGGGGAGAGCAGCTGAGGATCCTATTGGGTACCGTGGACCTCTTTCTCCATTGGTGGAAGGAAAAGTCGGAGGCCTTCGCAGTGCAGTCGTGGCCAGCTCTCCTGCTGGCACTTCACCACCAATGGGGCTGTGTGGGCAGTGGGTATGTGGAAAGAGTTACAGGTATGTGGAAAGCTGTTGGGGTGGCATTGAATCTGATGGACTTCTCCAGTGCACCACTAGAAATGCTGGAAAGTGCTAAACATGTACAGATGGTGACCGTTTCGCTTGGGGGGTTTCTTTTGTGGTCCCCACACATGCCGGCAGAGCATGTATAAGAGTATCCCATCCCATTCTACCTCGCCCCTGTTCCGTACCCTGTTCTGCCTTATTCTGGGTCCAAAGGGACCCACACATCAACAGTTGCACATCAGTTGGATGCCCCTAACATGGTCACTACCTGTATTTAAATGGCAGTTACTGGAAATCACAAGAGGGGAGAGCGCTGCTGCTCTCAGGCCCTGTTTCTGGGCTTCCCATGGGCATCTGGTTGGCCACTATGAGGACAGGAGGCTGGACTACGTGGGCCTGAGCCAACTAGGCTTATTTTGCAACTGATGAAGTTATTTCCCCTCCCATTGGTGTGAATTAAACCTTTTCTGTGATTTTTGAATGCAAAAAGCATTTTTTTTAACAAAAAAAATTGGAAACTCTCACTCCCCCTTCACCATGGAAACTCTCCTCACCCTTTCTGATCACCATAGGTCTGTAGATCTGTAGTTAAATCAACATTTCCTAGAAGTAAAGGCAATGAAAGAAAAGCAATTGGTGGCTTTTGAGTTTGAAGGACATGGATGATCTACTGTGAAGCTGTGTATAATAATGATAATAATAATAATAATAATAATAATAATAATAATAATAATAATTTTATTGTTTATACCCTGCCCATCTGGCTGAGTTTCCCCAGCCACTCTGGGCGGCTTCCAATAGAGTGTTAAAAACAATACAGCATCAAATATTATAAACTTCCCTAAACAGGGCTGCCTTCAGATGTCTTTTAAAGATAAAATAGCTACTTATTTCCTTCACATCTGAAGGGAGGGTGTTCCACAGGACGGGCGCCACTACTGAGAAGGCCCTCTGTCTGGTTCCCTGTAACCTCACTTCTTGCACTGAGGGAACCGCCAGAAGACTCTCGGTGCTAGACCTCAGTGTCCGGGCAGAACGATGGGGGTGGAGACGCTCCTTCAGGTATACAGGACCGAGGCCATTTAGGGCTTTAAAGGTGAGCACCAACACTTTGAATTGTGCTCGGAAACGTACTAGGAGCCAATGCAGATCTCTCAGGACCGGTGTTATGTGGTCCCGGTGGCCAATCCCAGTCACCAGTCTAGCTGCCACAGTTTCCGGGTCACCTTCAAAGGTAGCCCCACGTAGAGCACATTGCAGTAGTCCAAGCAGGAGATAACTAGAGCATGCACCACTCTGGCAAGACAGTCTGCAGGTAGGCAGGGTCTCAGCCTGCGTACCAGGTGGAGCTGGTAGACAGCCGCCCTGGACACAGAATTAACCTGCGCCTCCATGGACAGCTGTGAGTCCAAAATGACTCCCAGGCTGCGCACTTGGTGCTTCAGGGGCACAGTTACCCCATTCAGGACCAGGGAGTCCCCCACCCCCGCCCACCCCCTGTTCCCCCAAAACAGTTCTTGTGTCTTGTCAGGATTCAACCTCAATCTCAATCTGTTGGCCGCCATCCATCCTCCAACCGCCTCCCGGCACTCACACAGGACCTTCACCGCCTTCACTGGTTCTGATTTAAAAGAGAGGTAGGGCTGGGTGTCATCTGCATACTGATGTATGTATTAAATAAGTGAGAGAGATTTTTAAACAAAGAGTTTCCTTAGACTCCAGATCTTGGCCTTTTTCCTGTCAGTAGCAGATAGAATCCCAGAAGGCTTCTTAACATACCTGATACAAGTGATTCTTTGCAGCTTGGTGTAAACTAAGTTTAATCCACATAACATCAAATCTGCTTCCCATAATTAGAGTTGCGGGAAGAAGTGCTTTAATTGCAGAGGGAAGGGACAAACCTCTGTTAAGAAGAACTCCAAGAGAGATGAGATTTCACAAGCTCTGTTGCTGGAGCACAGCTGGGGAGAGCAAGAACAGAAATGATAAATTTGCTGAAACTGAACAAAAGACACCATCAAGGGTGGCTATGGAGTCGTAATCCCCAGAAGTTAATTATCATTGAATAAATATCTGTTGAGGAAGTTTAAAAATTATTTTCACCTGACCTTGCGTAGAGGGTATGACCCAAAGAACCCATAAAATGTTACGGCTTTGTTTAAATACAGTGCTAAATAAACCTCATTGCTCAGAATAATATAATTCAGAAGTGGTAACGCCACCTTAGAATCCTGAAACCTATTTTCAGAGTGTTCACAGCAGAATCGAAAGGACATTCTTTAAGCTGGGAGCGGATGCTTCTACTCCATCCCACATTAAATAACAAACAGGTGTTCACGCCTTTCCAGATTCTATCAAATCAACTATATCTGCAATCAGACAAACACACTGATTGATCTTAAAAGTGTATGCTACTTAGATTAATATCCAGATTCGTAAATTCAGACTGAGCATATACCCTGGTGAATACAAATAGCATGCTGTGGTAAAAGCAGGCTTGTCATAGCATTCAGAGTGTCTCGAAAAGGGGCTGGGACACAACAGCACAAGGGATTAATTCAGCAATGCAAGCTGATTAGTTAGCTTGGGGTTCTGACTCCTTGCCTTGACAGTAAGAATGCTTACGTTGGATTTTAGTCATTTATTTTTTTTAAAAAAGGAAAGAAATCCAAGTCCTATCGGTGTGGCTCATGCATGCACTTTGAAGATCCACTCGGATGCCTTCCTTGACAGCCTTTCATTCACTCCTTGCCACTGTGCCTGGGAAATAATTTATGCTACAAATGCCTGCAAAAATAACATGCATTATAATAAAAAAAAATTCTGTGCTGTTGACAAAGACGGTTGGATGTGATGTCTTGAGAAATGTGGTGCCATTTCTTTGTCACTCAAATCTTCTCCTGAAAATCCGCTGCACAGATCCCCCTCTTGAATATTCTAGTAGGTATGATGGCTGGTTTCACTTTGTTAATCCCACATACGCTCCCTGTCTGCAGCTAATCCTGAGCTGCTGTCATTTGCATACAGGAATGAGTCAACCCTCACCCTATTTTTAATATCCATTAGAATTTTAGAAGGCTGTCGTTTTCCACACATATATTATATTGTCGTCGTCGTCCTTAATTTAAACTTTCAGGTTCCAGTGTAGAACCAGAACGCCATGTTAAAGACTTTTGCTTGAAAATGGGTGAAGAAAGCTTGCTCATTCTAACTGAAGATATGGTTGCGTAAGGTTGGTTTACCAGGCTCATGGCTACATGAAAACCACTGCTGGGACTATGTCAGGATTCGTCCCATTCATTTGAAATTGATTGTTGGAACACAGACTAATTTCACTCGCAGTTTCACTGCATCAAGGAGTAACACATTGTGCAAAGGAAGTTGGCTTGGTATGAGAACATGTTCTTGGATGCCAGTGTATGTAATATTGTAAGAATACATCAATACACACCCATGGATCTCATAAGCACATTTATTCATTTATTTATTTTGTATGCTACATTTCACCCGCAAATCTCAGGGCGGTTTATCAAAGACATGCTGGATTTTAGACAAGGGTTTAGCATTCTGGGTCCAACTAAGAGTTCTGCTTGTAGCAAAATATCATGGAGCTGTCAATGAGCCGGGTCATCCACAGGGCAGGCACACACATGGAAGGGACAGAATGCAATTAGCTTTTTATTAGCCAAAAAAACAATACAGCAGTGCCCCTTGTTCGTCTTAACTCGACGAAGGCGTTGCTGATGCTAAGCTCAAGGTATATTCTTCCCCTCTAGCCTCACACTCTGGCTCCCTCCCAAGCAGATGAAGGCTTCATCAAGAGGATGGGCTCCTCCTCTGGGCCTGTTTGGCGCATTGCTCAGCAATGTGCAGGTTCCTCCTTGAGCGGGGAGTCAGAGGAAGAGGAGAGTCAGCAGGACTGGGAATGTCTGTGCCCACGCTGTGACTCTCAGCTTCCAATCCTCTTCTGGAGGGCCCTCCTTCTCCTGACACCTTCTCAAGTCTCCGGTTTCTATCGGCTCCCAGCTCATCCCTTCTGCTGACTTCTCCTCAGTGTCCCACCACCAGGCTCTGGGCTCTAAGGTGTCATCTTCAGAGGCTCCCACCAGTCTTCTTCATCCATCCATCCATCCAGTCCGAATCCACCCTGGGGTAGGGTTACCACCCATCCAGAATTTCCTGGACATAGCTGGCAATCGTCCTTCGCAAACAGCGTCCGGGCGGAAAACACTGAGACTGAGAAAAGCTCAACAACTTTTCTGTCAGGATTTTCATTTTTTGAAATATGGCAACCCAACTTGGGGGGAGGCTCTTGGGCTGGCCTCCCAGCACTCCTCATTATCCAGCCTGTCCCTGACACAAATCCAGTGACAAAGGTAATTTGTGGACAATAAAATGGCTCAATAGTGCAATGAATTGCCAGGCAATGAATTGTTCATCGAAAGGAGACAGGAAGAAGAAAAATTGTGCCCCAAATGCAGGAGCTTTGGGCAAGGTCCTATGAACCTGCTTTCTTTCTGGATCCATCTAACACTGTGTTGTCTTCCATGACTGACATTGGCCCTCCAGTCTCCCTAGCAGAAGTCTTTGCTATCGCCTGCTACCTTACTGCTTAGCTGGAGATGCCAGGAGTCAAACTGGGGACCCTTCTACATGTAAATCACATGTTCCACTTGTGAGATGTGAGCTGTGACCCTTCTGCAAGTCCTGTGTCTCAGTTGGGCTTTCTATGACCATCCCAATAAGACTTACTATGGAGCAAGCGCAGCATATACCTTACATAAACCATATCACAAGTGCCAAACTGCATGTACCCGAAAGTGAAGGATCCAAGCTCTGACACCCATATTCCAACATGGTCTTGATTTTTATATCCTTGTGACGAAACTGAGTTGTATGTGTTTAAAATTCCTCTCCAAAGCTGTTGAGTCTTAAGATCTTAAAGGAGATGCATCCTGGTGTTAAGGCCTGATATTCAGACCTTTTGAATGCAAATTTTCAGTCCTCTTGAGATATCCAAAGCATAATTGCTGATGCTTCTTGATCCCTGTAGCTTAATTGCAGTTTCCGTTATGAAAATCTTTTTAAATATAATTAATATCTATTCAAATATTTTTTGGTTAGTTGCATATTGTGATGGGATGATGAGCTGCTTGTGCGTAAAATCGTATCCCCTCAGAGTTTGTTCAAGTCCACAAACCTCTGTCTGTGACGGAGCCCCTCAGACATGGCTCCTCTAGTCACTAGCAGATTCCGACAGTGGTTGCTTTCGGAATCGCTTCCAACATAAAAGCTCCTTAACGGAAACACGTCTTCTGGACTCTCTGCGTGACAGTTTCCGGCGAGGAGTGGGTGTCCCTACAGGAGGTCCTGAAACCTCCCCACTGTTTTCGCTGGAAGTGTCTCTGAGCCATCCCTCCAGCTCACTTTCCCTCAGCTCACCTCCTCTCCCCCTACTGGTTCCCTCTTCAGCTGCTGAGTCTCTCCCAACCTGTGTGAGCCCTTTCACCTCCCTTCCTTCCGATGGCAGTTCCCTGACATCCACCTCCCCTCCAGGGCCCCCTTCACCCCCTCCCGCCCCCTCCTCTACGGGCGGTGAGGAGGCAAAACCCCGGAATGAACTTCCTTCATCTTCCGATGTCTCGAACACTTCTCTCCACCTGTTGCGGTTCCTGGTCTCGAAGTACTCCTCCTCCTCAGAGTCCATCTCCCCTTCCCCTTCCGAGTCCGGGAATCCTTCCAACTCCTCCTCCTCATCGGTGGTCCCAAAGTATTCCCTCCGGAACCTCTCCACAGGCTGAGGTTTCCTTGGGAACCTTTGATGGAACGTTTCTATCAATACCTCGTCATTGATATCTTCTGCCATTACCCAAGTGTTTTCTGACTCCGGTTCTCCTTCCCACGCTACCAAATACTCCACCTGATCCCCCTTCCACCTGGCGTCGAGGATTTCTGCCACATGGCTGCTGCATTCTCTTTCTTCTATGACCGGTCCCCGAGTGGCCATCCCTTCTCGTCCCCCCTCATACGGTGACAGTAACGACCTGTGAAATACTGGGTGCAGTTTCATGTGGTTGGGTAACCGGAGCCTGAAAGCCACTGGGTTGACCTGTTGAATGACCTCAAAGGGACCCAATCTCCTGGGTCTTAATTTCTTACAACCTCCTTTGAACGGCAACCCTTGGGTTGACAGCCACACCCTATCTCCCACCCTTATGGTTTCACCTTCCCTTCGGTTCTTGTCTGCCTGCCTCTTGTATTCTTCCTTCGCCCTTTCTAAGTTGAGTTGGAGCTGACGATGGATTGCTTCCATTTCTTCTACAAAATGCTCGGCTGCCGGGACGCTCCATCTCTCCCCTTCTCCCCCTGGGAAAGCCCTGGGATGACACCCATAATTAGCCAAGAAGGGGCTCATCCCTGTGGACACATTCTCGGCATTGTTGTAGGCAAATTCCGCCAGCGCCAACTTTTCTACCCAGTCATTCTCTCTGTCATTGACATAACACCTCAGGTATTGCTGGAGGACCCCGTTTGCTCTTTCCGCCTGCCCGTTGGTTTCAGGGTGCCGGGCAGTCGAAAAGTTGACCTCCACCTGCAGTAAGCTCATGAGCTTCCTCCAGAACCTGGAAGTAAATTGTTTTCCTCGGTCTGAGACCACCCTCAATGGCACCCCGTGCAACCTAAAAATGTGTTCTACAAATAACTTCGCTGTCTCTTCCGCCGTGACTGCATGCGAACAGGCTACAAAGTGGCACATCTTTGTTAGTAGGTCTACCACCACCATGATGGCTGTTTTCCCCTTGGACTTCGGCAGATCAGTCATAAAATCTATCGACACTGCCTCCCAAGGTCGTTCTGCGGTTGGTAAGGGTTCTAATAGCCCCGCCGGCGCCCGCCTCTCCCCTTTGGCTCGCTGGCATTGCTCGCACCCTCTTACATACTCCCGTACATCTTCCCTCACCTTAGGCCACCAAAATTCCCTGGTGACCAACCACATGGTTTTGTGTTGTCCAAAATGCCCCGCCGTGGGGCTGTCGTGCAACTGCTTGAGTACCCTCCCCCTTAAGTCTCCTTCAGGGATATACAGTGCCCCTTTGTAATACAAAGCTCCATTTCTTTCCTCGAAACCCCCTGGTTCCTCTCCCTCACCCCTAAGACCTCTGAGCTTATTCTGGGCGTATTCATCATTCTCTGTTTCCTCTACCAGTTCTCTTTGTCCCACCAATGCCGCCCCACACACCCAGCGGTCCTCTGGAATGACATGTCTCTCTTCGGGTGCTCCCTCCCCCTCCAAATATTCAGGTTTGCGTGAGAGAGCGTCCGCCCTAATGTTCTCTGGGCCTGGCACGTAACAAATCTCAAAGTTAAATTTGGAGAACTCCTGGGCCCATCTCACTTGCCGTTGGTTGAGCACTCGTGCCGTCCTCCAATACTCTAGGTTCTTGTGGTCAGTGCACACTTGCACCTTATGTTGTGCGCCAATTAGCAGGTGCCTCCATCTCCGGAACGCCTCATGAATGGCTAGTAGTTCTCGGTCATACACCGTGTAGTTCCTCTCGGATTTGTTCAGCTTTCGCGAAAAAAAGGCACACGGTCTCCACTCTGACTCCTCCTTCCCTGGCTGCAGAAGCACCGCCCCAATCGCTCTGTCTGATGCGTCAGTTTCCACTCTCATCGGTTTTTGTAAATCCACATGCAGGAGTTGTTGTTCCGAGGCGAAGGCCCTTTTTAGTTCCTCAAATGCTCGCTCCGCCTCCTCAGTCCAAACGAACTTCTTCTTACTGCTGAGACAGTCCGTAATGGGCGCCGTCAGGTGGGCAAAGTTTCGGATGAACTTACGATAGAAGTTCCCAAATCCTAGGAACCTCTGCACATCCTTCCTTGTTTTGGGTGTTTTCAATTCCAGCACCGCCTGGACCTTGCTGGGATCCATGGCCAATCCCTTGTCTGACAGGCGATACCCCAGGAATTCCACCTCCTTGGTATGAAACTGACACTTCTCCAGTTTCACCCACAGCTGGTTGGCTTGCAGCCTGCTCAACACTTCTCTGACGTCTCTCACATGCTGCTCCTCATTCTCAGAATACACCAACACGTCGTCTAAGAAGGCCACACAATTCTTGTAAAGCAAAGGCCCCAGGACGTGGTTCATAAACGATTGAAAGCACGCGGAGCCTGCTTGTAGGCCGAAGGGCATAACGAGATATTCAAATGCCCCCAAAGGGGTGAACATGGTGGTTTTCCATTCATCCCCCTTCCTTATTCGTATCAGGTTGTACGCCCCCCTTAGGTCCAGCTTTGTGAAAATCTTTCCCTTCCGCACCCTTGTCAAAATGTCGTCAATCCTGGGCATAGGGAAAGCCACTGGTTCTGACACTGCGTTCAAGGCCCTGAAATCACACACGAGCCTCGGCTTGTCCGTGTTTTTTTTATCCACAAAAAACACTGGGCTGCCCCCCACCGCCCTGGACTCTCTGATGAACCCTCTCTTCAGGTTCTTGTCAATGAACGCCCTTAGCTCCTGCATCTCTCTGTCTGACATGGCGTACAGCTTGCCTACAGGGAGCTGTGCCCCAGGGAGTAAATTGATTTGACAGTCAAAGGGTCTATGCGGGGGTAGTTGGTCAGCTTCCCTTTCGCTGAAGACGTCGCGGAGATCTGCGTATTGTCGTGGTACCTTCACCTTCTCCGTTACTTCAGTCCCTGCTAGGGTGGCTTGGGCCCCTGCCAAACCCTTTCCCTCTTTGCAGTGTTCTAAGCAATGTGCTGAACCAAAAGAAACCACTCTCTGATGCCAGCCCACCAGCGGATCATGTAACGCTAGCCAGCTCATCCCCAATATAATGGGAGCTCCTCCCAAGGTGGCCACATTAAACGCTATCAGTTCGGTGTGCCTTGCCACCTTCATTATCATTGGGACGGTCTGCAAGCTGACTTCTCCTCCCAACAGCTCCCTGCCATCGATCGTGGTCACCTGCAGGGGGTTGCTTAAAGGGATCGTCCGTATCTGGTGTTCAGCTGCAAACTCTTTGCTCATGAAATTGCAGGAGCTGCCTGAGTCCAACAGCGCCTTTATCTTTAGAGGGTGTCCGTTTGGCAGCTCTAGCGCCACTTCTATCACTAGGGCGGGTTTAGGAGGTTCTGGCGTGGGCACTTTCACTGCTCTTTGGCCTGGCTGCTGTGCCCCGACGGTGGCAGCCAGGCGTTGGCTTTTACTTGCTCCGGTATTTCTTCCTCTCTTCCCTCCACAGCTCCCACCATCCCTTGCCATTCCTTCCTCTGGGGGCAGACTCTGGCAAAGTGACCTGGCTGTTGGCAGAGATAGCATTTCCGGGCGCCTTTTCCCTCCTTCTTTCCCCCCTCACTGGGCTTTGAAACTGCGCGCGCGCTGTTCCGATTTCCATCGGCTCTGCCGGCGGGAAAGTTGGCTCTGGAATGTCTGGAATGCGGAACTCCTTCCAACGTTCCCCCTTCCCTTCCCGCCTCTCCAATGCTCTCGCCTCCTGGCGCGCTCCTATGGTCAGCGCAGATTTGGTCAGCTGGTCCATAGAATCCGCCCTGGGGCCCCGGGAAAGTTCATCTTTCACAGCCGAAGAAAGCCCTTCTTCAAATAGCATTTGAATGGGTTCCGCCGATAAGTCCCACCCCAATCTATGAACCAGCATGGTGAACTCAGTCCAGTACTCACGGACAGATCGGCTCCCCTGTTTGCAAGCCATTAACTGTCTGCGCACCACTCCCTGCTCAATATCGCTGGAAAACATCAGATCCATGGCACGAAAGAACTTCATCGTGTCCCTTAGGACGTCACTATTCGCTGCCATCAGGGGTCTAACCCAGTCTCTCGCCCCCTTTTCAAGATGCCCAATCACGAAAGCCACTCGTGATTCCTCGTCAGGGAATTCCTCATACTGCAGATTGAGGGCATATTGCATCTCTGTCCGAAAGGCATGATAGTTTTTGGGCTCCCCCCCCAAACTTCTGCACCAATCCTGGTACCTTTCTGGCGAGCTGGGTGGCTTTCTCCTTTTTGTCTGCATCCTGAGCCCTCCTCTCCTCAAGCCTCGCCGTCTGCAGCGCTAGCTGGACCTCCAACGCCCGGTACCTATCTTCCAGGCTTGGACCCGCTCCAGCTCCTGCTTCTCCGGTTCCGGCTGGGTTGCTCATGATGCCTTCTCCTGCACAAGCTGCTTTCAAAGACTGTCGGAATGCTGTGATGGGATGATGAGCTGCTTGTGCGTAAAATTGTATCCCCTCAGAGTTTGTTCAAGTCCACAAACCTCTGTCTGTGACGGAGCCCCTCAGACATGGCTCCTCTAGTCACTAGCAGATTCCGACAGTGGTTGCTTTCGGAATCGCTTCCAACATAAAAGCTCCTTAACGGAAACACGTCTTCTGGACTCTCTGCGTGACAGTTTCCGGCGAGGAGTGGGTGTCCCTACAGGAGGTCCTGAAACCTCCCCACTGTTTTCGCTGGAAGTGTCTCTGAGCCATCCCTCCAGCTCACTTTCCCTCAGCTCACCTCCTCTCCCCCTACTGGTTCCCTCTTCAGCTGCTGAGTCTCTCCCAACCTGTGTGAGCCCTTTCACCTCCCTTCCTTCCGATGGCAGTTCCCTGACACATATGTTTATAGGAACCTGAGTTACAGCTTACAGATGTCTGGTGTAATTTTTATTTTTAAATAAGAATTGGTTTATCACATATTGCTTAACCCCTGACTGACCAGGAAGGTTGATGCTCCTGAATGGTCTGGTCCCTCGTCATGCAACTATGGTTTTCCTTGTATAGCAAGGAAGAGTTAGTAAGAGGATTGATGTGAGAAATGTGTCAGTGCCTTTCTTGTCTGACAGACTTTTAGAAGACATCTGAAGGCAGCCCTGTTTAAGGAAGCTTTTAATGTTTGATGGACTACTGTATTTTAATATTTTGTTGGAAGCCTCCCAGAGTAGCTGGGGAAACCCAGCCAGATGGGCAGCGTATACATAATAAATAAATTATCATTCTCATTATTATTATTGCCTGTTTTGTCATTTTTTTTTAAATCATAAGAATGCAGAGTGAGCCCATAATGGAGACTGTAATCTTAGGGATTCCAGTCCATTTAAAAAAATGTTTTCCAGTTGAGATTTCATGTAAAACTGCGGGGTTCTAGAGTTGAAGTCCTGAAGCAGCTGAAGAGTTTTCTGACGGGCTTTTCTCATGCTTAACGGTGTGCTAGAGATGTTAAAAATAAACTCATTCTCTGGGGAAACTTAAAAGAAAAAGCAATGTAAATTATTAAATAAAAAATAGGTTCAGATATGTTTCTACTTAGCAATGGACAAAACTCACCCATTCGTCATTCAGAATGGGCTAGGTCTTTTCAAGTCATGGGATAATTCTCAGAAAAAGCTCACCTATTCCTCCCAGGTGGTTTTTCGTCTTTTTCTAGACAGGAGATTTCACAATCCCTCTAGGCAGCATGTTCATACCTACAAGAGGAGTTCAGCAATAGAACTGAAGTTTTTTCTTTTTAAACCTGTTGTTCAGTAAACCAAAAATGATTAAAAAGAAATAAATCTGATCTTCATGGAATGTAGAAAACAACTCCTTCCTAACATTTGGTTCTAAAATTGTATTGAGATTCTGAGCCACAACAGTGATGGTGATGATGTAGCAATCCTTACAAGAGTCCTGAAAGGTATGCCAGTATTATTATCATCACTTTATTTCCAATAGGGAGCCAAGACTGAAAAAACATATTTGCGGAGTCCATACCTATGGTGACATTTGAACCTGTGACTCCAGTTTCACAGCCTGTTCTTATTTATTTCTGTTCTTCCTCTATCATTATCCTATGTCTGTTTTGATAATGCTGTTCCCTAAGCCTTTGTCTCTCATCTTTTACATCACTGGAGACTTTTGGCAACGTGTTCTTCACTTCATAATAAACTGACCACCTTATTAAAGTTTTGTAAATATTAAATACTATATTAAATATAATACAAGCATTATAAAATATAATACAAACATTACCTATTATTAAAGCCTCAATATGCACTAAATGCAGATTTCCCAATGTCCCAATTAATTCTGTGTTTCCTAAGCAAAACAAAAGCTACTTTTCGCTCTGTGACTCAGCTTTTCCACTAGTTAACTTGCCACAATTATTTTTCTATTTGTCTAACATCCTAAGAGAGTGATATATTATTATGAGATGTCAGAAACCCATCCAAGCTATAAAAGCTGGTGCCAGCTGCATTGATTGCCAGTTCGACATCTTCAGAGTTCCCCAGTTTTATTGTAAATTACCAAGATGTGTGCCACTCTTGTGTACGGATCTACTACACTTACGGCTGAAAGTGAATATTACACTGTGTAGCAGAGGTTCATGTATGACCTTGATGCCCCATGTCCTTTAGTCTCCATTGGAGTTGGGCAGTAACTATCAGCAAATCAACAGCTGATGCTGCTTTGTGAGAACACTTCTACATTTTGTACCAAACTGTGTGAGGCATTGAAGCATTTCTCCTGTGAGAAACTTTTGCCCCATTTGGGCCTTTTTTGTTTAGAGCCTGAGAACATAAGGATAACTCTGCTGGATTGAATCACCAAGGGTCAGCAAACTTTTTCAGCCATGGGCCGTCCCACTGTCCCTCAGACCTTGTGGGGGCCCAACTATATTTTGGGGGAGAAAATGAATGAATTCCTGTGCCCCACAAATGACCCAGAGATGCCTTTTTAAATAAAGGCACATATTCTACTCATGTAAAAACACCAGGCAGGCCCCACAAATGACCCAGAGATGCCTTTTTAAATAAAAGCACACATTCTACTCATGTAAAACCCGCTGATTCCTGGACTGTCTGCGGGCCAGATTTAGAAGGCAATTGGGCCAAATCTGGCCCCTGGGCCTTAGTTTGCCTACCCATGCAATCCATCGTCCTATTCTCACAGTGGCCAACCAGTTGCCCATGGAAAAGCCCACAAATAGGACCTGAGCAAAAAGACAAGTAAGAAGGGACTTGGTCTGCTGCAGTAAATGTTTCTCCTTTTCTCAAAATGCTCACTGCCCAGAGATCCTTAAAATTAATTTCATAAACAAGTAACTCAGTAAACAGAACTCAGGGCCATCTGAATGTTGGAAGGTTCAGTTCAGGAAAAGAAAAGTACTTTACACAGCGCAAGGTTAAACCTTGGAGTTGACTGCCTACAAGTTGGCCACCAAGTTGGATGACTTTAAGAGAGGACTATACAAATCCATTGAGAGCAAGGCTATCTTGTGGCTACTTGCCTCCACTGTCTGAGGCAGTGTGTCTCTGAATACAGTTGCTGTGAATCACAAGTAGAGAGAGCGCTGCTACACTTGGGTCCTGCTTGTGAGCCCCTTTATATTCTACTTGGTATCTCATAACAGACAGAAGGCATCCTCTTTATGAAAGGCTGTAAAGGCAACTGATTTGAGTTGTGTCACAGTTGGCTTCCTCCCTTGCCTTGCCCTTTTCAAATGCCAAAGCAGCCCCCCCCCCCCCCCGTGCCTACAGGTTCAAATTGGTTTCCTCCATGGAATTTCACATACAGAAGAATTGTGTGGACATGGCTTAGGAAACAGTGGGTGAATTCTTCTCTTCCCCACTCCCCCGTCTATAGACATGTTTGCAAGGATTTAACACTTGAGAAAATTAGGCTGTTGGAAAGTATTGAAAATGAACCACACACAACAGGCAAACAATTATTCCACTGTGTCTCCTGCATTTTAATTTCTGACCTTCTTGGAAGACAAGAGTGTGTCATTCAGACATGCTTCCTGGGAAATCTTTTGGGAATTTGTTAGTATTGGCTCCAGTTTTGGAAGGTTTGACAAACTATGACCGGTATTATCCTGCAAGTTACACACTGACTGGGAGCTTTGTGCAATCCCTTCTTGTGTTTCAACACTGTATTTTTAAGCTGTTATGGAATAAACCTTAAGAAGAAAAAGAAGAGCAGCTAAACAGGGATAAAAAACACAAGGATTGTCTGGAATTTGTACCTGCTAAGCTTATCAGTCAGGGAATTTGATGCAGGGCTTGTTAACCACCTCAAATTTTGTAGTTGCCACCAGTTTTCTCCTCTTGGATTCTGTTCCCTAGGTTGGGGACCTTTGAAGGAGGTGCAAGCCAGGCAAGAGAAATTAACTGCGTGAATTATAACCACTTATATATGTTTGGGACTGGATGGAAAAGGGAAACTCATGCTCTGCTAAAAATTACCAGAATGGTAGAAATGAAATACTAATCAGTGCAACTGGCACATTTGTTTCGAGGTTGGGGGGGGGGAACGCTCTGGAACACAACCAGCTACCAATAAATTGTAGATTGCATGCCTGTGGACAGTGTCCATAATGTTCTTAATATTTTGTACAGGATTAGGATTTTGGGTTTTTAATGCTGATTTAATTCTAATAATATATAAGCATGCCAGTGAGCTTTTATTGAGAAACTGGAATAAGAGCATTGAGCCACAGCTGTGCATAAGTAAGCAGTTCACGAACCTCTTGAGACCCCTGAGTCATCTGGCTATCCAATTAGAAAATGCGGGTTCCTGATTGAAAGATCCCTGGGTAACGGAACATGAAGCTTGAGTGCTGCCTTTCTAATTGCTCTGAAGTTTTTTTTTTATATAAAAAATAATTATTATTGTGGCACGGCAAAGAACTTTTAATTCCATTTTATCTTTAGACTTTGTAGTAGCTATTTGATTGGAAGCCTCTTTATCAGAATTTCCCCCCATTTATCTCTCTAATAATTCCTTGTGTTTTTATAGTTTTATTAGTTCTGTGGTCTTTGATGTCTTCAAAGGCTAAGCGTACCAGCCTTTTAAGATCTTGGTAAGAAATTGTCACTGATGGCAAGAATTTTCTCTGCCTTCCTCCCCGCTCTGTTTGCTTATAGTTCTTCCAAGCCATGTTCGTTCAGATGATAACGTCTGAATCTCTTGTGCTGTCTGAGGCGGTATCTGTTAGCCTTTTGTCTTGACTAATCAAATACAGATATTTTATAAATGATGGATTTTGTGCACTCGTTCCTTTTACACAGTTCACTGCCTCAGTGTTTGGGGATGGGGGAGGAGCATTTGCTAGATTTTGTCTAACTAATCAGCTGCAGATTCTTTTCAAAAATATGGATCAATCAGTTTGCTATTTCAGTGTGAGGGTGCAGAGGAGGAATAGATTTCCTATTCTACATCTTCCACACCCCATTAGTTCTGCCAACAAAACTGATACAAGCAAATGTCAAAGGCTCCAATTAGATGCATATATTTTGAAAAATGCTGACAGGCCCAGGGTGCTAAGGAAGACTACCAGACTAGTATGTTTTTCCAGTGGTTTTCTGAACTTCTCTTCTCTGTCATATGTAGCGGAAGTTCAGTGAAAATGGTAAAGAGACGAAATCTGGATGTTGCTGTAAATTCTCCCCAAATCCTACAATGAGTTACATTTTGGGGCCGTGAAAATTGCCCTTTTAAATAAGCACCCCCCCCCCAAAAAAGCTGCTCATTTTCTATAATTAGATGCAGACAGAACTTTCTGTGAGATCCCTTGGGTCACCAAAGTGGCGGGTCCAATGTGCATTGTGGCTGGCAAGGGCACGAGGCAACAAAA